>NC_090650.1:34140114-35340114 GCF_040937935.1 Hyperolius riggenbachi | reverse complement strand
GGTGAGAGGCCTAGCCTTTTCACTGACCTGTGTCCTTCATCCATGGCTCAGAGGGTCATGTGCCAATGGTTAGGTTTTTGAAGCACTTCAATTTTAAGGCCTGGTGTCCCGGAAAGACACTACCTGGGTCACAAACTTGTGCCTGTTGCACTGCACCTGTAGTCATGCACCTCTGCCATCGGTTCCTCTTGCTCCTCACTTTGTTCTTGTTCCTAACCACTTGCACAAGACCCTTGGAGCCATGGATGAAGGACACCTTGACTGGTCGGTGAGAGGCCTAGCCTTTTCACTGACCTGTGTCCTTCATCCATGGCTCAGAGGGTCATGTGCCAGTGGTTAGGTTTTTGAAGCACTTCAATTTTAGGGCCTGGTGTCCCCGAAAGACACTACCTGGGTCACAAACTTGTGCCTGTTGCACTGCACCTGTAGTCATGCACCTCTGCCATCGGTTCCTCTTGCTCCTCACTTTGTTCTTGTTCCTAACCACTTGCACAAGACCCTTGGAGCCATGGATGAAGGACACCTTGACTGGTCGGTGAGAGGCCTAGCCTTTTCACTGACCTGTGTCCTTCATCCATGGCTCAGAGGGTCATGTGCCAGTGGTTAGGTTTTTGAAGCACTTCAATTTTAGGGCCTGGTGTCCCCGAAAGACACTACCTGGGTCACAAACTTGTGCCTGTTGCACTGCACCTGTAGTCATGCACCTCTGCCATCGGTTCCTCTTGCTCCTCACTTTGTTCTTGTTCCTAACCACTTGCACAAGACCCTTGGAGCCATGGATGAATGACACCTTGACTGGTCGGTGAGAGGCCTAGCCTTTTCACTGACCTGTGTCCTTCATCCATGGCTCAGAGGGTCATGTGCCAGTGGTTAGGTTTTTGAAGCACTTCAATTTTAGGGCCTGGTGTCCCCGAAAGACACTTGGGCAGCTATGCCCTACAACTCTTCCAGCACAAAGTTGGTGGTTGGTGTTCCTTAAAACTGACCGGGCTATACCATAGATATGTTATTTTTTTGTCTTCCATGTTGGAAGAATGTTTCCATGTTGGAAAGTGGTTGTTTTTGCAATAAAAAAATTTATTTTTACATACCTCAGTGTGATGAGTAGTTGTTCTTGTGGTGTGACTGCTCTCCTGAACGTGGTATCCTTCTTCCTAAGGTCATCCTTCACCATCTCCAAAAGGGTATCAAACCTGTCAGGAGATGTAAAGGAAGAAGCTGTAAAGTATGTTGTGGGACAAGGTGTTGGGTGGAGGATGGGGGAGGTGTGTTTACAGAGGTTTGGGAGTGTTGTGGAGGGTGGGGGTGTAGTGTATAGCTAGGTATACAGGGGTGTGGGGGTCAGGGTGGTGTGTTTAGCTAGGTATACAGGGATGAGGTGTTGTGGGGGTGAGGGTGGGGTGTTTAGGAATGGTGGGGGTTGGTGTATTTAGGCCTATATACTTACAGGGGAATAGACATCCGAGTGTAGCTGTAGAACTTCTGTGGGTGTCGTCTGAGGTCCCGGTAGAGGGCCTGGAACTCTCCCTTCCTCTGCCTCCTGGCTAGTAGAGGGTGCACCCACCATCTCCTGCGAGGAGCACGCCTTCTCCCCACATAGTAGTAGGTAAACAACAGGAAGGAGAGAATTCCCAGGTAATAAGCGTAAAAAATGACTGGATCCATGGTCCCAACTGCTGTCTCTGTATCCAAGGATGGTCTCCACACGTCCAGCTGTCTCCAACAATGACCCCAGAGCTTCTGCTGACCTCCCAGAACCCCAGGTATTTATACAGGTTGTTATCTCTTTAAGAATCCGGATCCGGACCGCAACCGTGTTCATACCGCACGGAAACCGTATGCAACCGGACCGGATCCGGACCGGATCCGGACTGGAACCGTACGGGTCAGGTCCGATCCGGCTCCGGTGCGGTCCGGACATCCGGTGCGGTTTTTGCAAAACCGCAAGTGTGAACGGGGCCTAAGCATTACTCGGGGAGGCAGAGGCATGATGAGATTTGTAGTTTTGTCACAGCTGGTGTGCCAAGGTCATCACAATGACTATTCCATGATGTGTGGCTATCAATAATTTAGCAGTCAGCTACAGGTCCGTTGTGTAGGTGGGGCTATAGAAGACTGGGCAGAGTTGTTACTGTGGAGTCAATGTGGTGGACGGGCTGGGAGGAGATTAGCGTTGTGTTGTAGTGTTGTCCGGATCATGAACGATTCGGATCTTTGATCCGAATCTATTTTATGAGTCGATCATCCGAATCATCAAAATGAACGATTCGGATCGCAAAAGGGGCGGGGCCAGGAGCGACACGCCCCCTCTCAGCGGGCAGCGGGGTCCTGGAAGCAGAGATCGCTCTGTTGGATGGGAGGCAGCCTTGCAGGGAGACAGGTAGATGAGAGAGAGGGGGCATGGGTGCCACTGCCAGATATGTGTAGAGCACACATACTGGCTATAACGTGCTGCCCATTATAGGCTGGCTGTTCCGTAGTGCTGCACAGTGATCACATTGGAAACTTTTGGCTCAGCACAGCTCAGTAACTTTGCAGGCACTGTAATTGCTGGGCAATTATATGATCCTCCTGCACTCGGCACTAAACAGCTGCACTTATCTTCTGGGAATGGTTTCTTTCACTGTGCGACCTTTTCTTTCAAAGTGTACAGATGAACATATAGGTGAAATATATAAAGCATATGATTGCAGCATGTGGGTATTACGTGCAAACATTTCTGATCTCTGCTCGTCCCTCCTGCCTTCTCTGTCCACTCCCTGCCCTCTGTCCATCTTCTCCCCTTCTCTGTGTGTCCACTCCCTCCCCTTCTCCTGTCCACAGACCTGTCCTGCTGTTCATTTCACCCCCGAATGCTTCCGGTAGTAAAATGATCCGAGATTCGGATCAAAGATCCGGATCTCTTCAATGATCCGATTCGAATCATCCGGATCATTGAAAAGATCCGAACTTCCCATCTCTATTGTGTTGGGCGGAGTGAAGGATGTTCAGGTAGTGTGGTGGGCGGAGATAAGGATGGCTGGGCTGAACGGTGCGCTATTTACGGATGATCAGTGGGCGGGATAGAATGTGTTGGGCGGAAATTTGGGCTCTGCAAGTTTTAAGCGGTGGGCGGGAAAAGAACTGACTGAGGCTGGGATAATTCAGGATGGGCGGAAGGTTGAAGCGATAGGCGTGGATAGGGTTTTTGCTGTTTGTTTGTGTGTCTGCCTGATGTTATCTGCCGTGTAGCTTTCCACTTTCTATTACCGTGTCGGAAGCGAGGAGTTATTTCTGCTTAGCTTACAAAAAGGCGTGTCGCCCCTCCCCTAGAAGACTTCTTGCACACGCCCCTCCCCCTCTAGTTTGTGCTCATTAGCGCGGTATGACCACGCCCCTTCCCTAGCTGTGCGCAGATGCGGATTTTGCCGTGTTGTGACCCCGCCCCGGGCAGACATGCTGGCGCGGCTGGGAGTGGCTGAGTGGGGATAAGTTGGCGTCTTGGCGAGGAGGGCAACAGGAGCCGGTAAGTGATGCTGCCTATGTGGAGCCCCCTGTTGGCTCCAGACAGGCCATGGGGAATCCAGAAGCTGTTTATTGACTTGCTGCCCGTCTCCGCGCATGATATTGCTGGAGATCCTCTAGATGTTTACTGCTGTCTATGCCCCCTCTGTGGAAATCACCCCTTCTTCCTGTGCTCCTTCTGTAGAAACTCCTCGCTTCCTGTGCCCCCTCTGTGGAAATAACCCTTCGCTCCCTGTGCCCCCTCTGCGGAACTCACCCCTCGCTTCCTGTGCCCCCTCTGCGGAACTCACCCCTCGCTTCCTGTGCCCCCTCTGCGGAACTCACCCCTCGCTTCCTGTGCCCCCTCTGCGGAACTCACCCCTCGCTTCCTGTGCCCCCTCTGCGGAACTCACCCCTCGCTTCCTGTGCCCCCTCTGCGGAACTCACCCCTCACTTCCTGTGCCCCCTCAGCGGAAATCACACCTCGCTTCCTGTGCCCCCTCAGTGAAAATCACCCCCCCCCCCCCCGCTTACTGTGCCCCCTCTGCAGCAATCACCCCTCGCTTACTGTGCCCCCTCTGCGGAACTCACACCTCGCTTCCTGTGCCCCCTCTGCGAAAATAACCCCTCGCTCCCTGTGCCCCGTCTGCGGAAATCACCTCTCGCTTTCTGTGCCCCCTCTGCGTAAATAACCTCTCGCTCCCTGTGCCCCCTCTGCAGAAATTACCCCTCACTTCCTGTGCCCTCATTGTGGAAATAACCTCTCGCTTCCTGTGCCCCCTCTGTGGAAATAACCCCTCGCTTCCTGTGCCCTCTCTGTGGAAATAACCCCTCGCTTCCTGTGCACCCTCTGTGGAAATAACACCTCGCTTCCTGTGCTCCCTCTGTGGAAATAACCCCCTACTTCCTGTGCTCCCTCTGCGGAAATAACCCCTCGCTTCCTGTGTCCCCTCTGCGGAAATAACCCCCTCGCTTCCAGTGTCCCCTTTGTGGAAATAACCCCCTCGCTTCCTTGCCCCCCCTCTGTGGAAAAAACTCCCTTGCTTCCTGTGCCCCCATCTGTGGAAATAACCCCTCGCTTCCTGTGCCCCCTCTGTGGAAATAACCCTTCGCTCCCTTGCTCCCTCTGCGGAAATAACCAGTTGCTTCCTGCGCCCCCTCTGTGAAAATATACCCCCGCTTCCTGTGCCCCCCTCTGTGGAAAGAACCCCCTACTTCCTGTGCGCCCTCTGTGGAAATAGCCCCTCGCTTCCTGTGCCCCCTCTGCGGAAAGAACCCCTATTTCCTGTGCTCCCTCTGTGGAAAGAACCCCTCGCTTCCTGTGCCCCCTCTGCGGATAGGACCCCTCGCTTCCTGTGCCCCCTCTGCGGATATAACCCCTCGCTTCCTGTGCCCCCTCTGCGGATATAACCCCTCGCTTCCTGGGCACCCACTGCGGAAATGACCCCTCACTCCCTGTGCTCCCTCTATGGAAATGACCCCTCGCTTCCTGTGCCCCCTCTGCGGAAATAACCCCCTACTTCCTGTGCTCCCTCTGTGGAAGTAACCCCTCGCTTCCTTGCCCCCTCTGTGGAAATAACCAGTTGCTTCCTGCGATCCCTCTGTGGAAATAACCCCTCGCTTCCTGTGCCCCCCTCTGTGGAAATGACCCCTCGCTTCTTGTGCCCCCTCTGTGGATAGAACCCCTCGTTCCCTGTACCCCATCTGCGGAAATAACCCCTGGAAGAAAGTAGTTGGGAGCATGGATACATATCGGAGTTCAATACACTACAATTAGGACATCCAGCAACACAAGTACAGCCGCATACATAGCTGGTGTTTGGCTTGAGCCGTCACCAATAATCTCACAGTAGGGAAACAATACTCACAAGCGGAATGTGTTCTCTGTGTGCTGCGTCTCTGGGACAGGAAGCGAGGGAAATCTCCCCACCTGCGACACGGCAACAAAAGCCGGACAGAAGTCCCAACGCCTCCCTGACTGGTCTCAGGCTATGTCTAGTCTCAGCGAGTGCAGCAAGGCCTTCCCTGTACATCATCATTAGTAGATCATATGCAGATGCATCCTAACTAAGACGTGAATGATTTGGAGCAACATTCCAAGTAATTAAAAACTAATCTTCATACATGAAGACATGAAACGCTAGCTTTTAATGTAAGCAAATTTATTTTGCCAAAAATTTAACGATCCCCCTCTATCTTGGGTTGCTGCAAATGAATGATGAACAACTCAACATTCAGCTCTCGTTTAATGCAGCATAATCTTGTTATAATAAACTCTGGTATAGTAAACATTTGGGTATAGTAAACTACCTTTCCAGGTCCCGGCCAATCTCCATTATAAGCCTATGGGAGCAACGGCCGGTATAGTAAACTCAGATATAAAACTTCTGTTATAGTAAATATGTTTTTTTTTTTTTCTTGGCCCCTACGTGACACTGACTCTGGATATAGTAAACAGTGGGCGGTGCATATGTCAGTGTGACACCCATGGTCAGCTGCTCTCTTCAGGCTGGTTGCAGGCGAGTTGATGCCTGATAACATTAAAGAATGGCATCAGCGCTGGATATACAATACTGTACAAATAAGCAGCCTGGGTAAATGAGGAATAATGTGAATGTAAAACAAGAGTATGCAGTGTTACCACTTCCACTTATCACCAATAAAAGCATTGTCACAGTCCTCCTACGGGATTGTATGCACTCCCAGGTATCTCTTCCCTTGTTAGCGGTGATGCTCCTGGTAGAGTGTAAAGCGCAGTACAGGTTACTTTCACTTGTAGTGCAGATCAGAGCGGGCCTACTTGCTGCAAAACTAAGGAGAGTGGAGAGGAGAGTGCTAAGTCCCGCCCACGGTGTTATCAGAACCACTCACAGGAAGCCAGTGGCTGCCTCTGTTCAGCGACGGCTGTAATTTTTAAGAAGCCGTGGATACTGTACCAGCAATTTCTCCAGCCTGGCTATGCAGCCCTAAGGTATACTTAACCTTGTAGTCCACCAAATGTGCAAGCGCTTGTACTGTACTTCCAATGGGAGGACAGAGTCGGTCCTTTGCAGCAGAGAATGTACCAGGGCATGCTGGGCCATTTATAGGACAATTTCTGAAATAGTAAACCACTTTTCCTGGTCCCCTGGAGTTTACTATAAGGAGATTATACTGTAATGAAAAGCCCAAACAATGTTTTTAATGAACGACAAACTATCTACAATGGTGCTTGGGCAATTTGATTGACTGACATGACAGATCACTTCAGCAGATAATCATTCACAATCAGCAATGTGTACAGAGCTCTGAACCATTTTTGAACGATGTGTCCGTGGCACTTCTATGGCAATTTCCCCTGCATCGTTTAACGATCTTATTGGTTAACAATCGTTTGGCTTTTTGGTTGCAGTCTTCTGCTGTCATTCACATCTTGCCTTCTGAATTTGGAACGTTTGTTTGTTTATATGCTCAATTGCACAAAAAATGCAGCAGGGCAGGGATTGCGATAGTGGAAAAAATGCACCCCAGACCTATCGCGCTAATATGAACGTTCGCTGAGATTTACATTCATTTTCTGGTACCAGGCGTTTTGCGATCTGCAAGTGATCGTAATTGGATCACGGAAACCATGATTGTGGAAAAGGGTCCTTGAGGTCCGTACCAACAACATTTTTTTTCTTTTTTTTTTCATGTTGGGCCACCGTTTTTGTGATCTCGCGGAACATTGTTTAACGATTATCCTGATAGTCATGTCGGATCACTGATCTTTCAATCGTTTAGATTCCTATTAACCTCCATGAAAACTGTAGCGTTAAAATGATCGTTTTTGTTGTCATTTTCGCAGTTTTGAAGATCTGATCGGGGAATGAATGTTTGTGGGTGCTGATCCCCACTCCGTCTTCTCGTGGGAACCTAGATTAATGCCTGGCACACACACAGAGATTTTCTGGAAAATGTACTGTCAGATCAATTATTTCCCACATGTCCAATCTGATTTTCCGTTCCACTTCTATGAAAAATCGATCGGCAATCAGATCGGACATGTTGGAAATAATTGATCTGACCTTAAAGAGGAACTCCAGTGAAAATAATGTAATTAAAAAAAGTGCTTCATTTTTACAATAATTATGTATAAATGATTTAGTCAATGTTTGCCCATTGTAAAAGCTTTCCTCTCCCTGATTTACATTCTGACATTTATCACATGGTAGTAGATGCTGCTTGCTTTTTTGGCAGTTGGAAACAGCTGTAAACAGCTATTTCCTAAAATGCAATGAGGTTCACAGACAGGAAACTGCCAGGACCATGGTCCTCACAGTTTCCTGTGGGAGGGGTTTCACCACAATATCAGCCATACAGCACCCCCTAATGATCAGTTTGTGAAAAGGAATAGATTTCTCCTGGGAAAGGGGGTATCAGCTACTGATTGGGATGAAGTTCAATTCTTGGTTACGATTTCTCTTTAAATCTGTCATAAAATTGTATTGTGTGTACCTAGCATTAGTGTTTGTACATCCCTGTGGCTGTATGACAGCTGTCAGTGTCCAGGGATTCCCTGCAGCTGTGTGATGTTGGCATGTTGTGTTTCTGGGAGGAGGGGCGGGGTCTGGGACTCCAGGATGTTGACTGTGTGCGGCCTGCAGTCACATGGCCTGTATGTTAATGAGGCAGCAGTAATAGGCTGGGCTCCACGTTTATCTGGGGGATGTAGCATTCAGTGCAGGGGAGGGTCTGACTGCTTTTCCTGTAGCAGGAAGTGTTCATGTGCTGATTGTACGCCTCTTTTCTCCCATCCCTCAGATCTGCCAGGAGTGATGCAGACAGAAGAGGTGGCAGCATGTGAGAAGTGCAGCAGCTGAGTGGGGTAAGAAGCGTCCGGTCCTCTTTTTTTCTAGCTCTGTAGTTCTACGCTGTGTGAGCTGGAGGTAGAAATGGGAAGTGTTGTCTAAGCTCTTGTGGAGGATTAAAAACAGTTAAACTTCCAGGACAACTATGGAATGTTAGCAAACCTCCCTCCAGCAAGCTTACCCCTGCTTCCTGCTTGTCTGTGCCATCTGTGAGATCGTATGAGGCCTATTTACAAAGGAGTAGCAATCAAAAAACACAGATTATTATTATTTGCTATGTATTTAGCGCCAACATCTTCCTCAGCACTGTACAGAGTAGATTGTCTTGTCAGTTAAAGGGGTTCTGTGGAATGTAAAAAAACAAACTGACACTTACCTGGGGCTTCTATCGGCCACCTGCAGCTGTCATGTCCCGCGCCGTCCTCCTGCGATCCTCCATTCCTCGCCGCCGGCACCAAATTATTCGTCTAATAAGACGAATAGCGCGTGGTTCCGCTCGCTTCTTCGGGAGCTTACTGCGCAGATGCAGTATGAGGTTTTCTTGTACTGCACCTGCGCAGTAAGCTCCTGATGACGCAAGCGGGACTACGCACTATTCGTCTTGTTAGTCGAATAATTGACCGGTGCCGGCGGCGGGGAACTGAGGATCATAGGAGGACATCGCGGTACATGACAGCTGCAGGGGGCCGATAGAAGCCCCAGGTAAGTGTCTGTCAGTTTGTTTTACATTCCACAGAACCCCTTTAACTGTCCCTCAGAGGGGATCACAATCTAATCCCTACCATAGTCATGTGTATGGTATAATGTATGTATCGTAGTCTAGGGCCAAATTTTGGGGTAAAGCCAATTAACTTATCTGTATGTTTTTGGGATGTGGCAGGAAACTGAAGTACCCGGAGGAAGCCCACGCAGACACGGGGAGAACATACAAACCCTGTGCAGATAGTGCCCTGGCTGGGATTCGAACCGGGGACCAAGTTCTGTAAGGCGAGAGAGCTAACCACTACACCACCGTGCTGCCCGATGGCCACTTCACTGTCAGGTTACCCCTTTAACATGGCTACATTTATATAAGGACAATCTGATTTTTACTGTGCTGATCAACACTTTGGCTTTGGTGTTTACCCTAACGTGGTATCATGCAGCTCCATTCTCTTTAATGCAGCCTCAGATTAGAAGTTGCAGATGATGACTAGTACGTAGTCATAATTATTAAGTATTTATATAGCACTGGTGGGCTAGTGGGGAGGTGGTCAGGCTGGTGGGGTGGTGGCCAGTCTGGTGGGCTAGCCTGACCCCAGATACAGCGTCACTGGCTCCAGGCTCTCCCAAACCTCAAGCGTATTCGGCGGGGGGCGGAGGTCAAGAGTGTCTCTGCCACGAGCAGTGTGGGGTAGGGGAATGCCCACAAGTGCATAAACTGGGGTCCGACCTCTATTCCCCCCCCCTCCCTCTTCCCCCGCTCAACCAGCTCCTCCGGCGGTAGATTCAGTGTCACTGGCTCTGCGCTGTCTCAAATGCTAGAGCACAAGCCGGCCGCCTGATCCACTCTGTCTCCTCTCTCCGATGCTGCGCACACGAAAACAGGAAGTAGTGTGTGCAGCATCGAAGAGAGGACAGGAGACAGTGTGGATCAGGAGGCTGGCTTGTGCTCTAGCATTTGAGACAGCCCAGAGCCAGTGACGCTGAATCTACCGCCAGAGGAGATGGCTGAGTGGGGGAAGAGGGAGGGGGGGGATAGAAGTCGGACCCCAGTTTATCCACTTGTGGGCATTCCCCTACCCCACACTGATGACGCGCCAGCCAATCACAACCCTCAGCACAGACTTCTGGCAGCCGGGCGGGGTTTGAAAACACCCGGGCGGCCTGCCCACCTAATTAGCCCTGGGGAGAACACTGCTCTTGACAAAGCATTTTCCCTGTGATTCCCAGGTTTCTGCCATTCTGCGTTCACTCTGTAATCACGTTTACCGCAGATGATTTTTCACGTCGGAGGTGGCGGAATACAGATCAGGCATCGTGCTTAAAATTTGGCCAATTTGAAATTTCTGGTCAAAACACAAAATTGTAACGAACGATTTGGGTGAGCCAGTGCAGCAGTGTGTGTTTTGCAGTGCGTGTTTTGGTGTATGTGGCAAAATGTGCAGTGATCAAGTGTGCTCCCTGCCTTACAGGGTACATAGTCATGTCACTGACTACCTTCAGAGAGGCTCACAAACGAATTCCTACCAAAGTCGCAGTCTGTCCCTGGGGGACCAGTTAACTTATCTGTATGTTTTTTGGGATCTGGGAGGAAACCTGATTTTCCAGAGGAAACTCTTGCAGACATAGGTGTAGCATACAAACTATTTATTTATTGTATTTATAAAGCGCCAACATATTACGCAGCGCTGGACATTAGTTTAGGTTACAGACAATATTTAGGGGTGACATACAGCACAATGACAATACATGAATACAAGAAAACCAGATCACACAGCACAGTATGAGTACAAGGTAATGCTTAGTCAGTCACTGGAGGGGAGCATGGAGATTAGGCAAGTTAGGTTCACTCAGATGCATAGCATGGGTTCACAGTAATGGAGGTGCATGATCAGGTAGGACACAAAAGGAGGAGGACCCTGCCCAAAGGCTTACAATCTAGAGGGAAAGGTAAGGACACGAAAGGTAGGGGACCAGAGTTCAGCTGTGGGTTTAGAGCACTTGTGAGGGGTAGTAGGCCAGAGTGAAAAGGTGAGTTTTGAGGGCTTTCTTGAAGATGTTGAAGGAGGGGGCTGCCCTAATGGGTGGAGGTAGGGAGTTCCATAGTGTTGGAGCAGCTCTTGAGAAGTCCTGGAGGCGTGCATGGGACTGGGTGATGCGGGGGGCGGTTAGGCGAAGTTCATTGGAAGAGCGGAGTGAGCGGCTAAGTGTGTACCTCTGAATAAGATCGGAAATGTAGGTTGGACAGGTTTTGTGGACAGATTTGTAGGTCAGACACAGTATCTTGAATCTGATTCTGGACTGGTTAGGAAGCCAGTGGAGGGATTCTAGGAGGGGATTTGCCGTGGTGGAGCAATGGGAGCAGTGGATCATTCTGGCTGCCACATTCATGATGGACTGCAGTGGGGCTGTTCGGGACATAGGGAGACCAGACAGCAGGGCATTGCAGTAGTCAAGGCGGGAAATTATGAGGGCATGGATGAGGAGTTTGGTGGTGGCAGAGGTCAGGAAAGGGCGAATCTTACAGATGTTACGAAGGTGGAAGTTGTAGGACTTTGTGAGGTTTTGGATGTGGTGAGTGAAGGAGAGTGCGGAGTCCTGGGTGACACCCAGACAGCGGGCTTGAGAGGTAGGGCGAATGGTAGTGTGGTTAACAGTGACATGCACATTTGGGAGGTTTGTGGATGGCCGGGGTGGGATGATCATAATGCAGATAGTATCCTGGACCAGATTTAAACCAGGGGAACCAGCCAGCAAGGCGAGGGTATGCTAGTCTACCTTACGGAACCCAGCAGGAAACCTCATAGGGAAATTCCAGTAACGTGATTGGGTGAATGGCACCCTCTCGAAACTGCTTGGTTTCCAATAGGTTGAAATAAACTACGCCCACACTATTTAGCCAATCACAATGCTTTGTGCTGTAGAGGGTACTGTGATTGAAAAACTGCTCCCTGCTGGTTCCCCCAAACTAGTTCTATATTTTTTCTTCAGGCTGGCAGATACCCCCTCGTACCCCGCATATCCAGCTAGTGGGACACAAGTGTGACCATGGGCAGCTCCAGTGATACAGAAGACGTCCATGTGGCTGTGATCCGGCCGAAGAATCCTTCAAGCCTGAATTCCCGGGAATACAGAGCTAAATTATACGAAGTAAGTAAATATTATTACCAGGGGCGCGTTCACACTGTGCGGTGCAATACACAGTGCTGTATATTGTATGAGGGCGCATCAAAAAAATGTCATACGAGACAAATACTGTGTTTCCCGGAAAATAAGACTCTGTCTTATATTAATTTTACCCTAAAATAATGTGCTAGGTCTTATTTTTGGGGAGGGCTTATAATTTTGGCCCCCAGTGGTAGCCCCAGCCCAGTAAAGCACTTCCCCTCTCGCCCTGATAAGCTGCCCTGTAGTGATACCCATATGTGCCCTCCAGGGAGTCTGGTCCACAACTGCAGCCCCAGCCCAGTATAGCTCCTCCCTCCTTCTGCAGAGTGTCGAGCAGAGCATTACAGCAGAAGAAAATCACCGACTTCCGACATGGCAGCAATAGCTTCTCTCCTCAGCAGCGCCTGGCTTCCTCTGGTTGACAGCGGTGGCTCATGTCATGTGATGCAGCGGGACGTGCGTGCATCACATGACGAGCGTCGTTGTCAAGGAGAAGAAGCTGGACGCTGCTGAGGAGAGATGTTTACGCTGGCGCACCGGAAGCCGGTGAGTTTTTTTCTGCAGTAAAGCTCCGCTCGCCACTTTGAGGGAGTGAAGGGGGGACAGTGGGCAGCCAGCTAGGTCTTATTTTCGGGGGCTGTCTTATATTTCAAGTATGCTTGAAATATAAGCTAGGCCTTATTTTCGGGGGAGGTCCTATTTTCCAGGAAACATGGTAACATTTATATCGTGCTTTTCTACTGGCGGACTAAAAGCGCCAGAGCTGCAGCCACTAGGGTGCGCTCTATAGGCAGTAGCAGTGTTAGGGAGTCTTGCCCAAGGTCTCCTTACTGAATACTGTTGGTGTTGGCTAACTGAAGAGGAAGAGCAGAGATTTTAATCCAGGTCTCCTGTGTCAGAGGCAGAGCCCTTTACCAGTAACCAGGAGGGCAAGCTCCAATATGTGTTTTAAAATATCATGGGGTGACATTAAAGAGGAACTATATTAAAAAAAAAAACATAATTGCTTATTTATTTTACAATATTCATGTATAGATTATTTAGTCAGTGTTTGCCCATTGTAAAATCTTTCCTCTCCCTGATTTTACTTTCTGAAATTTATCCCAGGTGGCGACATCTTTAGTCCTGTCAGGTGATCTCTGCGCACTGCTTGTCTACTGGGTTCGAAAGCCAGTACAAAATATACCTGGTCTCCCAGAATGCTCTGGCCGCGTTTAAGGAGGGGGAGGGATTCCACACAATAAACAGCCGTGAGAGCGAGGCTACATTGGTTACTGCAGGATCCTTCCTCCAATAGGAATCAGCCTGATTCCTATTGGATGAAGGTTCCTGCAGTAACCAATGAGAGAGGCTTTCTAACTATCCCAGCGCTACCCGGGGCTGAATACGCAGCACACGCGGGTGTATGCGCGGGACTACTTAGTTGCCGAGTGCCGATACTAGTATAACGGTCCGTAACAGTATCACCCGATCCTCTCCCTCTGCAGGACACCGTCGCACGGGCCACATAAACTGGCCTCGCGGGCCACAAATGGCCCTCAGAGCCATTAAATTTGGCCCTCAAGGGGTTTTCCCACTCTGCATTATGTTTGGCCCACTCTTGACCACCAGGGAAGCTATACTGGAGGTGAAGCCCTAGAACCCCAGGGATGCCATATTAGGGAGGTGGGGGGAAGCACTAAACACTAGGGAACTGTATAGGGGAGAGTAGGGCCCCTAGACACCAGGGTACTGTATAGGGGAGGGTGGATGGTCTCTAGACACCAGGGAACTAATATAGGGGAGGGAGAACCACTAGATACCAGGGAACTGTATAGGGGCGGGTGGGTGGTCTCTAGACACCAGGAAACTATATAGGGGAGGGAGAACCACTAGACACCAGGGAACTGTATAGGGGAGGGCCTCTAGATACCAGGGAACTGTATAGGAGTTGGATGGGGCTATTAGACACCTGGGAACTTTATTAGGGAGGAAGTTGACCTGTAGACATTGAGGTTGGCCCGCCACTAGGCCCAGTGTACAGTTTTGGCCCACTTTGTATTTTAGTTTGACACCCCTGCTCTAAAGAGAGACGTAACTGATTTATTTTGCGCTTCTGATTGCAGATATTAATGATTGAGGTGCCGGTGGAGGGACAGAAGAAGAAGAGAAGGAAGATGTTGTTAGAGACCAAACTCCAGGGGGAAAAAGACAAATCTCAGGAAATCCTCCACTATGTGCTGGAGACCACCAAACTCAACTCACCCACCAACCAAGGCGTGAAAGGTGGATGCAGAGTGTAGCTGAGAGTGGACCAGAGGCATATGGTTATAGCATACACTCCTGTGCCCCTTACACACAGCATATGGTTATAGCATACACTCCTGCACCCTTACACACAGCATATGGTTATAGCATACACTCCAGTGCCCTTACACACAGCATATGGTTATAGCATACACTCCTGCGCCCTTACATAGGCCTAGTGCACACCAAAAACCGCTAGCAGATCCGCAAAATGCTAGCAGATTTTGAAACGCTTTTTCTTCTTTTTCTGCAGCGTTTCAGCTAGCGTTTTGCGGTTTTGTGTAGCGGTTTTGGTATAGTAGATTTCATGTATTGTTACAGTAAAGCTGTTACTGAACAGCTACTGTAACAAAAACCGCCTGGCAAACCGCTCTGAAGTGCCGTTTTTCAGAGCGGCTTGCGGTTTTCCTATACTTAACATTGAGGCAGAAACGCATCCGCAATCCAAAATCTGCAGCAGCCCGGGAGTATGCGTTTCTGCAAAACGCCTCCCGCTTTGGTGTGCACCAGTCCATTGAAATACATTACCCTAGCGGATCCGCACCCGCAAGCAGATCGCAAACCGCAGCGGAAACGCTCCGGTGTGCACTAGGCCATACAGCATATGGTTATAGCTTACACTCCTGCACCCTTACCAGGAACGTAACAATAGACCCTGCAAGGGATGCCTCCGCAGAGGGTGCCTAGACGCCACAGGGAGCCCGTGGGGGAAAAGTTTGAGAGACTGACAGCTAAGGGCATGGAGAAAAAAAACGTATTCGGCTCTCACAGCATTGTTACATTGACTGCATGTGTCCACCACACAGATAAGGAATCACACACACTTTGGAATTTGTACACTGTCCCTGCTCCCTAGGGTTAGTAAAAAAACATCTGTCTCTCACTGCTGCAAAGTTCTAAAGACTTGATGTACAACCTTACAAACAAAGGAGTCACATTTTGAAAAAAAGTTGTAGACTTTCCCTTTTCAGCAAAAGTATTCCTAGATTCTTATCACACGGGCTAATGACTTTATGGCCTCTGAATACTTTTACAATGCAATGGAGTGGAGATTAATGTCTTATGCTGGGCATACACGGGTAATCGGCCGCCGGATCGACTCCCACGGCGTCCCCGCGCGTGCACCCGGATCGATTCCCGCTCGATTCGCTGCTATTGTCTGGCCGCAGGTATCGAGCGCGGAATCGATCTCCGAGGTGATCGGACACGTCTGATATTATCAATTGAGCCATCAGCGGCTCGATTGATAAGGGGGCATCGAGCCGTGTATGCCCAGCATAGTTGTTGCTGCTTCATTGAGAGCTTGTTGTCTCACATGGAGTCCAAGATCCCGTAATAACAGTATCAATCAGTGACATTCTGAATGTTTTGCCAAAGTAACAGTGATACTATATATCTTATGTTCAGCATGTCATTGTTGTTCCTCCATATAGCCTGTGCTCTCATGTAGTAAAATAATACTGCTGTGTGTGTGTATGTACTGGGAGCAGAGCTGCAACGAGGGACTTGTCGGCTGCAATGGGCTGGAGGAAGCCCCGGGTAAGTAGATCTGGGGGTAGCATAGATTGCCTGACATTTCATTTAAGTCTAATGGCCCATACTCACAGGCTACAATTGTCGCCGCAACATGCGGCGCGCGCGTGTTGCGGCGACAGGTCGCCCGTGAGTATGCGGCGTTGCGCGCGCACCCCGAACTGTCGCCCGTCGCTGATGTCGCCAGGCGATTGAAACGTTCAATCGCCTGGCGACAGTCGCTGCCGCTAATCCGCGTGAGTACGCGGACTAGCGACAGCAACCTCCATGAAGTAGGGAGCTTCCGGCGGGGGGAGGAGGAACGTCGGCGACAGCTTCCGTCGCACCGCTGGTCCCTCTTCCGCGTGTGTACGCGGAGGGACCTGGCGACGAGCTGTCGCTGGCCTGTCGCGCACACGCTCACGTGTGCTGGCGACAGGCCACTTTTGCAGCCCCGTGAGTATGGGCCATAAGGGCTTGATTCACAAAGCGGTGCTAAGAGTAAGCACGCTGGTGAAAAGTCCTTTATCACACCTAAACTCAGTTTAGGCGTGAAAAGTTTAGGCGTGATAACTATAGCACCAACTGGGTTAGCACCGCAGTGCACAGCTGATCAAAAGTTTTGCGCTACCAAAGTCTGGTGCACTTCTCTAACTGGGTTAGCGCCGCTTTGTAAATCGAGCCCTAAGTGTCTTATCTGCATGGGGAAAACACATTGGGGGGCCCAGTGATGTCTAGTTACGCCCCTGGCCCTTACAGCATATGGTTATAGCATACACTTCTGCGCCCCTTACATACAGCATATGGTTATCGATCTTCTTGCAGTGGTAACACTGGTTTCTGTGTGATTTCTGTCTCCAGGGAAGAGAGTGGTGTTAATGAAGACGTTTCCCCTGGATGAGGAGAAATCGGGCAAAGAAGCAGCTCTCTTCCTGGTCCCGGCCTCTGTAAAAGGTAAAACGTTTTATATAGTTAGCCAGCCAGTGATTGTAACTAACTAAAGGCAAAATTTAAAACTATAAACTATGCTATCTGTAACTACTTTACCACTGCTATATATGTCTTGCCCCGCCCTGCTTATTATTGTAGCAGCAGCTGTATCAGTTGAATGAAGTCTGCAGCACTGCTTCTGTTTATGGTGGTCCAAGACTGGTGTTGTATAGGAAATTAATATGGCAGCCTTCATATCCCAGTGTTCTCCCCAGAGCCTTTCAACTGGGCAGGGCGCCCACCTGAAATTGTCCCCCGCCTGGCTGCCATTTGCCCTGGTCTGCAAAAGAATCTTTCTTCCTCTACTTCATTAGAGCGAGCAGCGGCTGTGTCGGTGCAGCCAGCCTGCTGTCATTCAGAGGCGCTATCTCCACTCTCCTCCCCAGCTCCTGTCTGTAGTGTGGAGGGGGCGGGGAAACCTAGGAAACTTTTTTACAAGCAGCGGGGTAGATGAAGATAGGAGAGGATGCGTTGCTCTGATCACAGGCATGTGTGTCTTCCCGTCATCAAGTATGTATGAAGCCCCAGCGATGTCGCAGCCTGCACAGGAGACCACAGTGTTCTCCCCAGAATTTTTTTCCAGCCGGGTAGCATGAAATAGTAACCAGGTGAGTCAAGATGAAAATGCAAGGCAACTCTGCTTACAGCGCTGCCAAGCATTATAAATACAGCTCCCATCTGTCTCCCCTGTATTGCTTGACCTGCACTTCCTGCTAATCCGTTTGGGCTCTAGTGCGGGGAAGCAGGAAGTGAAGGACAATCACTACAGAGGAGACAGATGGGAGCTGCGCTATCTGGATCGTTCGTGAGGTGAGTCTGTCTCTCTCCCTCTGCCTTTTTATTACAATGTGGGGTGGGCAGCGCGTTGGGGTAAGGGGGGGGGGGGGGGGGGAGCGAACGAGGGGGGGATCTGTCCTGCGGCAGCCGGGGGGGGGGGGGGGGGTGTAGTGAGTATTGGTGTCGGGGGCCCCGTGTTACTTTTGCCCCGAGGCCCCAGTTTGGTTAGAACCGGCCCTGGTAGTAGCCAGTGTTTACCCCTTTTCTCCCACCCAGTAGCACCCATCGTGACAGTGACCTTCCCCCACCCGGCTACTTTTTCATGCCACCCGGCTGGAAAACATTTCTGGGGAGAACACTGATATGCTGATACTGCCTTACAAGGTCTCTTTTGATCCCAAGGGGACATATGATTTGCTCCCACTTCTGTGTATTCGTGCTGTATACTACTGTTTGTCTATGGCAAATGCCAATGCTGTATACTTATTTGTATTAACCTTTATGCATTTGAATCTCGTTGCTGGAGTGCAAGTCATTTATTTCCTAAAATAAGAGAACACTGATATCCCTCTCACTTCAGGTGTCCTTTAAAGTGAATCTGAAAGGAAATTTAAAACATAAAAAACAGATACTTGCCTAAGGAGAGGGAAAGCTTTGGGGTCCTACAGAGCCCTCCTGGTTCCCCTGCAGGCTTTTCGGTTTAAATCTCCCTCCGCGGAAAATTTAGGCAGTCTTCGGAAGCACTTGGGCAACTCTGTACTGCGCACACGTGAATACGCGAGAGAGCGTGTTCGCACTTGCGCTATATGGAGCGTCCCGTCTTCGGGAGCCCGAGTGCTCCCGAAGTCTCCCGAAGCCGAACCCAACACATGGGGGTAGAGTGCTAACGGGGGAGCCTGCGGCGGAACGCGGGGACAGCAGGAGAACGGGGAGGCTCTATAGGACCCAGAGCTTTCCCTCTTCATAAGTGAGTATCTGTTTTTTGTTTAAATTTCCCCTCAGACTCCCTTTAAAGGAAACCTGAGGTCAATAAAAGAAAAAAAAAAAAAAACAGACATTTTTATTAGACATACCTGGGGGCTCTCTTCAGTCTCATTGGTCTCTCGCCCTCCTCCCAGGCTGCCTGGATCCTCCACTAGGCGGCCCGGTAATTCACCCAATCAGGGAACTGCGCGCTCCCTATTGCACTTCTGGCAATGAGGGAGCATGTACGGCTGGACTGCGCCAACCGGATGAATTACCGGGCCACCTAGTGGAGAATCCAGGACGCTGAGGGACCCATCAGCCTGAAGGGGGCTGAAGGAAGCACCAGGTATGTGTAGTTTTTTTCTCATTGATCTCAGGTATACTTTAAAGAGCACCTAAAGTGTAGTAAAAAGGCAGTTTTGCTTACCTGGGGCTTCTACCGGCACCCTGCAGTCATCCTGTGCCCATGATGGTATTCTCGATCCTCTGGTCCCCCGCCGCGGCTAAGTTTCAATTTCCCCTGACTGGCCAGTCAATGGCCACTGCACCTGCTCGCACCTCATTCGCGCTCGACCTGCGCAAACGCAGAATGAGAAAATCTCTACTGCTCCTGTGCAAGATGCCCCCGGCAACCGGAGCGAGAAGGAGGATGCGTGCAGGTGCAGTGGCCATCGACTGGTCCATCGGGTGAATCCAAACTTAGCCGCGGTGGGGGACCATAGGATTGTGAGTACCGGCGTGGGCACAGGATGACTGCAGGGGGCCAGTAGAAGCCACAAGTAAGTAACTGCTTTCTTTTTTTTTTTTTTTTTTTTTTACTACACGTTATGTTCCCTTTCCTTTAAAGAGAGCCTGAGCTAAAAATTACAAGTCAAAATAAACATACAGGTCATACTTACCTCCTGTGTATTCTACTCCTCAATCTTTCTCCTCTCCTGAGTCCTGTTTGTCCACTGTGATCAATGGAATTCTCCATCCTCCATTTTAAAAATGGCCATTACCCCCTAACAGCTTCCTGGTCAGCACACTGTTAAACTGTAACATCACTCACTCGAGCCATGGGGAAACATGGACATTATCTTGCACATTCAGTTGTAACTGACAGCTGCTGATATCTAACTGACAGCAAGCAACTGGTATATTTCAGTTCTGACAAAATATTGTCAGAACTGGAAGGGATCACTGTAAGAAGAAAATGGTGAGCTTCTGAGAGGAACTGACGACGAGAATGTCATATTCATTTGCAGCTACATCATGCATTTATTTTAAATATTTTTACTCAGTTCAGGTTCCCTTTAAAGAGAACCCGAGGTGGGATTTAATTATGCTAGTGGGGCACAGAGGCTGGTTGTGCACACTAACACCAGCCTCTGTTGCCCCATGGTGTGCCTCCAAGACCCCCCTGCGCGCCGCTATACCCCCCGCAATGCTTGCGACACGCAGCTGGTCGCCAGCACAATGTTTACCTCTGCTTATCTGTTAGCGCCGCTCCCCCGTCAACTCCGTATCAGCGCTACCCGCCCACGTCCCTTCCCTCCCGCTGATTGGAGAGAAGGGACGCGGGCTGGTAGCGCCGATACGGAGGAGGCGGGGGAGCGGTGCTAACAGACAGGCAGAGGTAAACATTGTGCTGGCGCCACGCTGCGTGTCGCCAGCACTGCGGGGGGTTTAGCGGCGCGCAGGGGGGTCTTGGAGGCACACCATGGGGCAACGGAGGCTGGTGTTAGTGTGCACAAACAGCCTCTGTGCCCCACTAGCATAATTAAATCCCACCTCGGGTTCTCTTTAAGCCTGAATGATCTGCTGATTAACCAGCCAGCAGCTTCTGACTTCAAAAGGGCCTTGTTTCCAGGCCAGTACTGCAGGCAACACAGATGGGCAACTCGATACATGGCACCTGTGTTGCTTCATATTTTTCTCCAATGCTGTTGCTATCGCATTCAATTCATAATGAATGGAATCGCACTGCAAATAGGCAGAAATACACGCAACCATGCATTACAATTCTGCAGCTTTTCAAGTGACAGGTCTTCTTTAATGACTGTATTTGTTTGATATTGTCTTGTGTGTGTAGATAACTCAAAGAGCTCGTACAGCCCTGGAGGGCCGGTGTTTTACTGCCTGCAGGACATCATGAGGGTTTGCAGCGAGACCAGCAGCCATTTCTCCACCCTCACGGCACGCATGCTCATGGCCCTGGACAAGTAAGGACTTCCATAGGGGAGGGGTTCAGCTACTAACATCTCATTGGACATCTGTAACTCCCAGCAGCCATCAACTTCACTAATTGTCTCCTGTAGTCCAATCTTGCTTTTTAATCATGTAGTCTATCTATTATACTGTATTTTGCCATTTCTGATACACAGGAGAAGGATTTGTATCAGTAGCACATTATTTATTACTGCCACTAGATGGCAGTGTCTCCACTCGTGCTTATGTATAATTGCTGGCAATGAGGGGAATGCAAAAAAATCTATTAGCTTCTTTCTGGAGTGGAAACAATCTACTCGGAGACAACTCAAGGTGGCCATACACTGGTTAGATTAGCAGCAGATAGATCATCAGATAGATCTCTGGTGTATCTGATGTGTTTAGGAACATTTTTTTTACTAGGAACAGATTTCCGATAGATTTCAGGATGTATTTTTTTGCCATCAGATTTCCATTAAGTCCAATGCAAATTGATAAGCCATCTCAACAGATCTACCTAGATTTTCCAGCATGTCAGATCAATCGAAGCCGGCCGCAAATCGATCGGCCAATCGATTTGCGATCTATCGGCCACTAATCGGCTCAGTGTATGGGCCCCTTTAGGAGAACAACTGAATTGCATTATGAGCCCAGGTGTGAAAATATCAACTAGGCGAAAGCTTGGAGAAAAGGTGAATTGGTTCCGGCCCTGGGGCCCATATGCAATGTTTTCTCCTGTCAATATTCTTCTGGTGCTATGCACTCCATTGCGCGCTCCTCCAGAGACCAGATGTAAACCACCGTGGTTCAGGTGGCAATCTCACGTTCATTAATATGTATCACTCAAAGCATCGGTGATCATATCCAGTTCCAGTAAAAAAATCCTTTAATAAAAGCATAAAACAGAATCATCGCGCAGCATGTCAATCCAAACTGAATACACACTGCGCCTCTCGCGCACTTGGGTAACTTACAGACTCCCTTTAGGGATAGAGTAGCGAGTCATAGCGGCAAGTCTCTCCAGCATCAGACGCGTCTCCAATAGCCTCTCTGCGGCGTCCCGCTATTCAGGCTCCCGAGACTCCGGACTTCCGCACTGCGACCCACGTGACCTACGTCAGGCGTACTGGCTCCGACTTACGTGTTTCGTCACCAGGACTCATCAGGGGCTAGCACCAGAAGAATATTGACTATTACACAGGAACCACAGCGCACTCAGTGGATTTTATGTGATATTTATGGTGATATTTATATCAATCTGACTGATTTTGCTTTTTGCATTACTAGGGAGGTGATTAGTAACTAGGCAGCGCAGCAGTTTTGAAAGTGAATGTTTTCTCCTGAGTGTTTTCCTAGGAGATAATTTTTCATCTTGTATTTAAAGGGAACCTAAACAGACGGATATGGATGTTTCCTTTTAAACAATACCAGTTGCCTGGCAGTCCTTCTGATGTCTTTGGCTGCAGTAGTGGCTGACTCACACACCTGAAACAAGCATGCAGCTAATCCAGTCTGACTTCAGTCAGAGCGCCTGATCTGCATGCTTGTTGAGGGGCTGTGGCTGAGAGTATTAGAGACACAGGATCAGCCGGAGAGTCAGGCAACTGGCATTGCTTTAAAAGGAAAATCCAGATCAGTTTAGGTTCACTTTAAAATAACTTTTCAGCTCTCTGCATTTGGAAAAGTACCCCAAAGTAGGTGGAAATGTGGTATCTGAATGATTTTATTTTCTTGCTTGCTGGTACTCTGTCAGTTGCAGGGTGCTGAAAAGTTATGGAAAATGATCTCCTAGGAGAAAAGATGAATTGAATGAGGGTCTGAGGGCCACACGCAATTCTCTTTCTCACCTAAGTTTTCTCCTATGAGGAAAATTTTCATCTTTGATTTAAAGTGAACCTCCGGACTAAAAATCGACTCAGCAGCACTGAAAGGCCTGGTGTTTCTTTAACAGTATCACAGCATCAGAACTTTGTTTCTCTTATACAAGCCTCATTCTTAGCTGCACAGAAGAAAACTGTCCGGGCTTTTTTCCCCTGATGCTGTGCAAAGCATGATGGGATTTCTGATGTTGCTCTCATTCTGCTGCTTTGGTGCAATTTTTTTTTTTTTTTTTTTTACATTTTGAATTTGACATTTGAAGCCTAGCGTGTGCAGCTGGGAGGGGTAATCAGGACACAGGACAGTTGGAACTCTGTCTCCTGCTCCTTGTCACCTCCTTTCAACCAAAAAGATGGCTGCCCCCATGACAAAGATGGCAGCCCCCATGAATCACAAACATTTGCCTGTTCTTTTAAAACGGTGGGTAAGAGATTATATTACCTATCTATTCTAATTTAACATAATTAATGTAACTTAATGACAGTGTGTTTGTATAGGCTTAAGTTCCCCTTTAACATAACATTTTAGCACTCTGCAATGAAAAAGGGTAGGTAAAAAGTACTATCAAACTTATTTTGAGTATTTTTTTTTTTTTTAATTAATTTTTTTTTTTTTTAATTAATTTTTTTTTTTTTTTTGCTTGCTGATGGTTTAAAGAGAACCAGAGAGGATAACAGCAAAACTTTTATACATACCTGGGGCTTCCTCCAGCCCCGTACGCACGGATCGCTCCCACGCCGCCGTCCTCCGCTGCCTGGAACCTCCGGTACCGGGTCCCGTCATTACCGCCAGTCGGCCGGCGGACGCGGCCAATTGTCCGCATCACAGGGGTTTCCTCCATACACGTACGCTTGCGGGTGCCTACTGCGCAGCCTCATGCATACGGGTATGGAGGGAGCCCCGTGTGATGCGGACAATTGGCTGCGTCCGCCGGAAGTGACGGGTCCCGGTACCGACGATAGAGGAAGCGGAGGATGGCGGCGTGGGAGCGATCCAGGCTTATGGGGCTGGAGGAAGCCCCAGGTATGTATAAAAGCTTGCTCTATTTTCACGCTCCATTCCTCTCTGGTTCCCTTTAAAACACATTTTATTGACAAGTTTGAAAATATCCCCTTGGAGAAAACTCAGGTTAAAGTGACTTGCATGTGGGCCTCTCACTTTTTCTCCTGTGTTTTCACCTGGGTTATATTTTCAAACCCTGTCTTGTAAATCACCAGCCTGCACATAATCATCTTTTTTACTGGCAGACTAGAAAAAAAACTAGACAGCACCAACTGTTATCTATAACCACACCCCTTAAAGAGAATCTGTATTGTTAAAATCGGACAAAAGTAAACATACCAGTGCGTTAGGGGACATCTCCTATTCCCCTCTGTCACAATTTTGCCGCTCCTCGCCGCATTAAAAGTGGTTAAAAACCGTTTTAAAAAGTTTGTTTATAAACAAACAAAATGGCCACCAAAACAGGAAGTAGATTGATGTACAGTATGTCCACGCATAGAAAATACATCCATACACAAGCAGGCTGTATACAGCTTTCCTTTTGAATCTCAAGAGATCATTTGTGTGTTTGTTTCTTTCCCCCTGTTCTCATGCACTGAAGTTTCAGGCTTGTTTCTTCCTGCAAACAGCTTTGCCCTTGTCTGTAATTCTTCAGTATGTAAAAGCCCAGGCAGCTCAGAGGACGATTTATCCAGCTTGTAAAAGATAAGAGAGAAGAAAGAAGCTGCTCTAATCCTAAATAACACACAGGCAGTGTGCATAGAGGGGCCTGGAAAGGGGAGTTCATAGCAGAACCACAACACTGAAGAACTTGGCAGCCTTCCAGACACAGGCCGACAAGTCTGACAGGGGAAAGATACATTGATTTATTACAGAGACAGTGATAGTAGAAAGTGCTGCAGTAAGCCAGAACACATTAGAATAGCTTTTTGAACTTGTAGGATGATAAAAAACAGGATGCAATTTTTGTTACGGAGTCTCTTTAACCTTGCGATAGGCTAAAAGGTTTTATTTATCGATATACTTTGTACATACAGAGATACCGATTGCTTGGCAGTTGGAAACAGCAGCTATTGTAATGTTTACATAATGCAGTAATGTTCACAGACAGCAAACGGTCAGGACCATGGTCATTACATCACACTGTGGGAGGGGGTTCACCACAATATCAGCCATACAAACGCCCCTGATGACCTATTTGAGAAAAGGTAAAGATTTCTCATGGGAAAGGGGGTATCAGCTACTGACTGGGATGAAGTTCAATCATTGGTTACAGTTCCTCTATAAAATAAGAGGGTGAAGAATTTGGACTGCTCTGTTCGGAGCCAACATAATTTTGGGCTTGCATGGCTAACAAGATGGGGATTGGGATCACCTGATGCTGATGTTTCCTCCATAGATAACTATAGGGGGAGGGTTGCTGAATGAAGTGTAGATCGTTGGGATCAGGGAGGGGTTAGTTGGGGGGGGGGGGGGGGGGATTCTGAAAATAGGCTTTAAATAATTTTCAAGCACAAGTAAATATAAATTCAGCGTTAATCTGTGTGTTTTCTGCATAGGTGGTTGGATGAGCAACACACAAAGTCTCACGCCATTGCTGCTCTGTTCCGGCCGTCTCCTCTAGAGAGGATAAAAACCAACATCACCAATCCGGCTTACTCATCAGAAGACGGCCAATCGGAAGACTCGCTTCACATGGGCTACACCGCCCTGGAGATCAAGACCAAAATGATGGCTCTGGAAAAAGCAGACATCTGTATTTACAACCCTCTCTTTGGATCAGACCTGCAGTACACCAACAGGGTAGAGTTCTCATACACGATAATCAAACTGCTTTGTTTTTCTGTCAGTTAGCAGTTACCAAATAAAACTGACTACACCTATGGTGCCCACACACATATATATATTCTAATGCAATCTTTTTTAATTCTCAATTTTAGAGTGACTTTAAAGTGATTGTTTTTGAATGTTTTAAAATCTGTTCAGTTCAGTTAAATGCAAACTGTTCAGCTTTTCCCTCAATCACGTTTGATCTAAACCTAACCAATCGATTGACTTTTAAAGTGTACACGAGGTAAACCTCTGGTCTAAAAAAACATACTTGCTTTAACCACTTGAGGACCGGCATATTAATCCTCCTTAAGGACCAGAGCAGTTTTGTCATTTTAGGTGTCGCCAGTATAGATAGTCAGGCATAGGTTTCCCCAGTATAGACAGCATGGCTTAGGTGTCCCCAGTATAGACAGCATGGCTTAGGTGTCCCCGGTATAGACAGCGAGGCGTAGGTGTCCCCGATATAGACAGCGAGGCGTAGGTGTCCCCGATATAGACAGCGAGGCGTAGGTGTCCCCGATATAGACAGCGAGGCGTAGGTGTCCTCAGTATAGATAGCCAGGCATAGGTGTCCTCAGTATAGGTAGCCAGGCATAGGTGTCCTCAGTATAGGTAGCCAGGCATAGGTGTCCTCAGTATAGATAGCCAGGCATAGGTGTCCTCAGTATAGATAGCCAGGCGTAGGTGTCCTCAGTATAGGTAGCCAGGCGTAGGTGTCCTCAGTATAGGTAGCCAGGCGTAGGTGTCCTCAGTATAGAGAGCCAGGCATAGGTGTCCTCAGTATAGACAGCCAGGCGTAGGTGTCCTCAGTATAGATAGCCAGGCATAGGTGTCCTCAGTATAGGTAGCCAGGCATAGGTGTCCTCAGTATAGATAGCCAGGCATAGGTGTCCTCAGTATAGGTAGCCAGGCATAGGTGTCCTCAGTATAGGTAGCCAGGCATAGGTGTCCTCAGTATAGATAGCCAGGCATAGGTGTCCTCAGTATAGATAGCCAGGCATAGGTGTCCTCAGTATAGGTAGCCAGGCATAGGTGTCCTCAGTATAGATAGCCAGGCATAGGTGTCCTCAGTATAGGTAGCCAGGCATAGGTGTCCTCAGTATAGATAGCCAGGCATAGGTGTCCTCAGTATAGGTAGCCAGGCATAGGTGTCCTCAGTATAGGTAGCCAGGCATAGGTGTCCTCAGTATAGATAGCCAGGCATAGGTGTCCTCAGTATAGGTAGCCAGGCATAGGTGTCCTCAGTATAGAGAGCCAGGCATAGGTGTCCTCAGTATAGGTAGCCAGGCATAGGTGTCCTCAGTATAGGTAGCCAGGCATAGGTGTCCTCAGTATAGACAGCCAGGCATAGGTGTCCTCAGTATAGACAGCCAGGCATAGGTGTCCTCAGTATAGATAGCCAGGCGTAGGTGTCCTCAGTATAGACAGCCAGGCGTAGGTGTCCTCAGTATAGGTAGCCAGGCGTAGGTGTCCTCAGTATAGATAGCCAGGTATAGGTGTCCTCAGTATAGACAGCCAGGCGTAGGTGTCCTCAGTATAGGTAGCCAGGCGTAGGTGTCCTCAGTATAGATAGCCAGGCATAGGTGTCCTCAGTATAGATAGCCAGGCATAGGTGTCCTCAGTATAGATAGCCAGGCATAGGTGTCCTCAGTATAGGTAGCCAGGCATAGGTGTCCTCAGTATAGATAGCCAGGCATAGGTGTCCTCAGTATAGGTAGCCAGGCATAGGTGTCCTCAGTATAGGTAGCCAGGCATAGGTGTCCTCAGTATAGATAGCCAGGCATAGGTGTCCTCAGTATAGGTAGCCAGGCATAGGTGTCCTCAGTATAGATAGCCAGGCATAGGTGTCCTCAGTATAGGTAGCCAGGCATAGGTGTCCTCAGTATAGGTAGCCAGGCATAGGTGTCCTCAGTATAGGTAGCCAGGCATAGGTGTCCTCAGTATAGATAGCCAGGCATAGGTGTCCTCAGTATAGGTAGCCAGGCATAGGTGTCCTCAGTATAGGTAGCCAGGCATAGGTGTCCTCAGTATAGACAGCCAGGCATAGGTGTCCTCAGTATAGATAGCCAGGCATAGGTGTCCTCAGTATAGGTAGCCAGGCATAGGTGTCCTCAGTATAGATAGCCAGGCATAGGTGTCCTCAGTATAGATAGCCAGGCATAGGTGTCCTCAGTATAGGTAGCCAGGCATAGGTGTCCTCAGTATAGATAGCCAGGCATAGGTGTCCTCAGTATAGACAGCCAGGCATAGGTGTCCTCAGTATAGACAGCCAGGTATAGGTGTCCTCAGTATAGGTAGCCAGGCGTAGGTGTCCTCAGTATAGGTAGCCAGGCGTAGGTGTCCTCAGTATAGATAGCCAGGCATAGGTGTCCTCAGTATAGGTAGCCAGGCATAAGTGTCCTCAGTATAGGTAGCCAGGCATAGGTGTCCTCAGTATAGACAGCCAGGCATAGGTGTCCTCAGTATAGACAGCCAGGCATAGGTGTCCTCAGTATAGACAGCCAGGCATAGGTGTCCTCAGTATAGGTAGCCAGGCATAGGTGTCCTCAGTATAGGAAGCAAGGTTTAGATGTCCCCAGTATAGACAGCAAGGCGTAGGTGTCCTCAGTATAGGTAGCCAGGCATAGGTGTCCTCAGTATAGGTAGCTAGGCATAGGTGTCCTCAGTATAGATAGGCATTACTCACCTTCCCAGGTCCAGCGGCGAGCAGCTCTCCCCGCCATCTAGCCTCACACTAACGCTAAGTACTGGGTCCCAACTTGATGATGTCATCAAGCCCAGCACCCAAGGCTGGATGCCAGGCAGAGCGGAGGGGAAGCGATGATCATCGGAGGAACGTCAGGAGAGGTGAGTCCCGGTCCTCTTCTGGTGCCGCTGCCTTTAGTGATCATAACGATCAGCAGGGATTGTAGTGATCACATGATCAGGCGCAAATCACATGGCTCCTGATCAGTGAGGGGAGATGTCAGCTGTCCTCTCCCCGGCCAGGTCCGTGCGACCGCGGCGGGACTGTTACAGTTGCATCCTGTCTGCAGCAGTCAGCCACACAGAGGACGTAACTGTAATGTCCTTGGTCCCAAAGGGGTTAAGAAGAGGGAAGCCTCTGGGTCTGGTAAAGACCTCCCACGCTGTCCTTTGGCCCTCCGTTGCCACTCATGAACTTCTACTCCCACCCCCTTCCCCAATAAATCCAACAAACTTGGATTGAAGATCTGCACCACGCTTCTCTTCACGCCCGAGCATGGTCATTCTGTGCCTGCACGAGTACACCTGTGCCTCTGCAGTAAGCCAGAGCCTCACAAGCAGCTACGGGCTACTGCGCAGGTGCATTGGTGCCTGCGTGGTTGCAGCACAGCCGCACTCATGCATGAAGAGGAGCACGACCCGGATCTTCCAGAGGGTCCCGCTAGCAACAAGAAGAGGATGTGGGAAGCCTCTACAGAATCCAGAGACTTCCCTCTTCTTAGGTGAGTATGTGTTTTTTGATCCCTGGTTCACTTTAACCTTTTGTAAGGTGCTTGGCTTTGACCCCATTAGACCAGAGAAGGGATGCCGAAGGGACATGCATGCAGGGGGAGAAAGATGCGGCGGGAGTGCGGACATGGCACACTGCAGGAGGGGGGCTGAGGACAGTGTCAGGGGACAGCTTCTTGCTCCCCTTCCACGCCCTAGCAGCTGGCAGTGACGAGAGTGACAGAGACTTCAGCCAATCAAGGCTGAATTTGCATGTGACGTCACTTCTCTTTTGTGGCTGCTACTCTGCATACCACATTAGAGCCAGGGGGCATGAGGAATAAAAATCAATCAGCAAAAAGATGAGATTAAATTTTACACTTTTATATTGCCTCTTTAGCATCCATTTTACTTGTAGAACAGCTACTTATAGAACATTGATTTTAGATTTTATGCCTAACAGTTACTCTTTAAAGGAATACTGTAGGGGGGTCGGGGGAAAATGAGTTGAACTTACCTGGGGCTTCTAATGGTCCCCCGCAGATATCCTGTGCCCGCGCAGCCACTCACCGATGCTCCGGCCCCGCCTCCGGTTCACTTCTGGAATTTCAGACTTTAAAGTCTGAAAACCACTGCGCCTGCATTGCCATGTACTCGCTCCCGCTGATGTCATCAAGAGCGCACAGCGCAGGCCAATTATGGTCTGTCTCTGCGCAGTACACTCCTGGTGACATCAGCGGGAGTGAGGACACGGCAACGCAGGCGCAGTGGTTTTCAGACTTTAAAGTCAGAAATTCCAGAAGTGAACCGGAGGCGGGGCCGGAGCATCGGTGAGTGGCTGCACGAGCACAGGATGTCTGCGGGGGACCATTAGAAGCCCTGGGTAAGTTTAACTCATTTCCCCCCGACCCCCTGTCTTCATTTCTGCAATGATGAATTATGTAAGTACCGGTAATCAGATCCTGCTGCTATATGACCGGGTTACAGGGAAATGACCCTCTCTTCCTCTCTTGTAGGTTGATAAAGTGGTGATAAACCCGTACTTTGGGCTGGGAGCTCCAGACTATTCCAAGATCCAGATCCCGAAGAGGGACAAGTGGCACCGGAGCATGAGCAGCGTCATGGAAGACAAGTACTGTCCCCATCCTTTCTATCTTCCTTATGTACTGTAGTCTGACCTAAACATGCGCAGCTTCAAGTCCTAGTTTCAGGTAGGGATGGTCCATGAGATGCAAATAATTTCAAATCCATGCAGGATTATGCACATTTTTGTATGCAAATTTATGCAGCTTGAAAATGAACCAATCAAATCCTACTGAGGATAAGTTTGACTGGTCCATTTTCAGGCTGCATACATTTTGCATAATCCTGCATCAACTCGAAATTATTGGCATCTCATTACCAATCCCTAGTTTCAAGCTGTGTTCACACTGCACATAAAAACATTCTGCTTCAACAATCCATTTGGAACTGATCCGTTCACGTGAGTGGAACCCAAGTATGGGTCCTGCACGACTTTTCCGAATTGGCTGGGCGAAGCAGATGCCAGCTGAATTAATGAAAGCCTATGAGAACGGACATTGTCCTTTTTCGCTAGGCTTATCGCCGTGTACTTTTCACCAGTTTGGAGGGTATTTTTTTTTCTTTTTACTCACCTGCCGCCTTCTCATTGTGGTCTTATCTAATTGCTACCACCGCCACTTATTGTAAGGAGAAGTGCCGCTATACAGATTAGAGCCCCATCAGAAGCAACCAGCTCCCGTTGGATGGTAAGAAACCAATCAGAATCCTCCCTGGTTTGAATGGAGTAGGTTTAAGGGGAATAGAGTAGCAGCGCATCTGTACAGCACTCTGGCCCCAAACTGTCACCCAAGGGATCGAGTCCCGATCTCTGTGGGCAACAGTAATTGTGCATGTGTACACACCTTTAGGCCAAATCACATAAATAACTAAAGCTGCTTACTAAAGGAAAAAAAAAACTGCCATACAGGTACAATCAGAATGCTCACACACAGGTGAGTATAGGCTCGGCAGCCATATATTCATAGTGCAAGGCAGCCTGGGCCAATAGGCTTCATGCCAGTCCTATGACCCTTATAGATCACATAAACGGAGAGACCAAGCAGCTAACAGTGCGTTCAATAGCATAGGCGAATTAGTGCACTATAAGATGCAAATGTCCTATATTTGCTAAATTTTGGTTTTATGTAAATAAGCTCTGCCTCATTGCCTGCAGAAAAGAAAACGAGTTAGACTGTGTTTTCCTTTGGGGTGAAATGAGTAAGTTCTGTATTACTGACAGTGTACATCAGAACTGGATCAGTAAAATAGACTAGAAAGCTTAAAGGGCAACTGAAGTGAGAAAAATACGGAGGCTGCCATATTTATTTCCTGTTAAACAATACCAGTTGTCTGGAAGCCCTGCTGATCTATTTGGCTGCAGTAGTGTCTGAATTACACCAGAAACAAGCATGCAGCTAATCTTGTCAGATCTGACAATAATGTCAGAAACACCTGCTTGTTCAGGGTCTATGGACACCTACTTGTTTAGGGTCTATGGCTGAAAGTACTAGAGCCAGAGGATCAGCAGGGCTGCCAGGCAACTGGTATTGCTTTAAAAGGAAATAAATATGGCAGCCTCCATATACCTCTCATTTCAGCCGTCCTTTAAAGGGAATCTGAAGTGAAAATAAACGTATGATATAATGATTTCTATGTGTGGTACAGGTAAGAAACAGAACATTAGCAGCACTGATATTGTTTCCAGTACAGGAAGAGTAAAGTCCCATCTACATGGCACAATATTCCGTCAGATGGATCTATTAGATAATTTCCATCCAATCTGATTGGATTCCGATCACTTTTGGGTACTTATCAATGCAAAATCGATCGGAAACAATTTGGATTTCTACACACAATGCAATTTCTTATCAGATCACGGGTCAATCTGATGAAAAATTGTACCGTGTAGATGGGGCTTTAAAGGATACCCGAGGTGACGTGATGAGATAGACATGTGTATGTACAGTGCCTAGCACACACAACTATGCTGTGTTTCTGTTTTTCTTTCTCTGCCTGAAAGAGTTAAATATCAGGTATGTAAGTGGCTGACTCAGTCCTGACAGGAAGTGACCACAGTGTCACTGATAAGAAATTCCAACTATAAAACACTTTCCTAGCAGAAAATGGCTTCTGAGAGCAGAAAAGAGATAAAAAGGGTCAATAATTCATAGATTTTAGTCCTGGCATACATCAATGAATGTGTCACTGAGCAAAAGCAATAACACTGTTAAAACTTAAAAAGTAGATTTAAGCATAAAATAAAAGTGTGGAATATCTTTAAAAGTCATTTTTAGGAGAAGGAAGATAGATGCAATCGTTTATTTCATTAGTTTATTTTCGCCTCGGGTGTCCCTTAAGAAACTTCAGTTGTTATCTATGCAAAAGAGCTTATCTGAGCTCCACGACCAATTTGGTCGCTGCTTTCCGGAACATTTATACAACAAAGAAACAGTCAGAGACCGATTTGGATAACATTTTTACTCCATGGAAGATGGCTCATTAGCTCTGCTTGTCTTATAGTTTAAAATAGAGTGTGGCTTCTAATTGCCAATATTAGAGAATTATGCAATATTATAAAAAGCTAGATAGCTAAAAATTAAAATATGAGATTATTTTCTTTGCTACTAATGCACTATTAATTATTAGTACTACACATACGAACCATTACATACGGAGTTTTTTTTCCACTTCTGTGTCACTTTACTGTTAAGGCACGTTTCCACTTGTGCCGCACGCGTCAGTGAGACGCGCGGCGGCATTTCCGGGTCTGCGGGAACGCAGGCGAATCCCAGAAGCCATGCCATGCAGCCTCATGCGCGAAAACTGTGGGCAGTGTCGGCCCAATCGCTGCGCGAAAACTGTGGGCAGTGTCGGCCCAATCGCTAGGGTAAGCGATTCGGCCGGCAGCGCCATAGTTTCCTATGGCAGTTTCCCCGAGCGATTTGCCTGCGGGGAAACTGCGGATTCAGAGTGGTTTCCGCTCCAGTGGAAACGGGCCGTAAGTGTTTAGAATTGTACTTGTTCATGCACGTTATATTTTTATCCACTAGAGAGCGCCAGTGGGTGGATGATTTTCCTCTGCACCGCAGTGCCTGTGAAGGTGACACTACACTACTGAACAAGTTATTAGATGAAGGATTATCAGTCAATCAGCTGGACAATGACCAGTGGGCACCTGTGCATTACGCTTGCTGGTGAGTGTGTTTATTTCCTGTTATGCAGCGTTGGTCTTGTGAACTATCTGGTTGTACAGGAGCCGCTGGTACAATCTGGATACATTCTCTTTTTACATAACTGCAATGCGATGTTTTGAATATGTGCTCCCTATCAATAATAATACTATCATATTGCCTTATCGATTTTGCGCCTGAAATTTGATATGACGCTGGAGCGCTTTGATCCACGCTGTAATAATGTGGAAAAAATGAACACTGGCGGGTAAGCAATAAATGGTAAAATGTTTAAAAGTTAATCTGAAAGATGGATACTTAAGAAGAAGGAAGCCTCAGGATTCTGTAGAGCAAGGGTGTCAAGGCTCGCGGGCTGAATGCGGCTCTCCTCACCATTTTATGTGGCCCTTAAAGTGTACCAGAGACGAAACGTAAAAAAAATAATTCATACATACCTGGGGCTTCCTCCAGCCCCCTCCGGCCTGATCACTCCCTCGGTGCCGTCCTCCGGCTCCTGGATCTTCGGTACAGGATCTTGGTATCTTAGGCCAGTCGGGGTAAGTCGGCGCGTCGGGGAATTCCGCGCCTGCACAGTAGTACTAAGCAGAAAGCTGACTGATCACCAGGGCCGGATTTGTACCTTTTACCGCCCAAGGCCCACTGCCACCAGCCGCCCCCTACCCCCCCAAAAAAAAAATCCCCACTCCCCCCCCCCCACCACCACTGCTACCAACATCTCACCCCCAAACTTACACTTTCCCCAAGCAAAAAGTCTTAAAGTGAACATTACACAAAAAATACCTTAAAGGACAACTGTAACTAGATGGATAGGGAGGCTGTCATATTTATTTCATTTTAAGCAATACCAGTTGCCTGGCTATCCTGCTGATCCTCTGCCTCTAATGCTTCTAGTCATAGCCCCTGAACAAGCATGCAGCAAATTAGGTGTTTCTGACATTATTGTCAGATCTGTGCAAGATTAGCTGCATGCTCCTTTCTGGTGTGATTCAGACACTACTGCAGCCAAATAAATCAGCAGGGCTGCCAGGCAACTGGTATTGTTTAAAAGGAAATAAATATGGAAGCATCCATATCCCTTTCTTTACAGTTGTCCTTTAATAGATCATCCTGTTGTCCACTGTTCCTGTACTGAGCATATTCAGACCCCTCACTGCTGCCTGAGACCCTCTTCTTCCTTACCCAAATGTTGTGTTCCTCCCCCCTCTTAGTATATGTAGCCAGATGCTGTCCCCCTTTTATTATAGGCAGCCAGATGCTGCCCCCCCCCCCTTAGTATAGGTAGCCAGATGCTGCCCCCCTTAGTATAGGTAGCCAGATGCTGTCCCCCATTTATTATAGGCAGCCAGATGCTGCCCACCCCCCCCCCCCTTAGTATAGGTAGCCAGATGCTGCCCCCCTTAGTATATGTAGCCAGATGCTGCCCCCCTTAGTATAGGTAGCCAGATGCTGCCCCCCTTAGTATAGGTAGCCAGATGCTGCCCCCCTTAGTATAGGTAGCCAGATGCTGCCCCCCTTAGTATAGGTAGCCAGATGCTGTCCCCCATTTATTATAGGCAGCCAGATGCTGCCCACCCCCCCTTAGTATAGGCAGCCAGATGCTGCCCCCCTTAGTATAGGTAGCCAGATGCTGTCCCCCATTTATTATAGGCAGCCAGATGCTGCCCTCCCCCCCTTAGTATAGGTAGCCAGATGCTGCCCCCCTTAGTATAGGTAGCCAGATGCTGTCCCCCATTTATTATAGGCAGCCAGATGCTGCCCCCCCCCTTAGTATAGGTAGCCAGATGCTGCCCCCCTTAGTATAGGTAGCCAGATGCTGTCCCCCATTTATTATAGGCAGCCAGATGCTGCCCACCCCCCCTTAGTATAGGTAGCCAGATGCTGCCCCCCTTAGTATATGTACCTAGATGGTGCCCCCCTTAGTATAGGTAGCCAGATGGTGCCCCCCTTAGTATAGGTAGCCAGATGGTGCCCCTCTTAGTATAGGTAGCCAGATGATGTTCCCCCTCAGTATATGTGGCCAGATGCTGTCCCCACCTCCCTTAGTATAGGCTGCCAAATGCCGTCCACAAGTAACCCCCCTCCCCCTAAGTGTAGGAAGCCCGATTCTGTCCCCATCACCTCTAGCCGACCCCCCTCCCCCAGCAGCCGGTGCGGATTTCTTCATCCTCTCTTCCCCCCTCAGTCACTCGCAGAGCGGGAGTCAGTCACTGAACTTTCAGCGCTGAAGATTCCTCTGTCTCACTGGTCAGTGTCAGCCTCTGCAGTGCATCTCTCAATCCAGTCAGCGTCTCTTACATGTGACAGTGAGACAGAGGAAAGTTCGGTGACTGACTCCCGCTCTGCGAGTGACTGAGGGGGGAAGAGAGGATGAAGATGGACATTCGCACCGGCTCCTACTCTCTGGGAAGGTGGAGGGGCGGCTGAGCAGGAAGAGGATTAGCGGTGTAACAGGAAGCGCTGTGTAGCAGCGGTGATGTGGATGCTGCGGACTTAGGAAGCAGATTTCAGGGCTGGTGACAGGTGAAGTCAACCTGTCACCACCCGCCCCTCACCTTCTGGTGGATTCTGGCGCCCTAGGCACCAGTCTTGGGGGCCTTTCCCCAAATCCGGCCCTGCTGATCACTTAAGTACCAGCAGTCTCTGCCCCCTTAAGACCGCTGGTACAGAAATGGCGGAAACCCCGATGAATCGCTGCACATATCTGCCGCAACTGCCGTCACCGCCGCACGTCGGGAACCTGGGCCACTCATAGGATGGCAGAGTTCCTGTGAGCCGGTCAGGAGCAGCTTTCATTGGCTCCTGACCCTGTCTTTCAATGTAAGCCAATGGGAATTGCTTGCATTGAAAGACAGGGCCAGGAGTAGGCCTGAACGATTTTAGGAAAAGATTGAATTGCACAATTTCTGTCAAATTGTGATTTTGATTTGATTCTTGATTTTGTGCACTGTCCCAGGCCTGGCCACAAGGATCAGTTTGCGTGTGCAGTGCCAGCAATTCAGAGTCTTTCCTTTAGTTCTGTGAGAGTCCGCAGGGCAAGCTTTGGCCAGTTATCAAGCCTGGTTGGAGTGGAACCACAATTTGGCTTATGAATAATATCACCAGGGCTTTCATTGGTCAATTTTGTTTTTGTTATTGCTGTTCTATCTTAGTTGTTTGTTAGCGGTTTTATTATCTTTGTCAAAACTGTTGATGAAAATTTCAATAAAGACTTTATTGAGAAAAAAAAAATATCACCAGGGCCAGTTCTAGACTTTTTTGCCGCCTAAGGCAAACTTGTGAGGATGCAAAGAATTGTCAGTTGGGCCCAGTGCACACCAAAAGCTAGCAGATCCGCAATATGCTAGCGGTTTTGGGAGCTGATTTCAAAACAAACAAGTCTGGAAAGCTACCAACAATCAAAAGAAGCTTAAGGCAACATAGTCAACTAAAAACTAGACTTTTCACTTATCTGGGCATGCCTGGCATAACCACCTCAATCAGGCAATCGCCATACAATATAGATTGTACAATTTTGCCACAGAATATGAGCCAACAGATTGAATAGAACAGACAGATTAGGCAAGATATATGGAAAAGGCAAGATTGTACTATCGGGATCTCTTGATATATATATATAGGCAGTCGTACACCAGCTTCTCACCCTCAGCAAACTGTCCTACCCCCCCCCCCCCCTTTGCAAGCGGAGCCGGGTCTGGTGACGCAATGGACTGTGTATCGGGTGCTCTTGTCAGGATTGGCGGGCGGCAGCTGGTGTCTGATAGGTCTCCCGGGGCTTACGGTCTCATTGTGGGCATTCTCTCCCACAGGTAGACCATGAAGTCTCTGAAGCTTGGGCTGGTGGGCGCTGGGCTGAGCAGAGTGACTCCGGGGGTCCAACGCAGTAGACAGAAGTGTGGACGCAGCCAGGCGTCTTCTCTTCTGTCACTTTACCACCCGTCTGAGAACGGCTGTGGTCTAAGGCGGCAGCGCTGTCACACAACACAGGGATGAGCGAGGAGGCGGCGGCTGATTCTCTGTTTTTTCCTATGTTACATTTTGCACCTGTTAGAAGCCAATCACTTGTCTGTCTCCGAGCACTAGGCGGAAGGAGATGGTGAGAGCAGCAAAGCCGCCACTACTTACACAAAGCGGCAAGCAGGAAATGGACTGTGTGGCTGAACTGTTACACTGCAGCACAGCGGTAGGATTATCGGCAGAAATCGCCGCTCTGATAATCACGGAATCGCCATTTCCATGATCGCAATTTCGGTTTCAAAACGATAAATCGTTCAGGCCTAGCCAGGAGCCAATGAAATCGGCTCCTGACCCGCTCACAGGGCTCTGCCGTCATAGAGACAGGCAGAGTGAATGAGCTGCGGCGGGAGACGGCAGGGATTCATCGGTGGGAGGGAGGACCTTGATAGTTGCAATCTACGTTTTGATGGCTATCTGGCTGGCAGGGTGTGGATTTCAACTATCTAGATCCTTAAAAAAGAGAACCAGAGACGAAGCACCCTCATGTATTTTACCATATATATCGGTGGGAACATGACCGTAAAAACCTACCCTGCTCTCTTTCATTCTTCTCTGCTAAATCTGCCTGTTATCAGCCCTGATAAGAATCCCCGAATGAGCATTCAGTCTAGCTTTCACAGGAATGATTATAGCTATAGAGTCAGTCTTCTATGATGTCTTTTCAAGCCCAAGCCTGCCCCCTTGTGGCTCTGCTTTGCTGCTTTGAGGATAAATAGCAGGAAAGCAGTGCCACAAGGGGGCAGACTTGGGCTTGAAAAGACATCACAGAAGACTGACTGAGCTATAATAATTCCGGTGAAAGCTAGACTGAATGCTCAGTCGGGGATTCTTATCAGAGCTGATAATAGGCAGACTGAGCAGTACAGAATGAAACAAAGAGCAGAGTAGGTGTTTACTGTCATGTTCCCATTGATATATATATGGTAAAATACATGAGGGTGCTTTGTCTCTGGTTCTCTTTGTAGTTAAAGGAGTCATCAGGTGAATGTAACAAAAAAAAAACTTTACTCACCTGGGGCTTGATTGACAGCGGCGGTTCGCACATGTGCAGTGCGGATGACCTCGGGGTCAGCTTCCGGACCGGGACAGCGGCGGGGAGCCGAAGTGACAACGTGGGACAGTCTGCTGCTAGGGGCTGGAGAAAGCCCCAGGTGAGTAAAGCTTTTTTTTTTTTTTTTTTTGTTAAATTCACCTGATGACTCCATTAAGAGCTTCCAATGTCCATCATTGTAAGAAGCAAAGGAAAGACAGCACATTGCCCTCCTGTGCAGAGGAGCGCACCGTGACAGTGCGTCTGACTGAAACATTGTCAGTGTAAGCCAGGGTGCAGCAATAACCCACAGGAACCACCAGCGAAATTAACATGGACCCCGTTCCTTGGATCCAAGGAGGCCATAAGGTTCTTGAGGATCCAGAGGCTTCCCTCTTAGGTAAGTACCTGTTTTTTTCGACCCAAGGTTCGCCTTGGGTTCACGTTAATCTACCTGTAATGACATAAATATGAATGCTGGTGAGGTGTTTCATGATGTGGACGTCCTCTCTCTTTGCTATTGACCTGTTTGTGGTGCTGATTGATCGAGATGTGTGCAGAGGATTACAAGAAAAATTAGGTTCACGGAACAACCAATCTGGTTTCAGCTGGAAAATGAATCAGCCGCTTGTGGATTTGTCATATTAAAATGAATGCTTTGCTGTTTTCCAAGGTACGGAAAGGTGGAGGCCACCAGCATGTTACTGGATAAGGGGAAATGCAACCCGAACCTGCTGAATGGACAGCTCAGCTCCCCACTGCACTTCGCTGCTGGCTGCGGCCATGCTGAGATCGTACAGATCCTCCTCAGCCACCCCGAGATAGACCGGGTGAGTCTCTTATGTGTTTGGGAAGTGTCACTACCATTATGAGAGAGAGAGGGGAATGCTGGGTATGTTTAAAGGAGACCTGAAGCCAGATGGATATGGAGGCTGCCATATTTATTTACTTTTAAGCAATACCAGTTGCCTGGCTGTTCTGCTGATCCTCTGCCAATACTTTTACCCATAGACCCTGAACAAGCATGCAGCAGATGAGGTGTTTCCGACATTATTGTCAGATCTGACAAGATTAGCTGCATGTTTGTTTCTGGTGTCATTTAGACACAACTGTAGCCAAATAGATCAGCTGACATTGTTTAAAAGGAAATAAATATGGCCGTCTCCATATACTTCTCACTTCAGTTGTCCTTTAACCTCCTTGGCGGTAATCCCGAGCCGAGCTCGGGGTATGCCGCCGCAAAGGATTTCTCAGGCCCTGGTGGGCCGATTTGGATTTTTTTTTTTTTCTAAACACGCAGCTAGCACTTTGCTAGCTGCGTGTCTTACCTGATCGCCGCCGATGCGCCGCTAGCCGCTGCGATACAGGCACCCCCTCCCGCATACCCCTTGTGCAGCCTGGCCAATCGCCGCCAGGCAGCGCTGAGGGGTGGATCGGGACTCCGTGTGACGATCGATGACGTCACTCTGTTCATCGCCATGGTGACGGAGAAGCCCTAATGGAAATCCAGTTCAGAACAGGATTTCCGGATGGGCTTGATCGCCGGCGGCGATCGGAGGGGTGGGAGGGACGCCGCAGGGAGGGGGGGGATCATGTAGCTAGCAATAGGCTAGCTACATGATAAAAAAAAAATTAGGCCGCCAGGGAGGTTAAAGAAAACCTGTACTGGGAAAAACCTCCCCTGGGGAGTTACTCACCTGGGGTGGGGGAAGCCTCCAGATCCTATTGAGGCTTCCCCCGTCCTCCTGTGTCCCACAGCGGCGGCGATAAAGCTCCCCCCGAACAGCGGAGATGTAAATATTTACCTTCCCGGCCCCAGCCTGCGCAGTAGAGCGGACCTGACGGAGATCGGCTATTTTCGCCTATCTCCATGCGGAGAGCCGCAACAGCGCCCCCGCTGGAGCCAGGAAAGGTAAATAAATCAGCACTTGTCGAGGGAGGATTGCCGAACACTGCGGGGGAGCCAGCGCTGGACTGCCTGCAGCTACGGGGAGGGGGAAGCCTCATTGGGACCCTGAGGCTTCCCCCTACCGAGGTGAGTACCCCCCAGGGGAACTTTTTCTGTTACAGGTTCTCTTTAATACAAAACTGTAAAGTTCACACTGACACCATGCAATGCAATTATATTGTCATGGTGCATTCACATCAATGTGTTAGCGGTGCATTCCGAGGGAATCCCCTAGCGTGACGCAGGCAGTGCATTAAGTTAGCGATTCATGTGTGCAAACATCATCCGACTCCTTAGTCTATGAAACCTCCGAATCCAGGTACCCAAAATTGCTCAGACTCCACAGCCCTGGAAAAAAATAGTTCCTGCTGCACTATTGCAGATTGCGCCCAAATCCCTATTAGCACGGCAGTGGGATTCAGATGCAAATTTGGAGCTGCACAGGTACTGCGTATGTTTTCCTGGCATTTAGTGGAAACTTAGCCATAACAGTTGCAGTGAAGCATACTTTATACATATGTATGGTATGCTTCAGTGTATGTGTCTCACCGCAAATGTGATGCACAATGAAAATTTACCCCTCCAAAAAAACGAACTCAACTGTAGAAAGCTAATACTTTGCATCCAGTTACACAGTAAGTTGTATAGTGATGCTATATGTTCTGTACATCATTGCACTGAAGTACTAAATTAGAGTAGAGAATAGTACAACAGAGGCGCCAGGAAGAATAAAATGCACTAAAAACAGTTTCAGAATGGGAGGTAGTGGTGGAATTACGCAGGTATTACCCGATTCATCAGTATAAAGGAGTACTGTAACCAGAACGAGCTCTTGAGTAAGGAAGTGTATATTATTCTTCCTCAGGCCTCTGTTTTACTATTTTCTGTGAGTTTAGTCCACCCTTGGTGGAGGGATGTTACCCCCTTTTTTCTTCTGATCTATAGAGTGACTTCTTAACCCGAGTGGGGTCAGGTCTAAGTTCCCCACCTGCATTTTACACTGCTTGCCTCAGTGGTAACCCACCTTTGTGAGGGAAAGCAAGGCTACCCAAGCCCCAGTTATGACTTGTATCCGTTGTTTGTTGCAGCACATCACTGACCAGCAGGGGCGCTCTCCTCTGGACATCTGTGAAGAAAACAAGCAGAGCAAATGGGAGGAGGCTGCTGAGCTGCTGAAGAATGCCTTCAATAAACCTGTAAGATCTGCTCCTCTGGAGCCCTCAACACACACAGTTGATCCCCTTTGAGGAGTATCAATATATATAAAATATAACTTTTATTAATTCCTTATTAAAATTCCTGATGATTATTGACATAGTAAGGTAAGGTGCAGTGTATTTGGATCAATTGTACCACCAATAAGGTGAATTTGCTTTAGATCAGACCCTATACCTCAGCTAGAATGCTTATTTGTTCTCATATTCAAAAAAAGAACAGCCCCCCCCCCCCCCCCCCCACCACCACCAAATCCAACATTGGAGCCCTGTCGGTGGGTGCAAACAAAAGCTGCCATCAGCATGGGGGGTGGGGAGATAGGACACTGTACTTCAAACAGTTTAGAGAGTCACACTTAATTACATTCACACTTTCCCTCTTGATAAGGGCAGAGGGAAGGGGAGGGGAAATGGCAGCTCCTACAGCTATTAGAAACTGAGACAAACTGCAGGGGAAAAAATGCTTAGTTCCTTTAAAATGGATCCGAGATGAAAAACGAACTATAGCAAGTAACTTGTCTATATATCTAAAGTTTACATAGTTAACACAGCAAATCTAGCTGCAAACAACTTCAACGGTAGATGATTATTTCTTCCTGTGATACAATGAGAGCAGCCATGTTCTGCTTGTGATCATTACACACAGGCAAGCTGCTCTGCATCTCCAGCCCTCAGCCTGTGAACACTTCACTCCCCTCTCCTCCTCCCTCCTCCCCTCTGCCTCTGAAATCTCTGGCTAGTAACCTCCTCCTGCCCAGACTGAGCTCCCATAAGCCCTTGCTACATGGGTCTGAGAGTGCCTAGGCTTCGGAGGAGCTGTGGGCGAGGCTTGTTTCGTTTATCGGGAATTAGGGTATTAAAACAAAACAAAAAAGTATTTGGCTTGAGGAATGCCCTATAAACTATGTAAGGAACACAATTATGCCATGAGTCAAAGTTTATCTCGGATCCACTTTAAAATCTTTTTATCCTTTTACTAGTAAATGTATTCTAGTTTCCTCCAGCTCCACCGCTTAGGAGGTCATCTGTCCTGTCCATGATGACTTTGTGTCCCTCCTGTCACTTCATGCTTCCCAGCCTCAGGTATTGCCCTCTTCCTCCGCAGCTGTAATGGGAGGGAACGTGCATATTGATTACACATTCCACGACTTGTTTTTGTTTTGCTTTTTAAAAAAAGCCTGCAAAAGTTTCCTCTAAGTCCTGCCTGCCCCCCAAATTTGCCCAAGACTTTCCTTTTTATTAGTTGTCCCAGTGCTGCAAGGGTTGGCCCAAGGAGGCGAGAAGTCACTACAGGTGGCAGGGAGGACAAGTAGGAGACTGGCTCCTCCCAGCATCCGGCCCCTATCTCTGATTGGCAGTTCATAGTTCAGTGTGAGGTGTGATACATGTACATTAGTTTAAAGGGATACTGTAGGGGGGTCAGGGGAAAATGAGTTGAACTTACCCGGGGCTTGTAACGGTCCCCCGCAGACATCCTGTGTTGGCGCAGCCACTCACCGATGCTCCGGCCCCGCCTCCGGTTCACTTCTGGAATTTCAGACTTTAAAGTCTTAAAACCACTGCGCCTGCGTTGCCGTGTCCTCGATCCCGCTGATGTCATCAAGAGCGCACAGCGCAGGCCCAGTATGGTCTGTGTCTGCGCAGTACACTCCTGGTATCATCAGCGGGAGTGAGGACATGGCAATGCAGGCGCAGTGGTTTTCAGACTTTAAAGTCAGAAATTCCAGAAGTGAACTGGAGGCGGGGCCGGAGCATCGGTGAGTGGCTGCGCCAACACAGGATGTCTGCGGGGGACCATTAGAAGCCCCGGGTAAGTTCAACTCATTTTCCCCTGACCCCCCTACAGTATCCCTTTAACCTTCTTCATTGATGGCCTTCTCGTGTGTCTCTCTCTATCAGTATGAGAAGGTGCGCATCTACCGGATGGACGGCTCGTACCGCTCGGTGGAGCTGAAGCACGGGAATAACACCACGGTGCAGCAGATCATGGAAGGGATGCGTCTTTCTACGGAAGCACAGCAGTTCTTCGCCATCTGGATCTGTTCTGAGAACATCAGTAAGAAGACCTGTATTGTGATCTGAAGCTGTAAAAATCACGTGCAATCCTGGGAGGAATAATACTTTGAAAGATAAATACTTACCTAAATTGTGGGAAGCCTCTAGATCAGGCATGGGCAAACTTGGCCCTCCAGCTGTTACAGAACTACAAGTCCCACAATGCATTTTCCTTTGAGTCATGACTGTGGCTGTCAGACTCCTGCAATGCATTGTGGGACTTGTAATTCCTTAACAGCTGGAGGGCCAAGTTTGCCCATGCCTGCTCTAGATGCACCAGGGGCCCCCAGATCCTCCTCAAGCCCATCGCTGCTGCCCTGGGACCTTTTTTCTTCATGGCTGTGCTCCAGCAGGTGTTCCAGCTTCTCTGTATTGGGCATTCCTGGGGAAAGGAAGCCGCTTGTGCAGGGAGGTAAAAGCAGTGCGTAGGTCTTACACGCACATGCTCAGTATGGATGCGCTCCTACACGGCACAAGGCATATTCAATATTCTTTTAACTGTCATGTTCCGGAGGGTCCCAGTGCAGGAACGGTGGGCTCAAGAAGAATCAGAGAATACTCTGAACTATCCAGAGCACGGGTGTTGAACACAAGGCGTTCCTTGCCACTTTACGAGACCCCTGAAAGCTTCAAATGTAAGCAATAAAAGCACACTGCCTTCCCATCCAGAGGAGAACATCCCCACACATACCAGAGTAGCACAGTGGAGCAGAGTAATATTTACCTGTTTCTTCCTAGCAGCCGCACACTCTGTGCTTCCATACATCCTCCTGATCACGTGACATGTCTCAGGAGCAAGAGGTGTGCAGCATGGAGCGTGTGGCTGCCAGGAAGATCAGAGGAGACTCGAAGCTGCGCTAGAGGAGGTAAATATTAAACTGCTCCACTGCGCTACTCTGAAAAAGGGGGAGGAGTGGGCTCCCTACATTGGCTATAGTTACACCAATTAGTTTAAGACTAATGTAAATGTTAAATCTTAATAAACATTTTGGCCCGTAACTTAGACTAGGCTTTAGATTTTGGCTCCTTACCTGATTGAGTTTGACACTCCTAATTCAGAAGCTTCATACCACCAAGTATCTATCTTACACCGTATTTTAAATTTCACTTCAGGCACGCTTTAACTAGATTAACCACTTCAGGATCGCAGATTTTTTCGCCTTCAGGACCAGAGCAATTTCATTTGCCAATAACTTTATTGCTACTTATCACACTGACATGATCTATATATTATTTTTTGCAGGACAAACTAGGCTTTCTCTGGGCAGTAATTTTGCTAACCATTATTTTATTTATATGTATTTTGCAAGGAAGAAGTAGAATTTTTTTAAAAAAAAAATCACCATTCTCAGCTTTCAGCCATTGTAGTTTAAAAATAAAATGTGCTATTGATGATGAAACAGACACATTTTATTTGCTAATTTGTCCTGGTTATTACAACGTTTAAACTGTGTCCCTAGTACAAAGTATGGCGATAATATTTTATTTGGAAATGAAGGTGTCTATTTTTCCGTTTAGTGTTTTTTATATTATAATAATTATTCCAAGACTTTAATTACAAAATCCATAGTAATGACATACATATTAACAAATTCCCTAAGGTAACCATTTAAATATTATTATTTTTTTTAATAGTGTATTTTTTGTATTTTTTTTTTACAAGTGTTTTATTTTGGTAACTATGGGGTGGGGAGGAAGAGGTTAAAAATATATTTTTAAAAAAAACTATTTATTTACCCTATAGGTTAGTGTATTAGACTGTTTTGGGATGTATTTTTACTTTTTGGCCACAAGATGGCACTATACAGTTCTTTGTTCCGTAAATCTAACACAGAACGAAATGTTTACATTTTGTTTCTGGGGGGATTTTTGTTAATCTGCACTGTGAGTCATTGCCGACCCAGTGATCGGGGATGGAAGCATTCCCCGATCATGGAGGGACAGTACAGCGGTGATTGCGGACGGGAGAAGTGCGGCGATCGTGGCGGCGACGGTAAACAAACATACTGCAGGCGCTTATCTACTGCAGGGGCGTAGATAAGCGTCTGCAGAATCCGGAAGTGGTTAAACTGTGTTTTGTTTAGTGGAGTTTTGCCTTAATACTTTGTTTATAATGTTTAGGGAAACATTTATCAAGACAGATGCAAAGAACATGGGAATGAAGTGGTGCAGAACAACCAATCAGATTCCTTATTACATTTACCAGTTGACACCTGATTGGTTACTGTAAGCACCTCCTCCGGGGTTCTCTGCACCGCTCCTGATAAATTGGTCTTCTAATCTGTTTGTTCCTCTTAGGTCTTCAGCTGAAGCCGTTTCACAAGCCTCTGCAGCACATCCGGGACTGGGCAGAGATCGTTAATGAACTCACCAACCTGGATCCCCAGAGGGAGACGCCACAGCTCTTCCTGCGCAGAGACGTGAAACTACCTCTGGATGTGGAGAAGAAGGTGAGATGTTACAGAGCCTCTGCTGGCTATAGGACACTGCTCGCTACATTACTGGCACTTTCTTGTGGTAGCCGACATTAAAGTGGAACTCTACTCACAGGAAAGGGCTTGTATAGCTTTCAGTGTGCCCAGGCTGAAATCTTATTGGTCGCTTTCATTAGAGCCCTTAAAGTGGACCTGAACTCTTGCACAGGGCAGAAGGAAAGCATAGATAAATGCACCCTGTGTGTATTTAGAGAGTTTAGCCTCTTTAATTCCCCCTCTTCTGTGTCTAATCACAAGTTGTAATTTGGTCTCTCAGCTGCGTCCGCTAACTTGCCGGGGGGGGGGGAGGGGCGGAGCAGTGCTTTTCAGCGCTGCTCGATTCGGGCGCAGCCAGCGCCGCCATAGACTATAAAGGGATTCAGTCTATAGCGGCGCTCAGTGAGTGACGTCGGTACCGTCAGAAGACGGAGCCGAGGTTGCTAAAAAATCGTAATAATTCTGCTTCCAGAAATCGCTGGAAGCCGAATTATTTCATTCCCCCACTATCCATGGCGGCCTGGAGGGGGAATAGTAATTAGTTTGGCCCGGACTTGTGCAGAAGCAGGATCAGCCATATACCGCTGTATCCTGCGCCCAAGTCTACCGGCGCCGATTTCAAATGTACTCGGGAGGGGGATATACTCTATTGCTCGGTTTATACTGTAGAATGTGAGTTTTGAACAGACTTCTGCTTTAATCGCTTAAAGTGGATCCGAGACAAACTTTTGCGGTCTTCATTTTTGTGCCCCTTACATATAGTTTCTGGGACATTTCCCCCCCCCCCCCCCCAAATGCTGATTTTTATTACACTAATAGATTGTAAACTAATAAAATATAGGAGCTGCGCCCCCAACTCCTCCAACACCTCGGCGTTCGGTCCCATGCTGCAATTATTTATGGGAGCCGAGCCTGGCAAGGAGGAACGTCTCATTTACATTCGCCTGCCGCACTGTGCTCTGATTGGTGGAGGTGCACAGTGGGGCTGGAGCAGAGGCAGAAAGCCGCTGTGCGAGGAGGGGGCCATGGGCAGCGCGTACTGGCATCTAGGCGGGCGGCCGATGTTTCCCTCTACCTCCGCTACTCAGACCGCATGTCACAGAGCGACCCGCTGCGCTGCTATGACAGGACAGCGGGTCACCTATCAGCGCACATACAGGCAGTCTTCCTGAATACATGCTGATAGGTGACCCGCTGTCCTATTAAAGCGGCGCAGTGGGTCACTCTGACATGCGGTCTGAGTAGCAGAGGGAGACAGTTGCAGGGGAAGGTGCCGCCGAAGGTATGATAATCAGCTGTTCCCCCGGGGGGGACCTTACTACCTATACTGACTGGGGCAACTATACTGGCTGGGAAAACTATACTATCTATACTGGGGGGGGGGGCAACTACTCTAGCTGTGCTGAGAAAACTATACTAGCTATACTGACTTGGGCAACTATACTATTTACTCTGCACACTGATTTCAGATGCAAGGGGGTGGAGAGGGGAGTGAAGTTCACAGGCTGAGGGGCGGAGCTACAGAACAGCTCTGCCTGTGTGTGATGACAAGCAAAACATGGCCTCACTCATTGTATCACAGGAAGAAATGATCATATACTGTTGAAGCTGTTTGCAGCTGGATTTACTGTGTAAACCATCTAAACATTAGGTAAAATATATAGACAAGTTTCTTGCTATAGTTATTTTTTTCATCTCGGATCCACTTTAAAGTGGACCTGAACTCAAAACTTCCTCTCTGCTCTAAAAGATAAGCAACAGCATAATGACATTTAACCACTTAACGACCGCCTAACGTCCACACCGATAGGCGTTGGCAGGTCATTAGTGGTTTAGCATGGAAACTGCCGCTCCATGCACAGTTCACGGAGGGTGTCTCCATGAACAGCCTGCGAGCCGCCGAAAAATCAGCGCCGTAAAGGAGATCGGCGATCCTCGACCTCTGATTGGCCGGGGATCGCCGGCATATGATAGGCTGAAGCCTGTCAGTTCCGGCAAAGATGTCCGTCCTGCGCCACCCAGGGAAAGGAGGGGAGGGAAAGCCAGGGAGGGCGGAAAACGCTGCGGAGGGGGGCTTTGAGGAGGCCCCCCCGCTAGGCACATGTGAGTGGCGGCGATCAGACCCCCCCCCCCAGCAGGACATCCCCTTAGTGGGGAAAAAAGGGGGGGGGAAGTCTGATCGCCCTGCTGGAGAGCCCACGCAGCACAGATCAACCAGAATTCCTGTGGTCCTTAAGTGGTTAAAGTAAAACATTTATTTTGTTACAGCTGATACAAATCCTGCAATAAATCTGCAGTGTGTCTACTTCCTGCTTTCATGGAAGCAGACATAGGGTTAATATCCTGTGTTTACGAATTAGCTGCTCTGCCAAGGCTGCCAGTTGACAAAGCTGAGAGATCAAATTACAGTTGTGATTTAGTCACAGATCAGGGGAAATTAGACAGGCTAAACATGTCTCTGTTTCTCTTCTGCCCTGTTCAAGAGTAGAGTTCAGGTCCACTTTAAAAAGAAAAAAAAAAATCTTGATCATAATAAATATAAAATACATGGTAACACTACCTATTGCCAGTAACGCGAGCCTCTGTACCGTGTGTTAGATTGAAGACCCCCTGTCCATCCTGATCCTGTTTGATGAGGCTCGGTACAGCCTGCTGAAGGGTTTCTATCCGGCTCCAGATGTGAAGCTGATCACCCTGGCCAGCCTGCTGCTGCAGATAGTCTACGGGAGCTACGAGAGCAAGAAGCACAAGCAGGGCTTCCTCAAGTGAGTCGCAGCGAGACACCGATACCTCCAGAATGCATGCAAATTGTATGCTGTTTGGAAATGGGCAAATCAGAATTAGCAGGAACTGATCTGTCCCATTCCAGACTGCATACAGAGGTTAAAGAGGCGCCCACACTGCCTACTGCTATGGACTTATGGATGGTGTGTACACATTTGAAAGATTAATGAAAGATATCAGACCAATTTTACCCCCTTCCATGTAGTCCATGTAGTATGAGAGCCATACCTACACAGTCTATTCTATTGAGCTGAACTCCCCATCAGATAAAAATCTTTGCAAGATGCTGCACACAAAGATGCTGTAGACATTCAAAAGATCAGTATCTGCAAAAGATCTGTTCCTGCAAATTGCATTCATAGTCTGAGATCTGCAGATCATCATACACGCCTTGTTTAACCACCTTAGCGGTATGGACGAGCTCAGCTCGTCCATTACCGCCAGAGGGTGCCGCTCAGGCCCTGCCCGATTTTAATGAAATAAAAAGAAGCACACGCAGCCGGCACTTTGCCAGCCGCGTGTGCTGCCTGATCGCCGAAAGAGGGTCCCCCCAGCCGCCTGAGCCCTGCGCAGCCGGAACAAATAGTTCTGGCCAGCGCTAAGGGCTGGATCGGAGGCGGCTGACGTCAGGACGTCGGCTGACGTCCATGACGTCACTCCGCTCGTCGCCATGGCGACGAAGTAAGCAAAACACGGAAGGTCGCTTATTGCGGCCTTCCGTGTTACTTCTGGCCGCTGGAGGCGATCAGAAGAACGCCTCCGGAGCGCCCTCTAGTGGCCTTTAATGCAGCCAACTTTCAGTTGGCTGCATGAAATAGTTGTTTTTTTTTTTATTTAAAAAAAACCCTCCCGCAGCCGCCCTGGCGATCTTAATAGAACGCCAGGGTGGTTAACAGACATTCATCTGCAGATCAGATCCACCAGGATGGATCTTTGGATCTGCAGATGATTGTCAGATATGCAGATGAACGTGATACAAACTATTTATAAAACATGCCCAGTAAGTACTTGCTGGTCAGCTATTTTCCTGTTATGTAATGTCACAATGTGTTTGTGGTTGGAGTTTTTTTGGTTTGTTTTTTTTTACTTCTTCTTTTCTGTGGGCTGTTTCTCTAGTGGCATAGTTATTGCTTGCTCAGCACTTCCATCCTGTGGCTACACACAGACAGACACAAGCTAGTAAAGGTGATTTGTAAGCTTCAGCACTGATTGCACATTCATCAGCTCTCACTCCTGTAAGACTGTGTTCCCACTACAGTGGAGAACGGACATTTTTGTCCGTTTTCCGCTTGTCGCTAAGCGGATAGTGAACAGCTCCTATATTATAAATAGTAGCTGTTAAAGTGGAGCTGTCAGCCATACTATCTCAGAAATAAAAAACACATAAGTAGATAAATACTTGCTTTACATTTATAATCTACATATTGCACTATCCATATTTTGATTTTAGTTTTTTTTTCTATAGTATAAAAAAGAGAAAATCCTTCTTAGGATTCTCCATTTTGAATGTGTCGATCTTGAAGCCAATCCTGACATCATTTCCTCCCTTATTCTGTCTGTGTATCACTGCCCGTCCCCCTACAGACCACCCAGCTCTGCAATAGAAAGTGCGTTGATAAATATTGGCCAGTCAGAGAGGAACAGAGGTGTGGGAGGGGAAAACAGGAGGGAAAGAGGCTTCAGCCAATCAGGCTGCATTAGTTAAGTCTGAGGTGAAAGTAGAGAAGCAAATAAGTAAAACCCAGCATGCCCTGCAACTTCCTTTGTGTGGCAGATGTACCAAATAAGAGCCGGGGAAACTGGGGAATGATGTTTTATGGAGAAGAAAAGTAATATTGGATTGCCTGGTTAGCATCCTTATTACTTGTTTACCAGATAAAAATAAAGATTTGATTTTTATGCCTGACAGTCAGGGCTGTGGAGTCAGGACAAAAATCTTCCGACTCAAACTCCGACTCAGACTCCTCAGTTTATGAAACCACGACTCCAACTCCGACTCCGGGTACCCAAAATGACTCCGACTCCTCGACTCCGACTCCTTAGCCTAATACTTAACAGGGCTGTGGATTTTGTACAAAAATCATCCGACTCCGACTCCTCAGTTTAGGAAATCAACGACTCCAACTCCGGGTGCCCAAAATTGCCCCGACTCCTCGACTCTGACTCCACAGCCCTGCTGACAGTTACTCTTTAACACTTGTCATGCTGCAGCGTGATCTGTGCAGTCCACAATAATCCCGGGCAGGCGGATGCATTCCCCCATACAGCCTATGGGGGTAACGCATCTGCAGAAGGTGACATTTTGGATATCTGTACTTTGTAAGTATAATTTTGCCAGCTGAAACCATCATTAGTGATTATTTCAGCTGAATGTCTCTAGCCTGGCAGATGACCATACAAAAGAATTGTCTCCCGCTCAGCTAAGTTGATCAGTATCCAAGCGGAGGTCGCTCATCAGGGGCTGCTGTACACATTCCGGATTACCGGCTGAGTCACTATCGGCCAACTTTAGCCATGCATGTGACCGCAGCTTTATAAGTATGTCCTATTGTCTCCTGTCTATGATGTGACGTAGCTTCTGCTGTTTACTATGAACTCTTCCCTTGTCTTCTGGCAGTGAAGAGAATCTGAAGTCCATTGTTCCCAGTACGAAGGTGAAGAGTAAAGCTCCACACTGGACCAACCGCATTCTCCATGAGTACAAGGTGAGCTGGGGATCCGCCTCCCTGATCTCACAGAGGGTGGGGCAAAGCTTAAAGGGTACCTGAGATGGCAGCATATGGTGTATTTATACTTACCTGGGGCTTCCTGTAGCCCCGTGAGGTGTGGGGGTTCCTCTCTGGCCCCTCCGTTCTTTTGTAATAGCTCTCAGGAATCCGGCTAGTCGTGCGCTTCTGTGCATGCACCGCCCATTCGCGCCCCTGACGCGATCCCATGCACGGTAGCATTCTGCACCTGCGCGGGGAAAACCCTCCCGGCAGCAGGAGGGTACACGGGAGTAAAGAGTGCATGCGGGCAGATTACCGGCAGCTATCACAAGAGAACAGCGATGACAGCAAGGGATCCCCACACACACACCTTATGGGGCTAGAAAAAGCCACAGGTTAGTATAAATACACCATATGCTGCCATCTCAGGTTCTTTTTAATTAAACTCGTAAAACAAAACTCCTATAAGATTATTATATGAAGCGTTGGCTCCATTCACTACTTGTGGAAGGACTTGCGCGCCCGCAGTCAGAGTGCGCCTGGATGAAGCATGTGACAGACGGCTCTATAACATGTGCCTCATTTCCTCTACAGAATCTGAGCACGAGCGAGGGGGTCAGTAAGGAGATGCATCACCTCCAGCGAATGTTCCTCCAGAACTGCTGGGACATCCCCACCTATGGAGCAGCCTTCTTCACCGGCCAGATCTTCACCAAGGCCTCATCCAGCAGCCACAAGGTCATCCGGGTCTTTGTGGGTGTTAATGTCAAAGGACTGCACCTTCTCAACCTGGAAACCAAGGTACGCCCAGCTGAAAACTTCCTGTAGATTCCGTGGCGGAGGTCCTGCTTTATTACTGGTATTTGAAGAGGAACCACAAGGACATGTAGCAGAACTGTCCCCTGGGGAGGCTCAGAGAGCAATCGTCTCTCATAGGCTGATGCCTATGAGAGCTTATCGCTGGGATTGACTGTCGGGGGGGGGGGGGGGGGGGGACAAAATAAGGGGGAAAAATAGACAAATTTACTAAAAATAAAAGAATAAATAAAAAAAATTGACATCACAGCAATGATTAGAGCCCACCAATAGAAAGCTCTGTTGGTGGGCAGAAAAAAAAAGGGAGGGGGGATTCATATTGTGCTAAGGTGTATGGCTCTGCAACTAGCTCTTAAAGGGAACCAGAGACGAAGCACCCTTGTGTATTTTACCATATATATCAGTGGGAACATTAGAGAAAACACCTACCCTGCTCTCTGTTTCATCCTCACTGCTAAAAGTGTCTGTTGTTATCAGCTGTGATAATAATCCCGGACTGAGCATTCAGTCTGGCTTTGCAGGGAATAATTATAGCTGAGTCATTATAGCAGAGCCACAAGGGGGCAGGCTTGGGCTTGAAAAGACACCAGAGAAGACAGACTCAGCTATAATCTTTCTGTAGCAAAGCCAGACTGAGTGCTCAGTCGGGGATTCTTATCAGAGGTGATAACAGTCACATTAAACAGAGAACAATGAAACAAAGAGCAGATTAGGTGTTTACTGTCATGGTCCCACTGATTTATAAGGTAAAATACAAGAGGGTGCTTCTTCATCTCTGGTTCTCTTTAAAGCTGGAGAGTGCTGAATTGTAAAAAAAAAAAAATAGCCTGGTCACCAAAAGGGGGGGGGGGGGGGTGTAAGCCTGTGGTCCTAAAGTGGTTAAAGGACAACTGAAGTGAGGCTGCCATAGTTAATTCCTTTTAAACAATACCAGTTGCCTGGCAGTCCTGCCCTGCATGTCCCCGTCCCCTGTATGTCTTCCCTCCCCTTTTTGTCCCGCCAGCCCTGCCTGTGATGTCCTCTTTTCTCACTCACACGTTCTCTCTGCTTTGGTTCCAGGCTTTGCTGATCAGCTTGAAGTTTGGCTTGTTTAAGTGGCAGTTGGGTGATGGAGACACCTGCTTCCAAATCCACAGCATGGAGAACAAAATGAGCTTCATCGTTCACACCAAACAGGTAACCGTGAGCTTTGTGCACTTCTCGGGGTGACTTGTCTAACTTTATCATTCACTCTCTGGATTGGAGCACATCGGGGGGAGGGGAGGAGTCACGAGCTCCTGTCTGCACTGGGCTGCACTTACCAAGTGATGCAGGAAGCCTAGTCTGTGTTACGGGGGTTGTACATGATTCCAAATCAGCCTGGCAATTAGCATTTTCAGAGGAGGGTCTACAACAGCAGTTTCCACACTTCTCTTTTGTCCGAGAAATAAAGCAGGATTCTAGTTAACACTTTTATATTTGTCTTGGACAGAGCATTTCTACGAGTTTCCCAAAAGTTTGTATGGTGCAGTGCTGAGGATTATGGACTGCTCCAATCTCTGAAGCTGTACTGGTTTTTACATAACTGTACCACCACTCTGGTTCCTCCTCCTTTCCTATAGTCTGAGTTGATGCAAGATTATGCAAATTTGTGCAGCTTGAAAATGCACCAATCTATGCAGAATTATGTTTGTTGAACATCCTTAGTCCTTACCATCTGGCCTCAGTGACTAAACTCCAGTGCTATCTGCTTGTCGCAGTAATCTGGCCCTCCTGCAATCAGCACAAATAAAAATTCCATCATGCTTAGTTAGTGCTACGTTTGTGTCGCTAAAATTAAGATGTGTGCTGCTTTCATTTTGAAGATAATAGCACTTCTTTTCTCCAAAACTATAGCATGACCCAGCCCTTGTACAACAACCTACTGACCTGCGAGTATGGGTGGGTAGTGATGTTTGTGCTCATTTGCACTGCAAAAATCCTCTTTCTATCTTTTAATAGTTTTTGAGATATTCAAGTTTTTATAAAAGGTAAAAAGTTTACTCAGCCTCACTCAGTCTTTGCTTCTCTCACAGGCCGGCCTGGTGGTGAAATTGCTGATGAAGCTGAGCGGCCAGTTCATCCCTGGAGAGAAGAACATGGCAGAACGCTATGGCTATGGGTAGCACAAAATGGCAGCCGTCCACCTTCACACACTTCCTGTGCACTGCCTGCTTCCCATGCTCCATCCCCAGAGCACGGACTCCGCCCTACAGATGCCTTCATTACAGACAGACCGGCACACATTGCCTTCCCAGCTGCTTCTTTTTTATATATATATTTTTATATGTGTCGTTGATTTCCAAAGCCTAAAGGTCCGTACACACGCCGGACTTTAGGCAACGACGGGTCCGTCGTTGCCTCCCGCTGGGTGGGCGTGCCAGCGACAGTCCGGCGTGTGTACGCTCTGTCGTCAGACTGATACGGCTGTTTCTGAGCGATCCGCCGGGCGGATCGCTCAGAAACAGCCGTATCAGTCTGACGACAGAGCGTACACACGCCGGACTGTCGCTGGCACGCCCACCCAGCGGGAGGCAATGACGGACCCGTCGTTGCCTAAAGTCCGGCGTGTGTACGGACCTGTAACCTGTTACTGATATGCTGTAGAGTCATTGTATTTATTAAAAAGATCTTCTGTGTTAACATGTGGGCTGTTTATCACTGACTTTATGCTGGGCTTGTTTGAGTTGGTTTTTGTTGGTTATTTTTCATATGCTGCAAAAATCTCCGAAGCTAGAAAAAAGGGCTCACAAGCCCTTACGGAAAAAATGGTGCAGCCATAGACGCCTATTATAAAAGCCGCAATGTGCTGCAAAGGATGGAAAGTTTACCCTCTTTGCCGCAAATCACAGCTTTTATAATGGCCTTGAAATGCGGCAAGCAAGGTAAATTTTACCTTGCTTGCCGCGTATTGCAGTGGGGGGGGGGGGGGGGGGTCTTGGGGTTAGGCACCACCAGGGGGGGTCTTGGGGTTAGGCACCACCAGGGGGGTCTTGGGGTTAGGCACCACCAGGGGGGTCTTGGGGTTAGGCACCACCAGGGGGGTCTTGGGGTTAGGCTCCACCAGGGGAGTCTTAGCGTTAGGCTCCACCAGGGGGGGATCTTAGGGTTAGGCACCACCAGGGGGGATCTTAGGGTTAGGCACCACCAGGGGGGATCTTAGGGTTAGGCACCACCAGGAGGGTCTTAAGGTTAGGGACCACTGGGGGGGGGTTTAGGGTTAGGCACCACCGGGGGGGTTCCTTAAGGTGAGGCACCACCAGGGGGGGGTCTTGGGGTGAGGCACCACTAGCATAGGGTCTTGGGGTGAGGCACCACCAGCATAGGTCTTAGGGTTAGGCATCAGTATAGGGTTCTGTGCAAGTAGGGTTAGGTTTAGCCATGGTAAAATATCAGTAAACATTACCGATATTGTACTATCGGAATCCAGCAGTAAAATATTGCTAATTATTGTAGTTCTATTCTCTAATGTTCCCACTGATATATATTGTAAAATACATGAGGGTGCTTCGTCTCTGGTTCACTTTAAAAGCAAAACTGAAATGCCACCTGTAGTCTGGTATATGTGATCACAAGATGAGCTTATGCGCTTGGGTCCTATTGGAGAAAAGTGCTTTAGAAATGTTTTGCTGTTGTATCAATGTGGGATACACAGGAACATCCAACATGCACACTGTGATGGGCACAATTGTGCGCTAATACACTCACGTTTCCAGTGCAGACGTAGCACTCAACCTGATGTCACAGGAACAGCTTACTTGCACAGCTATTGTTAAAGAGAACCAGAGATGAAACACCCTCTTGTATTTTACCTTATAAATCAGTGGGAACATGACAGTAAACGCCTAATCTGCTCTTTGTTTCATTGTTCTCTGTTTAATCTGACTGTTCTCACCGAATCCCCGACTGAGCACTCAGTCTAGCTTTGCTACAGAAAGATTATAGATGAGTCTGTCTTCTCTGGTGTCTTTTCAAGCCCAAGCCTGCCCCCTTGTGGCTCTGCTATAATGACTCGGCTATAATTATTTTTTGCAAAGACAGACTGAATGCTCAGTCCCGGATTCTTATCACAGCTGATAACAGACACTTTTAGCAGTGAGGATGAAACAGAGAGCAGGGTAAGTGTTTTCTCTAATGTTCTTACTGATATATATGGTAAAATACACAAGGGTGCTTCGTCTCTGGTTCCCTTTAAGTGGAGAAAAAGGGGGAACCCGGCCTCTGGGTGTGGCGTTCAGGCAAGGAAACGGTAGCCAGATCAACTTCAGCGCTGCATGGTACTTCAAATTCAATTTTTGAATTATTCGCATTTGCGTGTGCGACACTGCACTCTCATCTGACTTAAAGTTACGGCTATTCTCGTGCGCCCACATAAGCAAGGGTGACTGTGACATAAAATACCACTATCACAGAAATGTGAAATACACATGCATTAGTAGTACATTTGTTCCAAAGTAAAATGCAATATAAATGTTTGTTTTCCTAAGTCCCTGTTACTTACAGTAGAAATGTGACAGATTTTGAACCAAGCTATTTGCTCATGGGGTATTCTCAGGAATTCCTTTATTTTCAAAAGCACTTCATGGATGTCAGTGATACACTTCAACTGCCAGAATAGTGTGCACAGGAGGAGACTGGCTTTCTACCACCATTGTAAAAGTTCTGTCCAGGGGGTGCTTTTAAAAAGAAAAAAATGAAGATCACACAGGAGATGGGCTAGTCCAAAATCTGTAAAATATACTAGCTGCTGTAAGTGACAGCTACATAGGACAAAATACATTTACAATGCATTTCACTTTGGGGCAAATGTACAACTAATACATGGGGAATTTGAAATTTCCAAATTTTTATAATAGTTGCCCTTTAACCTCCTTGGCGGTAATCCCGAGCTGAGCTCGGGGTATGCCGCCGGAGGTCGCCGCTCAGGCCCTGCTGGGCCGATTTGCTTTCTGAAAAAAGCAGCACACGCAGCCGGCACTTTGCCAGCCGCGTGTGCTGCCCGATCGCCGCCGCCGCTCCGCGGCGATCCGCCGCGTGCAGCGGCGAAAGAGGGTCCCCCCCCAGCCGCCCGAGCCCAGCGCAGCCGGAACAAACAGTTCCGGCCGGCGCTAGGGGCTGGATCGGGCGGCTCTGACGTCAGGACGTCGACTGACGTCCATGACGTCACTCCGCTCGTCGCCATGGCGACGAGGAAAGCGAAACAAGATAGGCCGCTCATTGCGGCCTATCTTGTTACTTTCGATTGCCGGAGGCGATCGAAAGTACGCTTCCGGAGCGCCCTCTAGTGGGCTTTCATGCAGCCAACTTTCAGTTGGCTGCATGAAATATTTTTTTTTTTAATTTAAAAAAAACCCCATTTCAGCCTCCCTGGCAAAATAAATAGACCGCCAGGGAGGTTAAAGGACAACTGAAGTGAGAAGAATATGGAGGCTGCCATATGTATTTCCTATTAAGCATATACCAGTTGCCTGGCAGCCCTGTTGATCTATTTGGCTGCAGTAGTGTCTGAATAACACAAAAAAGGCATGTGGCTAATCTTTTGAGATCTGACAAAAATGTCAAACACCTGATCTGCTGTATCTCCTGTTCAGGGTCTATGGTTAAAAGCATTACTGTATAGGCAGAGTATCAGCAGGATAGCCAGGTAACTGGTATTGCTTAAAGGGCAACTGAAGTGAGAGGGATTTGGAGGCTGCCATATTTATTTCCTTTTGATCAATGCACATTGCCTGGCTGTCTTGTTTGTCCTCTGCCTCTAATACTTTTAGCCATATACCCTGAACAAGCATGCAGCAGATCAGGTGTTTCTGACATTATTGTCAGATCTGACAAGATTAGCTGCATGCTTGTTTCTGGTGGGGTTCAGACACTGCTGCAACTAAATAGATCAGCAAGGCTGCCTGGGAACCAGTATTGTTTAAGAGGAAATTAATATGGCAGCTTCCATATTCCTCTCACTTCAGTTGTTCTTGGCCCTGATTTCACCAGAGGCGCACTGTGACCCGCGAAAACTTTGGGTTTGCTCCCAGAGGTGCTCGGATATCCCCAATCACGAATTCGACTCCGCCCACTTGCGAATTGACTTGTGATCACGACCATGAGTAGAAAGGGATATCCGACTCGAGTGCGGTTTGAGTCGAATAACCGCATCTAATCATGAATCACGAGTGGTATTCGTGATTAAAAACCTGACGACTTTACAGGTTAATAGCAAAGCCACCTTACAAGCTAGGAACACCAAATTAGCCAGATATGTTAAAGGAGAACTGTAGAGAGGTGTATGGAGGCTGCCATATTTATTTCCATTTAAGCAATACCAGTTACCTGGCTATCCTGCTGATCCTCTGCCTCTAATACTTTCAGCCATAGACCCCGAACAAGCATGCAGCAGATCAGGTGTTTCTGATTATTTTGACAGATCTGACAACACTAGCTGCATGCTTGTTTTTGGGGTGATTCAGCCACTACTTCAGCCAAATAGACCAGCAGGGCTGCCAGGCAACTGGTATTGCTTAAAAGGAAATAAATATGGCAGCCTCCATATACAGTTGTCCTTTAACCCTCCTGGCAGTATAAAAAAATCCGCCAGGAGGGAGCGCAGCATTTTTTCTTTAATTTTTTTTTTTTTCTATATCATGTAGCGAGCTCAGCGGCATCCCCCCGCCCTCTTCGATCGCCTTCGGCGATCTCCGATCAGGAAATCCCGTTCAAAGAACGGGATTTCCTGGAGGGCTTCCCCCGTCGCCATGGCACTGACGTCGGGACGTCATTGGGAGTCCCGGGCCACCCCTCGGCGCTGCCGCCGCCAGCAAAAAAAAATTAGACAAATCGGCCCAGCAGGGCCTGAGCGGCACCCTCCAGCGGCTTACCCCGAACTACGTTCGGGGTTACCGCCAAGGAGGTTAAGAAGAACAGTGGGAACACGAAGACATTTTTTTTTAAAAAGACCTTATAGTTTTTGAGAAAAATCGATTTTAAAGTTTCAAAGGAAAACCATTATACCTTTAAATGCGGTAAATACATAAAGGGCCTGTTTCCACTGCACGCAGAATGGATGCAGAAAAACTGACTCCAATGAATGCCTATGGGAAAATCTGCATCAGGAAAATCGCGTTTAGTGGAAACAGGTCCATAAGCATTCATTGGAGTCAGTTTTTCTGCATCCAATCTGCGTGTAGTGGAAACTGTCATTTACCACATTTAAATCTATACGTTTTTCCTTTGAAACCTTAACCACTTCCGGGTTTCGGGTGGTTTGGATGATCTGTGCTGCGGGGGCTCTTCAGCCCGCAGCACAGATCAGATAGCAGGCAGAGCGATCAGACTCCCCTCCCCCTTTTTTCCCCACTAGGGGATGTCCTGCTGGGGGGGTCTGATCACCGCCGCTCTGCTGTGCCTTGCTGGGGGGGCTCCTCAAAGCCCCCCTCCGCAGCGCTATTTCTCCCTCTTCCTCCTTCCCTCCCTCTTCATCATGGGCTGCGCAGGACGGAAATCCATCCTGCGCCGCCTCAGATAGGCTTCAGCCTATCAGATGCCGGCAATCCCCGGCCAACCAGAGGCCGGGGACCGCCGATCTCCTTCACGGCGATGCTGCGCAGCAGCGCCGTATGGATGTAAACATCGGGGAAGATGTTCCCCGCGTGTTTACATTTACCCTGCCAGCCGCGATCGGAGGCTCGCAGAGTGTTCACGGAGACACCCTCCGTGAACTGACATGGAACGGTTTCCATGGAAACCGCTTTAGGATTCAGGGGCGGACTTGTGCGTACGCAGAATCCTGAAGTGGTTAAAATAGATTTTCTCAAAAACTATAAGGTCTTTTTGAAAAATGTTTTTCCCCTTGTTACCACTGTTCTACCTAACATATTTGGCAAATTTGGTGTTTATGGCATGTAAGGGGGCTTTGCTATTACCCGCTAAATTTGGCGGGTTTTTAATCGTAATTACCGACTAGGGATCACGAGTTGGGTAACGAGTGCATTCGTGATCGAGAGCTGATCACTAATGCCGATTACGACCTCGTGATCGCAAAAAAAAGCCTTGTGATCACAAGTTACTCATGATTACGACCTCGTGGTGAGCATCCCTGGTTGCTACATCCAGTTAGTCTGTTCCAAAGCGTGTGGGGGGCTTATACTATTGCAACATCCTAGGATTGTACGGTGGTTCAACATGGCTGGGGATATCTCTATTATACAGCCTACTGAGGAGGAGTGCATTATGGGTGAATTCTATGTATTCTTCAGGTCACATGACATCAGAGGCCACAAAGCAATGAAGAGCAGCACACTAATTAGTAATTATACTCTGGAAAGGTGCTGAGGTCACACCTCCAATGATAAATCCCCTCTGTTGTGTTCCTGTGTCTTGTCACGGTATAGGTTTACACCAACACGTTTGCCGTGACTTACATTACACTCATGGCCGGATTTCTGGCAAGGCCACATAGGCCATGGCCTAGGGCACCAGATAAACAAGGGGCGGCTTGCAGACAGTGGGCATTATTTGCAGGGCATTATTTGCAAGTGTCCAAACAAATGAAAGGGGTCAGGATAACTGCACTATTTGTACCAGCTGGCATCTGCCTGTGCTGTGCTACAGGCAGCTGCAGTCCGTTAACCAAACGTTTGTGAACAGTGTGTGACTAGCAAAAAGCCAGACCTTGTCCAATGACATAGCAGCAGCTGCAGGCAGTTACAGAAGGCCGGGTCTCACGCACTTGGTGTGGGGGATGAAAGGACCAGGGGCAGCACCAGCAAATAGTACAGAATACAGAAGGCAGCCTCTCACAGTACCCATTTCTTAATTATTAATTGGCCAGCGCTGTTACCCTGAAAACAGCAGTGGGTACAGGACTCACTTTTACGTGTTGCTGACCCCACCCAATGTCCAATTGTGAGCCACTTTTGACAATGTGTGTGTGGTGGATGGCTCCCACCACGCCCATCACCTGTAAATCGCTTGATTGACCAGTTCCCCGTGTGGCATGATTGATTCACTTCATATTGCCATGGAGACCTCGGCACTAGCCGCAATAGAGGACACCAGCGGCCCAAAAATGTTTGTGGAGAGAGGTGGTAGGATACGGTTTCGGTTGGGGCGGCTGGTAATAGTCGGCCTTGGGCGGTAAGAAGTACAAATCCGGCCCTGATTACACTGATGAATTCTTACCGGATACAATAGAATGTGAGGAGCTCTGTAAGCATGACTCAGCACTATCAGCCAGGCCTGCTCTTTCCAGGAGCGGAAACTATTACAGACGCCTGGGACCTCAGGGAGTGTTCCACAGCAGCGGCTGCATAGTCTCATAACACTATTATACAATCATGCTAAAAGGCCTCCTTTCCACAAACTGTTGAGCTGTGTGCTCAGCAAGCAGTTATCATGTAGCAAGAAGCAGTTACCAGGGAGCAGTGAGCAGTTGAGTGAGTTTGAGAGGCATTTCACTGCCTAACAGTTCTTGGAAAGGAGGCCTAAGTTATTATTGCATCATGGTCAGCCAATGAGTGGAAAATGGGATTTTCCAGTAAATACATATGTGCTAGTTGTCCCTCTTGAAGAGGGAATATGCCCTTTGGCATAGCTAGGAGGTATGTGCCAGGATCCCTTCTGTTGTCAGGTGCGACCATCTCCATCTTCATGGCCACACTCCTCTCCGTATGAGAGTGGCAGCACTGTGCCGGCGCACAGATGACTCCACCTGTCCAGTAGCAGGGAGCCACCCGTGCACGGTTACAAATGGCAGTACACAGGCTGCTCCATGCTACTGCACAGCCAAGACCCATACTTTGCGCCTCCACGGTGTGGCTGCACTCGCACACAGGGAGGAACACGGCCATGAGCAATCTTCAACTTTGTCAAAGACTTTAAGGTCCCAGGGCAGTGCAGGGGGGATGACATAAGACTAAGGAAGCCTGCAGACTTTCGGAAGCATCCCCCTACTGAGATAAGTATTTAACCTTTTTTAAATAACTTCAGGTTTACTTTAACCACTTAATTCTATCTGGACAACTATAGTCGTCCAGATGGAAGCTGCTCAAGTCTAACTGGATGCGTATACTTGTCCAGTGTAACTGTTGCACCCGCCACTCATTCCCGGCGGCATTTACATGGCTGTGATTGGTGAAGGGGAACAAGTGTTACCCAAGCCAATCGCAGTGCCTGGGATGAATGGACAGGGCTCCAATCAGGGGTCAATAACGAAAGTAAAAAAAAAGTGAAGAAAAAATTGGAACACTTCCTGGTAATCCAGAATAGTGCTGGCAGCACCATCTAGCGTAATGTAAAATCACAGTTAGAATACATTTTTAATAAACTAAAAACAAATCTCTTCTAAAGCCCCCTCCCACCTCCTAATTACCAAACACAGACTTAAAAAACTACCAGTTAAAAAAAATAAATACATAAATTGCCTTAGGGACTCAGCTTTTTTAATATGTATGTCATTGGGGTATATTACTGTTATTCAGGTAAATAAGGGCTTGTAATTATTGACCGGATACAAAAAAAAAACCAAAACAGAAAAATACACCTTTATTTCCAAATAAAATATTGTTATATTATATATTGTACTAGGAACATAATTTAAATGTAATAACCGGGATTTATAGAAGTATTGCTTATTTTAAAACTATAGTTATGGAATTGGAGAATTATGAATTGTTTCATTTTTTCTTGTTTTTCCCTATAAAATGCATAGATAATAAAGTACGGTAATTACTGAAAACAAGTATAACCCGCAAAAATCCTAATTTGTGCCGAAAATAAGATATAGGCTAGGTTTCCACTGCTGCGATCACGCTCCGATTCCCAGCACACCTACTGAGCACGGTCAGCATGGAGCATCCAAATTTGTGTGCGCGGAAAAATCTGACGGCATGCAGCATAATCTCGTGTCACCCGTCCGAATCCCATAGCCACGCATGGCACAGCTAGAGGGATTTGACTGTGAGACGCATCACAGCTGTGCCGGCATCGCCTCTCGCAAGACGCATGCCGAGCACAGTGGAAACCTAGCCTCCAATCATCCAGGTGTGAGAAGCAGTGATAAAGTTATGGCCAAATGAACGGGAGGAAAGCTCACAGGTGAGAATAGCGCTAAACCGTAAGGGTTAAATGGCCTGTGGGCTGAAGTGGTTAGGTCAAAACATTGCAGCCTGCTCTACCACAAATAAACTAATTGCTAATGACACTGGATGCATGCTGAGGTCATATTTCACCTCCATTAGTGAATCCCTCTGTTGTATTGCTGTTTTTGTCTTGTCACTGTATAAGATTACATCCACACGCCTGCCATGACTTGTATTACACTGGTGAATTGTTACGGGTTACTATAGCGCCCGAGTATACCCGTGAGCATGACTCATCACATGACTCAGCACATGAATCTGCACATTAATCTGCACCATCACCCACAGCAGCTCTTTCCAGAACTGGACATTATAACGGTCCTTTTACACTTAAAGGGGCACTATGGTGAAAAATTGTAAAATTAAAATATGTGCAAACATAAACAAATAAGAAGTATGTTTTTTCCAGCGTAAAATGAGCCATAAATTACTTTTCTCCTATGTTGTTGTCACTTACAGTAGGTAGTAGAAATCTGACAGAAGCGACAGGTTTTGAACTAGTCCATCTCTTCATGGGGGATTCTCAGGGATTTATTTATTTTCAAAAGCACATAGTGAATGGCAGTTACTCTGTCCAACTGCCAAAAAAACTGTGTAGCGAGCAGGGAAGTTGGCCAGAATCATTGTTTAAATCCTTTTTAGGGAATATCTTTATAAAAAATAAAAGCCTTGCTGAGAATCCCCTATGAAGAAGATATGGACTAGTTCAAAAGCTGTCACATCTGTCAGATTTTTACTACCTATTGCAAGTGACAGCAACATAGGAGAAAAGTAATTTATGGCTCATTTTACAATGGAAAAAAAATGTACTTCTTATTTGTATATGTTTGCACATATTTTAAAATTTTTCGCCATAGCGCCCCTTTAATGCGTTGGCATGCCTAAGTACGTGTTTTTCCATAGCAGTGCATTGTGAAAAATCTTTGTTGAAAAGCGTATAGTGAGAACTGAGCCACAGGAAAACATGGACATTACTTTGAAAATCAGTTGTCTTGCAGTTATAACTGAGATGTTCACACTGCATGTATTGCGGACCAGTGCGGTCGGCGAACGCATGCTGCGCGTATTTTTTGCCCAAACGTGTGGCTGTCCCATTCATGATAGTGAATGGGAATCAGCCACGCTACGTATGCAAACAGATGGCGTGCGAACGTACGCGTTGCGTTCTGATAGCACAGCCATCTCCGTTTGATAATGTGAACGAGGCCTAAGTGTAAAAGGGCCCTTATGGAAAGACGGGTGCTCTGCAATTATTATTTCAGAACAGCTTGTGCTTACTCCAATGACCTCCAATAATACAAACCCACCACAACGGGTCAAAAAATAGGGTCAAGGTCAGGGTCAAAGTGAGTGCATATGACCCAGAGGTACTCACAGTGCCATAGTAATAGAAGTTGCAGAAGTTGCAACCGCGCAGGGGCCCTTGGACCAGAGGGGCCCACTTACAGGAACAGTCTAAATATAAAAATACTGTGCCAGGGTCCCTATTCAATTCACTTTTTCTCCTAGTAGATAATTTTTAATCTTCTGTTTAACCACTTAAAGAGGAACACCAGCCTAAACAAACATACTGTTATTAAGTTACATTAGTTATGTTAATTAAAATAGATAGGTAATATAATCTCTTACCTACCCTGTTTTATAAGAACAGGCAAAGTTTTGTGATTTCATGAGGGCAGCCATCTTTTTGGTTGAAAGGAGGTGACAGGGAGCATGAGACACAGTTCCAACTGTCCTGTGTGCTGGTCACCCCACCCAGTTGCTAGGCAATGTGAATAACAACATAGGAAATCCCATCATGCTTTGCACAGCATCAGGGAAAAACCGCCCGGGCAGGTCTCTTTGATGGGTGGAGCTTAGCTACAAATGCAGCTAAAATGATGCTTTGGTAAGAAAAACAGAGTTCTGATGCTGTGAAACTGTTAAATAAACACCAAGCCGTTCTGCTGAGTAGATTTTTAGTCCGGAGGTTCACTTTAAAGGGAACCTTAACTGAGAGGGATATGGATGTTTCCTTTTAAACAATACCAGTTGCCTGGCAGTCCTGCTGATCTCTTTTCTGCAGTAGTATCTGGATCTCATACCTGAAACAAGCATGCAGCTAATCCAGTCTGACTTCAGTCAGAGCATCTGATCTGCATGCTTGTTCAGGGGCTGTGGCTGAAAGTATTAGAGACACAGGATCAGCAGGAGAGTCAGGCAAATGGTATTATTTTAAAAGGAAAAATCCACATCCTTCTCAGTTTAGGTTCCCTTTAAGTACCAGCGGTCTTTCTCCCCTTATAGGAGTTATCAGGGGGAAAAGTCTAAAATAAGTGGTACTTACCGGGGGCTTCCTCCAGCTCCAATCTCCCAGGACGTCCCTTGCCACAGCTCTGCCCGCAGCCGTTCGCTGCAGGTCCGTCCCGGTCCCCGGCAATGACGTCAGAGCGACCTCCAGGTCGCTCTGTACTGCGCCCGCGCGAGCGACGCTGTCAATCACCACCACGTGGGCCGGAGCGGACTGCGCAGGCGCAGTAGTTCTCATGGCTCTGCCATCATAGAGACAGGCAAAGCAAATGAGCTGCGATGGGACACAGTGGGGATACAGCGGTGAAAATGGCGGATGCGCACAGCAGGGCATAGATTTCAATCACTACAATTAAAAAAACTTTTCACCACTCTGCAATTGACTAAGTACCAAGAAGTAGGTAAAAAAATACTGTCAAAATTATTCTGTATATTTTCATGCTTGCTGGTGGCTTAAAAGTAGTTATGGGCTCACGAGTAGTTACGAATAGTTACCTACTCGAACTCGTGATTCATATGAGCAGGGGTGTTGCTAGACTCAAAGATCAGTGGCACATGCCCCTGGATCTATTCTGGGGTGCCCCAGACAGAGTCAGTTGTGTTGCCTCAAGGGCCGGCATGCTGGGAGCTTTGGTGCATCAATCAGGGGTATCCCAGGTGCTGTGGTGCCTCTATGTAGGCATACTGGGTGCTGTGGTGCCATACTGGGCACTGTGATGCTTTCATGGGGGCATGCAGGGAGCTGTGGTTCTTCTGTGGGGGTGTGCTGGGAGTTGTGGTGCCTTAATGGGAGGCCCATGGGAGCATGGGGGGGAGGGTCAGGGAATACTATGTGGGAACTGCCAGATAACCCGGCGGCAGGCCAGCCTGCCCAGCAGAAAGCAAGCACAAAAGCCAGGTAACTCTGCCTAATGTTTAAGTGACACTGCCTATTTACTGTATATGATATGCTGCATTTTTGTTTTTTTGTATTAATGGAGAGGGGGGCTTCACCCATCATTTTGCTGGCCTACTTAAACCACTGTTCATTTCATGTAAATTTGGCTACACCCATGACCACACCCACATGGTGGTGAATGGCCACACCCATTTCCCAGCTGGAGTGCCCTGGATCTCATCCTAGCAACGCCCCTGCAAATGAGGCTTAATTGCCTCAGCTGTATGCATTGGGAGACGGGGGGTTACTTACCCAGAATTCCGTCGTCTTCTATGCGTTCCAAACGTCTTGCATGCGGCCTATGGGACGCGTTGCAAGACTCAATACCACGCACTTCCTCCTTCAAGCTGGAAGGAGTAGAAGACGACGGACTTATGGGTAAGTAACACCCTCTCTCCTAGCCGCACAGCTGAGGCAATTAAGCCTCATTTGAATCCCGAATTCGGGTAGGTAACTACTCGTGAGCCCAGGGCAGTTTCTAGGCTAAATTGCGCCCAGGGCGAGGGTGTAAAAATTGTGCCCCTTTCCCCCCACCTCCGTGGATTCGGGAACCCTTACTCTTTAGGGACAGAAACACAGCCACAGGTCACAAGTAGATCTGCCTACTTTCTAGTGACCAGCCACTCATCCAGGAGGAAGCAAGAAAACACCCAGGTAAGGAGAGCCCGGAAAGCCAACTCCTCCATGGGTGCCGCGCACTGACAGCCTGCAGTACCGCTACAAGACATCAGGTGTCATCACGTGGTGGTGACGTGATGATGACTTGAAGTCTGACGCAGGCAGCCTAGGAGGAGTCAAGGCAGATGATCGCGCTGGTAATCTTCTTTCTTCTTCCATTTGGCTGCACCGCGCGTCACCAGCTCCCTAGCGGTAATGTCCTTCTGCCTGCGCCCCCCTTCATCTACTTGCTGGTCTGCGCCCAGTGCGGTCGCCCTGCCCGCACTGCCCAAGAAACGGCCCTGCGTGAGCCCATCACTACTTAAAGTGAATGGGAACCGCATTTAAAAAAAAAATGAAGCAAATACTTACCTAAGGAGAGGGAAGGCTCTGGGTCGAATAGAGCCTTCCGTCACCTCTCTCGGTGCTCTCTATCCTGTGCTGGCTCCCCCCCGTCCCCCGTTTCAATCCCCCACCGAAAGGGTGTTTGGAAGTCTCGGGAGCCGTGTCCTCCTGAAGACGTGCGGCTCCATACTGCACAGGCGTGAGCGTGCAAGAGAGTGTGCTTGCGCAGGCGCAGTACAGGGCCGCCATTCTTCAGGAGCACTCGGGCTCCCTCTGAAGACTTCTGAAGCCTCCATTGGCTGGGTAAAGCTGCTACCGGGCGAGCCAGCGCTGGAACGAGGGGACCAGGAGAGGAGCCGGAAAGCTCTATAGGACCCAGAGCCTTCCCTCTCCTTGGGTAAGTATCTGTCTCATTTTTTTAAATGCGGTTCCCATTCACTTTAAAAGGCATTTTATTGATAAGGTGTGAAAATATCATCTAGGTCCTAGGAGAACATTTTGGAGCAAAAGGGAATTGGCTAAGGCTGAAAGGGGCTGATGCACAAAGCTTTTCTGTGAATTATCTCACTTTACTTATTAACTCACAATTTATCTCTCCTTAAAGCACACCTGAAGCAAAAAAAAACCCTTATGATGTAATGAATTGTATGTGTAGTACGGGAAATGAACAGAACATTAGTAGCAAAGAAAAGAGTCTCTTATTTTTATTTTCAGTTATACAGCTTTATTTTATATAACATTGCATCATTCTGTCATACTTGCAGTTTACAAACCACACTCTTATTTTAAGCTATAAAACAAAGCAGAGCTAATGAGCCTTTGAACTTTCCTGCAGTAAAACCTTATCTCAACCTTTCTCTCACTGTTTCTTGGTTGTCTAAAGTGACACTGCAGCGAGAAAAGAAACCTCATGATATAATGAATTGTATGTGCAGTACGGATAATTAGTGGAACATTAGTAGCAAAGAAAATAGTCTCTTTTTATGTTCAGTTATATGGCTTTTTTTTATAACACGGCATCATTCTGTCATATTTGCAATTACAAACCACACTCTGTATTTTAAACTCTGAAACAGGGCAGAGCTAATGACCCTTTGAACTCCCCTGCAGTAACACCTTATCTGATGCTGTATCTCACTGTTTCTTTGATGTATAAATGCTTCAGAAAATAGGACTGTCTCTGACCCATGTTTGGTTGGAGAGTTCAGAGCAACTCTTTTGCATAGATAACAACTGAAGTTTCTTAACTCTTCCTGTACTGGAAACAATATGAGACTCTTTTCTTTGCTGCTAATGGTCTATTTCTTAGCTGTACTACACATACAATTCATTATCTCATCTTCCGCGACCCCCGGAAGCTGGCCGGTCGGTGCCAGTCGGTGGCTACTGCGCTTGCGCAGCCTTCAGCCACGTGCACCCTGACCGTGCTCCCTTTGTCGGGAGCGCTTTGCACAGTAGCGTTTTGTCTCGTACTGCGCAGATGTAGAATGCTGCCAGGAACAGGGAGGAAGCGTGTGGCCGGCCAGCTATGCAGGAGTCTCCGAACGACGGCGTGGGCACAGGACAGCTCCAAGAAGCCCCGGGTAACTTACATTTTTTTTTATTAGGCTTTAGATTTCCTTTAACCACTTAAGGACCACAGGCTTTCCCCCCCCCCCCCCTCTTCCCCCAGTGACCAGGCTATTTTTTACAAATTAGGCCCCTGCAGCTTTAAGGCCTCCGCAGGGCTTTACAACCTAGCACACAAGTGATTCCCCCCCCCCTTTTTTTTCTGACCACCAACAGAGCTTTCTGTTGGTGGGCTCTGATCGCTCCCGCAATGTTTGTTTGTTTTTTTATATTTATTTTTATTTTTTTTATAAATAAATTTGCCCTTTTTAAAATTATTTTTATATCCCTTCCTTCATCCCTCCCCCCACCAGCCAATCACAGCGGTTGGCTGTCATAGGCATCAGCCTATGACAGCCGATTGCTTCTGTGCCTCCCAGGAGGACAGCTGTGTCACACGGCTGTCCCCAGTAAAGCGCTACCGTAGATCGCAGCGCTGTACAGTGTAAATAGACGGTGTTTCCGCCGTCTAACAGTCCCGTAGTGGCGACCGCCGCTGGGAGACTCATTCAAGTGGAGATGCGCGCACATCAGCGCGCTCCATCTCCTGCAAAACCCCGCCCCAGAACTTCACGCCAATTGGAGTTGAGCGGTCCTGCGGCTGCTGCCACGTTCACGCCAATTGGTGTGGAGCGGTTGTAAGAGGGTTAAAGTTTGTGAGAGATGAAAAATATTTTATGAGAACCACAACAATCATTTCAAGCAAGATGCTCCATAATGTTTGATAAGTCGTAACAGTACGTCTTACATGTGAAACACATACAGTACATTTACAGTTTACAATCAATCATATATATACTCAAAGAAAAACAAATACAATAAATCAATTTCAAAAAAATATACATCTAATTAAAATAACAAAAAAAATCTTAAAACACAGACTACACAGAGTTTCAAGTATGAGGCTAACCCCCCTTTACCACATTTTCAAGTAAGACTGAAATTCAGACTGACAAATATAATAATTTTAAATTAGGTAGAAAATAACTGAAAGCAGTCTCAGCACAAAAAACACTTTCCAGTTTTAAGGACCACTAATGCAAAAATGTGTAAAATTGGAACGGATCGGACAGGTTTTGTGTGTAAAATTGGAACAGATCAGACAGATTTTGGTTTAATTCAACAGAACAAAGAAAATACTGAAAAAACCCCATGAGGAGGTGGACTAGTCCAAAACCTGTCAGATCTGTCAGCTTTCTACTAGTTACTGTCAGTGACAGCAACATAGGAAAAAAAATAAATTTATAGTGCATTTTACTCTGGGAGAAACGTCCAACTAATACACATGTATTGTAATTTGTTTTTGTGGTAGTGGTCCTTTAAAGAATTACTGTAAGGGGCAAAGGGGAAAAAGAGTTGAACTTACTGGTCCCCCGCAGACGTCCTGTGTCCGTGCAGCCACTCACCGATGCTCCGGTCCCCGCCGGCAGATACTTCCGGAATTTGCGACTGTAAAGTTATAGTCGCAAAACCACTACACCTTACTGCGCCTGTGCGGCCTTCTTCTCACTCCCGTTGACGTCCCAGGAGCATACTGAGCAGGCCGTACTGCACCTGCGCAGTACGCTCCCATGACATCAGCGGGAGCGAGGAGCAGGCCGCGGAGGCGCAGTGGCAAATTTCAGAAGTGAACCGTCAGCGGGGACCGGAGTATCGGTGAGTGGCTGCTCGGGCACAGGACATCTGCGGGGGACCATTAGAAGCCCCGGGTAAGTTCAACTCTTTTTCTCCTTTGCCCCATAAAGTAATCCTTTAAATACGTGCCTCTTCTGCACTAGACAGACCACATGCACCTGTAACAAACTCCACCCATAGGTCATGTAAAGCCACACCCACTTCCCATAAACCAGACCAAACTTGATCCGCTTTACTAGAAAACAGATAAAACACAAAAGTCAGATCTATATATATATATATATATATATATATATATATATATATATATATATATATATATATACACAGTATATACACAGTTCAGTTTAAAATTAAAAAAAAACTTTACCTGAGTTTGCCTTGTGCATTTTTTCACATGCAAATGCTAGAGCAAAACAACAAAAACAAGCAGCACCATTGCAGAAGTTTTTGGCCTACACTAAGGCCAAAAACAAGCCATTGCACACGATTCTGTTTTGATCCAGTCACAGCCCTTCCTTCATTCATTGGTGTACCTGCTGGGGACAGATCCGGACAGGCACACTGATATGCACATAACCTGATACTTATTTTATAGGCATTTAAGTGGTGATCTCTATTTCAGGGAATGTACACTTTGTTTTTGCAGATTTCTTTTGTCCACTCAATAACGTATAGTTTATTTATAATGGACGATATACTCAGAGAAACGGAGGGGAGAGAAAACAAAATGACAGTTCATATAGTAGTGAGGCGATCACATTACTGTCTCTCCAATCGCCAAAGTTCTCACAGTAAGCCAGGAGTTCCCCCGACAAATCCGACAGGCTGGAGGACGAAACATGTTTCCTTAAATTAGTCCCATCCTACAACATACACTCTTACGTGGTTACTCAACTTTAGAGTCAGGTGACTCCTCCACCTAAACAAACCGCCCTGCTCCTCCCCACTGTCCTGACAGCACCTCATTCCCTGGATCCCACCTTCCATAGGAAACAACAGGTCTACTCTGCCCACTTCCCACCATCCTGCGGTAGCAACCAGAAACCCCCACGTTGCAACTCAGAATGGCGCATTCCCTATTGAGTCATATCTACTGTAAGAGGTCAGGATTCCTACTGGTAAACCAGCATGGTAACGTTCCTGTAACTTCAAGACATCAAGTTAGGGGTTTGGGGGTAGAGAATTGTCTATATGAAAAGGGGAAGAGGTGACCCTGAGGTGGGTTCCCTAAGGGGCGACCCTGAGGAATAAGGAATTCTTGGCCATAAACTTTTAAAATTATTTTTACAAATACATATTTTAAAGAAAAGATTTTTCTTAAAGAAACAATATGCATTTCCTTTAAAGCAATACTGTACGGGGTCGGGGGAAAATGAGTTGAACTTACCCGGGGCTTCTAATGGTCCCCCGCAGACATCCTGTGTCCGCACAGCCACTCCCCGATGCTCCAGCCCCACCTCCAGTTCACTTCTGGAATTTCAGACTTTAAAGTCCGAAAATCACTGCGCCTGCATTTCCGTGTCCTCGCTCCCGCTGATGTCACCAGGAGCGTACTGCGCAGGCCCAGTATGGTCTGTGCCTGTGCAATGCACTTGTGGTGAGTGACATCAGCGGGAGCGAGGACACGGCAATGCAGGCGCAGTGGTTTTCAGACTTTAAAGTCTGAAATTCCAGAAGTGAACCGGAGGTGGGGCTGGAGGATCGGTGAGTGGCTGCGCCAACACAGGATGTCTGCGGGGGACTATTAGAAGCCCCGGGTAAGTTCAACTCATTTTCCCCCAACCCCCCTACAGTATTCCTTTAACCCTCTGGGGGCGAATCCCGAGCTGAGCTCGGGGTAAGCCGCCACAGAGGATTTCTCAGGCCCTGGTGGGCCGATTTGCATAATTTTTTTTTTGTTGCACGCAGCTAGCACTTTGCTAGCTGCGTGTATATACCGATCGCCGCCGCTCCGCGCTGATTCGCCGCTACCCGCCGTGCCGCGCCGCTCCCCCCCCCAAGACCCCGTGCGCAGCCTGGCCAATGAGTGCCAGGCAGCGCTGAGGGGTGGATCGAGACTCCCTCTGACGTCACGACGTCGTTCTGAACGGGATTTCCTGTTTGATTTGATTGCCGGAGGCGATCGGAGGGGGTGGGGGGATGCCGCTGCACAGCGGCTATCATGTAGCGAGCCCTGGGCTCGCTACATGATTTAAAAATAAAAAAAAATTAAAAATAGTGCTGCGCCACCTCCTGGGCGAAATAATTGAAACCCCCAGGAGGTTAAGGCCTTGGGTAGGAGAAATATGGATGTCACAATCGTTGGCCTATTTCTAAAAAAATAATAGCCTCACATACTTCTTCCATTAAAAATGAGAACTTATGATATATAGAGGCTCAGCACCACAGCCAGGCAACCATCATATTTAAGAGGATCACAGTAATTATCTCACTACAGTTCCCTGAATACAAGTGACATCAGTCTGCTGCTGATATGATGGACCTGGGTTGACTTCAGAAGAAGACACTAAACCAGAAAGTGGAATGGAGACATCAGCAGAGACTTCTGATTGGCTAGAGCTTGGTTGAAGGCAAAAGAAGGCACTATCCAAGACAGCAGCCCGGAGACATCAGCAGATGCCTCAGTTTGTTGATGGTTGGTTGACATTAGACTGAAGTTAGAACAAGAAGGCAGTATCTCTGTCAGCGGAATGGAGACATCACCAAAGGCTTAAGCCTATTCTTGGTCGGTTGGAATTGGGTTGAAAGCAGAAGAAACATCCCAGCCAAAGGACCTATCAGTCCAGGCATCAGTATGTTGCTAACTGGTTGGAGCTGTGTTAAAGTCAAAAGAAGGCAGTTTCCCAGTCAGCGTAAAAAGGAGATATCATTCTGTTGATGACTGGGTTGAGGTAGACACTGTATCATTCTGTGGTTCAGAAGCATCAGTAAAGTCATCAGTCTGTTCCTGTGTGGCAGCAACAGGATTTGGAGAAGAGGTAGGTGCTATCGGTGGAACAGAGGCATCAGTCTGTTCTTGATTGGCTGGAACTGGTTGGACTTGGGAATCAGATATAGGCAATGGCCCATTCACTGGATTGGTAGTATCACTGGAGACATCAGTCTGTTCCTGATTGGCTGGAACTGGTTGAGAGTCAGATACAGGCAATGGCCCGTTCATTGGAATGTTAGTATCACTGGAGACCTCAGTCTTTTGCTCATTGGCTGGAACTGGTTTGGGGTCGGACATAGGCAATGGCCCATTCACTGGAATGTTAGCACCTCTGGAGGTATCAGTCTTTTGCTGATTGGCTGGAACTGGAATGGAGTCAGAGTTAAGCACTATCTCAGTCAATGGAGTGAAGGCATTAGTGGAGACACCAGTCTGTTGCTGATTGGCTGGATCAGGGTTGGTCTCAGAGGTAGGCACCACCTCAGTCAGTGCAATGGTGGCAGCCATGTAGGTATCAGTCTGTTGCTGCATGTCTGGACCTGAGCTGTGGTCAGAGGAGAAACAAGAAAACAAACGCTTTCCTAAAGTATTGTAGGCAAATCGAAAATACATTGCGTGACCCATGGCCACAAAGGCCACGGATATCAGGACAAGCAGACCGAAAGCCTCCGGGTTGGGCCCCAAAATCACCATAATGAAGTGCACCAGGTCCAGCAGGTTGTTCATGGAGTTTTGGACCCCGTTTATGATTCCTCTTTCAGATTCCTCCACGTTTTCCTGGAGAAGCTGAGTCACTGTGAGGTCATATGACCAAAGCCCTGTAAACAAAGAACACATCTGAGTATTCAGGTTACCTATGGGGTAAATGGAGCTTTGTACTACAGTTTCTGCTGAAAAGGATGTTACACTCTAATGGCGCTACTACAGTCATAAGATTTAGGCCTTGTTCACACATAGCAGGATTTGCGTGCTTTGTGCTTTTTTGGGAATTCGCACATCTAATATATTTTGTCGTCCAGCAGTGTAATTGGCAGGCAACAGATGTCTCTATGATCAGATTGGATCAGAGAGAGATCTGTCTATTGGTCGATCTGCCCATCATTGCCTGACGGATGGGCAGCTTTAGGGTTAGGTTTCGATGGTTAGGGTTAGTATTAAAGCAAGATAGTCTTGGCCATACACTGGTCGATTTGCCATCAGATTCGACCAAGAAATAGATCCCTCTCTGATCGAATCTGATCAGAGAGGGATCGTATGGCCACCTTTACTGCAAACAGATTGTGAACCGATTTCAGCCTGAAACCGTTCACAATCTGTGGTGGTGGTGCTGCCGCCGCTCCCCGCCCCACATACATTACCTGCTCCGCCAGCGCGAGTCCCCTGGACACCGCTGCTCCATCTCCGCGCTGGTCTGGTCTGGTCTCCGGCATGCTGCACTTCTTCCTGCCTGGCAGGAAGTTTAAACAGTAGAGGGCGCTCTACTGTTTAAACTTCCTGCCGGGCAGGAAGAAGTGAAGCATGCCGAAGACCAGACCAGCGCGGAGACGGAGCAGCGGTGACAGCGGGACTCGCGCCGGCGGCACAGGTAATGTATTGCCGCTGTATTGCGTCGGTCATCGTGCATTCGAACGCCGCTATCGACGCACTCCCGACCCGCCGGCGCTTGAAAAAAATCTTCCGCACGGATGGATCGACGGGAGTCGACGGGAACGATGGACTTCGGATGGAAATCTATCGTTCTGTCAGCGGTGTGCGCAGTGATTTCACAGCCGCTGTATATCGGCGGGAAAATCGTTAGGTGTATGGGCCCCTTTAGGTTATAGTTAGGCACTGATAACAAGGGTTCATGTTAATGAGAGGTTTATAATTCTGGCTTTCATGTGTTAAAGTAAATTTAATCTAGTATTATAGTCATTTATATGTGTTAATTATCTGTATCTGTTTTACCTAAACTAAACTACCCTTCACCCTTTGTAGACATGGCTTCGAGACATGTTATTTCCTTTTTCTTGTTAAAACTAGTCTGTGAGACCACACCCAGCCTACTTCTTGGACGTGGTAATAAAAGTCAAGCCCAGTCATTCAGACAACGAATCATGGTCCAAGAGGTTGAGTTAAAGGGACTCCGAGCACCTCTCATGGGCATGCCTTTATGCCAGATGACTTCCAACAAAGTCGTGCGATGACCCCTCTGGAGGAGCCTCTTGCAGTGGCCATGCGTGTCACTTCCTCTTCCTGCTTCATTCAGTGATGCACTTCTCTAACAGAGAAGACAGGGGTGGCCCGGACGTTATAACATAGCCAAGATGGCAGCCGCGATTTTTAAACTGAAATCGAACGAAAATTATTTGGTGTAGAACTGAAAAGAGGAAATGAAAGAGGAGAGCACAAGATACAAAGGTATGCATATTTAAGTACTTTACAGTACTGGTCGGAGTCTTAAAGGCATGCCCATGAGAGGTGCTCAGAGTCCCTTTAAAGGTGGCCATACACTGGTCGATTTGCCATCAGATTCTACCAACAGATAGATCCCTCTCTGATCGAATCTGATCAGAGAGGGATCGTATGGCCACCTTTACTGCAACAGATTGTGAATCGATTTCAGCCTGAAACCGATCACAATCTGTGGAGCTGCCGCCCCCCCTGCATACATTACCTGTTCCGGCCGGTGCGAGTCCCCTGGTCCCCACTGTCTTCTTCTCCGCTCCAGGTTCCAGACCGTTTCTGCAGCTACTGAACTTCCTGTCCAGGGGAGGTTTAAACAGTAGAGGGCGCTCTACTTCCTCTCCAGCGCGGAAAGAAGACAGCGGGGACCAGGGGACTCGCGCCGACCGGAACAGGTAATGTATACCTGCTGTATTGCGTCGGTCGTCGGGCTTTCGAACGCCGCTATCGACGCACTCCCGACTCGCCGGCGATCGAGAAAAATCTTCCACACGGACGGATCAACGGGAACGATCGATTTCGGACGGAAATCGATCGTTCTGTCAGCGGTGTGCGCGGCGATTTCACAGCCGATTCGATCACTGTGATCGAATCGCCCGTATATCGGTGGGAAAATCGTTAGGTGTATGGGCCCCTTAAGTCAGGAAATATGCCTATATATAAAGTTGGGTTATTGTCAGCAGAGAAAGTCAAGTCTCTGAACCCTCAGGCTAGACATTATGTGAGCAGCCCTACTGCACGGGTCATGATGTCTAGAACCACTAGAAGGACAGTTGTATCTTGCCTCCTCATATGAGCAATAAATCGTCTTAACTTGATCCTAAAGGCTCATACACACATCAGACTATAGTCTTTGGAAAATGAAAGATCACAGACCAATCTTACCACCCTTCATGTAGTATGAGAGCCATGCCTACACAGTCTTTTCTATGGAGCTGAACTCCACATCAGAAAAAAATCTTTGCAAGATGCTGCACACATGCTGTACACACTCAAAAGATCTGTAGCTGCAAAAGATCTGTTCCTGCCAAAAATCCATTCCTGCAAATTGCAATGATAGTCCATGAGATCTGCAGATCATCATACACACATGATTTAACTGACATTCATCTGCAGATCAGATCCACCAGGATGGATTTTCAGATCTGCGGATGATTGCTTGAACTGCAGATGAATGTCAGTTAAATCATGTGTGTATGATGATCTGCAGAGCTCATAGACTATCATTGCAATTTGCAGGAATGGATTTTTGGCAGAAACAGATCTTTTGCAGATACTGATCTTTTGTGTCTGTACAGCATCTGTGTGTGCAGCATCTTGCAAAGATTTCTGTCTGATGGGGAGTTCAGCTCCATAGAAAAGACTGTGTAGAGTATGGCTCTCATACTACACGAAGGGTGGTAAGATTGGTCTGTGATCTTTCATTTTCCAAAGACTATGGTCTGATGTGTGTATGGGGCCTAAGTGTGGTCTTGGAGAATTTCCTTCACAGCATGCAAATATAATCCAAACTGTATGCAGTTTGGAATTAGGTAGGAAGTGCATTTCATTAGTCCAATTCCAAGCTGCATACAATTTACATAAAATTTGCCTGCAAGCTGAAATTAGTAGTATCTTATTGACCGTCTCTAGTTAAGGTTAAATTGGACCTGAACTCTTGCACAGGACAGAAGGAGAACATAGAGCAATGCACCCTGTATTTATTTAGAGAGCCTAGCCTGTCTAACTCCCACTCAACTGTGACTAATCACAACTGTAATTTGATCTCGGCCTGTGCCACCTGACTGCCACGGCATATAAGCTAATTTTAAAGCACAGGGTGTTAACAATATGTCTGCTTCCATGAAAGCAGGAAATAGAAACACTGCAGATTCAGATTTATTGTAGGATTTGTATCAGCTGTAATTAAGAAATGTTTTTCTGTAAAGGTTATTATGCTGTTGCTTATCTTTTTAGAGCAGAGAGGAAGTTCTGAGTTCAGGTGCACTTTAAATGGTAGATGTCTAGGAGGGCAGTTGGCATAGGCACCAGCAACAAGTTGAAGCCCACACCAGATATATGGGATTGAATAAGGAATGGAAGGCGACACAGGGGGTAGACTAGAAGGACCTTTCTCTTGGACTTACCTACTCTGCCCACAATGATCCCAGCAAAGAGCAGACAAACGGAGGTCAGTGGTACAGAGGCACCATTGGGTTCAGCAGTAGTTGTGGTGAAGTTACTCATTAATTCTTCCATAGCACCTGTAAAGTTCTCTGCATGAGCAGCAGCTGGAGAACCTGTTGGCTCCAGGTGTCCTCCAAGAAGGTGAGTCCCGAGACTTTCAAATGGAGACACGCTGAGATCGAACGGGCTTCCAGGCATGAAGACTGAGACCACACAAAGCAGGAGGCTGCTCAGGTGAGCCACCCCAGATATGGAGCCGGCGCGGACCAGGCCACACTTCCGCCTGAGCCAGGTGAAGGCCATCGTCCCCATGATCCCAAACGCAGCAGCTGTGGCCATAAGGAGGCTGAGAACAAAGGCACTCAGGCCCTGGGTGTAGGCGTAGCCGGTGGTGATGCTGTCAAAGCCGAGGACGGTCATGTAGAGGAAGGCCAGGCCCATTCCGGCCCAGAACACCGACTGGTTGTAATAGGACACCCAGCCATCTTTCAGAGTGCGGAATGGCTCTGTCACTTTCTCCATACAGGAAGTCTCTTTCTCAGGTTCCTCGGGGACGTTCCTCTTCTCTTCCATCAGCTCGTCTTCCTCCGCTGGATCCTCCAGGCTCGTTCTGTCTATAATGTAAATGAACACATCAGAGAACATGTCACACGAATCAAAGTAGACAATTTTGAATTGAGCCTTGTACACATGTCAACTAGCAGGGATCAGGACTTGGTCCCTTGAGCAACAAATTTAGGCCGAGTCTGTTTTGTTGCTATGTAGGGGGGAGAAGGGCCGAGGTCACGGCAAACGGAGCAGCCGGGTGAGCATGGCCGAGGCAGAGGCTGAAGAGGCTCCAGCCTCAGGGCGCAGTGTAGGAGGGGGGTGCACAATTCATTCAGCTGTCATTCCCAATTGTGTTTGAAGCAGAAATAAATAAGAAAAGGGCATCCATGACAGTGACTGCAAGCCAGATAACTAGAGATTGAGGTGTTGGGGCGGGCTGGGGCGCCTCTAGACTAATAGCAATCAGTGTGTGACGGCTGGGGGGAGGGATGGAGGGGCGCACTTTGGTGTCTCAGCCTTGGGTGCTGAAGGACCTTGTCCCGCCTCTGCGGGTGAGTAGAAGAATAGCACGCCGCTAGTCTACTTTAGGTGATCCAGCAGGAAACCTCATAGGGAACAGTTCTCCAATCAAAGCATACAGCACAAAGCATTGTGATTGGGTGAATAGTTTGGGGGTAGTTTACTACAACCTTTACAGACATAGAACATTTATATTGCGCTTTTCTCCTGGTGGACTCAAAGCACCAGAGCTGCAGTCACTACGGCACGCTCTATAGGCAGTAGCAGTGTTGGGGAGTCTTGCCCAAGGTCTCCTACTGAATAGGTGCTTACTGAACAGGAAAAGCTGAGATTCGAACTCAGGTCTTCTGTGTCAGAGCAGAGCCCTTACCCAGCACATTATCCAGCCACTGCTACCAACAGTATCTGAAACCTAGCAGTTAGAGAGAGTGTTGTCCACCCAATCACATTAGCAGAATTTCCCCATTAGGTTTCCTGCTGGTCCCTGAATCTAGACTAGTGCCAAAAGAACAGTGCCCTTGGCATGCATAATAGCTACCTCATTTTTTTTTTCCTTTTAATTTTCCTTAAAGAGACACTGAAGCGAAAAAAAATTATGATATAATGAAGATTAGTAGCAAAGAAAATATTCTCATATTTTTATTTTCAGTTATAATAGTGTTTTTTTATAACATTGCATCATTCTCTAATATGTGCAGTTTACTCAACACTCAGCATTCTAAATGTTTTTACAGAGCAGGCTGTGAACTATTGACCTGTCCTCTGGCAGAGAAAAAGAAAATCCTTGACTGACAGTTAACCTCTTTAGCAGTATGCTGGACACTGTGTCAGGCATACCGCTTGCTGGCCCCAGGAGTCCCTCATGCATAATTAATACGATCAAATGGGTGTAAAACCTTTAGCTAGCACTAGGCTAGCAAGTACAAGTGTCCAGCTCCCCCCGATTGCTGCTGATCCCCCTCCCCCGATCCCCCCCTGTTAAAAAGACACTGAAGCGGAAAAAAAATGATGATATTATGATTTGTATGTGTAGCACAGCTAAGAAATAAAACATTAAGATCAGATACATCAGTGTAATTGTTTCCAGTACAGGAAGAGTTGAGAAACTCCAGTTGTTATCTATATGCAAACAAGCCATTAAGCTCTCCGACTAAAGGTCTGTACACATGCCGGACTGGAGGCAACGACGGGTCCGTCGTCACCTCCCGCTGGGTGGGTGTTCCAACAACAGTCCGGCGTGTGTACGCACTGTCGGCGGACTGATACGGCTGCTTCTGAGCAATCCGCCCGGCGGATCGCTCAGAAACAGCCGTATCAGTCCGCCGACAGTGCGTACACACGCCGAACTGTCGTTGGAACGCCCACCCAGCGGGAGGTGACAACGGACCCGTCATTGCCTCCAGTCCGGCGTGTGTACGGACCTTAAGTTAGTCGTGGAGAGGACTGTTATCTGACTTTTATTATCTCAACTGTTCCTGGACTATTTACTTTTCCTCTGCTAGAGGAGAGGTCATTACTTCACAGACTGCTCTGAAAGACTCATTTTGAATGCTGAGTGTTGTGTAATGTGCACATATTATAGAATGATGCAATGTTAGAAAAAACACTATATACCTGAAAATAAAAGTATGAGAATATTTTCTTTGCTGCTAATCTTCTAGTAATTATTCATGGTACAGAACCAATTCACTATATCATATTTTTTTTTTCGCTTCAGTGTCTCCTTAATACATTACCCAGCCTGGATCCAACGATCGCGCATCCTACCTGCGCAGCTTCGTTATCTCTATGGGGGGGGATCGGGTTTGCTCATGACGTCATGATGTCGGCAACGTCATGTGGGATCCTCCGCATAGTGAAGACCGGAGCTGTGCGGGGAGGCTGCGCCGATTGCTGGATCCAGGCTGGGTAATGTATAAACGGGGGAGCTGCGGGGCTTGGGGGGTGCCGGCAGTGGCGTAACTAAGGAGCTTGGGGCCCCGGTGCGAGTTTTACATGGGGGCCCCAAGCACTCGATTAATATGGACCCCCAAAACCTACCATGGACAGCTGTAGTGTCAAAGAAGTGTAATCAGAGTAAGGAAACAGTTTGTTAAGGATTACTACTATGCAATGCACATATAGAGGAGTTCATAATTAGCATCACTGGCATAACAATAGGCCCTACAGCCCCTGCTCCCGCGGGGGGCCCGGGCCCCCCCCTGGGGCCGTTTTGTGGGGGCTGGAGGGGTGGCAGCATGAGGGGAAAGTCTTGGTCACAGTCGGCGGGGAGAGGGGAAGTTCTCTCCCTCACCTTGGGGCTCTCCCCTCTGCACTCCCCTCCAGCTAGTTACAGTGTGGGCAGCGGCGGGCAGATACATACCTTCTTCCGTGCGTTCCACCGCATACAGCTCGCTCTAGAGGCTGACGTCACTTTCGGAAGTGACGTCAGCCGCTAGAGCGAGGAGTATGCGGTGGCACGTACGGTAGGTATGTATCTGCCCGCTGCCCGCACTGTAACTTAAAGGAATACTGTAGGGGGTTCGGGAGAAAATGAGTTGAACTTACCCGGGGCTTCTAATGGTCACCTGCAGACATCCTGTGCCCACGCAGCCACTCCCCGATGCTCCGGCCCCGCCTCCGGTTCACTTCTGGAATTTCCGACTTTAAAGTCTGAAAACCACTGTGTTTGCGTTGCCGTGTCTTCGCTTCCTCTGATGTCACCAGGAGCGCATGGCGCAGGCACAGACCATACTGGACTTGCTCAGTACGCTCCTGGTGACATCAGCAGGAGCGAGGACACGGCAACTCAGGCGCAGTGGTTTTCAGACTTTAAAGTGTGAAATTCCAGAAGTGAACCGGAGGCGGGGCCGGAGCATCGGTGAGTGGCTGCGCCAACACAGGATGTCTGCGGGGCACCATTAGAAGCCCCGGGTAAGATCAACTCATTTTCCCCCGACCCCCCTACAGTATCCCTTTAAGCTGGAGGGGAGCGCAGAGGGGAGAGCCCTGAGGTGAGGGAGAGGGGGGGGGGGGGGGGGAACTTCCCCTCTCCCCGCTGACTGTGGCCAAGGCTTTCCCCTCATGCTGCCACCCCTCCAGCCCCCACAAAACGGCCACGAGCTGGGCCCCAGGGAGGGGCGCTCTGAAATTCTGCAGGGGGGCCCGGTGGGGCCTAGTTACGCCCCTGATTAGCATAGCACCAATAAAAAGCTAATAAGATGGATGAAGGTGGGCCCCTCTGGCCCGAAGGCCCCGATGCGGTTGCTACCCCTGCACCCCCTATTGCTACGCCACTGGGTGCCGGACACTTGTACTACCTAGCCTAGTGCTAGCTAAACGTTTTACACCCATTTGATCGCATTAATTAACTTAGGGACTGGCAAAAGTTTTGAAACGGCGTAAGGGCTGGTTCAGACGGACGCTTGCAGAGCGTTTACAGCCAGCGTTCAGGGCTTGGTGTTAAACGCTCCCATTCAAGTGAATGGGAGCGTTTGTACCAAGCTTTTACGCGCGTTTGCACAAACGCAGCGTTCGGGTCCCGATTTTCCCTGGCGTTCAAGGAGCCCCTGGAAGCTACATGTAGCTTCCAGGGGAGGTTAACCGCGACGGCTAATGTCCCCCTAGGGGAAGAAAAAACGCGACCGCATCCAAACGCACACGAACGCTGCTGAACGCGACGCCAGCAAACGCAACGCCTCCAAACGTCCGTCTGAACCAGCCCTAACGCTCAGGAGGTTAAGATAACAACCTTCCGAACTCAGAGCTCTCTGCGACTTTGAAAGTTGTGGAGCTCAATGGCTTTTTTTGTATAGATAACAACTGGAGTTTCTTAAAGCAATACCAGTTACCTGGCTATCCTGCTAATCCTCTGCCTCTAATACTTTCAGCCATAGGCCCTGAACAAGCATGCAGTAAATCAGGTGTTTCTGACAAATTTGACAGATATGACAAGATTAGCTGCATGCTTGTTTCTGGTGTAAAATCAGACACTTCTTCAGCCAAAGAGACCAGCAGGGCTGCCAGGCAACTGGTATTGCTTAAAAGGAAATAAATATGGCAGCCTCCATAAACCTCTCACTTCAATTGTCCTTTTAAGGAAAAAAGATTTTTTCTAGAGTTTCACTTAAAATGTTATGCCTTCACCTAAACTACCCATGAAGACTCATTTCAGACAAGATGAACCTGTTCACAACAGCTATACATAGTACATGAATACCGGCATTCAAATCTTCCCACAAGAGGCTATTTATTAACCTGACTTGAGCCCTGGGGATTACTGAATTTAGACTGAGCCGTGTGCAAACAGCATTTTTCCTTCTCAGATGTCAAACGATAAGGCCAGAATACTCTGACAAATACAAAAGATTATACTCAGACACGGAAAGGAAGAATGGGAGGGGGAAAGGTGACCCAGCCTATTAGATTGTATATACCCTGGGCGGATTTGTTCTTTTTATCGCCCAAAGCCCACTATCACCAGCTGTCCCTGGACCGACAGCATCAGAACCCCCCCAACATGGAACAGGGATTAGATTGTAAGATCCTCTGAGGACAGTTAGTGACATGATGGCAGGGATTAGATTATAAGCTCCGCTGAGGACGGTTAGTGATGTGATTTCAGGGATTAGATTGTAAGCTCCTTTGCGAGCGGCACATTCGGTGAGCGATAGGCAGCTCAGAGATCACTGTAAGTACCCATTCGCTGCCCCTTTATCGCCCGAGTGCCAGATCCAGCTGTTGGTAGCCGTCCACCGCTATGTGCAAACTCTGTGTAGCAGGATGAATGTTCAGCAGGCTGACTGCTACTGCCACCCTCCTGCCCACAGCCCGCCCCTTGCTTTCCTGGTGCCCTAGGCCATGGCCTATGTGGCCTTGCCTGGAATCCTGCCATGTATGTACCCTAAATATAACCTAAAAAAAACACACTGCCTCTAGGTATACCTCTTGTATACTACCCCACCTCTTATCCCCCCCCCCCCCCCTTCCTTTCATTCCTTTAAATTATAAGCTTGCAAGGGCGGGGCTCTCACCCTTTCCTGTGGATGATACTGTTTGTGATTGGTGCTGGTGAATTTATGCACAACTTGTTTGGTTAAAAAAAAGCAGTTCTTGCAAACTATTAAGAAGACAAATATACCTACTACGCCAAAGACTGAGGCCAATAACTGGTTTTGAAAACAAAGAAAACCCTGAGAATGCCCCATGAGTAATTGGACTATTCCTAAACCTGTCTGTTCTGTCCGATTTTAACTGCTTTCTTTTTGCGCTGGAGTGGTCCTTTAAGTAATGAGCCCAGGCAGCAGATAATGCAGCGCACCTGTCTCATGGTGATCCTGACACTCGGCATTGATAAGGAGACAACAAGTAAATAAGCAGCACAAACAGCTCCACCAGAGAAGTGCAACTTCACTGTTATTTCAATTTGACAATGGTTATCTATATTATTTTAAAGCAAGTCTAAAGATATTTTTATAATAAAAAAACAGATATTTACCTAAGGATACCCGATGTGACCTGATGAGATAGACATGTGTATGTACAGTGCCAAGCACACTAATAACTATGCTGTGTTCCTTTTTTTCTTTATCTGTCCAAAAGAGTTAAATATCAGGTATGCAAGTGGCAGTTTCTGTCCGGGTCGGGACTGGGTCAGACTATAGCATAACCCTCACTAATAAGTAATTACAGCCATAAAACACTTTCCTGTCAGTAAATGGCTTATGAGAGCAGGAAAGAGATAACAACGGGTCAATAATCCATAGATTTGAGCTCTGGCATACTTCAATGAAGGTGTCATTGAGCAGAGGTAATAAAACAGTAAAAACTTAAAAACTAGATCTAAACATAAAAGAAAACTGGGGGATGTCGAAAAAAAGTCATTTTTAGGAGAAGGAGGACAGATACAATTGTTTTTCACATCAGTTTATTTTTACCTCAGATGTCCTCTAAGGAGCGGTAAGGCTCTGGGTCCTATAGAGCCTTCTCCTGCTGATCTCCTCGGTCTCCTGCAGGATCCTCCGTTTGAATTTCCCGCCGCGGGAGACTTTGGCAGTCTTCGGAAGCAATCGGGCTCCCAAAGACTGGCGGCTCTGTACTGCACATTTGCGAGAGAGAGCGTTCACGTCTGTGCAGTACGGAGAGTCGCCCGTCTTCGGCTGAAGCCTACACAACGCGGAAGCCAATAGTCTGTAACTGAACGTATGTGGACTGCTAACGGGGAAGCTTGATGGGGAAACGCAGAGACCGGGAGGAGAACAGGAAGGCTCTATAGGACCCAGGGCCTTCCCTCTCCTTAGGTGAGTATGTTTTTTATTCTAAAAATCGCTTCAGACTCCCTTTAAAGGACCACTATCGCGAAAATTGTAAAAATTAAAATACATGTAAACACATACAAATAAGAAGTACATTTCTTCCAGAGTAAAATGAGCTGTAAATCACTTTTCTCCTATGTTGTTGTTACTTACAGTAGGTAGTAGAAATCTGACAGAAGCGACAGGTTTTGGACTAGCCTGTCTCCTCATAGGGGATTCTCAGGGTTTTGTTTAGTTTCAAAAGCACTTAGTGAAGGGCAGTTGCTCCGTCCAACTGCCAAAAAAGGGAAGCTGGCCAGCATCTTTGTATAAATCATTTTCAGGGAATGTCTTTATAAAGAATATAAGCCTTATTGAGAATCCCCCATAAAGAAATGGACTAGTTCAAAATCCATCAGATCCATCAGATTACCTACTGTAAAGCTGGCCACTAACGGTCCAATTTCTAGTGAAAAATCATTCGAGCGATCAGAAATTCTGATCGGAAGTAAAATATTGTAATACATCGTTCACTACACCATCAACAAACCAATCTTTGCTTCCTATCCATCACAACCAACAAGAAAATCCAAATTTTGGTTATTCGGACGCCATTTTTTTCACTCATTCATAATCGATTGTGTCCACCAATGGAGATTATTTACAACCAATCCGATCAGAATTTCTGATCGCTCAAACGATTTTTCATTAGAAATTGGACCGTTAGTGGCCACCTTAAAGCGGAATATAACCCTGCATTTCAACTTTGCTCTAAAACATTATTTACAGCATATTATATTATATGCAACCAGCATTTTTTTTTTACTAGACCAGCATTGGAAGGGTTACACACAGAGGTTTAAAGTCCCTGGAGAGATGTGCAGAAGTTCAGATAAATACATTTAACTAAATAGAATGTAACAAGTGAGAAATGTTACACACTCTTTGGCTGTCCTCCAGCTCCTTCTCAGTCAGAGAGAGTGAGTCACATTCCACAATTAGATACATTTAAGTAAACAAAATGTATCTATGTCAGCTTCGGATGCGTCTGCAGTTCTCTCCAGGAACTTTAAAGCTCTGTGTAACCCTTCCAATGCTGGTCTAGTAAAAAAAATATGCTGGTTGCATATAATATGCTGTAAATAATGTTTTAGAGCAAAGTTGAAATGCAGGGTTATATTCCGCTTTAAGTGACAGCAACACAAGAGAGAAGTAATTTAGGATTTGTTCACATCTAAAAATCGAAATCGCTGACGGCATCAATTTTCGATTTTTTTGCACTTCGATTTTGTGTAAAGCGTTTTTGCAGATCGATTTGGTTTTTCACTTCCTGACTTGCGTTGAACGCTTTGACCTGGAAGATGTATTTATTCTTAAAAGCGCTGGGGAAATCGCTATACCAAGTGCTCTGTGATTTCCCTATACCTTCCATTGAGCAAAAACGTTCAGAAAATGGTACAGGCAGCGCTTTGCTGAGCGGATCGGAAACGAACCGCTCAGATGTGAATACTCTCATAGGGAATCATTGCACGAGCGATTTTAGGGCGATTTTGAAAATCGCCGGGAATTAAAAAAAGCAGCGACATGCCCTAGGTGTGAAAAAGCCCTTGTGGCTCATTTTACTCTGGAAGAAACATACCTCTTATTTGTATATGTTTACGTGTATGTTAAATGTTACAGTTTTCCGTGATAGTGGTCCTGTAAGCATGAAAAAAACCAAACATCTGCCACATGTTCTATAATATATAACACACATATAAAAGGCTGTAAGGAAACTTCAGTGTATGGCAGCCATACCGGTCCCATTCAGCTGTTTCATCTCTTGCGCACTCTTGATTTTGGCTTTCACGGCCAAGGCCGGCGTCTTCTGATAAACCTTCCACAGCAGCAGATACTCCACACACATGGAGACAAAGTTCCACCCAACAATAAAGCCGCAGCCTAAGACGGAGGAGCCGAACGTCACAATCTGCCCGACGGCCATTGGCGCCAGAATGTTCGTCAGTTGGTCGATTCTCCTCATGGTGGCATTCATGTCTGGGGTGACAGTGAGAAAAAAAAATTAGCAAGCTTGTTGCCAGGAGAGCGGAGACTCAGTGGGACACTGCGCACAATGCATTGTGGGAAATGGGGCGGGGACATGGAGATGGCGTGTTAGGCATAGTACACACCAGAGGGCTCCATAGCAAGGCTTTTTTGTGGCCCCAATACCTAGGTACACATAAGCCAGGCATGTCCAAAGTCTGGCCCGGGGGCCAAAAGCATACAGCCCAGACTTTTCTGGTGGCCCCCAAAAGCTCTCTACACTTGTTAACTCCATGCGGCCTGCAGGCTGTAGCTGCGGTGCTGCATACAGGCGCCACCTCAAGTTGCTGCTCTGCCTCCGCTTTTTCTCACCTGTAGATTATCAGCTACCATTGTAGCAGTAGCAGCCACTGATTAGCAGCCGCCACTGTGCCAGCAGCAGTAACAGCCACTGATTAGCAGCCGCCACTATGCCAGCAGCAGTAACAGCCACTGATTAGCAGCAGCCACTGTGCCAGCAGCAGTAACAGCCACTGATTAGCAGCAGCCACTGTGCCAGCAGCAGTAACAGCCACTGATTAGCAGCAGCCACTGTGCCAGCAGCAGTAACAGCCACTGATTAGCAGCAGCCACTGTGCCAGCAGCAGTAACAGCCACTGATTAGCAGCCGCCACTATGCCAGCAGCAGTAACAGCCACTAATTAGCAGCAGCCACTGTGCCAGCAGCAGTAACAGCCACTAATTAGCAGCAGCCAGTGTGCCAGCAGCAGTAACAGCCACTAATTAGCAGCAGCCACTGTGCCAGCAGCAGTAACAGCCACTGATTAGCAGCAGCCACTGTGCCAGCAGCAGTAGCAGTCACTGATTAGCAGCCGCCACTATGCCAGCAGCAGTAACAGCCACTGATTAGCAGCAGCCACTGTGCCAGCAGCAGTAGCAGTCACTGATTAGCAGCAGCCACTGTGCCAGCAGCAGTAACAGCCACTGATTAGCAGCAGCCACTGTGCCAGCAGCAGTAGCAGTCACTGATTAGCAGCAGCCACTGTGCCAGCAGTAGTAGCAGCCACTAATTAGCAGCTGCCACTATGCCAGCAGCAGTAGCAGCCACTGATTAGCAGCAGCCACTGTGCCAGCAGCAGTAGCAGCCACTGATTAGCAGCAGCCACTGTGCCAGCAGTAGTAGCAGCCACTGATTAGCAGCTGCCACTATGCCAGCAGCAGTAGCAGTCACTGATTAGCAGCAGCCACTGTGCCAGCAGTAGTAGCAGCCACTGATTAGCAGCTGCCACTATGCCAGCAGCAGTAGCAGTCACTGATTAGCAGCAGCCACTGTGCCAGCAGTAGTAGCAGCCACTGATTAGCAGCTGCCACTATGCCAGCAGCAGTAGCAGCCACTGATTAGCAGCAGCCACTATGCCAGCAGCAGGAACAGCCACTGATTAGCAGCAGTTACTGTGCCAGCAGCAGTAACAGCCACTGATTAGCAGCCGCCACTGTGCCAGCAGCAGTAAAAGCCACTGATTAGCAAACACCATTATACCAGCAGCAGTAGCAGCAACTGGTTAGCAGCTACCACTGTGCCAGCAGCAGTAACAGCCACTAATTAGCAGCAGCCACTGTGCCAGCAGCAGTAGCAGCCACTGATTAGCAGGAGCCACTGTGCCAGTAGCAGTAAAAGCCACTGATTAGCTAACACCATTATACCAGCAGCAGTAGCAGCAACTGGTTAGCAGCTACCACTGTGCCAGCAGCAGTAACAGCCACTAATTAGCAGCAGCCACTGTGCCAGCAGCAGTAGCAGCCACTGATTAGCAGCTGCCACTGTGTCAGCAGCAGTAAAAGCCACTGATTAGCAAACACCATTATACCAGCAGCAGTAGCAGCAACTGGTTAGCAGCCGCCACTATGCCAGCAGCAGTAGCAGCCACTGATTAGCAGCTGCCACTGTGCCAGCAGCAGTAACAGCCACTGATTAGCAGCCGCCACTATGCCAGCAGCATTAACAGCCACTGATTAGCAAACACCATTATACCAGCAGCAGTAGCAGCAGCAACTGATTAGCATCAGCCACTGTGCCAGCAGCAGTAACAGCCACTGATTAGCAGCCACCACTGTGCCAGTAGCAGTAACAGCCACTGATTAGCAGCTGCCCCTGTGTAAGCAGCAGTAACAGCCATTGATTAGTGAACACCATTATACCAGCAGCAGTAACAGCCACTGATTAGCAAACACCATTACACTACAGCAGTAACAGCCACTGATTAGCAGCTGCCCCTGTGCCAGCAGCAGTAACAGCCACTGATTAGCAGCCGCCACTATACCAGCAGCAGTAACAGCCACTGATTAGCAGCTGCCACTGATTAGCAGCTGCCACTGTGCTAGCAGCAGTAACAGCCACTGATTAGTAGCTGATACTATACCAGCAGCAGTAACAGCCACTGATTAGCAGCTGCCACTGTGCCAGCCATGGGCGTCCGCACGCCGGGCAAATTGGGGCACCTGACCCCCCCTGGCCACCAGCTGCTCCATCCCCCAACCCCCCCCGTCGCCTAAGTTCCAGCAGGTAGCCTAGCGTCAGACCTCCGATCAGCCGGCGACCACTGAGTGCGGGCGCTAGGACCTAGCGGACACTGCACTGATATGCAGAAGTGACATGGTCCCAAATCACATGATCATGTATCTGGTACCATTTGCCTTGTATAACGTCCTAACCTTGTTACGTTACGTATGTCATCCTTTTGTATCATTGTATGTATTTATTGTCCAGCGCTGCGTAATATGTTGGCACTTTATAAAAACAATAAATAATAAATAATACAATAAATAATAATATCTCTATGGAAGATTATGGATGGAGGGAGATATACAGCTATCTAGAATGAGCTCTTGCTGGGCACGGTGTGTCATGGCAGAATGTTCCTGGGTTGCAAGCATTGAGGAAATAAGACAAGAATGAACCTGCCAGCTGGTTTTTGTTCCCTCCGGCGACCACGACGATCCAGTCCCTCTGCAGGGTGATGGACATGGCTGTACTGGCCAGGTTAGCGACATCAGCTATTGCAATGACGAAGATGTAGCACAATATCTGCAAAGAAGAGACATTACATTAAGCATTTTTTAAGTGTATAGTTACTGAAAAATAAGAGAGCATGATGGAATTTATTACATTATAATAGGGAAAGATTGGTTTTCTATAGCACTGAGATACTTGAAGGACACTTGAAGTGAGATGGATATGGAGGATGCATTATTTATATTTTTTTAAACAATACCAGTTGCCTGACAGCCCTGCTGATTTCTTTGGCTACAGTAGTGTCTGAATGACACACCTGCAACAAGCATGCGGCAAATGCAGTCAAACTTAAAGGGAACCTAAACTGAGAAGGATATGGATTTTTGCTTTTAAAATAATACCAGTTGCCTAATGCTACGTACACACATGCGACAACGATCGTTCGTTATGAACGACGAACAAACTTTTAATTGACGAAAGAACGACCTAAGTAAAGTTAGTTTTAAAAGGTGTGTAACGATCTGATCGTTAAAACGAACGTTACATCACATAAAGCAACTATTGCGCTTGCGCATGAAAATGAAAAGTTCCATGGAGAAATAGTGAAATGCGCATGCCAAGCCTAGTACGAATGACCGGTTCCAACGATGTACTACTTTTGCAAACGATCGTCGTTGGGAAAAATCCGCCAAGCTAGATAGTTCGTTTTGAACGATCTAGCTCGTCCGTCGTTAGACTTAATAGTCGTTGGCTGCTTTTTTTCAAACGATTGTCGTTTGAAATGATCGGGGAACGATCGTTTCAAACAACTATAGTCGCATGTGTGTACGCACCTTAACTCTCCTGTTGATCCTGTGTCTCTAATACTTTTAGCCACAGCCCCTCAACAAGCATGCTGATCAGGTGCTCTGACTGAAGTCAGACAGGATTAGCTGCATGCTTGTTTCAGGTGTGTGATTTAGCCACTACTGCAGCCAAAGAGATTAGCAGGAGCCAGGCAACTGGTATTATTTAAAAGGAAATATCCATATCTCTCTCAGTTAAGGTTCCCTTTAACCTCCTTGCCGGTCTAAAAAATCCGGCAAGGAGGCAGCGGCGCACATTTTTTTAATTTTTTTTTTTTTTAAATCATGTAGCGAGCCAAGGGCTCGCTACATGATAGCCGCTAAGCGGCGGCATCCCCCCACCCACTCCGATCGCCTTCGGCGATCAGAGTATGCAGGGAATCCCGTTGAGAACGGGATTTCCTGCAGGGCTTCCCCGGTCGCCATGGCGACGGGGCGGGATGACGTCACCGACGTCATGGACGTCGGGACGTCATAGGGAATCCCGATCCGCCCCTCAACGCTGCCTGGCACTGATTGGCCAGGCAGCGCAGGGCTCTGGGGCGGGGGGGGAGCGACTCGGCGCGGCGGATTGCGGCGGATCGGCGGCGAGCGGCGGCGATCGGAAGTTACAAGCAGCTAGCAAAGTGCTAGCTGCTTGTAACAAAAAAAAAATTATGCAAATCGGCCCAGCGGGGCCTGAGATATCCTCCTGCGCAGGTTACCCCGAGCTGAGCTCGGGATAACCGGCAAGGAGGTTAAAGATTACTCTAGGTGAAAATGACAAAGCTGTCTGGAGGATGGGGGTTGCAAGGCTAAATATTTACCTGTCATTGTCAGGCCCTGTCATTATTTTCCCTTTAGGTACTCTTTAAGTCAAACATCTGATCTGCATGGCACTCCCCTATGTCTCTAGTCACTCCTCCACTCACTCTCCTACAAGCTCCTAGCCACACCTCCAGACACTCCACTACAAGCCCCTAGCCACACCTCCAGACACTTCACTACAAGCCCCTAGCCACACCTCCAGACACTCAGACACTCCACTACAAGCCCCTAGCCATACCTCCAGACACTCCACTACAAGCCCCTAGTTACACCTTTAGTTACCCCCCTAACACGCCCCAGTAATGTCTCCAGTCATTTCCACCAAGTCTCTAGTCACATCTCCAGACATTCCACTACAAGCCCCTAGCCACACCTCCAGACACTCCAATACAAGCGCCTAGCCACACCTCCAGACATTCCACTACAAGCCCCAAGCCACACCTCCAGACAATCCACTGCAAGCCCCTAGCCACACCTCCAGACACTCCACTACAAGCCCCTAGCCACACCTCCAGACACTCCACTACAAGCCCCAAGCCACACCTCCAGACACTCCACTACAAGCCCCCAACCACACCTACAGACACTCCACTACGACCGCCTAGCCAAACCTTTAGACACTCCACTACAAGCCCCTAGCCACACCTCCAGACACTTCACTACAAGCCCCTAGCCACACCTCCAGACACTCTACTACAAGCGCCTAGCCAAACCTTCAGACACTCCACTACAAGCGCCTAGCCACACCTCTAGACACTCCACTACAAGCGCCTAGCCACACCTCCAGACACTCCACTACAAGCGCCTAGCCAAACCTTCAGACAATCCACTACAAGCTCCTAGCCAAACCTTCAGACACTCCACTACAAGCGCCTAGCTACACCTCCAGACACTCCACTACAAGCCCCTAGCCACACCTCCAGACACTCCACTACAAGCCCCTAGCCATCCCTCCAGACACTCCACTACAAGCCCCTAGCCACACCTTCAGACACTCTACTACAAGCCCCTAGCCACACCTCCAGACACTCCACTACAAGCCCCTAGCCAAAACTCCAGACACTCCACTACAAGCCCCTAGCCACACCTCCAGACACTCCACTACAAGCCCCTAGCCACACCTCCAGACACTCCACTACAAGCGCCTAGCCAAACCTTCAGACACTCCACTACAAGCACCTAGCCACACCTCCAGACACTCTACTACAAGCCCCTAGCTACACCTCCAGACACTCTACTACAAGCCCCTAGCCACACCTCCAGACACTCTACTACAAGCGCCTAGCCACACCTCCAGACACTGCACTACAAGCCCCTAGCCACACCTCCAGACACTCCACTACAAGTCCCTAGCCACGCTTCCAGACACTCCACTACATGCGCCTAGCCAAACCTTCAGACACTCCACTACAAGCGCCTAGCCACACCTCCAGACACTCTACTACAAGCCCCTAGCCACACCTCCAGACACTCCACTACAAGCCCCTAGCCACACCTCCAGACACTCCACTACAAGCACCTAGCCACACCTCCAGACACTCCACTACAAGCCCCTAGCCACACCTCCAGACACTCCACTACAAGCCCCTAGCCACACCTCCAGACACTCTACTACAAGCCCCTAGCCACACCTCCAGACACTCCACTACAAGCCCCTAGCCACACCCCTAACATGCCCCAGTCATGTCTCCAGTCATTTCCACCAAGCCCCTTGTCACACCTCCAGTCACATTCCCACCTCCACTCACTCGCCCACCATGCCTCTAGTCACATCCCCAGTCACTCCCCCACAATGCCCCTAGTCACACCTCCAATCGCTCCCCCACCATGCCCCCAGCCACACCTCCAGTCACTCCCTCACCATGCCCTAATTCAGACCTCCAGTCACTCCCTTAACACACCCCTAGTCACATCTCCACTCACTCGCCCACCATGCCTCTAGTCACATCTCCAGTAACTCCCCCACAACGCTCTTAGTCACACCTCCAATCACTCCCCCACTATGCCCCCAGCCACACCTCCAGTCACTCCCCCACCATGCCCTCAGCCACACCTCCAGTCACTCCCCCACCATGCCCCCAGCCACACCTCCAGTCACTCCCCCACCATGCCCTAAGTCACACCTCCAGTCACTCCCTTAACACGCCCCTAGTCGCATCTCCAGTCGTTCCCCCACTACGCCACTGTTCACATCACCAATCGCTCCTCCAGCAAGCCCCTACTGACATCTCCAGTCACATTCCCACCTCGCCCCTACTAATATCTCCAGTCACTCTCCCACCACGACCCTAGTCTCACCTCCCGGGGGAGGGGCTCTAACCCCACAGCACTCTTCCCACCCATAGAGGAGACCACACAGTCTTGGCTGTACTTAAAAACCTTTTCCTATGCTGGGTTGGCCCTCCGATACTCAGAAGTTAGTATAATTAATAGTGAAAGTACTAACCAACAACCATCCATGGTACATAGACAACAGTTCCGCCTTGTGCAAGAAGATCCCCATCAAGATGACCCCACAGATAATCACAGAGACGTTCTGCACTATCAGGGCGGTCCGCGCCACTGTCAGAGGAGCAGAGAAAACAAGGGGTTAAACATACCAAAAGGACAAAACCGGTAATAACATAACCCTCAGGCAGGTGCACAACACAAAGCACTCAATCAGCATGAGCAGGTACAGATCACACTGCATGTGCTTCAGTGGACTTTATCATTATGGGAGGTGCCATATTTACTCATCACATATGCAGGGTTTGCTTCATACTTCTCTAATGCTGCTCCTCATATCTCACTGCAACTTTGTGTGACAGTAAATAAGGTAACATTAGCCTCTCTAGGCCTGCTGCGTGGAAGACTGATCATAAAATTGCACAGTTCGAGGACATTTAAAGTGTACCAGAGCTGACAAATTAAAAAGATTTTATACATACATGGAGCTTCCTCCAGCCCCATCCGCTCCGATCGCTCCTCCGCCGCCATCCCCCGCTGCCAGCAGCTTCGGGAACCGGGTCTCCGCACTTCCGTCAGTTGGAGACAGTCTAATGTAAGAGAATTGCGCTGTTTGCAGCCGCTGGAGAGATACGTGGAAGGCGCACTTCTCCTGCGTAGCTGGCCGCGACTGACATAAGTGATGGGACCCGGTTCCCGAAGCTGCGGGCAGCGGAGAAGCAGATGGGGCTGGAAGAAGCCCCATATCAGTGGTGTAGCTAAGGAGCTGTGGGCCCCGATGCAAGTTTTACATTGGGGCCCCCCAGCACTCTATACATAACAATTGATAAAGTACACCAAAGACTGCCAATGGCAACTACAGTGTCAGAGGTGCAAGAAGGGGATGGGGAGCAGTTTGTTAATGATTAACTCTATTCAAAGTATCTGTAGAGCACAGGACCAATAGAGAGTTAATACTGTGGTTGAGGGAGGGCCTCTTGGGGCCCCTCTGGCCCAAGGGCCCCGATGCGGTCGCAACCTCTGCAACCCTTATTGCTATGCCCCTGCCCCAGGTATGTATAAAATCTTTTTAGTTTGTCAGTCCCTTTAAGCGTGAATGTCTTCTTATTTCTTACATATATACATAATGCAAGAAATTAAATAATACAAGAAAATTATAAATCCAATAACATCAGGATACAAATAGTGTTAAAAAAAAACAAAGCCCAGGGACATATTTACCATAAGGCACTGTAGGCACATGCCTACAGGCGCCTGATGATGAAAGGCCGGCTCAATCCCTGAGTGCCTCTCTCCCTCCTACCCTTTAATGAGAGTGTAAATGAGAGGTTACTCACCCTGCTTTCTGCATTCCGCTGACAAGATCTCCCTTCAGTCAGGGGCACCTCCAGCTACTTAATACCACAGTATTAAGTAGCTGGAGGTGCCCCTGACTGAAGGGAGATCTTGTCAGCGGAATGCAGAGAAAGGTTCCTCTTGCTACCTAATACTTGGGGCACCTCTAGCTACTTAATATTGAGAGTACTTCTTGTTACCTAATACTAAGGGGCACCAGTAGCTACCTGATGAGCAAGAGAAGTAAGGGAGAAGTGACAGCTGCGACAGCCAGCACACATGTGGGGCAGTTTGGGGTTTGCAGGTTCATGGAGGGCGAAGTCTAAGGTGCCAGGACATCTGTGCCTATAGACTCCTGTGAGATAAATCTGAGCCTGCCCGAGCCAAAACTCGTAAAAAAAACCCCAAAAACATACTTACCTAAGTAGAGGGAAGGCTCTGGATCCTCCAGAGGGTTCATGTGTCCTCCTCACCCCCACTGCTGCTGCCCGGGACCCTCCTGAAGATCGTGATAGTGCTCTTTTTCAAGCACGAGCGCAACCATGCAAGTACGGCCATGAAGAGAGAGGCACGGTCACTATCAGAAATCTGACAAGCCTCTCCAGTCCTTTCTAGGTGTCCTGGTTTCAGTGCTGTCACCTTCATTCAAATTCGGCACCACCTCGAGCCCTCGTAAAGCGTTGGAAGCACTCGTGGCAGCTCCATACTGCTCAGTTGCTCAAATACCCGCAACAAGGATGACAGTGGTGGAACGAGATCACGGAGAGAGGACCGGGAAGGCTCTATGAGATCCAGAGTCTTTTCTCACCATAGGTGAGTATGTGACTTTTTTATAGTCACTTCAGTTTTACTTGATGTGGGGCTTAAAGGGAACCTTAAGCGAGTTCAAATAAAAAAGTTTCACTTACCTGGGGCTTCACTCAGCCTCCTGCAGACATGCTGTGCCCGCACCGTCACTCACCGATCATCCAGTCACCTGCCGTGGCTCAGTTTCAGTTTCAAAAGCAGTGCGCATACGTACATAGTACATATTTATACTGCTCAGGCGCAAGATGGCTATAGGGACGGGAGCACGATCGAGGATGCGCACTGCTGAAAATGAAAATCAGCCACGGCGGAGGACCGGATGATCGGTGAGTGACAGCGCGGGCGGATGAAGGGAACCTGAACTGAGAGGAGTATGGATGTTTCCTTTTAAACAATACCAGCTGCCTGGCAGTCTTGCTGATCTCTTTGGCTGCAATAGTGGCTGAAACACGCACCTGAAACAAGCATGCAACTAATCCAATCTGACTTCAGTCAGAACACCTGATCTGCATCCTGGTTCAGGGGCTGTGGCTAAAAGTATTAGAGGCAGAGGATCAGCCAGACTGCCAGGGAACTGGTATTATTTTAAAAAGAAAAATCCATATCATTCTCAGTTTAGGTTCCCTTTAAAGAGAATTTGTATTGTTAAAATCACACAAAAGTAAACATACCAGTGCGTTAGGGGATATCTGCTATTACCCTCTGTCACAATTTCGCCGCTCCTCGCCGCATTTAAAGTGGTTAAAAACAGTTTTAAAAAGTTTGTTTATAAACAAACAAAATGGCCACCAAAACAGGAAGTAGGTTGATGTACAGTATGTCCACACATAGAAAATACATCCATACACAAGCAGGCTGTATACACCCTTCCTTTTGAATCTCAAGAGATCATTTGTGTGTTTCTTTCCCCCTGTTCTCATGCACTGAAGTTTCAGGCTGCTCTTTTCTTCCTGCAAACAGCTTTGCCCTTGTCTGTAATTCCTCACTATGTGAAAGCCCAGCCAGCTCAGAGGACGATTTATCCAGCTTGTAAAAGATAAGAGAGAAGAGAGAATCTGCTCTAATCTAAATAACACACAGCAGCGTGCAGAGAGGGGCCAGGAGGGGGGAGATGCATCCCAGAACCACAACACTGAAGAACTTGGCAGCCTTCCAGACACAGGCTGACAAGTCTGACAAGTGAGAGATAAGTTGATTTATTACAGAGACTGTGATAGTACAAAGTGCTGCAGTAAGCCAGAACACATTAGAATAGCTTTTGGAACTTGTAGGATGATAAAAAACAGGGTGCAATTTTTGTTACGGAGTCTCTTTAATGACAATCAATATGACACGCTGTCCTTGGTGCTGATCTGTGTTTTTCTATATTCATATACTAGCTGCCCCTTCACCATAGAATGTCCAGCTTAGGTATCGGGAGAGTCAGACTGGTGGAACTGGAGGTGGTCTCACAACCCACTTCTACCAGGAAATGATCCAAATTGTTTTTAGCAAATCGGGGCCAAGGTATGTCCGATCTCATCCCCAGAGCAGCAAAACAAACAAGGTAACTCCTGGCGCTGGACGTCTCTGCTCGAAGCGTCTGATCCACACTCTGTTCCCTGAGGGTGTATAGCAGAAACAAGTCAAAATAGAAGCAGGTTCTACTGCAGGTTCTGGTCAGGAGACAGCCCGTTCTCCGATCACAGGGTGAGCAGGGGGAGTGGGAGTGGCAAAACCTTTATCTATTTTGGCTCATCCCTTGTTATACTCACCGATCCCGGGGTCCAGTGCTGGCCTCTCAGATGGCCGTCCCGGGAGACTTCCAGGAACGGTGTGGACGCCGGCCTCCAGCTGCAGCAGCGGATACGCGCTCTAAGGACCGCATACCTCTCCAACACAATTGTAGCCTTGGCGGGGGACAGGACTACAGCACTGGCGCAAAGTCCATGGTATTTAAACCCTGACCAATTGCTACAGTGCTGTTCTGTCCGAGCAGCCATGGCTTGTCGCAGGCCATTTGTGACTCTAGCTACACCAGTCAAGTTCTGTCCAGTCACATGAGTCTGGCCTGTTCCTCTAGTCTGCCCTTCTTCCATTATTGCAGGATTCACCCTCTCCTGTTCTTCTCATCCCTGGCGGGACAGCCCTAGGGGGTCGTGACCTGGCGGGTACCAGGCAACAAAGTAGACCGCCGCCCATTAGGGGTGACGTTGTAATGAAAAATTTTGCAACCCATCATATTCTGCATCTTGCCATAGAGGACAGTGTATGACTGTGTAGGCGTGGCTCCTCTCTGTTAACACGCCTGTAATTTTTTGCAACCACAGATCCCATTGAGCTAGAAGGGGGATTGTTCCCTCCAGGGGAGGGTTATTAGTTGAGCAAGAGGGGAGATTGTTCCCTCGGGGGGGGGGGGGGGTGTTATTAGTTGAGCAAGAGGGAAGATTGTTCCCTCGAGGGGTGGGGGGTTATTAGTTGAGCAAGAGGGGGGATTGTTCCCTCCAGGGGGGGTTATTAGTTGAGCAAGAGGGGGATTGTTCCCTGGGGGGGTTATTAGTTGAGCAAGAGGGGGGATTGTTCCATCCAGGGGGGGTTATTAGTTGAGCAAGAGGGGGGATTGTTCTCTCCAGGGGGGTTATTAGTTGAGCAAGAGGGGGGATTGCTCCCTCCAGGGGGGGTTATTAGTTGAGCAAGAGGGGAGGGTTCTGTGTGAGAATAGGGTTTGGTTGGGTTGCATTTTCTGATACAGATAGGTTGAAGTCAATGGTTAGGTTGCACTTTCTGATAGTTATACCTATAAATAAGTGCAACCGGTTGCAAAATCTGATAAAGTTGCAAAAAATTTCACCACAACGGCCCATCATCCCTTGCGGGGTGCGCTGTTGAAGACTCGTGCTCGCTTAGACCCCACGCCCTGGGGGTGCCCGCACCAATCACTGATTCTGAGATCAACAGGACCTTGACATCCCTAGAGTAACCTGTGGTTCTCAGGAATGCTACCATGGAGGGGAAAGCTGGCACAAGTGTAACCCTCTGATTTTCTAGCTCACCTACCTTTTAGCCTCGGGTTGTTGTCCACCCAAGCTCCAAGGATGGCCCCAAGCAGGAGAACTGAGCCGGCCACCACCAGCCCATAGATGGCAGTCAGCAGTAAGTTGTTACCGTAGAGTTCCACCAGGAAGAGAGAGACGGCAAAATGCCACATCCGGTCCCCCTGGGAAAAATAAAGCAAACTTGAGTGAAATGCTTTCAAAGTGTCCCCACAGCTTCTACAGCTGCCCATAGACACCCGCTTAGTATCTTCCCTCTGCTGTAGTGCTGAGATCAAGCACTGGGTATGGGAGCATGGGGTTCCTAGTTACCCCCTTACCTGCAAATTTTGTATCAATATTTATGTAGTTCAAAAATGAAAAGTATTTTCAGTTTTTACTCGGGTCATTTCAGAAAACATGTAGGCTGTAGAAAGAAGTAGTAGTCATGTGACTGCACTCTTCTGCATGCACTCAAAGTGATGGATGTGTACCCAACAGCACAAACTCTAACTCATACACTTCTCAGCTATTCTCATTATACTCTGTTATGACCCAGCAGAGACTTGCCAGCTAAGAGAAGACAACCTTTAAAAACGACGGTTTGGGTTTGCTGAATCACTCATGTTCTTTTCTGCAACCTCAGTAATTCTGTTTGTGTCGCTGAGCAGTGGTGGTGCCTCAGGAGAAGCAAGGCAATCAGGAACTGGCTGGTTCTTGCAAACCTCATACGCACAGGCAGTCACCTAGTCAGCATGTCTGGCCACCAAGGGACCAGGAAGCTGGGAAGGCAGCAACTAATACGCCAGATAGATTTCCTAACCATTGTCTAACAAACAACGAAACACAGAACAATTTTTATCACGCTTTTCTATTGGCAGACTCTAAGCACCAGAGCTGCAGCCACAGGGATACGCTCTATCGGCAGTGGCAGTGTTGAGGAGTCTTGCCCAAAGTCTCCCTACTGAAAAGTTGCTGGCTTATTGAACGAGCAGAGCCAAGATTCAAACCTTGGTCTCCTGTGTCAGAGGCAGAGCCCTTAACCAGTACACGGGTTTATATGAAAAGGGCGCCTGTAAAAACGGGCGCCTGGTGGAGCCCATATATACCGACTTCGGCTACAAAAAAGGCGCCTGGTGTAGCCCATATAAAAACTTCGGCTACAAAAAAAAGGCGCCTGGTGTAGCCCATATAAAAACTTCGGCTACAAAAAAGCTCCGGGGTGTGTTAATTACTATTCCCCCTTCAGGCCGCCATGGATAGTGGGGGAATGAAATAATTCGGCTTCCAGCGCTTGTAGCCCATATAAAAACTTAGGCTACAAAAAAGGCGCCTGGTGTAGCCCATATAAAAACTTCGGCTACAAAAAAAAAGGCAATAATATGGGCTACAAAGGTGCACCCTACTGTAGCCGAAAACCTTGTAGCCGAAAAATATGGGCTACAAAGGGGAGCCCGCTTGTAGCCTATATCAAAACTCGGGCGCCCTTTTCTACACCTTGTAGCCCATATTTCCATAAATAACATTGATGTCTATGGCGGCGCCCTTTTCATACAGGCAGCTCAGGCACCCTTTTCAACCGATACCCCAGTACACTATCCAGCCACTAACGGAAAGCGGAAAACGGAAAGCGAGTAGAGAGTGGATTGTGGATTGTGACTGTGTTATGCACACGCTTTACTGGAGTTGTAAACAGGGCTGGATTTCTGGAAGGGCCACCAAGGCCCTGGCTTTGGGCAGCAGCTGGCTGAAGGTCGGCTGGGCATGGAAGAGGGATTGCTGCAAATGGATTACATTGGTTGCAAATAAGGAGCAACAGATAGAAATAGTGAGTTGCTGCCTGAGGGATTTGTGTATAGTAAAAGGGGGCTGCTGTACATTGTTAGGAGATTGAGATTCTTATATCTGCTCCATCTACAGCAGGGGTCTCAAACTCGCGGCCCGCGGGCCACTTGCGGCCCTCAGTACAATATTTTGTGGCCCTCGCCAGCAAAAGCGACACGGAAGCAAACTATTTTACCTTATAGTTCGCTTCAGTGCTCCCAAGTAATCCGCCGCATCCCCGCCACTAAACGAGGGCTGTAGAGCCCCCAAATCCCCCGGGCAAACATCCACGACTGTGCTGAGGGGCAGAGCTTCCAGCTGTAGCTCTGCCCCTCCTGACGTCAATCGCCGCACGGATCGCCGCCTCTCCCCGCCCCTCTCTGTGAAGGAAGAGTGAGAGGGGCGGGCAGAGGCGGCGACCCGCCGCGATTGACGTCAGGAAATGCTGGCGGATTGCCCCCCGGGCGACTTGGGGGCTCTGCAGCCCTCGCTTTGCGTCGGGGACACGGCGGATTACTTGTAATGGAAGCACTGAAGCGAACTATAAGGTAGGACACTTCATCTGCAGAAGAAATAATTAAAACTGTTAATAATGACATTTGAGGACTTTTTTTTGTGTGAAATCCCTTATGCGGCCCAGCTTCAACCTGACTTTGCCTCCTGCGGCCCCCAGGTAAATTGAGTTTGAGACCCCTGATCTACAGGAACATAAAAGCACTGAATTCTAGGTACTGCATTCTAGCTGTAAGTTAATGTTGTGTCTCAATAAAGTTGTGGTTGTTGTTCCACACACCATGAGGCTGTGTTAACATGGTGCCAGAAGATGGGAAGAGAACTGGTGTTTTTTAGCTACTAGTCTGCACAAACAGGACTGAAAGCTGTTCCTGTATACTAACCTAGCATCTCAGCAGCCACACAGAGAGAAAATGGCTACAAACTACATACCAGTACCGGGTGCAATGGCCTGCACAGGAGACCTGGCAGCTAACTGGAGATTCTTCAGATCACAGAGGGAGGATTATGAGGTTGCTACTGAACTGGACAAGAAAGACCCCAAGATAAGGGCTGCAACCTTATGCTCAGTGATGGGGAGAGATTGTCTGCGTGTATACCAGTATACCAGCACCTCACATTTTCTGACACTCAGTGGTGTAACAAAAGGGGCTGCAAGCCATGCATCCACGGGAGGGGGGGGGGGGGCAAGAGGGAGACATTGGCCACCTACATTGGTTGGGAGGGTGGCCACTCCCCCCTCCCTTACCTTACTCTTTCCCCTCAATGCTCCCCTTCCAGCATCGATAGGTGGCAGTAGCGGTAGAGATGGGAAGTTCGGATCTTTTCAATGATCCGGATGATTCGAATCGGATCATTGAAAAGATCCGGATCTTTGATCCGAATCTCGGATCATTTTACTACCGAAGCATTCAGGGGTGAAATGAATAGCAGGACAGGTCTTTCCCTGCAGTGGACAGGAGAAGGGGAGGGGGGTGGACACACAGAGAAGGGGAGAAGATGGACAGAGGGCAGGGAGTAGACAGAGATGGGAGGAGGGACGAGCAGAGAGCATGTTTGCTTGCACACAATACCCACATGCTGCAATCATATGCTTTACATATATTTCACCCAGGGGCGTAGCAATAGGGGGTGCAGAGGTAGCGACCGCATCGGGGCCCTTGGGCCAGAGGGGCCCCGAAGGGCTCTCCCTCAACTACATTATTAGCTCTCTATTGGTCTATTGGTCCTGTGCTCATAATAATCACTCCTATAGATACTTTGAATAGTGGTAATAGTGGTTGAATAGTGGTAATCACTAACACACTGTTCCCCATCCCCTTCCTGCACCTCTGACACTGTAGTTGCCATTGGCAGGTTTTGGTGCACCGTATCAATTGTTATGTATAGAGTGCTTGGGGGGCCCCAATGTAAGACTTGCATCGGGGCCCACAGCCTCTTAGCTACGCCACTGATTTCACCTATATGCTTATCTGTGTACTTTGAAAGCAAACGTCGCACAGTGAAAGAAAGCATTCCCCGAAGTGAAGTGCAGCTGTTTAGTGCCGAGTGCAGGAGGATCATATTGCGCTGCAATCACAGTGCCTGCAAAGTTACTGAGCTGTGCTGAGCTGAGCCAAAAGCTTCCAATGTGATCACTGTGCAGTGTGCACAACTGGAACAGACAGCCTATAATGTGCAGCACATTTCAGCCAGTATGTGTGCTCTACACACACATCTGGCAGTGGCACCCATGTCCCCTCTCTCTCATCTACCTGCTGTCCCTGCAAAGCTGGCTCCCCACCAACATAGCGATCCATCTCAGCTCTGCTTCCAGGACCCCGCTGCCCGCTGAGAGGGGGCGTGTCGCTCCTGGCCCCGCCCCTTTTGCGATCCGAATCACTCATTTTGATTATTCGGATGATTCGACTCACAAAATAGATTCGGTTATTCGGATGATTCGACTCACAAAATAGATTCGGATCAAAGATCCGAATCGTTCATGATCCGGACAACACAACTGCTGACACTGACAAGCAGGATGGACAGAAAACACTGGATGCTTTGCAGAGATATTTTATGCCTGCCAGGAACATCATATATGAGATATGTCTTCAATACCACAGATCAAGGTCAGTCAGAGAATATAGACCAGTATGTCACAAGGCTGAGACAGCTAGCTGAAACATGTGAATTTGCTGAACTGCATGATGAACTTATTAGCAATAGGATAATACTTGGATCCAGGGATATCAATGCAAGGAGAAGACTGCTGAGAATGTCTGACCTGACCTTACAAAAAGCTATAGACATGTGCAGAAGCCATGAAACTTACAGAACTATATGAATGTTATGCATAGAAGAGGAATTAGGAGGGGGTTGCTGCACATGGAAGGGGAGCTTCAAGAAAGCCTAGGGGCACATAAAGTATAAATCCGGCCTTGGTTGTAAATGTGATGATACACCAGGACCGGTTCTAGACTTTTTGCCGCCTGGAGCAGTACATTGTGAAGACAAGCTAAGAACATTGTCTTCTCCATTCACCCCGCCCACCACATGCTGTCACTCCCATTTTACTCTGCCCCCTTCCCGAATAGCAACAGAACAAGTCACTAGCTTGCAGGCTAGTGACACTTCAGTACAGCCTCAGCCCTGTCATATTGCCTGAGGAATCGGGTCCTGATCCGTGCCAGGCAGCATTCCTCATATGTATGTATGAGGCTAAGGCTGCATACACACATCCAATTTTGATTGGCCAGTGGTTGGCCATTTTTACCACATCCATGTAGTATGAGAGATCTGCTCATAGTATTTAAAATATGTTGTCCCTCATACTACATGAAAGTGGTAAAATTGGCCAGTCAGTGGCCAATCAAAATTGGATGTGTGTACCAGGTTTATGCATAGTACACACAATGCAATTTTACATCAGATTGACAATCAAATCGATTATTTCTGACAGGTTCGATCTGATTCATCATAGTTTTTCTGCTCAATTTTGTATAGAAGTGATCAGAAAATCGATTTAAAAAAATGATCGGAAATCAGATCGGACCTATCAAAATTAACCAATTAAACGTCAATCTGATGGAAAATTGCAACATCTGTACCAGGTACAAAGGTGAAGTCATTTGTGAGACCGATCGTCATTTTCAGCAAAAGGTAAAGAAGTCTGCAGGATCAGCGCAGGCAGATGCTGCATTCCTTCCTCTATCTATGAAAAACGATTTTAAATAAGGAAACATTTTTGTAAATTCTGTTATGCACTCTCAGGAGCTATAAGTCATTAGCAAGATTGCACGAAGTCATGGAATAAACTGCACAGCAACTCTTAGGCCCGGTTCACACTTGCGGTGGCCCTCCGGAATCGCCGTGCCGGAGCCGCACCGCTTGCAGAACGGACGGAACGGACGCACGGCATAGCAATGAAAGCCTATGCGTCCGTTCACATGCGTCCGTTCTGCCGAACCGGAGCCGGACCGGATCCGGACTCTGGCCTCCGTTCCAACATGCGCTATTTTTTCATCCGGCTCCTCCGGCAGCCGTATCCGGGGCGGAGCCGGACTGCACCATCCGGCCAATACAAACCAATGGGAACCGGAGAGCGCACAACACACTGGCTGAGAAATCCGGATGTTCTACCCCACTTCCTATGGGGATTGTTGCGGCGATATTGGATGGGGACACATGGGCAAGCATTTTGGAGTGGAGCAGCACAGCTGGATCCGGATCCGGAGATGTTGGCAGCATGTCGCAGGTGGAGGTGAGTGCTAAACAGCAGAGGGCCTGATTCCACAGGTCCCCCTTCTGCTGACCTCCCAGACCCCAACATTTTTTTTGTTTTTAACGTTACTTTTGCCAAACGGATCCGGATCGCATCCTGATGGACACCTGATGCAACCTGACCGGATCCGGATCGGATCCGGATCAGAACCGTACGGTTCCGATCCGGTCCGGATCCGGTCAGGTCATCCGGTCCGTTTGGCAAACAACCGCAAGTGTGAACGGGGCCTTAGGCCTTGTTCACATTATAAATAGCCAGCACTATCGTAAGTGCTGAGCGATTTATAGAGCGTCTCAGTGACGTCAGCGCTGGACCTTCTGCGCATGTGCTGACCTTCTGTGCAAGCGCAGAAGGCCCCGGCTGATGTCTCTGAGTCCGACTGAGCCCCTTAGCGGGGGACGACTGCGCGAGAACGGCGGCGCTGAGGAGGGCGGCGAGGGACACATCTATGCTTATGGGGCTGGAGGGATCCCCGGGTAAGTAAAAAACTGCAGTGAGACTCATCTCTGAGTCTCTTTAAGCGCTCTTGCTGATCGATTAAAGGGGAACTGAAGAGAGAGGTATATGGAGGCTGCCATGTTTATTTCCTTTTAAGCAATACCAGTTGCCTGGCAGCCCTGCTGATCCTCTGCCTCTATTACTATTAGCCATAGCCCCTGAACAAGCATGCAGCAGATCAGGTGTTCTTTAAAGTCAGATCTGACAAGACTAGCTGCATGCTTGTTTCTGGTGTTATTCAGATACTACTGCAGAGAAATAGACCTGCAGGGTTGCCAGGCAACTGGTATTGATTAAAAATAAATAAATACGGCAGCCTCCGTATACCTCTTACTTCAGTTCCCCTTTAAGATTTCTCTCTTTTGTTTTGTGATCTCTTTGACCCGGAAATGAATAAATACAATGTATTTATTTTTAAAAGTGCTCGGGGAAATCGCTATACAAAGTGTTTTTTCAAGCGCTTTGCGATTTCTCTATACCTTCTATTGAGCAAAAACGCTCAAAAAATGGTACATGTAGGCCGTTTGCGATTTTAATAAAATTGAAACGCTCACATGTGAACACTGTCATAGTAAATCATTACATAAGCGCTTTTAGGGCGATTTGCTAAATTGCCAGCGCTTAAAAAAAAATCAGTAATTTTAGTAATTATGTGACGGATTTTAGATACACTGTAATTACGTGACGGATTTTGCGGCGAGAGGCGGCGGGTGATCGACGGCGGTACGTATGACAGGGGAGCCTTTGCAATTAGTGTGTAGAAGCCCTTAAATCACACAGACGTTCCTTGCTCAGGGGAAAAGCTGTCAAACTAGACCTTAGCATGATAAACGGCAACTATTCTTATAAGATTCGCTCACCCAGGTGGACAGCGAGTGGCCGAGGTACATGAGGAATTTTGCTGATGTCACGTACTTGACACAGGATCCTGCAAGGAAAAAACAGGTTGTCAGCTGTGGAAAATCTCCCTAAATCTCAAGAAATGTACGAGTCACTTACAGGTAAATATTTTTTGTTCTCAGCAGTCAATCAGCTCCTGCGTGTGGAGTTTCTGCAGGGCACAAGGCTCAGGATCCACCTGGTTTTATTTGCTTTTTGGTGATCAGGGGGAGTCGGGTCCCTGGTTTGAATCCCAGCCAGGGCACTATCTGCACAGAGTTTGTATGTTCTCCTTGTGTCTACATGGGTTTCCTCCGGGCACTCCAGTTTCCTCCCACATCCCCAAAACATACTGATAAGTTAATTGGCTTCTCCCTAAAAATTGGCCCTAGACTATGATGGACACATGTCTATGGTAGGATTAGATTGTGAGTATTAACATACTTGACATTTGTTTACAGCGGACCTGAACTCAGAACGTCCTCTCTGCTCTTAAAGATATGCAACAGCATCATAACCTTTAAACAAAATAAATTTCTTTGTTACAGCTGATACAAATCCTGAAATAAATCTGTCGCTGATTCTAAATACTGATTTATGGAAGCAGACATAGTGTTAACCTCCTGTGCTTTCAAATGGGCTTATCTGCCATCTCTGCCGTGGCAGTCATGTGACACAGGGGAGAGATCAAATTACAACTTGTGATTAGACACAAATGAGGGGGAATTGAACAAGCTAAACTCTCTTAATACATACAGGGTGCATTTTTCTATGTTTTCCTTGTGTCCTGTGCAAGAGTTCGAGTCCATTTCAAAGAAGCTTTTGTAACAGGAGGGGATTATGTGTTGCTCATACATCTGGCCTGTAGATGGCACTGTTATACCTGTTTAATGCATAAGATTATCTATACCGTTGTGGGTCGTTGGTTCCTGTTCTGCCCTGGCTAGGGACCTGAAGAGAAGACTGCTTATGTAGAGATTGGTAAATCCTGTACATAAACCTAGTTTCAGTTATCCTGCCTCTGTGACTACTGAACACAACACCCTCGGAGGGACAGTTAGTAACACAACTATATGTATTCTGTAAAAGAGCTGCGGAAGATGTTGGCTCTTTATAAATACTAATTAATAATACACAGCAATTAAATATTATCTAATGCTGATTCTGTAGAAAACACTTATCCCACCCAAAAAAACTTGAGTAACAATACAGTCCAATCAGAGAAACCTGATAAATTATAACTTGTAGAGCATTAATTAAAGCAAACCTGAAAATTAAAGGTCAAAATAAACACACATCATACTTACCTCCCGTGTAGTCTACTCCTCAATCTCTTTCTCCTCCCCTGTTTGCCCACTGTGATCAATTGAATCCTCCGTCCTGAAAATGGCCATTACCCTATAAAAGCTTCCTGGTCAGCACACGGTTAAACTATAATATCGCCCACTTCAGCCATAGGGAAACATGGGCATTACCTTGCTCATCAATTGTCCTTTCATTTATAACTGACAGCAACTGATGTATCACTGACAGCAACTGATATATTTCAGTTTTGACAAACGCATGTCAGAAATGGAAGGAATTGTTGTAAGAAGCAAAGGGCGAGCTTCTGAGAGAAACTGAGGCGAGGTAAGTATGTCATAGTCATCTGCAGGTACATCATGTGTTTATTTTAAATCCTTTTACTCGGTTCAGTATCACTTTAATACACATGTCAGAATAAGCATTATTTTATAAACACATTCACACACGTCCTGCCTGTATCCAGGGCACGCCCGCTTCCTCCAAACATCTCTGGGACTTTTCAATGACAGGAAAGGGAAGTGAAAATCTCCCGTAGGCAATATGTATTTATATCCATATTTTTGATATTAACAGAATGTGTGCAGCTGGGCCATTTTAGGATTAGGCAATAAGGAAGTGGCCTAGGTCGCCCCGCTCTGTGGGGGGCACCAAGAGCCATGCCGCGCGCACTATTCTTTATGGATTTATTATACACATTAGGGAAGGGAGGTGAGGGAGGTGATGGAGCTGTAGGTGTGGGAAAGAAATTCCACAGAGCGTGTCTTAAAGCGGTATAAAACCCTGACATAATATTCAATAAAAACATGTTTTCCTACTTTTTATATGCCATACGGTTATCATATTTGCATTTGCGCATCAGTATTATTATTCATTTATAAGTTATAGGTTTCCAAATGTACAGTTTTTTGCTTTGAGAGCTGACTTTGCATTTTATTAATAACTGCTTTTATTCATTATGTAGTGAAGGCAGAAATGCTTTGACTCTCTGTCTGTGTCGAGCTGCTTCTCCACAGACAGAGAATGTGTCACATTCCTTACTTGATACATTTAAGTAAACACAAGATAACATTATCTAAAGTTTGGATGAGTCTGCATTTCACTACACTGAACTTTCAAGCTCTCTGTGTAACCCTTCGAATTATGGTCTAGTAAAAAAAAATGCTGCTTGCATATAATATGCTGTAAATAATGTTTTAGAGCAAAGATGAAATGCAGGGTTATATTCCGCTTTAACAACTAGTCAACCCGACAGCCAAACAATAGTGACCTGATTAGGGCAGCAGTGCTGGGCCACGTGCTAGTTAAACTTATAATTGTTTCAGGCTGGTTAAGCTGCTAATAGCTTTGGACTTGGTTCTCATTCCTGTAAGTCAATTATACAGCGCGACAAAAATGTATCCTCCAGTCACTGTGATAAAATCTTATGTATGGTAAACACTTGCTTCTTTATAGGTTACAGCAGATTCAGCCATGAGTTATGCTTGGTACACATGATGAGATTTTCTGGCCGATTTAATGCCAGATCGATTATTTCTCACTGATGAGACCGCACTCAATTTGCCATACCCTTGTAAGGGGTCAGACGTGCCGGACCTTCACCTGGGTACCGCCAGGATCTACAGAATGCAGGAAAAAGATTTGGGTCCGCAACAGTCTTCTCAGGTTATCAAAATCTTTATTGAATCAAAATAACAATATGATGTTATAGGACAGCAACAGTCTGCTGTTTTGGGCTCCTGCCCCCTTTTCAAGCCATCCAGCAGTGGCTGGATGGTGTACTGGTTAAGGCAGGGGTCTCAAACTCAATTTACCTGGGGGCCGGAGGAGGCAAAGTCAGGATGAGGCTGGGCCGCATAAAGAATTTCCCAATCGCGGCGCATCGCCGCCTCTGCCCGCCGCTCTCACTCTTCCTTCACAGAGAGGGGCAGAGAGAGGCGGCGATCCGTGCGACGATTGACGTCAGGAGGGGCAGAGCTGAAGCTGAAAGCTCTGCCCCTTCCAGGAAATGCTGGCGGATTGCCCCCCGGGCGATTTGGGGGCTCTGCAGCCCTCGTTTAGCGGCGGGGATGCGGCAGATTACTTGGGAGCACTGAGGCGAACTATAAGGAAGCTGTTACCGGCGAGGGCCACAAAATATTGTATCGAGGGCCGCAAATGGCCCGCGGGCCGCGAGTATGAGACCCCTGGGTTAAGGGCTCTGCCTCTGACACAGGAGACCTGGGTTCGAATCTCAGCTCTGCCTGTTCAGTAAGCTAGTAATTCAGTAAGGAGTTCTTTGGGCGAGACTCCCTAACACTGCTACTGCCTACTGAGTGCGCTCTAGTGTCTGCCTTGCAAGCGCTTTAAATCCGACAGGAGAAAAACGCTATACAAAAAAAGGTATTATTATTATTATTATAATCTTTTTTTCTACAGATCAATTATTTCCAACATGTCCGATCTGATTTATGACCGAATTTCTGTTCACTACTATGGAAAATTGATCGTAAATCATTTCGGACATGTTGGAAATAATCGACCTGACATTAAAGGGGAACTGAAGTAAGAGGTATATGGAGGCTGCCATATTTATTTCCTTTTACTCAATACCAGTTGCCTGGCAGCCCTGCCGGTCTATTTCTCTGCAGTAGTATCTGAATAACACCAGAAACCACCATGCAGCTCGTCTTGTCAGATCTGACTTTAAAGTCTGAAACACCTGATCTGCTGCATGCTTATTCAGGGGCTAGGGCTAATAGTATTAGAGGCAGAGGGTCAGCAGGGCTGCCAGGCAACTGGTATTGCTTAAAAGGAAATAAACATGGCAGCCTCCATATACCTCTCTCTTCAGTTCCCCTTTAAATATGCCAGAAAATGTCATGGTGTGTACCAGGCATAAAACCACCAGCCTGAGAAGACAATATAGGCTGATAAGTCTTCAAGGACACCTGAAGTGAGAGTTATATGGAGGCTGCCATATTTATTTCCTTTCAAGCAATACCAGTTGCCTGGCAGCCCTGCTGACTCTCTGCCTCTAATACTTATAGTCATAGACCCTGAACAAGCATGCAGCAGATTAGGTGTTTCTGACATTATTGTCAGATCTGACAAGATTAGCTGCATGCTTGTTTCTGGTGTTATTCAGACACTACTGCAGCCAAATAGATCAGCAGGGCTGCCAGGCAACTGGTATTGTTTAAAAGGAAATAAATAGGGCAGCCTCCATATTCTTCTCACTTCAGTTATCCTGTCAATAGGTCAAACTGGCAGCTGTGTCCTGAGTAAAGGTGGCCATACATGTAGCGATTTGGCTGTATGATCGACTATTTGATTTGATCATTTTAACGAATCGAGAGAGAATCGCGTGTGTTCCAGTATCCCCAATCAAAAGTGGCTGATATCATGTCGAATCGACCAGCTTAGTTGATCAAGCAGGAAGCAAGATATCGATCAATCTCGCAGGAATCGTATACTGTTCACATGTCAATCGGTAGTTCCATTTATTGGTTTTATGCGCACTAACGATACAATCTTGTTTGTGCAATTATATCGCTTCTATGTATTATGAGGGACTACTTAAAGGGATACTGTAGGGGGGTCGGGGGAAAATGAGCTGAACTTACCCGGGGCTTCTACTGGTCCCCCGCAGACATCCTGTGCCCGCGCAGCCACTCACCGATGCTCCGGCCCCGCCTCCGGTTCACTTCTGGAATTTCTGACTTTAAAGTCTGAAAACCACTGCGCCTGCGTTGCCGTGTCTTCGATCCCGCTGATGTCATCAAGAGCATACTGCACAGGCCCAGTATGGTCTGTGTCTGCGCAGTACACTCCTGGTGACATCAGCGGGAGCGAGGACACGGGCGTGCAGGCGCAGTGGTTTTCTGACTTTAAAGTCAGAAATTCCAGAAGTGAACCGGAGGCGGGGCCGGAGCATTGGGGAGTGGCTGCACCAACGCAGGATGTCTGCGGGAGACCAGTAGAAGCCCCGGGTAAGTTCAACTAATTTTCCCCCGACCCCCCTACAGTATCCCTTTAAGGAGGAACTGTAGTGAAAATAACATAAGGAATAAAATTGCTTATTGTTCACAATATTCATTTATAGATGATTTAGTCAGTGTTTGCCCATTGTAAAATCTTTCCTCTCCCTGATTTACATTCTGAAATTAGGTGGCGGCACATTTAGTACTGGCAGTTGATACCTGCGGAATGTTCATCTATCATTGGTGATGACATCTTTAGCGCTGCCAGGTGATCTGTGCAGAATATTCGTTCCTGAGAGTTCTATTTACTGAGGGGGATATTGCTTGCTTGGCAGTTGGAAAAAGCTGTTATTTTCCACAATGCAATCAGGTTCACAGGCAGCAAACTGTTAGGACCATGGTTATGACATCACACTGTGGGAGGGGTTTCACCACAACATCAGTCATACAGACCTCCCCCCCCCCCCCCATGACCTATATGAGATAAGGTAAATATTTCTGGTGGGGGTATCATCTACTGATTGGGATAAAGTTCAGTCCTTGGTTAAAGTTCCTCTGGCTGGTAGGACTACTGGCAACATCAATCAATATTTACAAACTCTGCTCATAAGTAAGTAATCTAACTCTATCTCAGGAACTGTTTAATAAGATACAATGCACATGTCTCTAATATGCAGTCCTAGCTCTGCAAAACTCATTACCGCAGTCAATCCCGGGGGCCCCATCTTCACAACATACCTATGGAATCGCTGCCGGGAGACTTGGGCGCAGGATATAGCTGCTATATGGCTTACCCTGCTCTTGTGCAAGTCCCAGCGGAGTTAATTACTATTCCCCCTCCAGGTCCACGTGGATGGTGGGGAAAGATGTAATCAGGCTTCCAGCTATTGCTGGCGGTCGAATTACAGTATTTTAAAAGTACAGCATATACTCGCGTATAAGCCTAATTTTTCAGCATAAAAATGTGCTGAAAAGTTACCCCCCTCGGCTTATATGCGAGTCAGTGGAGCAAAACAGATAGTGGGGGAGGTTTTGTTCAAAGGGTCATATTTTCTGCTTTGTTTTACAGCTTAAAAGACACGGTATGGTTTTAAGACTTAAAATAAGACAGAATGATGCAATGTTATAGAAAATAAAGCTATATAACTGAAAATAAAAATAAGAGACTCTCTTCTTTGCTACTAATGTTCTATTCATTATCCGTACTACACAGACAATTCATTATCTCATAAGGGTTTTTTTTTCGCTAAGGTTTGCTTTAAAGTTGAAGAGAGCTGGTTGGAAAGTTCAGTGGATACTGTATATGCTTGGTTTCTCTATGCTTATCATGCCTGGTCCATTTTTGGGGCGTTTTTGCTATAATGGAAGGTATAGGAAGAGCGCTCAACGCTCACAAAACCGCTTTGTGCAGCGATTGCGCTTACTTTTTTAGAATAAATACATTGTATTTATTCTTTTCTGGGTCAAAGACTTGCGCCAGGGAGTGAATCTCAAAACCACTCTGGCAAAGCGCTTAGAAAATCGCTTTTTCAAAAAACACAGCGTGCCGTGGAGCGCCGGGAGGGGGAAAAAAACACACAAACGCACACAAAACACTTGCGTTTTCATTTTTAGGTGTGAATGAGGCCTCATTGTGGTTTTCTTGCCGACTTATGTAACAACACTGGTTTATAAATGAGAAAACATAATAGGAAGATCTCCCAGGGAAGCCGCCTGTAATATTTTGTTGTGGTTTTATCCCTCCACCAGGAACTGCATTTTCTGGATGATCCATTTCAAATGCCTCGGTCATCTGCTTGTTAGAGAACAAAAACAAAAAAACCCACAATGCAGCGCTTCAACGTCCGTTTCCGTTCCGCTGGGCTCAGCAGTCCAGAAAATTTGCTGCAGAAGGAAACTTGCGGTCCGTTCAGCGGATTGTGCAGAACTCATCTGTTTGAACAGACGGATGTGAACTGAGCCATAGGTTAACATTAGATCCATTCGCAATCCGTTAAGATCTGTTCCGTTCCGATCCATGAACAGACCTTTTTTTTTCAACACCAGTGTGAACCGGGCTTCAGGCCTGGAACCCACTACAAATCGCTTTGTGTCGATTTTGGTTTGGTAGCGATTTAAAAAACTGTAAGCTTTTTGCCAACGAATGTGTAGCCATTTGCGATTAGCGTTTTTAATTCTGATTGGTCCGTTCAATTAAATGAATTTTTTTTTTTTTACAGTGTGCAGTAATTTAAAAACGCTAGCAAATGGCTCGCTGTATAGCGATTTATGAGCAATTACGCCAGCGTTTATATACTTTACATTGCAGAAACGCTAACGCCACCAAAATGCTGCATGTCCTGAGCTTTGTGATTTGGTAATCGCAATCGCTCCAGTGGAATTTGGCCCATCCATTAACATTAGCTGAACGTTTCGTAAAATCGCTAGCATTTTGAAACGCTCCCTAAACGCTCAAAAAAATCGCTCTAGTGGGTTCCAGCCCTCAGGCCTGGAACCCACTACAAAACGCTATCGCTAGTCGCTAGCCTTTTGTATGAGCAGTTTGTAAGCGATTTTTATGAGTGATTGCTGGCAATTTTGGTAGTGTTTTTAAAAAGTGTCAGCTTTTTGCCAGCGATTGTGTAGCGTTTAGCGATTAGCATTTTTAATTCAGATTGGTCCTTTCAATTAATTTTAACATATTTACAGTGTGCAGTAATGTAAAAACGCTAGCAAAATCGCTCTGTGTAGGTTTTTATGAGCGATTATGCCGGCATTTATATACTTTATATTGCAGAAACGCTAACGCCACCAAAATGCTGCATGTCCTGGGATAGCGATTTTGCTAATCGCAATAGCTCCAGTGGAATTTGGCCCATCCATTAACATTAGCTGAGCGTTTAGAGAAATCTCTAGCGTTTTGAATCGCTCCCTAAATGCTCAAAAAAAAAACTACTAGGTTCCAACTCTCGCTCCATATTTATGGGTGATTAGATGTATTACGGACCCTGAACAAGCATGCCAATTGGGTGTTTCTGACTGAAGTCTGACTGGATTAGCTGCATGCTTGCATCCAGGACTCCCCACATCCTGCATGCATCCAGGGCTTCTCACGAGTGTCACCTCTCCTTCGGAACTCTCTCCCACACCCTATCCGTCATGCACCAAGCCTGGAAATTTAAACGTACCTTCAGGCTTTGTTCACATCTCTGACGGCAGCGATTTTCGATTTTGTTGAGGGTTTTTTTCCCCTCCCGGCGCTCCACTGCGAGGTATGATTTTGTGCAAAGTGCTTTTGTAAGCGCTTTTGCAGAGCGATTCCATTTTTACACTTCCTGACGTCAATCAAGAAGTGAACTCTTTGACCCGGAAAATAATAAATACAATGTATTTATTCTTAAAACGCAAATGCTGGATTAAAAAAAAAACGATTTGTGAGCATTTTGCGTTTTTCCTATACCTTCCATTGTAGCAAAATCGCCCTGAAAATGGTATATTCATCGCTTTTGTGAACGGAAAGCAGACAAAACACGTTGGTATGAACTATCCCATAAGGATTCATTGCACAAGGTATTTTAGGGCGTTTTTCAAAGTCGCCGGCGCTCAAAAAAAAGCGCAAAACGCCCTAGGTATAAACAAACCCTGAAGACAGTGTCTCCACCCCACTACCCTCCAGATTGTAAGCTCACAAGGGCAGGGACCTCCCCCCCTTTGTTTCCTGTTTCTGTGCAATTTATCAAATAAACATCTATCAGTATTGGTGATGTTATTCAAACCATACATCAATTATATGTATCAATACTTGGGTCACCGGTTGTCCTGATTTGAACTGCTCATGTATCTATTCTATGAATGTTTTTTGTACACTGTACAGTGCTACAGAAGATTTTGGCACTATATGAATAAAAATAACAATTTATTTTTCAGCTGTGGGATTCAGACACCACTGACCAAAAAAGATTAGCAGGACTGCCGGGCAACTGGTTTTGTTTAAAAGGAAACAAATATGGCAGCCTCCATAGTCCTTTCACCTCAAGGGCTCCTCCACATCCCTATAATATTTTTAACTTTCAAAGAGCCTGACGCCACCTTTCGATCTATAAAGTCAGCTGATTGCTGCTTTATGAATATGGCGACAAATGGGAGTGGATTTCAGCAGAAACTGGCTACCAAAGAAATCAAGAAAATTATTATCTTAGTATTTATATATCGCTGACATCTTCTGCAGCGCTGTACAGACTTTATGGTCTTGTCTCATAACTGTTCCTCAGAGGGGCTTACAGTCTAATCTCTACTATAGTCATATGTCTATGTATGTTACATAGTTATTTGGGTTGAAAAAAGACATACGTCCATCAAGTTCAACCAGAAAACAAAGTACAACACCAGCCTGCTCCCTCACATATCCCTGTTGACCCAGAGGAAGGCGAAAAAACCCTTACAAGGCATGGTCCAATTAGCCCCAAAAGGGAAAAAAATTCCTTCCCGACTCCAGATGGCAATCAGATAAAATCCCTAGATCAACATCATTAGGCATTACCGAGTAATTATAGCCATGGATGTCTTTCAACGCAAGGAAAGCATCTAAGCCCCCTCTAAATGCAGGTATAGAATTTGCCATAACTAATTCCTGTGGCAATGCATTCCACATCTTAATTACTCTTACTGTAAAGAACCCTTTCCTAAATAAATGGCTAAAACGTTTTTCCTCCATGCACAGATCATGTCCTCTAGTCCTTTGTGAAGGCCTAGGGACAAAAAGCTCATCCGCCAAGCTTTTATATTGCCCTCTGACGTATTTATCCATGTTAATTCGATCCCCTCTAAGGCGTCTTTTCTCTGGACTAAATAAACCCACTTTATCTAACCTTTCTTGGTAAGTGAGACCTTCCATCCCTCGTAGTATCGTATGTATCGTAGTCAAAGGCCATTTTAGAAGAAAACCAATTAACTTATCTGTATGTTTTTGAGATGTGGTAGGAAACCAGAGCGCCCAAAGGAAACACACGCAAACACAAGGCGAACATACAAACTCCATGCAAATAGTGCCCTGACTGAGATTCGCAACCAGGACCCAGCGCTGCAAGACGAGAGTGCTAACCACTACGCCACCGTGCTGCCTGGATGTAAAGGTATATATAGCGCCAGAGTTTTCCATTGATGTAAATAATTATCAGGCTAAAAACTGGTCAACTATTTTTATACATGTGATGTTTTACAAAAATTAAGGGACTTGTCTGGCATTCCGGCTGATCGCCAACCTTATTGTTAGACCCTTAGATGGCCAAAAGGCGAAGTTCCGATCTTTGTCTAAAGCACTTTTTGTATGTTAGGGTCGGTAGAGTTCCCCTTAAAGGGGCACTACAGCGAAAAACTGTAAAATTTAAAAGATGTGCAAACATATACAAATAAGAAATACATTTTTTCCAGAGTAAAATGAGCCATAAGTTACTTTTCTCCTATGTTGCTGTCACTTACAATAGGTAGTAGAAATCTGACAGAAGTGACAGGTTTTGGACTAGTCAATCTCTTCATAGGGGATTCTCAGCAAGGCTTTTATTCTTTATAAAGATATTACCAAAAAAGGATTTAAACAATGATGCTGGCCTGCACCCTACACAGTTTTTTGGCAGTTGTACAGAGCAACTGCCATTCACTAAGTGCTTTTGAAAATAAATATTTCCCTGAGAATCCCCTATAAAGGGATGGACTAGTCCAAAACCTGTCACTTCTGTCAGATTTCTACTACCTACTGTAAGTGACAGCAACATAGGAGAAAAAGTAATTTATGGCTCATTTTACTCTGGAAAAAAATGTACTTCTTATTTGCATATGTTTGCACATATTTTACATTTTTCAGTTTTTCGCTGTAGTGCCCCTTTAAGCTGTTGCAGAAAGCAGTATTTGGCACTCACCCGCACACCCGGAGCCTTTCTCGGTCTCTGTTGCCGACATGTTTCGCTTTTAATGTCGTGGTTGTCTTATTCTCATTTCTGCATAAGGTTTTCCTCAGTTGGAAGTGTGCCTTGGCAATACTGAAGAATGTACATCCATTGAAGGCATTGCGGAGTCATCTGTTGCAGCAGCTGTATATATGGTGGTGATGATGATGATGAGTCATATAGAACCTGGCACAGGGGTGTTGCTGCAGTGTGAGCACCTGTCCTCCTCTCTTGTGTTTCCAGTCTGCTAACATTCCTGCTGCTGTCAGCTCTGCTATTGCTGTGTCTTCACCCAAACAGGCCTCACATGGACTATTGCACACGGCACAGGGCACACAGCCAATCACCATCCAGAGATCTGCATAGACCCACCCAGATGAGCCTGCCCCACATCCTGCTCTATAGATTGCAATGCGTTGCGTGGAAGGATGACAGCCAGTTTTTACACTTCACCAGATGTGGTCAGGCTGTGTCTTATACAGATCAGGTTCAGGAATCTTTACAAAAAAAAAGGCATTTAAAGGGAATCTGAAAATAAACTTGTGATATCATGATTTGTATGTGTGGTACAGCTAAGAAATAGAACATTAGTAGCACAGATATGAGTCTCATATTGTTCCAGTACAGGAAGAGTTAAGAAACTTCAGTTGTTATCTATGCAAAACAGCTTCTTTGAGCTCTGCTCCTTTATAAAGTCATGGACAGCTCTGTCTTTTGAAACTCTTATCTCAACTGTCTCACATTGTTTCTTCTTTCTTTATGTTTTTTCTGCAGAGAAAAGTTCAAAGGATCACTAGCCTGCTCTGTGAAATCATTTAAAGAGACTCTGTAACAAAATTTTGAGCCTTATTTCTTCTATACTATAAGTTCCTATAGCTGTTCTAATGTGCTCTGTCTTACTGCAGCCTTTCCTAGTTGCACAGTGGCTGTGTTATCTCTGTTATATGATCTAATCTTCTCTCCTCTATCGGGTCTGTCGGGCTCAGGCAGTCAGGCTGGATGTGCTGTGCTGCTTGTGATTGGCTAGAAGCTATACACACCCTCTCCAGGCCCCCTGCACACTCTGTATGACTCACACACTGAGCTACTCTCAGCCTATCACTTGCTATGTCTTTTGTTTGTAAACACTGCATAAAACTGGCAATTACAAGCCAGGATTGCAGCAGGGAGTGGCAGAAACAGCACAGAGGGGCCCAGGAGAACATAGGGAATAGAATGGTATGCTTTTTATTGTAAGAATTTTAGAGTACAGATTCTCTTTAAAGGACAACTGAAGAGAGAGGTATATGGAGGCTGCCATGTTTATTTCCTTTTAAGCAATACCAGTTGCCTGGCAGCCCTGCTGATCCTCTGGCTCTAGTACTATTAGCCATAGCCCCTGAACAAGCATGCAGCAGATCAGGTGTTTCTGACTTTAAAATCAGATCTGACGGGGGCGTGGCTTAACGCTGCTGGAAGATGGCTGCCTAATCTCCTCTCTCCCGCTCGACAGCCGCTAAAGCTTGCTATTTGGCCAATCCAACGGGCTCCCAACAGATATGCCGGGTACCCGCAGTCAGCAGAACACACCGGCAACTGGCAGAAGCAATCCCAAGAAAGCAGGAAAGACCTTACTGGACATATTCCGATCTCAAAAGGACCACGCTCAGACATCCAAGATGGCGCCAGACAAAACCAGAGAAGGACAGGCCCAATCGTCGCCAGACTCCTCACCTACTGACTCAGGCAAACTCTCGGGCAAACAGCAGAGATCCCCTACTCTCGCTGACCTACAGCTATTTGCAGATGATATCAAGGCATCCATGCTATCTGCAGTGTCGGAGGTTCGAGCGGACGTCGCCGCATTAGGCTCTAGACTGCATACCTTAGAGGCGGCCAACACTCAAACAACCTCGCAGCTGAAAAAGCTAGCTAAAACCTCTGACAAGCACTCATCTAGGCTAACAGACCACACTAGATACCTCGAGGACTTGGACAACCGCGGCCGCAGATGTAACATCAGACTGAAAGGCCTACCAGAATCAGTAGCCCCTGAAAAGATCTGCGACGCACTCTCAGCCATATTTAATAACCTGCTGGACAGGCCAGCGGACTCCGAGATCGCCTTTACCCGCGCTCATAGAGCCTTGCGTCCGCGGAGCAATGACAGCGAGAAAACACGAGACGTCATCTGCTGCCTGGAGTCATTTCAGCTAAAAGAGAATATCATGAGGGCAGCACGAACACAAGACCAGATCCTGTTCAACGAAACGCCCGTTCAACTGTACCAGGACCTGTCCGCTATTACTCTAGCGAAGCGAAGAGTCCTAAAACCTCTCCTGCAAGCAATCAGAAAGAAAGGCCTGTTGTATAAATGGCGTTTTCCTTTCTCACTGTCTGTTACGTCTGAGGGGAAGACATACACCTTACGTGCAGCAGCCGACCTGAAAGACTTCTGCAGCGACCTGGATATCCCTGTGATTGACCTCCCGGACTGGGACGGAGACCTAGCATTCCAACGACCAAACACACAGGCATCCGGGTCCTCTCAGCGCCATCCACCTAACAACCAGAAGACATTCCACCGCTCCAGAAGCAGAGATTCGGAATCCGGAACGGAGACTACTCACCCTCGCCGCGATTCCTCCTCATCGGCGGAAGATGGCTAATCTACACCCGTGCTGCAGATCTATTGCATCAATCCCCAGCAAGTAAAGGCGTTGTAAGCGGTACCTTGCCTTGGATCCGGTAACTATACTGCCATGCACGGTCTTACCTGATATGCCAAGCTCATTTACTTCACCCCTGTTCGGATTGCATCCTACACACCTAGGAACAAACGGTCTCAGCTGCCCTACTCCTTTGTGGCATTTTTGTCCCCCTTCTTTTTCTCTCCTCAACTCATAAGACATTTGGATCTCTCCCTCCACCTCATAGAAGCTACCGCTCCCCCCCCCCTCATATGAATCAAGTCCCCTGACACTTCCTGAGGCTATGCGGTGGCCCGATCACTCAGAATACATGACATTCGGTATTGTATTCAATATGTCTTATAGCTAATACGGAAAGACCACATAGTACTCTTTTATTTCAGCATGGAGATATGACACGCTCTCTGTCAGATATCTGGGTCTATCCCTACTATGTGCTAGTATGATATGTTATTTATTTTATTAATATTGTGTTATTTGGGTCATAGGAAGTACTGTGATGTTATGCTCTTCTTCATTCCCTGGCTTACCTCAATATTTCCCTGAATCCCTCATAAGGTCATATCCGTATGCATGCCCTCCCCCTAGCCCCTGGCTGAAGAGACTCGGTCACCAATTTTCCTCCTTTAGCTTACTAGGCCACTTAGCCCACCAAACTGCCCCTTTGCCTTATTCAGTGACAGAGGACGAGGTAAAATCCACATACAAAGCGGGGGTTTATGTCTTAAATAATTTCCAGCATAATACACTGACAGCCTGGTATATAAACTTATCTACTCATACCCATCTTAGTATAGAACAATATAGGCCAGAGCTTGTTTCTCTTAGAGGGGGGAAATCCCAATAGGAGGAAGAGAGGAGAGGGAGGAACCATCAATCACTTAATAGGACTCCCTATACACCCGCACAGGGGTCGGGCTGTTGACTCTCTATAATCTAGACCCGTTTATTCGGTGGCCTTCCTCCCCCTACATGAGACCCCTTTTAGACTTCTTAGAGGCTAACACGTGGGGGGCTTACCCTGAAGGTAAAAATGACCCAGTAAAGGGGAATCTAATAAGAACGCAATCTTAGGGACTTTTTCTTTCTCAGGTACGGGCTGAAGACCAAACTGCGGTCCTGGCGGGGGCTCAGGCGTGCTCCCTGGCGGGCCCCTCTTTCCCCGCACCTCGCTTTCGTGGGGGTCGGGTTGGGCCCCGCCCGGGAACATGGAGCCCCCACTTCATAACCCGTTGGTTTAATTTCATATGTTTTCTAATATGGCGGCCAGAGTGGATTATGAACGCGAAGTGTCACTCCCAAACATACGGAATTTCCCGTATGCGGTAGCGTCTATTTGCGGTCATATTCTGGCGGTGTCTTTCATCACCCCCACCCAGTGTGTGATTTATACACTGACTACACATATCCCACTTTAGGAAGTCTGTGCGGCCCCCCAAGTCGCACACACGTGGGAATTATTTTCCTAAAAGCTATTTCTGTCTGTTCATATCAATACGTATGTTGGTCCATCACGGGGAGGACCTCTCTTCCTGTATTCTTCGTTTCTCCTTTCTCACTTCCCTTGGCCTCTTTTTCCTACTTTCGCTCCTTTCTCTATCCACTACTTCTACGGGGAAAAATTTGGGTTGTTGGGGGCTGGAACTACCAGCAGGACAGGCAACTGTGATAATGCACACGCATCGAGCAAACTGGAAGCTGGTCTCGTTTAACGTGAACGGCCTTAACACACCGGAGAAAAGATCGATTATTTTTGACTTTCTCCATCATCAAAAAGTGCAAATTGCTTATTTGCAAGAGACTCATTTACGAGCTAACCATATCCCTACGAGATTTAATTCCCGTTACCCTTTGGCTTTTCATGCTACATCGCCAACTTCTAAAACCAAAGGAGTCTCTATCTTCCTGCATCGAGATATACCGTTCACGCTGGACGAGTCAGTGTGTGACCCAGAGGGTCGTTATCTTTTTATTAAGGGGAAAATTGCTAATCACACAGTCACCATGGCTAATGTATATATCCCCAACAAGCACCAACCATCCTTTTTATCCTCCACGCTAGCTAAATTAGCTGCTTTTACCAGTGGTGTACTAATTGTAGAAGGAGACTTTAACATCCCCATTAACCCTATCCAAGACTGCTCTAATGGTTCAACCACCCTCTCATACGCGGCCTTACGGCGCATTAAATCCCAATTGCAGAGCCTATCCTTAATGGATCCTTGGAGGATATCCCACCCACAGGTGAAGGACTATACCTTCTTTTCTGCCATTCATAATTAGTATTCAAGGATCTACTACTTTTTTTGCCACAGAGAGACCTATCTCTAGTTATCAACACTGACATAGGTAACAGAACGATCTCAGATCATTCCCCGGTCTTTCTCACCATATCCGCCCCTGACTCCTCCACGAAAATCTGGAACTGGAGATTGAACCCAAATCTCTTGGCAGAGGCCGGTAGGAGACAAATAGTGTCGGAGGCCCTTGACGATTACTTTTCCATTAACAACAACCAAGCAACATCTAAACTCACAACATGGGAGGCACACAAAGCAGTAATTCGGGGACACTTCATTAGGATGGGCTCTAGACTTAAGAAGGAAAGGACAGAAATGACCGTCAAACTGATGGCAGATATTAACCGTCTGGAACGCGCCCACAAACTAACCTTAGCCTTAGCAAACCTAGAAGAACTTAATAAAGCTAGAAGTGCTCTTGACAAACTCTTATTCTGAAGCTAGACGGAAGTTAATGTCCGTCAAAAAAATATATTACGAGCAGGGCAATAAAAGTGGCAAATACCTTGCCCGTGCCTTGAGGAAAAGAACCCTGCACATGAATGTCACATGTATTACTACCAAAAAGCAGACCCAGGTCTTCAAACCAAAGGAAATCGCAGATGAATTCAAGTCATATTATGCCTCCCTGTACAACTTGCACAATCATAGCCAATCACCCGAACAACATAATATCAGAACCTCTGCCATCTCCAACTTTCTCGCTCAGCATGCGACCAGCTTACCCCTAGACCAATCAGACAAGGAAGACCTGGAATCCCCTCTTACAGAGGACGAGTTCCAGGTGGCAGTCGGAACTTTGAAGCCGGGCAAGGCACCAGGCCCTGACGGTCTCACGAGCCAATACTATAAAGCTTTTAGAGGCACTCTAGCCCCAGCGTTTGTTAACGCTTTCAACTCGATTACCCCTAACACCATTCCATCCACTCAGTTTCTAGAAGCCCACATAGTAGTAATTCCCAAGCCAGACAAGGACCCTGCACAATGCCCCAGCTACAGACCTATTTCCCTTTTAAATTTAGACGCCAAGATCCTGGCCAAAATACTAGCTAACCGCCTAATCCCATTTGTCTCTAGACACGTCAACCCAGACCAAGCTGGCTTTGTCCCTGGTCGTGAAGCAAAGGACAATGTCATGAGGACAGTAGACATCATGTCCTTCGCCAAAGTGAGGGGGGTTAAAGCGTTTTTGCTCTCAACTGATGCAGAGAAGGCCTTTGACAGGGTCGCTTGGGACTATACCCGAGCGGTCCTGTTAGGGCTGGGAATTGGGGATACTATGTGCAACCTTATTGGATTGTTATACACTAACCCTTCTGCAAAAATCAGAGTCAACGGCGCTTTCTCAGACCCATTCAAGATAACAAACGGGACCCGGCAGGGATGTCCCCTCTCACCACTAATATACATACTCACCCTGGAGCCCTTTCTAAATGCTGTTCGTTCAGATCCAGATATCCATGGTATCCCTGTAGGCCCATTAGACCATCTGGTAGCCGCCTTTGCTGACGACTTACTTTTCTTCCTGCAAAACCCGATGATCTCTATCCCCAATCTAATACGCATATTCACGGAATTTGGCCAATTATCTAATTTAAAAATCAACTTTCAGAAGTCACAGGCCCTAAACATCTCGCTTGACGATAGCACAATACAGACTTGCAAGACCAGCTTCCCTTTCCAGTGGTCCCAAAACCAACTTAGATACCTGGGCATTAATATCACCTCTAACTTGAAAAACCTATTCTCTGCTAACTTTATCAAATTAGACTCGACATTGAAAACTGATCTCGCCAGTTGGGGTAACCAACCCCACTTGTCATGGTTTGGAAGAATATCTTCCATTAAAATGAACCTCCTGCCCCGTATCCTATACATAAGCCAGTGTATCCCGATACATCTCCCTCCTACCTTTTTGAAAAGCCTACAAGGGGCAACCAACAAATTCATATGGGGCAATAAACCCCCACGGATCAAGAGATCCACACTCACAGTCCCAAAAGACTTGGGTGGGGCTGGGCTCCCTGACCTACAGAAATATCACCTGGCCTCCCAGCTAAGTAGGGTGGTTGAATGGGCCGTGGCGGAGAACCCTAAACCGTAGGTCACAATTGAGCAAGAATTGGCGGGTATCCAGGCCTCTGCCCTTGGATGGGTGGATATCCCACGTAGAGTGCAGGCAACTTGGCAAAACCCACTCATGGAAGCCACTATCAAATGTTTCAGAAAACATGCCACGTCCCTAAACCTTGCGAACCTATCAGGCCCACTTACTCCCCTAAAAGACAATCCAGCATTTAAACCAGCGGCAGATATACCTTTCCTCACATCCTGGGACCCCCACCATCCCCCTAGGGCGAGAGACTTTGTGTCTGCAGGGAAAACCAAAACACACCAGGAAATGGTTAGGATGAGAGACATGACACCCCTTTCCAACTGGCAATATTTCCAAATTCGACACTTTATGCACTCCATACTCAAAAGTGGGAACTGGGCCCCGACTCTAACTCCATTTGAAAACTTAATAGTAAGCCCAGCGCCACACAGACACCTAATCTCTGCTACATACCAGATCCTGGTGAGCGCCACAACTCCAGATAAATTTGGTTATCAGGAGGCGTGGGAGAGAGACCTGGGACAAACCCTCGAGGAAGAGCAATGGCAGAAAATCTTCAGTCTTAATCATAAAGGCTCCTTGAATGCAAATACCCAAGAACTTGGGTTTAAAATACTATCTCGTTGGTACAAGACTCCACAAATATTACACAGAATCTTCCCCTCATCCCCTGACTCTTGTTGGAGATGTGGGGCTGGTGGGTGCGATATCTTCCATATATTCTGGTCCTGCTCTGCTATTGTCCCCTTTTGGAGGGAGGCTCACCAATTAATGGAAGCAATCACATGGGACAAAATTCCCTTTCGCCCAGATGTCTTACTTCTTCATAGCACCCATGATTCCATTAAGTCATACAAAAAATCAATAACTATTCACCTGATCAATGCTGCAAGGGCAATGATTCCCCTCCACTGGAAGTCCCCCAATGCACCGTCCATAAAGTCATGGATTAAGAGAATTGAATTTATCGAGCACATGGAGCACCTAATCCTCTTATCGCACGAGCGATCTGAACAATATACCAGGACGTGGTCGGTCTGGACGGACTTCCAGTGTTCAGATACCTACAAACATATCATGGACCCCAATTAACCTGGTCTCAATCAGCTGACTGCATCTCTTTCCCTAACCTATCTCTCTTTTCCCCCCCTATTTCTACACTGACTTCTCCTATCCCTGCTCTACTGACCAACTTTCATCTTCCTTTCCTTCCCCATGGTGGCACAGATGTATACCAGCAGTTAACGTTATGCTTATATAGAATTGTAGTTTATCTCCCGTTCTTAAACTTTCAACATGTTCTCTATAATGAAGCCTAACAGGCGACAGTTCTTATGCTTCGGCATTTGCAAGGCATTGTTATATTGTATGCTCTGTCACATATTAAGTCGGTGATGTCTGTTCAATGCTTTTCAATTGGCATTCATTTGTTGTTGTCTATATATCTTTCAATAAAACTTAATTGTATAAAAAAAAAAAAAAAAAAAAAAAAAATCAGATCTGACAAGACTAGCTGCATGCTTGTTTCTGGTTTTATTCAGATACTACTGCAGAGAAATAGACCAGCAGGGCTGCCAGGCAACTGGTATTGATTAAAAGAAAAATAAATAGGGCAGCCTCCATATACTTCTCACTTCAGTTCCCCTTTAAAAATGCTGAGTGTATTGTGGAAACTGCAATTATTAGAAATTGATGCAATGTTATAAAAAAAGCTATATATCTGAAAATAAAAATATGAGAATATTTTCTTTGCTACTAATGTTCTAATAATTATCCGTACTACACAACCAATTCATTATAGCATGAGTTTTTTTCGCTTCAGTGTCACTTTAAGGGGACATTAAAGGAGAACCCCTCTAATGGTGGCCACTAATAACACAATTCGGTGGAACGATCGTTTATGAATGGCTATTTGTATGAACAATAGGAAATGGATAAAAATCTCCTTACCAATTCAAACAGGTTAATGAAATCGATCCGATTTTCGGATCGATCCTGTCGAATCGTTTTAGGAGATTTTTGTCCATTAGTAGTCCCAAACGATTATGTCCGATCATTCACATAAATAATCGTTCATAAATGATTGTTCAGAAAATTGTATGGGTTAGTGGCCCCCTTTAAGGCCTAGGACCCACTACAGATCACTGGACACAATCGCTCAGCATATTTGCTAACGTTTTGTAACGAGATTTCAGTAGCGATTCCCTGTATTTTTGTATCAATCTTATGGTACCCATACACGGTACAATAAAAACATCCGATATTCCTGTTTTTTCAACCAAAACTATCAAATCAATCGATCAAGAAAAAACAAATGATTATCCCCTTTTTTTCTATAAAAATCCAATAAGACATGTTGGAAAAATCTTTATATTCCATCTAACGGAATAATCAAACTAAATTGTGTAATTGAAAAAATATAAAACATTGTACCATGTATGGGCACCTTTTAGTGTTACAGATTGCAAAAGCGATTGTGATTAGCCATGTTCTGATTTCTGAACGTTTTTCTGTTTTATCTTCTACAGAAGTAATTCGAAAATCAATTAAAATAATGATAGCAAATCTATTTATGTATTGTATTTATAAAGCGCCAACATATTGCGCAGCGTTTAGATCAGACCTGTCGGAAATAATCAATTTGACCATCAATCTGATGGAAAATTGCATTGTGTGTACTAGGCATTAGGGCCCTTTTCTACTATATCAGTCGCTGTCAGTTATAACTGGAAGGACAACTGATGTGCAAGGTAACATCCATGTTTCTCTATAGCTCAAGTGGGCGATATTACAGCTTAAAGAGGGATTTTCGGCCACAAAATCAAACTTATTTTACCAACACCTCTGTGTTTATTATGCAGTCTACAACCTGACCCTGCATTGTAAGCATTCCAATATAATCGTAAATGTTTCTGCTGTAATAAATCTTATCTCAGTCAGCCTGGCTCTATTTGTTCCATTGCGGAGGAGAAGGAAGCTTGTTATCAGCCCTCCCACATTCCTGCTCCTCACTGATTGGCTGAGGCCAATTCAGTGAGCTGCTGAAATCTGATCTATGCTGTTCTCCTATGTGTTTAGAAAGCAAGCTAGCTATGTGCAGTTTCTAGAAGGAAAAAAAGTAAGGGAGGAAATGACATCAGTATTGGCTTCAGTCAGAGGGAATTAAGATGGCAAATGCCTGAAACAAAATCTCTTTATTTACTATATAAAATCCTCTGAAATGAAAACATGGACAGTACAATACATGTGTTATGTAAGTGGAACAAGTAGTTATCTACTTTCATGTGTGTGTGTGTGTGTGTGTCTTCCTAGGATAGTATGGCTGCCCGTGCTGTGTGCCGACCCGGAAGTTGTTACGGGGTCATCACCATTTTTAATATGGAGGAGGGAGAATTTTATCGATTATAGTGGATAAACAGGATGCAGGAGAAGAGGAAGTGATTGATGAGCTGACTACACTGGAGGTATGTTCAGGTTACTTTAAGTTTAGAGAAGGAAACATGCGCTATTTGTGAAACAGTTCTATAAATGAAATAATAGGACATAAGAACTAAACACCGGTATATACAGGGCCGGATTTAAGCCAAGGCTGCCTAGGCCATGGCCTAGTGCACCACAGGAGCAAGGGTGGGAGGGCAGCAGGCTAAACTGGTGCAGCATTTGCAAGCTTGCAAATCCAGCAATGCAGGGAGATCAGTCAAGCGCCTGCCCTGACCGTGGTACTCTGCTGCTGGCCGCCTGTGCAGCAGCCACCTTGCTCTCTGTACACGTTTGCATTGTAGCCGGCGGCTCTGGACTTGGGCAGCATTGGAGACGGAAAGGAAGAGGAAGCTTCTGCCCTGGAGATGAGTGGAGAAGTGAGTGACACTGATGGCTGCGGCGGTTTGAAGGTGAGCTGGCTACCTATACTGAAGGGGGTGGGTGGGAAAAGGAGGGATTAAGGGAGTCATCTGGCTACCTATAGTGGAGGGAAAGGGGGCGGAGCCATCTCGCTACATATTCTGAGGGGGGAGGGTCATCTGACTACCTATACTGGAGGGAAGGGGGGGGGGAAGCCATCTCTCTACATATACTGAGGGGGGGTCATCTGGCTACCTATACTGGAGGGAAAGGGGAGAGGGGTCATCTCGCTACATATACTGAGGGGGGGGTCATCTGGCTACCTATACTGGAGGGAAAGGGGTCATCTCGCTACATATACTGAGGGGGGTCATCTGGCTACCTATACTGGAGGGAAGGTGGGAGGAGCCATCTCGCTACATATACTGAGGGGGGGGGGGTCATCTGGCTACCTATACTGGAGGGAAGGGGGGAGAAGCCATCTCGCTACATATACTGAGGGGGGGGGGTCATCTGGCTACTTATACTGGAGGGAAGGGAGGAGGAGGAGCCATCTCGCTACATATACTGAGGGGGGGGGGTCATCTGGCTACTTATACTGGAGAGAAGGGAGGAGGAGGAGCCATCTCGCTACATATACTGAGGGGGGGGGGGGTCATCTGGCTACTTATACTGGAGGGAAGGGGGGAGAAGCCATCTCGCTACCTATACTGAGTGGGGGGGTTATCTGGCTACTTATACTGGAGGGAAGGGGGGAGAAGCCATCTCGCTACCTATACTGAGTGGGGGGGTTATCTGGCTACTTATACTGGAGGGAAGGGGGGAGAAGCCATCTCGCTACCTATACTGAGTGGGGGGGTTATCTGGCTACTTATACTGGAGGGAAGGAAGGAGAAGCCATCTCGCTACATATACTGAATGGGGGCGGCTGGTGACAGTGGCCTTGGGTGGTAAAGAGTCCAAACTGGCCCTGGGTATATATTGGCTATAATCCTCTTCACAAGATGAATAATAATAATAACAAAGGCTCAGATAGGCGTATCTCTCTAAAAACAGTAAAATAAGTCTGATATAGAGTACCGATATAATGTAAGGGAAAGCATTAGGGTTATCTCTACTGTATAATAATTACTGTATTAAATCAGAAGACATTTTTGTGGGTAAGATAATACTTTTATTTCTTGGATGGAGCTTGAAGGAAGGCAGGCTATATATGACATGTGATCAAGGTACAGAGAGTGCAGAATTATTAGGCAAATTAGTATTTCGACCACATCATCCACTTCATGCATGTTGTCTTACTCCAAGCTGTATAGGCTCGAAAGCCTACTACAAATTAAGCATATTAGGTGATGTGCATCTCTGTAATGAGAAGGGGTGTGGTCTAATGACATCAACACCCTATATCAGGTGTGCATAATTATTAGGCAACTTCCTTTCCTTTGGCAAAATGGGTCAAAAGAAGGACTTGACAGGCTCAGAAAAGTCAAACATAGTGAGATATCTTGCAGAGGGATGCAGCACTCTTAAAATTGCAAAGCTTCTGAAGCGTGATCATCGAACAATCAAGCATTTCATTCAAAATAGTCAACAGGGTTGCAAGAAGCGTGTGGAAAAACCAAGGCGCAAAATAACTGCCCATGAACTGAGAAAAGTCAAGCGTGCAGCTGCCAAGATGCCACTTGCCACCAGTTTGGCCATATTTCAGAGCTGCAACATCACTGGAGTGCCCAAAAGCACAAGGTGTGCAATACTCAGAGACATGGCCAAGGTAAGAAAGGCTGAAAGACGACCACCACTGAACAAGACACGCTGAAACGTCAAGACTGGGCCAAGAAATATCTCAAGACTGATTTTTCTAAGGTTTTATGGACCAATGAAATGAGAGTAATGCTACGTACACACATGCGACTACGATCGTTCGTTGTTAACGACGAACGATCTTTTAATTGACGAAAGAACGACCGGAGTAAAGTTAGTTCTAAAAAGTGTGTAACGATCACATCGTTAGAACGAACGTTACACCACGTAAAAGCACTCAATGCGCCTGCGCATAAAATTGTAAAGTTCCCTGGAGAAAAAGTGAAATGCGCATGTCCAGCCTGGTACAAACGATCGTTTCCAACGATGTACTACTTTTGCAAACGATCGTCGTTGGTTAAAATCCGCCGAGACAGAACTTTTGTAGCGATTTGGCTCGTTCGTCGTTAGACTTAATAGTCGGTGGTTCGTTTTTTGTAACGATCGTCGTTGGTAAAGATCGGGGAACGATCGTTACAAACGACTATAGTTGCATGTGTGTACGCACCTTTAGTCTTGATGGGCCAGATGGATGGGCCCGTGGCTGGATTGGTAAAGGGCAGAGAGCTCCAGTCTGACTTAGACGCCAGCAAGGTGGAGGTGGAGTACTGGTTTGGGCTGGTATCATCAAAGATGAGCTTGTGCGGCCTTTTCAGGTTGAGGATGGAGTCAAGCTCAACTCCCAGTCCTACTGCCTGTTTCTGGAAGACACCTTCTTCAAGCAGTGGTACAGGAAGAAGTCTGCATCCTTCAAGAAAAACATGATTTTCATGCAGGACAATGCTCCATCACACGCGTCCAAGTACTCCACAGCGTGGCTGGCAAGAAAGGGTATAAAAGAAGAAAAACTAATGACATGGCCTCCTTGTTCACCAGATCTGAACCCCATTGAGAACCTGTGGTCCATCATAAAATGTGAGATTTACAAGGAGGGAAAACAGTACACCTCTCTGAACAGTGTCTGGGAGGCTGTGGTTGCTGCTGCAAGCAATGTTGATGGTGAACAGATCAAAACACTGACAGAATCCATGGATGGCAGGCTTTTGAGTGTCCTTGCAAAGAAAGGTGGCTATATTGGTCACTGATTTGTTTTTGTTTTGTTTTTGAATGTCAGAAATGTATATTGTGAATGTTGAGATGTTATATTGGTTTCACTGGTAAAAAATAAATAATTGAAATGGGTATATATTTGTTTTTTGTTAAGTTGCCTAATAATTATGCACAGTAATAGTCACCTGCACACACAGCTATCCCCCTAAAATAGCTAAAACTAAAAACAAACTAAAAACTACTTTCAAAAATATTCAGCTTTGATATTAATGAGTTTTTGGGGTTCATTGAGAACATGGTTGTTGTTCAATAATAAAATTATTCCTCAAAAATACCACTTGCCTAATAATTTTGCACTCCCTGTATATCCTTCACATACGGGTCCCCTTGGGCTGTTGGTCCCAGCTGGTAATAACTTCAGAGGTTTTAAACCCCTTCCTTACCAGTAGTCTTTTTGATTAAAAAACAGGGCTCACCGACGTCACGCCGCACAGATCCATCGCTCTCGCCATACGAGCCGGTCTCTCCGTTGCTATAGCCCACTCGCTCTGCTGTCAGTGAGCCAGTCAGAAGCATGTTCCAAATCTAACTGCCAAAATAGTAAGATACAAGCCAGCCTCTCTACTCACTTGCACACTACTTTGGCAGTTTGACTACGTTTGCTCTTCATGGAATGCTTTTGAAAACAAAGAAAACCCTGAGAATCCCACATGAGGAGATGGACTATTCCAAAAGCTGTTGGTTCTGTCAGACTTTAACTGTTTACTTTTTTCGCTGTAGTGGTCCTTTAAACAGTCTCTCTCTGACTAGCTGGTTAAATAGATCAGGACATTACAGCTTTAAAGAGACACTGTAACATCAAAAAGATCCCCTGGGGGGTACTCACCTCGGGTGGGGGAAGCCTCCGGATCCTAATGAGGCTTCCTACGCCGTCCTCTGTCCCACAGGGGTCTCGCCGCAGCCCTCCGAACAGCCGGCGACTGTGCCGACTGTCAGTTCAATATTTACCTTTGCTGGCTCCAGCGGGGGCGCTGTGGCGACTTTCGGCACGGAAATAGACGGAAATACCCGATCTCCGTCGGGTCCGCTCTACTGCACAGGCGCCGGAAACTTGCGCCTGCGCAGTAGAGCAGACCCGACGGAGATCTGGTATTTCCGCCTACTTCGGCGCTGACAGCCGTCAGAGCGCCTGCGCAGGAGCCAGGAAGGTAAATATTACGTCACCGCTGCACGGAGGGCTACAGCGAGACCCCTGACGGATGGAGGACGGCGTGGTAAGCCTCATTAGGATCCGGAGGCTTCCCCCACCCGAGGTGAGTACCCCCCAGGGGCCGTTTTGTCGTTACAGTTCCTCTTTAAGGAAAATGGGGTTAACTTTAAACCCTCCACAATGGAGTCAAGTTGATTAACATTGCTCACACATCAGGGGCTATGAAAACACCCCAAAAGTCCAAGAAATCAATTTAAACTCACTCCACTTTCTTTTGCGATTATAGACAAAATTATATTTTTGCATTAAATCATTAAACAGAATTAAAAACGAATATGAATATGAATATGAAACTATAAGACTGGTCTGATGTCATTTGAATGCATATTTTCACCAGATTGAAGCTACAGGAAAACTTTGCAGCTGCAGGACAAAATATCAGATACATTTGTAATCAAGTAATAATGGGTTCTGCACGCAAAATACATCAGACGAATCCCTCTTCTAATGAATTATTATTTTTGTGTATTTTTATAGCACTGACATCTTCTGCAGCTCATTTACATAGTGTAGTCATGTCACTGCCTATCCCTCGAAGGAGCTCACAATCTAATCCCTACCATAGTCATATGTACTACCATATTAATATTCTTATTATTTATATAGCACTGACTTCGAATGGAGCACTTTACAGAGTACATAGTCATGTCACTGACTGTCCTCAGAAGCTCACAATCTAACCCTACCATAGTCTAATGTCCTACATATTATTATTATTATTATTATTATTATTATTATTATTATTTTTATGTATTTATGTAGCACAGACATCTTCTGCAGCACTTTACAGAGTACATAGTCATGACACTGACTGTCCTCAGAGGAGCTCACAATCTAATCCTACCATAGGAAATAATTGTCTAGTATTTCTGTTGTAGTGTAAAGCCTGGTGCCCACTGGCTACGATTTGCGGAAGTTCAAAAGTTTACTGTGATTTCCGGAGAGATTTGGCCCTGTATCCCTTCAATGTGATTTCTCCAGGATTGCTCCAGGATTGCTCTGCAAGCGTTGCAGTGGAACCACCCTCATAGGGTTCCTCTGTCTGAGCACTTTGTCGATCGTCAGGGATTGGCAAACGCTACTAAAGAGCTGCTAGTGGGTCCCAGGCCTCAGGCCATTTTTGGGGTGGAATCTAGCACTGCAAGGCGAGAGTGCTATCCACTATGCCACTGGTGCAGCTAGCAGCCTCCGAGGCTGCAATTTCACATGAGTGTGCAAAGGGTTAACTGTCTTTGCCACTTTGCTGGTCACACCCCCTTTAGCACCTCCAGGGTTAACTGTCTTTGCCACTTTGCTGGCCACACCCCCTTTAGCACCTCCAGGGTTAACTGTCTTTGCCACTTTGCTGGCCACACCCCCTTTAGCACCTCCAGGGTTAACTGTCTTTGCCACTTTGCTGGTCACACCCCCTTTAGCACCTCCAGGGTTAACTGTCTTTGCCACTTTGCTGGCCACACCCCCTTTAGCACCTCCATAATAACTTATTTAAATGTCCTTACTAGAGGGGATGTGCCTGGATGTATGTGGTTTGTTTGTTTTTTCTTGCAATTACTAAACTGACATCTGTGGCAGCCATTGTTTTGCTCTGTAGACTTTTCACATGCTTTGATCCTTTGGTTAAAAGGTAATCGCTATTGCCGGAGAAACCCACCAGAAGCAGTGTTGCCAACTCATCCCTTTAATTACTGACACATCTAAGTTATATAGGTTCTGGGGCTATTTGCACATAATCAGTGCCTTAACTGCATCTACCTAGCCCCAAAACCTTTATAATTCATATGTGTTAGTAATTAAAGGGATGAATTGGCAACACTGACCAGAAGGCTGCTATGTGGCCTCAGAGCATACTGGACCACAGTGATAGACCAGCGCTGTTTTTAGGCCTAGGCGACTAGGCAGTGACTTCAGACATCCCATGCTGTGGGGTCTCCAAAGAACGATGCCAAGTGCACTGTGCCTTTGGAAGTATTACACACATCTGCCAGTTACATGACAGAGGAGATGATCCAAACCTGTAAACAGTCAGCAGAAATTCCATAGCGCATGATTTAACACCCAGTCAGATTATTAACATAACCTGATTGCCACAACAATGGTGTGACAGGTGCAATCTGTATGCCAGTTAAGCTCTTTATTTTTAAATTTGATTTTGATTGCCTCAACATGTCCGCATTCCTGTGATAATGTTTAGCTAGTTGGATATATACATTTACTGTAGATCTCCATGGCTAAACGGCTTCCCTTTAAATTGGGCCTAGACTACAATGGACATAGGTCTATGGTGGGGTTCGGTTGTCAGCCTCTCCAGCTAAAGCAGGTGGTTTTGGCACTCAGCGCTGAGCTTTGAGCGCCCAAGCTCGGCGCCGCTATAGCACTAATGTTATAGTGCAAACCCTGTGCAAGTGTAATTTCGGGTGCTACTACTTGGAGGGGGAATAGTATTAAGTGCCGCTAGGAATTTGAGCAGCAGCTCAAAAAAGTACTTTGGCTCACTCTGCACCCAACTCAGCAGCAGCGGAATGATCTGTACGCCCCTCTGCCGAAAGCAACTTTTGCTATTTTGAACAGAAGTGTGTTTCTGACACCCCTTTGTTAGGTTCTCTTTCTGTTTGTGTGGGTTTCCTCTTTATACTCCAGTTTCCTCTCACATTCTGAAAACATATAAATTAATCTGTTCCCCCAAAATTGGCCCTAGACTACATGTTTCCATGATATTCTATTACTGGGGGAGGAGGCGCCTCAAGGTGTATCGGGGTGTTTGCCATGTATGTTTGTTCCTTGGAACCCTCACACCCCTTTTTTCTTTTCCTGGAGAGCGACCTACATTGACTAAGACCAAAGAACCTGAATGAGGACCGTCTTTCCTCACCAGCCGTTACACTGTGTTTGCCAGTCTTGCAACTTATTCTTGTGAGTATTCTGCACAGTGTTGTTGAGTATCTCATATCCTTGATGCGCTACACCAGTGTTTCTCAACATTTTATTGGTATGTACGCATTTTAAAACCCTGTAGTCACCAAGTACCCCCTAGCATAGTAAACATCACCACAAGTACCGCTTGACAAATATATTTAATCGTAGTACATGATAATTGGTTCTAAACCATTTCCAAGCATTTACTATTGCTTTTAATTAACTGAAACACCATTTTGGTGTTGTTTAAATTAGATTTTTTTACTTTCTAAAACTCTATATTTGTTATTCTTGGTTAAGTATATCAAGCCCGAGTACCCCCTGGAACCATCAGAAGTACCTCCTGGGGTACGCGTACCACAAGTTGAGAACCTAGGTGCTACACTATCAGGGGCTCCTGGTGTCCCTGTCTCAATTCTTGTCTCCTTTGGAAGGTCCTCTGACTCCATTGGTACCACACCCTCTACATTATATACTACTGTATATACAATGTTTTAAGCGCACATCCACAAGTCCTTCACTTTTCATATACAGACTCCAAGTTCTCCAATAGTGGAGTGCAGTCCTCCACCATAGACTGTAACGTGCAGTGCACACAGATTTGCACTGAATGCAGATTGTCACTTATTGTGGAAATACTGAAGACCAAACCACAGGTAAAAGTGAAATAATGTAAAGGTTTATTTACAAGTGCAGGATATATACACAAGTGATGCTGCAATTGGTGCATGAACATAAATACAAGTGTATTCAAGTGAACTGTACAAGTAGCAATATGATTGCAAACTGACAATACAATTGCAGGCAAATGTCTTATGATCAGACATACATCAATCAAATATACAGTAGATATACAGTGTGCACACAGTGAGACCCAGACCCTGTCTAACTAAGGTAACTAACTAATATATATATACAATAATATACACTCAGACATAGTACATAATGCAGCAGGCAATTGGAACGTCATACAAGCCAAGATCAGATACCAGGACATCAAGCAATACAATTGTAACGGTCTTGTGTCCTTGTTCAGATGTCTGATTATGTGGTGATCTGCAGAATCACCAATAATGCAGACTCTATACCCGATTATGTGTGATCTGCAGAATCACCAATAATACAGATGCTATACCCGATTATGTGTGATCTGCAGAATCACCAATAATACTAGTATAGCAGACAAGGAGCAGAGTGTGTAATGATTGTTGCAACCGTAACTTTAATGGTACAATGAGACCTCACCAGAGGGGCTGGTGAGGTATAAACAGTACACTGAGTGTGCACTAACGTATAACCTCCAGCAAGCTGGAGAAACAATACTGAAGAGGCTTAATCTCCCGAGGAGCGGGTGATTCAGAATATACTGCAGGCAAATGATCACCCGAGGGGCGGGTGAGTCAGACTGTACTGCAGCCTACGAGATACAGAAATACTAAAATGACAGGTACCTAATGAGCAGGTCATTAAGGCTGAACTAAAGCCTAGCAGAGCTGCTTAAGCAGCGGAGCTGGCGCAGTTAACACCTCACTGGTGACGAGGGCCCATCGATGAGTAGAAGAGTCAGGCAGGCAAGATTTGGCAACAGAGAGGTAAGTATCAGTACAGAATCGTGAGACCAGAGAGTACCGTATATACTCGCAAGCAAGCCGACTCGCATATAAGCCGACCCCCCAACTTTTGCCTGAAAAAACAGGAAAAAATTATTGACCCTCATATAAGCCGGGGGGTAGGAAATGCTGGCCGCATGATCCCCCCCAGTGTGTCCCAGTATAGCTAGTATAGTGCCCAGTATGGGAAGGTAGTGCCTCAGTAAGTTAGTAAAGTGCCCAGGATAGCTAGTATAGTGACCAGGATAGCTAGTATAGTGCCCAGGATAGCTAGTATCATGCCCAGGATAGCTAGTATCGTGCCCAGGATAGCTAGTATCATGCCCAGGGTAGTGCCCAGGATAGCTAGTATAGTGCCCAGGATAGCTAGTATAGTGCCCAGGATAGCTAGTATCGTGCCCAGGATAGCTAGTATCATGCCCAGTATAGCTTGTAAAGTGCCAAGGATAGCTAGTATAGTGTCCAGGATAGCTAGTATCATGCCCAGGATAGCTAGTATAGTGCCCAGGATAGCTAGTATCGTGCCCAGGATAGCTAGTATCGTGCCCAGGATAGCTAGTATCGTGCCCAGGATAGCTAGTATTGTGCCCAGGATAGCTAGTATAGTGCCCAGGATAGCTAGTATAGTGCCCAGGATAGCTAGTATAGTGCCCAGGATAGCTAGTATCGTGCCCCGGATAGCTAGTATCGTGCCCAGGATAGCTAGTATAGTGCCCAGGATAGCTAGTATAGTGCCCAGGATAGCTAGTATCGTGTCTAGGATAGCTAGTATAGTGCCCAGGATAGCTAGTATAGTGCCCAGGATAGCTAGTATCGTGCTCAGTATAGCTAGTATAGTGCCACAGTATAGCTAGTATCGTGCCCAGGATAGCTAGTATAGTGCCCAGGATAGCTAGTATAGTGCCCAGGATAGCTAGTATCGTGTCTAGGATAGCTAGTATAGTGCCCAGGATAGCTAGTATAGTGCCCAGGATAGCTAGTATCGTGCTCAGTATAGCTAGTATAGTGCCACAGTATAGCTAGTATCGTGCCCAGGATAGCTAGTATAGTGCCCAGGATAGCTAGTATCGTGCCCAGGATAGCTAGTATAGTGCCCAGGATAGCTAGTATCGTGCCTAGGATAGCTAGTATAGTGCCCAGGATAGCGAGTTTAAGGCCTCCCCCACCCCCCCTCGCTCCCCCCACGGCCGCTGCTATTACCTTAGCTCCGCGGCTTCCTATTCCCCTGTCCTGCTCTTAACAGCAGCTCTGCCCTACGGTGGCTGCTGCGTGATGACGGAGGAAGTCGCAGAGAGCGGCTTCCTGGTTACTATGGGAACCTCTCTCTGCACTTCCTCCGTCATCACGCAGCAGCCACTGTGGGGCGAGCTGCTGTTTAATTACGAGCAGGACAGGGAATAGGAAGCCGCGGAGCTAAGGTAATAGCAGCGGCCGCGGGGGGAGCGGGTGGGAGAGGGCAGGGGGAGCGGGGGACAGGCACCTCACTCGCAAGCAAGCCGACCCCCCAACTTTTGACTCACTTTTTGTGGGTCCAAAATTCGGCTTGCTTGCGAGTATATACGGTAAACGGTGATCAGGCAGGGGTTCAGCAACAGGAAGGTACGTATCGGTACAGAATCGTGAGACAAGAGAGTAATCGGTAATCAGGCAGAGGTTCAGCAACAGGTAGGCAGATAGGCGTAAGTACAGGATCGGAAGGCAGGATCAGAGTCAGAAGTAATAGCTAAGAGTCATACACAGGAGATCAATACAGTATCAATAACCTAATCTGGGTGTGAAATCCATAGCATCAACACCAGGGAACTAGTCTAAACAAATAACAAACACAGGGTAGCAATATCCTAGTCTTGGTGTGAAATCCGTAGCATCAACACCAGGGAACTAGCCTAAGGTCTGAGCGCTTACACGCAAGTATTCACGACAACAGACAAGTAACAATGAAGCCCGCAGGCTTTTGAAGCAGAGGAGACCTCACTGGCACGCCCCCCTCTCATCAGCCATTCCTGGGCGCCGTGGGTCTCCTCTCACGTCAGCCGACCAGCAGGTCAGCTGACGGGCTTCCTCCCCGCATAAAGGTCCCGTCTGTCGGTCCGCGCACTATGGCGACCCCCTGCCACTGATAACGTTCCGTCCTAGACATCGCACGGACGGATGGCCGCATGGAGGCAGCTACGGCGGCGGTGCTGCTCGCCGCCGCTGCCTCGCGTATTAACAATCAGTAAGCAATAGAATAGTCGGGCCAAGCCCATATCATACACCAGGGAGTCAAACAATCAGGTAAACAGGTTACAGGTAGCAAGAATCAGGTACAGGAAAAGGACCAGAACACAGGCTCTAGGGCTATCAGGACCAGAACACAGGCTCTAGGGCTATCAGGACCAGAACACAGGCTCTAGGGCTATCATCACCAATGAACTAGTACAGGGGTTCTGTTGGAGCTGGACTTATATACTGTGCAGGACGGTCATGTGACATCCTACAAGGCTGCAGAGACAGTTCCTGAATACAGAGACCTCTGCTGGTTTACAGAGGGAACTTCATGAAGATTGTGCAATGTTCTTGAAATGAGAGGGGACATCTGCTGGTGAACAGAGGAAGTCCATACAGTTCAGAAATGTCACCAGGCGGAACAGATCTTGACATAGACACCCAGTATCAGGCAGACTCACCAGATTGCTCTGACCACTGGTAGACTGGCCAAAGTAAGCCCATATCCAGGAGCCTTGGGGCCTCAGGATCCTGGTGCCACAATGATAAACTGGTGATGAATCACTGGATCACACAGTGTGTTCCCATGTCAGGGCCTCTTGCATCACAATACCTCAAAAGAATACTCTTCGCAGAGACTAGACGAGTGGGGAAGTAAGCGCCAGCGGACGGAGGGCGGAAGCGCACGCTGGAAACATCAGGAGGTAGGGCGGAGAAGGAACACAGCCCGGCATGGCAACGGGGGAGAGCCGTGAAAAACTCTAGACGATTTTATCTGGATGGAATAATGTTCGATCTGATTTCTGATCGATTTACTCTTTACTTCTATGGAAAATCAATCGGAAAATTGATCGGAAATCAGATCGGATATGTTGGAAATAATAGATCTGACAGTAAATATGCCAGAAAATCTCATTGCGTGTACCTAGCATAAGGGGGCCCAAACTAACTACAGATGCGCCAAAAGGATAAAATATTCTAAAACGTGTAAAATGAGAGGAGGCAGAGGTGGACTCACCTCCTCCAAGCAGACACACACGAGCGTTGTGTATATTCAAAACAACAAAAATGTATTTATATACTGCAGAAAGTGCAAGTGCAACGCGTTTTGGGGCATCTTCCACTTCATCAGGCAATAGGAACGGTGCATAAACTCCAATAGGTCTGGTGCAAAGCTCAGCGCTGATTTGTGGCTCACTTGTTATAGATGTGAAGATCATGAAGTCCACACTTGTTTTATGACCCTTGTAAGATGAGTCTCCCAGGCTGTGAGAGTCACCAAGGGTAGGAAAGGGTGTGAACATTGTGAGGGGGGGGGGGGGGGGGGTAAAAACAAGGAACACCAAGAGCCCCAATAGTGTAATAGGTACTGGTAAATGGTTACTAGATAGAGTAAATATTAATACTCACAAACCAGGGTCACCATTAGGCAACCACTGTAAAGGCAGGTGGGGAGATTTTCCTGAGACCACTCAGGAATAAGAAGTCGCTCTCTGTAGATGAGAAAAAGGGGGTTCAACCCTCCACCCAGGGTGGACTCAATATTATGCAGGAGAACAGAGGTGCCAAGAGGATAAAAAGGAAGCTAAATGAGCTTAAAAAACAAATTCTTGGTAAATAGAGGAGGTAGTGGTGGACTTACCCCCTCCAAGTAGACACACAACGACTGTAGTAAAGACAGTCAATATATTTTATTTATGAACTCCAAATATGCAACGCGTTTTCGCAGGTTTGATCCCACTTCTTCAGGCAATAACAACGGAGCAATAGCATATGTGGTCAGTAGAAGAGCTATTGCTCCGTTGTTATTGCCTGATGAAGCGGGATCAAACCTGCGAAACGCGCTGCATATTTGAAGTTTAAAGATTTGCTAGGGGGGGGGCATGACTTGTAGTTACGCCTCTGAATCTCAGAATCAGAATTGACTTTATTCAGAATTAGAATCTGTCCCTAAACTATGGTAGGGAGTACATTTTGACTGGCGTACACTCACATGACCAGGGTATATTACGGAGTGCGTTCTAAGTTGTCCCTCTGCTCTCTTTAGCTCCTCATGAGCTATCAGTCTACAGGAGAAGGGCTCTTTACAAACGTCAGCTCATTCATTCATCATAGTTAAGGTGTGTACAGGCACTAAACTTTTTTTTACTGACTTCTTAAGCTCGCCTTGCCCCACAGCTATCCTTTCTGTTCAGTCACATGCTGCAGGGCACAGAGGAGTTTTTGCCTCAAAGCCTCTGTTGTAGTCTTCCCAAGGAAGCTAGAGACCTTAAGCTCCATAAGGCAGCCCCCAAGCCCTCTCAACCTCTGGTGCATTGCTTTGGCCAAGAGCATCATTCTCCCCACTCACCCCGCTGCACCGTGATGTCACACATGCAAAGCTCCATTGTCCCTCTGACCCCCCCCCCGCAACAGTACATGTTCCCAGCCTGCAGGCTAGTGATGCATTTGTCGCCCTTCAATGACGCCAGAGGCGTAGCTATGGGAGGGCAAGGGAGGACATATATCCCCAGGTGCAGCACTGCTAGGGTGCTCAGCACAGCTACTGCATCCCCACGTATGTAAGAGGAGGTTTGCTGGCTGCCCGAAGTGCCGCTGCTTGCCTGCCACCCTCTGCAGAGGAGTGCAGAAGCATTAACAGCAGCAGAAAAAGCGGGGGAACATGTGGCTAGCTAAAGGGGGCACATTTGTGGGGAGTGGGGAAGTAAGCGTCAGCGGACGGAGGGCGGAAGCGCACGCTGGAAACATCAGACGGTAGGGCGGAGAAGGAACACAGCCTGGCATGGCAACGGGGGAGAGCCGTGAAAAACTCTAGGCGATTTTATCTGGATGAAATAATGTTCGATCTGATTTCTGATCGATTTTCTCTTTACTTCTTTGGAAAATCAATCGGAAAATTGATCGGAAATCAGATCGGACATGTTGGAAATAATTGATCTGGCAGTAAATATGCCAGAAAATCTCATTGCGTGTACCTAGCATAAGGGAGCCCAAACTAACTACTACTTCCCTCCTTCCAGTATTGGGACCCATCCTTCAGATCATTTGTTTTGTATAAGCAGACAGATGCGCCAAAAGGATAAAATATTCTAAAATGTGTAAAATGAGAGGAGGCAGAGGTGGACTCACCTCCTCCAAGCAGACACACATGAGTGTTGTGTATATTCAAAACAACAAAAATGTATTTATATACTGCAGAAAGTGCAAGTGCAACGCGTTTTGGGGGCATCTCCCACTTCATCAGGCAATAGGAACGGTGCATAAAACTCCAATAGGTCTGGTGCGAAGCTCAGCGCTGATTTGTGGCTACACTTGTTATAGATGTGAAGATCATGAAGTCCACACTTGTTTTATGACCCTTGTAAGATGAGTCTCCCAGGCTGTGAGAGTCACCAAGGGTAGGAAAGGGTGTGAACATTGTGAGGAGGGGTAAAAACAAGGAACACCAAGAGCCCCAATAGTGTAATATGTACTGGTAAGAGGAGGTTTGCTGGCTGCCCGAAGTGCCGCTGCTTGCCTGCCACCCTCTGCAGAGGAGTGCAGAAGCATTAACAGCAGCAGAAAAAGCGGGGAACATGTGGCTAGCTAAAGGGGGCACATTTGGCTATCTATAGAGGGGGCACATCTGGCTATGTCAGCTGGATATGTGCACATTTGGCCAGTCTACTCTGGCAGTGGCCAAATTATTGTATCTGGTGAGTCTGTATGCTGTCGGGGGTCCATGGTGGAGGATCATATCACATATGACTGAAGTAAAGGAAGTCTGCACATGAACTTTGAAAAGACTTATTGTGGATGTGCGATACACATTATTTTTGGAAAGCTTGCTTCCGTATTATAAGGAAATCTTTAATGACAGATCTTGACCTTTGGGCTGCACTATTTAACAGGCCTCTCTCCAGCCGACAATCAATAGATTACTTCAGTATGAGCATCTGCTGCCTCATAGCTAGACATGGCAAAGGTGACATTGCATAGGCCGTACCCCGACCCCCAACACCTCATTAGCAGTATTCGATCAGTGTATTGGCTGGAAGAAATTAAGTCTTCTGTGCTGGACCAGAGAATACGATTTAGGGCCGTATGAGCTCCATGGCAACGGTTCTCAGTGACTTGGTGACTGCGCTTTTATGCCTTCTGGTGATTTGCCTCATGTCTCTATGGCCCTGGGGGAGGGGACTTAGCTTGTTTGCTTTCGGATGTGTTTCTTTGTTATCAGTTTTTCTTTCACACCCATCTGAGGTTTCCTCAAACCGACCAATGATTAAAAAGTGGGGGGAGGGTCTGACACAGAATACAGGCTATATTCATACAACCTTAAGGTTAGGTGGCCACCAACGGTCCAGTTTCAAGCAAAAAAATTGTTCGAGCAATCAGATAATTCTGATCGGAAGTGAAATATCATAAAAAAATCGATTGGCGCCATCACTGGTTATCAAAATTGTCGATTGATCTTTTTTTCTGTAATCAGAAGTCAGCGCAAGCTATCGATTGGCTATAATCGTAATGTCTAATTTTAACATTGACAGGATACGATGTTTTTACGACCGGAAGTGAACGAATTTTTGTTCTGTGAATAGAATTTCGCTGAAGAGAAATGTTTTTAGCGGTTGCATCTCTGGTGATTTCCTCTCCCAAATGAGTCTGTGAAAGTTGCGGAAGAAGAAGATTGGACTTGGACTAGCTGCATAAATATTGGTTCACGAAGAAGATGAATCTGTTCAAAAAAGGCAAAGAAGCCTAGAGAAAAGAATTGGCTATTAAACAAATGAAAAATTAACAAATGAAACTATTAACCACTTGAGGGCTGCGGTATTAAACCCCCCTAAAGACCAGGCCATTTTTCATAAATTGGGCCACTGCACCTTTAAGGCCTCACTGCAGCACACAAGTGATTCCCCCCCACTTTTCTCCCCACCAACAAAGCTCTCTGTTGGCGGGGTCTGATCGCTCACCCAATGTTTGGGGTGTTTTTTTTACAAATATTTTTCTTATTTATTTTCTAATAAAAATGGCTATTTCTTTAATAATTTCCCCTCCCTCCCCCAGTAAGCCTATCACTGCGATCAGCTGTGATAGGCTTCACCCTATCACCGCTGATCGCTTCTGTGTCCCCCAGGGGGACAGCCATGTCACACGGCTATCCCCAGTACAGCGGTGCCTTAGATCGCAGCACTGTACTGGTATATTATCTTAGACGGCGGTTTCACCGTCTAACAGTCTCCGAGCTGCGATCGCCGCTGAGAGACTGAAGGCGGAGCACAGCTCTCCTGCTAGCCCCATAGAAGGCTGTTCACGCCAATCGGCGTGTTGCGGTCTTGGGGCTGCCGCCGCGTTCCCGCCAATTGGCAAGAAGTTAATAAAATAAAAGCAATTAAACTATTAAAAAAAAATTGGTTGAGAAAAATCATTCACTACACCATAAACAAACCAATCTTTGTTTCCTATCATAACTGACAAGAAAATCCAAATTTTGGTTCGATGAAAACCCAGCACGACTGTTTTTATAGTGGTTCATAATCGATTGTGCCCATCAACGGAGATTACTTACAACCAATCTGATCACATCCGATTAGAATTATCTGATTGCTCAAATTATTTTTTGCTATTGGACCTTTAATGGCCGCCTTTACTGGTTTTACCATAGATCCATTCTAATACACTTTCAGCCATTTACGTTATTGTACATGCAGGTCTGTGGAGGTGCACTATTATTATTGCTAATGTGTATTTTATATAGTGCAGACGAGCAGTGCTTTAAAGAGTCCATAACCATATCAGAGGTGATCACCAGAGCAGGATCATCCACCAGGCAACCTAGGCAGGTGCCTGGGGCCTCCTTTCTCTGACCTCTCTCCACTTCAGCTTACCAAAAAGACCACAGGGGGCTCGAATCTACTACCTTGCCCATGGCCCCATTAAAACTTAATCCATCTCTGGTGCTTTCTATTTAATCCCTACCATAGCCATTTCCATATCATGGTCCAAGGCTGTGATGGCTAACCTTGGCACTCTAGCTGTGACAAAACTACAAATCCCATCATGCCTCTGCCTCCCCGAGTTATGCTTAGCGCTGTCAGAGTATTGCAATGCCTCATGGGACTTGTAGTTCCACCACAGCTGGAGTGCCAAGGTTAGCCATCACTGGTCTAAGGCCAATTTTAGGGAGCAACCAACTTAGTTACAAATATGTTTTGGAATATGGGAGGAAACCAGAGGGTCCATAGAAAACCCACACAAATATGGGAAGAGTATACAGACTCCATGTAGATGGGGTCCTTGCCCAAATATGAAGTACTATTAACTACTATGAGTACTATTAACAGATTAGGTAGGTTAACTCTCATACTACATGGAAGTGGTAAAATTGACAAATCTGGCCAATCAAAATTGGAAGTGTGTATGCATCTTTGAGTCCAATGGTATAAAAGCGTTTTACAAATGTTATTGCATTGTATTATTGTATTGTATACTTGTTGGGCTCTTGACTGAGGTGGCTGGCACCTACCAAGTCACATGAGGAGTTGCCAGGTTGGCACACCAAACGTGAATGAAGAAATCGAGTTTTATTCAGCCATTAATGGAGCCAATCCTATCGATTGGTTCTGGCCATTCTGGGAATTATTGATGTCAGTCATTCATTTATTCCTGGGCGACGCTTGTCTCTATTGTTTGTGGCTCCTCCGAGGAAGTTGCCTGTTGACCACAAAACGCATCAGGCTGCTTCCTGAAAAACTTACCACTACAGCTGCTGAACATTTTCGGAATATTTTTAACTCTCTTAACGAGTAATTGAGTAAAAGGATGTCTATTGTGAAAAAATATAATTTTTCATTAGTACTGTATACTTTTCCTTAAATGCTCACAAACGCAGAGGACACGTTGCTTCAGTAATATATTAGCCTTCCTTTCCTAAAACCATTCTGCCAGTTTTTCTATGGAAATGTGTCTTATCTTTTTTTCACAGAAGTCCGCACCATCCATGGCAGGGGTTGGGGGAGGGGAGGTCACAGAGCTGCAGTTGTAAATATCGGAGTCTTCCTGTTACAAGGGGAAGATTAGCTGCTTAAATGCTCTCGTTATTACACATCGTTACAGATGGCTCTGCAGGTTTCAAATGTAAATAAATTAAAAGTTTTATATCTAAAGTCACCCGTACTGCTAATGGCATAGGGGCTGATGCACAAAATAGCGGTAATACTGCCGTGCACAGACTGCGCATGGCAATATTACTATAAGCGCGATCCATGGTACTCGAATAGAATGACCGTCGCTACGGTAACAGTAACGCTAGTTAGTAACGTGTGTTACCGTAGTAGGTCATGGTATTTGATTACCACGGGTCGGATCAGTGAATAATGGCGCACAGCGCCTATGCATAAAAATGGCGTTGCATTAAAAAGATACGCTTATCGCTATTTATCGTTAGTACTGCATAATAATGGTGCACAGGGGAAAAAAGAAGAAAAACGGCACACAGTAACGTTATTTATCAATAGTGCCGTTCATATGCCAAACAGCAGACGTTATTGCCCACAGTAACGTTATTTATCAATAGCGCCCTACATAAGCCAAACTGCAGACGTTATTTAACTGCAAAACGGTGAATGGATAATGTAACACTGTCAAGGTTAGGGTTAGGCACCACCAGGGGGGTCTTAGGGTTAGGCACCACCAGGGGGGTCTTAGGGTTAGGCACCACCAGGGGAGTCTTAGGGTTAGGCACCACCAGGGGGGTCTTAGAGTTAGGCACCACCAGGGGGGTGGTTAGGGTTAGGCACCACCAGGTGGGTCTTAGGGTTAGGCACCCCCAGGGGGGTCTTAGGGTTAGGCACCACCAGGGCGGTCTTAGGGTTAGGCACCACCAGGGGAGTCTTAGGGTTAGGCACCACCAGGGGAGTCTTAGGGTTAGGCACCACCAGGGGGGTCTTAGGGTTAGGCACCACCAGGGGGGTCTTAGGGTTAGGCACCACCAGGGGGGTCTTAGGGTTAGGCACCACCAGGGGGTCTTAGGGTTAGGCACCACCAGGGGTCTTAGGGTTAGGCACTACCAGGGGGGGTTTAGGGGTTAGGGATGGGTACAGAGAGGGTTCTGTGTTTTAACGCTAAATAACGATAAGGCTGTAACGCTAAATAACAATAAGGCTTTAACGTTAAATAGAGATAAGCGGCAAACGGATTAGCGGCAACACCGTGCACCATTATTCGCAGGTGCCATTTTCAGATGGATCCCCACGGGTTGCACTTATTTCAGAACTAGCTGCTGATAGTAACACTAAGCAGGGCCACTAAGCAGGCTTCCTCCGGTGGCGTCAGGCATCGTCCACCCCACCCCACCCCCTTCACTCCCGGCTACCTCTGGTGTCAGACGACTGCCTCTTGCAGCAGGACCCAAAGCGGCTCCCAAGCAGTGAGTGTACTGGAAGTAATTACTCACGGTTTACGCACTGCTATGGAAGCCATTGCAGGCAACTATACTACCTATACTGGGGACAACTACCGGTATACCTGGCTACCAATACTGGGGCAACTATACTGGCTACTTATACAGGGGGCACCTATACCTGGCTACCTATACAGGGGGCACCTATACCTGGCTTCCTACCTACGTATACTGAAGGTGAAAATTTTCAGGTGCTGTGCGATCATTTCAAAATGAAGGCGGGGGGGGGAGCATCTTCACAAGTTTGCCTCAGGCAAACTAGAACCGGCCCTGAGACTACGATTGCCATACGCAGTCTCTGCATGGCAGTATTACCGTGTTTCCCCTAAAGTAAGACATCCCCTGAGAATAAGAACTAGAAGGAATTCCTAGCATGCTTGAAATATAAGACATCCCCTGAATGTAAGCCCTAGGAGCAGCCCACATGATACCAGCAAGTCACGCTCAATACAAAGCCTGGATACAGGAAAGCAGCAGTATAATGAGAATTCTACAGTCCTGTATATGTGTGTCAGGCAATTTGTGTTTTTGTTGGAGCCAGCCCTCCTGATCTGTCATGATAAGCAGAAGCAGCACTTCACCTCTTCCCAGGACACACAGCTTATCCTATCATAGCTCTGGAGAACCTGACAGTTCTCTGCTTGCAAGAAATTGATTCTGCTGATCATGTGGTTAAGAGTCTATTTCTTGTGAGAGCCAATATCTGCAAACCACAAGCTCTGTGCATGCTGCTTGTGTTTCAGCATGGCATGCAGTATATACATTTTGTATAGGAAAACTACCAGCGTTTCCCCCCAAAATAAGACATCCTCTGAAAATAAGCCCTAGCACATCTTTTGGAGCAAAAATTAATATAAGACAGTGGGCCAGATGCAATTCACTTTTTCACCTGAGTTGTCTCCTAGGTGATATTTTTACATTTGTCATTAAAATGCCGTTTAAGCCACCAGCAAGCAAGAAAATACTCCAAATAATTTTGATAATACTTTTGCACATATTTCTCAGTACTTTTTCAGTTGAAAAGTGCTGGAAAATTATTTAAAATAAAAGATGAAAAACTATCTCCTAGGAGAAAACTGGAATTGCATATGGGCCAGTGTCTTATTTTCGGGGAAACACGGGTACCACTATTTTGTGCATTATCAACCCCATAGTCCTGTTACCACAACTTGCTGCATTGCAACACATTGGCCCATGAAAGAGGAACTTTACTCTATATAATATAATTTTAAAAAAAATTATTATTATTTTTTTTTTTACAGTAGTAATTTATAAACTATTTAGTCAGTGTTTGCCCATTGTGAAAATCTGATTTACATAAATGTATCACTGTTGGCAACATCTTTGTTGCTGGCAAGGTGCATCATGGCTTCCATGGCTTTGTTTATTGTGTGTTTCGAAGTGATCTGAAATAACACCTGGCTTCCCAGAGTGCACTAGGAGGAGAAGACTGCACAACTATATAGCCTAGGCGAAACATCACTGGGAGGACGGGATTATATCCCAATAGACAGAAATATAGACATATAGGAAGCCTTTTTTGATGCTGTAACCAAGATAATTGGAGTAAAAATGGGTATCCTGAAAAGTTTACTGCATTCTATTATACAGTGGCTTGCAAAAGTATTCGGCCCCCCTGAAGTTTTCCACATTTTGTCACATTACTGCCACAAACATGCATCAATTTTATTGGAATTCCACATGAAAGACCAATACAAAGTGGTGTACATGTGAGAAGTGGAACGAAAATCATACATCATTTCAAACATTTTTTACTAATAAATAACTGCAAAGTGGTGTGTGCGTAATTATTCAGCCCCCTGAGTCAATACTTTGTAGAATCACCTTTTGCTGCAATTACAGCTGCCAGTCTTTTAGGGTATGTCTCTACCAGCTTGGCACATCTAGAGACTGCAATCCTTGCCCATTTTTCTTTGCAAAACAGCTCCAGCTTAGTCAGATTAGATGGACAGCATTTGTGAACAGCAGTTTTCAGATCTTGACACAGATTCTCGATTGGATTTAGATCTGGACTTTAACTGGGTCATTCTAACACATAGATATGTTTTGTTTTAAACCATTCCATTGTTGCCCTGGCTTTATGTTTAGGGTCATTGTCCTGCTGGAAGGTGAACCTCCGCCCCAGTCTCAAGTCTTTTGCAGTATCCAAGAGGTTTTCTTCCAAGTTTGCCCTGTATTTGGCTCCATCCATCTTCCCATCAACTCTGACCAGCTTTCCTGTCCCTGCTGAAGAGATGCACCCCCAGAGCATGATGCTGCCACCACCATATTTGACTGTGGAGATGGTGTGTTCAGAGTGATGTGCAGTGTTAGTTTTCTGCCACACATAGCGTTTTGCATCTTGGCCAAAAAGTTCAATTTTGGTCTCATCTGACCAGAGCACCTTCTTCCACATGGTTGCTGTGTCCCCCACATGGCTTGTGGCAAACTGCAAACGGGACTTCTTATGCTGTCTGTTAACAATGGCTTTCTTCTTGCCACTCTTCCATAAAGGCCAACTTTGTACAGTGCATGACTAATAGTTGTCCTATGGACAGATTCCCCCACCTGAGCTGTAGATCTCTGCGGTTCGTCCAGAGTCACCATGGGCCTCTTGACTGCATTTCTGATCAGCGCTCTCCTTGTTCGGCCTGTGAGTTTAGGTGGACAGCCTTCTCTTGGTAAGTTTACATGTGGTGCCATACTCCTTCCATTTCTGAATGATCGCTTGAACAGTGCTCCGTGGGATGTGCAAGGCTTTGGAAATCTTTTTGTAGCCTAAGCCTGCTTTATCCCTGACCTGTCTTGTGTGTTCTTTGGACTTCACGGTGTTGTTGCTCCCAATATTCTCTTAGACAACCTCTGAGGTCGTCACAGAACAGCTGTATTTGTACTGACATTAGATTACACACAGGTGCACTCTATTTAGTCATTAGCACTCATCAGGTAATGTCTATAGGCAACTGACTGCACTCAGATCAAAAGGGGCTGAATAATTACGCACACACCACTTTGCAGTTATTTATTTGTAAAAAAAAATTGGAATCATGTATGATTTTCGTTCCACTTCTCATGTGTACACCACCTTGTGTTGGTCTTTCATGTGGAATTCCAATACAATTGATTCATGTTTGTGGCAGTAATGTGACAAAATGTGGAAAACTTCAAGGGGGCCGAATACTTTTGCAAGCCACTGTATGCTGTTACCCTGCCTATTTAAGTTTTCTCCTAGGAGAACTTTCCACACCTTGTCAATAAAATACCTTTAAATTCCCCAGGAAGCAACCCCCAATGCAGAGTGTGGAGTGGCGTGTGCTAGTGAAAGCATAGCTACCTCTCTTCTCTCTAGCTTGCATCCTCGCATCTCCACGGCAACTGCTTCACTGGCCGTCAGAGCTCCAGGCAAACTGCGGTCATATGACTACGGTCACATGACAGTGAGCCTGGAGCTCTAATGGCCAGTTCAGAAGCCGCCATGGAGATGTAAGGATGCAAGCTGGGGTGAGGAGAGGTAGCTTTGCTTTCACTGGCACGCTTCACTGCGCACTCTAGATTGGGGCTAGGGTCACACTGGGGGGTTGCTTATTGGTGGGTCATTGCATTTGACCTTTTTTTTGGCCAAAAGTGGTGGTAAGGGTGTGTGTGTGTGTGTGTGGGGGGGGGGGGGGGGACTTATGAGTGCTTGCATGAAATAATGGCGCCAGGAAATATTTACTATTTACAGTGGTAATCCCTAAACCTAAATGTTACCAATATTTTACTACAGCTAAGCCTAACCCTAACCCTACTCTCACACAGAATTCGCCGCACCACAATGTCACTTTAACCACTCCCTCTTCCTGACGCCTAATTTTAACCATTGCCTCCCGATGCAATCCCCCTCCCTGACGCCTAACCTTAATTGCCCCCCGCCACAAATCCCTTTTCTGGCGCCTAACCTTAACCCCCTGCCGCAAACCCCCTTCCTGTGCCCTAACTTTAATCGCCCCACGCCACAAACCCCCTTCCTGATGCCTAACCTTAACCATGCCACAAATGCCCCACACCAGGTGCAAATCTGCTGCAAAAAACATAATACACCCGATGCCCAGTGGTAGTTTGGGTGCTGTCATATGTATCCATATAATAATCATTTATGGGTGGAAATTTGGGTGCCAGGGTAGCCTGCTATGCAAATTGAGGCTACAAATAGCGAGTGTTTTGCCCCCGCTATTTGTAGTCACAATTTGCATAATGAGCGGCCCAGCCACCCAACCATAAACAATATTTGTATGGCTGCCTCTGCCCGCGCCTAAACTTCCGCAGCTCCTATGGCGGGCAAATTCCCTGCATCCCTTATCAGTTGCTTATGCGCAGTGATATATGGCAATTGCATTAATGCCATTTTGTGTATTGGCTGCTCTCTCTCCTGGCCAGCATTAGAGTTTTCAGCTGTTTGTGCTACAGTAGCTCTTCTGAGTGACGGCACCAGACAGGTCAGCTTTCACTCCCCAAGTGCAACAAAGAGCTTTGACCACCCATGATGCTGTGGCCGGTTGTCCTCCTTTGCAACAGAGGAGCTTACAATCTAATCCATACCATAACATAGTCAGAGATAGTCAAATGGGAAAAATGACACCGAGAGGCAAAGACAGCTACATGGAGAGAGAAGTGACAGACAGCCACATTGAAGGCGTACGTACGAAAAGGGCGTCGGGAAAAAAGGGCGCGTGGTATAAACGATAAATGGAAATATCGTTTATAGAAATTATTGTGTAGAATTTCGTTTATAAATAGTGTTTTAAGAATTTATAAATCACTAAATAATGTGTATGAGATCGGCAATTCTTAAAACGTTAATCTTCCCTGTTTGTAAAGTGAAACTTATATTTTCGTTTATTAAAAACCCTCCCTGTACCTATCCCTAACCCCTAGACCCCCTGTTGGTGCCTAAACCTAAGACCCCCCTGTTGGTGCCTAAACCTAAGACCCCCCTGTTGGTGCCTAAACCTAAGACCCCCCTGTTGGTGCCTAAACCTAAGTCCCCCCTGTTGGTGCCTAAACCTAAGACCCCCCTGTTGGTGCCTAAACCTAAGACCCCCCTGTTGGTGCCTAAACCCAAGACCCCCCTGTTGGTGCCTAAACCTAAGACCCCCCTGTTGGTGCCTAAACCTAAGACCCCCCTGTTGGTGCCTAAACCTAAGACCCCACTGTTGGTGCCTAAACCTAAAACCCCCCAGTTGGTGCCTAAACCTAAGACCCCCCTGTTGGTGCCTAAACCTAAAACCCCCTATGGATAATAATGTTTTACAGACATTAATAAATAAAAAATGTAAAGAAAAAAAATGTAAATTATTTTTTTGGGTGGATAATAATGTGTTAGAAATGTTTTAGAAATAGTGATTTATTATCTTCATAAACGTTATTCGTCACGGGCTCATTTTGTAAACTTAAATCATCACAAACATAGTTATAAATCCTTAAAAATCTCCGGGCGCCGTTATAAATCCTTAAAAATCTCCGGCGCCTTATTTTCCCCGTTCAGCGCCCATTAAACGATATTTATAATGGAAGTGAATGGGGCGCCCTTTTTGTCCACTTGTCTCATGCGCCCAAATCTACTGCTTCCCATTGAAGGGAGTGACACAGGGAGGGAGAGACAGCCACATGGGGGAAGGGTGACAGTGACAATAGAGGGAGAGACAGCCACATGGGGATATGAAAAGACGAAGCGACTGACGGTCATGAGAGGGGGAAGGGGGGCTGTAATGACAGCGGGCAAGACAGCCACATGATGGTGACACAAGGTGAAAGTGATACAAGGAGGATGAAATTGCCCCATGGGATGGAGAGTTATGGCCCATACTCACGGGCAGCAAAAGTGGATGTCGCCAGCACACGTGAGCGTGTGGGCGACAGGCCGGCGACAGCTCCTCGCCAGGTCCCTCCGCATACACACGCGGAAGAGGGACCAGCGGAGCGACGAAAGCTGTCGCCGACATTCCTCCTCCCCCCGCCAGAAGCTCCGCAAGAGTCCGCATACCTCAATGGAGGTTGCTGTCGCTAGTCCGCGTACTCACGCGGACTAGCGACAGTTGCGGCGGAGGTGCAGCGGCGACTGTCGGCAGGCGATTGAAACTTTTGGCCCATACTGCGCGCGCGTGTTGCGGTGACAGGTCGCCCGTGAGTATGGGCCGTCGCACGGGCGCGCACCCCGAACTGTCGCCCGTCGCTGAAGTCGCCAGGCGATTGAAAGTTTCAATCGCCTGGCGACAGTTGCCGCCGCACCTCCGCCGCAACTGTCGCTAGTCCGCGTGAGTACGCGGACTAGCGACAGCAACCTTCATTGAGGTATGCGGACTCTTGCGGAGCTTCCGGCGGGGGGAGGAGGAACGTCGGCGACAGCTTCCGTCGCGCCGCTGGTCCCTCCTCCTGCATGTGTACGCGGAGGGACCTGGCGAGGAGCTGTCGCCGGCCTGTCGCCCACACGCTCACGTGTGCTGGCGACATCCACTTTTGCTGCCCGTGAGTATAGGCCATTTCAATCGCCTGGCGACTTCAGCGACGCGCGACAGTTCGGGTTGCGCGTGAGTATGGGCCATAACAGAGAGAAATAAATACACAGAGAAGAGCCTAGAGCAAGGGTCAGGAACCTTTTTGGCTGAGAGAGCCATAAACGCCACATATTTAAAAATGTAATTCTGTAAGAGCCATACAATATGTTTCAAATTGGAACAGTTGCCATGGTGATGTGTATACAGTTGATCCTTCTGGCAGCGGAAGTGTCAGACACATCTTCAGCTTCTATTAGGTTTCTGCAGCATCAGCAATTTCCCCGAGAGCCAGACAGGCGAAATACCGACTAACAGCTTGTACAATTAGCTAGCTGACTTGGGGGTTGATTCACTTTGTAGGATGAGATAACCGCACTTTGGTCAAGTGACAAGCAGCCTATTGGGCCAATCAAAGTGCAGGGATCTCGTCCTACAAAGTCACTGGATCTGACATGGTCCAGAGTGGGACAATTGAAGCAGCCGTTAGTTTTGGGGGTAGGGCGAGTAAGTTAGTAGTGCATGCTGCAGCAGGAGCCAGGGCCGAGCCTGGGCGGGTGCTGCGGGTGCAAGGCACCCAGGCGCCTGCCTCTGAGAGGCGCCGCCCGGCCGCCGCTCTCCCCCTGTGGCCGCCGCTCGCTCGCTCGCTCCCTCCCTCCCTCTAGCCGCCGGCGCCGCGTCAGACCTCGATCAGGCGGGCGGGCGCTAGGACCTAGCACGCCGCACTGATATGCGGAAGTGACATCACTTCCGCATATAGAGCGGGTGCGCCTGGCGCCTTCTTACTGGTCGGGTCGCCCGCTGATTGAGGTCTGAAGCTGCTGCAAGGTGAGGAGGGAGCGGCGGCGGCAGAGGCAGCAGCGGCGGGAGGGGAGGATTGGGTGCGCTCCTGTCACTACCTAAACGGGGACCCTATACCCCCTGGCTACCTATCCTGGGCACATATTACCCCCTGGCTACCTATCCCGGGCACATATACCCCCTGGCTACCTATCCTGGGCACATATTACCCCCTGGCTACCTATCCTGGGCACATATTACCCCCTGGCTACCTATCCTGGGCACATATTACCCCCTGGCTACCTATCCTGGGCACATATTACCCCCTGGCTACCTATCCTGGGCACATATTACCCCCTGGCTACCTATCCTGGGCACATATTACCCTCTGGCTACCTATCCTGGGCACATATTACCCCCTGGCTACCTATCCTGGGCACATATACCCCCTGGCTACCTATCCTGGGCACATATACCCCCTGGCTACCTATCCTGGGCACATATTACCCCCTGGCTACCTATCCTGGGCACATATTACCCCCTGGCTACCTATCCTGGGCACATATTACCCCCTGGCTACCTATCCTGGGCACATAATACCCCCTGGCTACCTATCCCGGGCACATAATACCCCCTGGCTACCTATCCCGGGCACATATACCCCCTGGCTACCTATCCCGGGCACATATACCCCCTGGCTACCTATCCCGGGCACATATACCCCCTGGCTACCTATCCTGGGCACATATTACCCCCTGGCTACCTATCCTGGGTACATATTACCCCCTGGCTACCTATCCTGGGCACATATTACCCCCTGGCTACCTATCCTGGGCACATATTACCCTCTGGCTACCTATCCTGGGCACATATTACCCCCTGGCTACCTATCCTGGGCACATATTACCCCCTGGCTACCTATCCTGGGCACATATTACCCCCTGGCTACCTATCCTGGGCACATATTACCCCCTGGCTACCTATCCTGGGCACATAATACCCCCTGGCTACCTATCCTGGGCACATAATACCCCCTGGCTACCTATCCTGGGCACATATTACCCTCTGGCTACCTATCCTGGGCACATATTACCCCCTGGCTACCTATCCTGGGCACATATTACCCCCTGGCTACCTATCCTGGGCACATAATACCCCCTGGCTACCTATCCTGGGCACATAATACCCCCTGGCTACCTATCCTGGGCACATAATACCCCCTGGCTACCTATTAGAGATGGGAAGTTCGGATCTTTTCAATGATCCGGATGATTCGAATCGGATCATTGAAGAGATCCGGATCTTTGATCCGAATCTCGGATCATTTTACTACCGGAAGCATTCGGGGGTGAAATGAACAGCAGGACAGGTCTGTGGACAGGAGAAGGGGAGGGAGTGGACACACAGAGAAGGGGAGAAGATGGACAGAGGGCAGGGAGTGGACAGGGAAGGGAGGAGGGACGAGCAGAGAGCAGAAATGTTTGCACGTAATACCCACATGTCATGCTGCAATCATATGCTTTACATATATTTCACCTATATGTTCATCTGTACACTTGAAAGAAAAGGTCGCACAGTGAAAGAAAGCATTCCCAGAAGATAAGTGCAGCTGTTTAGTGCCGAGTGCAGGAGGATTATATTGCCTTTCAATCACACTGTCTGCAAAGTTACTGAGCTGTGCTGAGCCAAAAGCTTCCCATGTGTTCACTGTGCAGCACTATGGAACAGCCAGCCTGTAATGGGCAGCACATTGCAGCCAGTATGTGTGCTCTACACATATCTGGCAGTGGCACCCATGTCCCCTCTCTCTCATCTACCTGTCCCTGGCTCCCCTCCAACAGAGCGATCCATCTCTGCTCTGCTTCCAAGACCTCGCTGCCCGCTGAGAGGGGGCGTGTCGCTCCTGGCCCCGCCCCTTTTGCGATCCGAATCACTCATTTTGATGATTCGGATGATCGACTCATAAAATAGATTCGGATCAAAGATCCGAATCGTTCATGATCCGGACAACACTACTACCTATCCTGGGCACATAATACCCCCTGGCTACCTATCCTGGGCACATAATACCCCCTGGCTACCTATCCTGGGCACATATACCCCCTGGCTACCTATCCTGGGCACATATACCCCCTGGCTACCTATCCTGGGCACATATACCCCCTGGCTACCTATCCTGGGCACATATACCCCCTGGCTACCTATCCTGGGCACATATACCCCCTGGCTACCTATCCTGGGCACATATACCCCCTGGCTACCTATCCTGGGCACATAATACCCCCTGGCTACCTATCCTGGGCACATATTACCCCCTGGCTACCTATCCTGGGCACATATTACCCTCTGGCTACCTATCCTGGGCACATATTACCCTCTGGCTACCTATCCTGGGCACATATTACCCCCTGGCTACCTATCCTGGGCACATATACCCCCTGGCTACCTATCCTGGGCACATATTACCCCCTGGCTACCTATCCTGGGCACATATTACCCCCTGGCTACCTATCCTGGGCACATATTACCCCCTGGCTACCTATCCTGGGCACATATTACCCCCTGGCTACCTATCCTGGGCACATAATACCCCCTGGCTACCTATCCTGGGCACATAATACCCCCTGGCTACCTATCCCGGGCACATATACCCCCTGGCTACCTATCCCGGGCACATATACCCCCTGGCTACCTATCCCGGGCACATATACCCCCTGGCTACCTATCCCGGGCACATATACCCCCTGGCTACCTATCCCGGGCACATATACCCCCTGGCTACCTATCCCGGGCACATATACCCCCTGGCTACCTATCCCGGGCACATATACCCCCTGGCTACCTATCCCGGGCACATATACCCCCTGGCTACCTATCCCGGGCACATATACCCCCTGGCTACATATCCTGGGGACACTGGCTGTTTGTCATTATGTGCATTTGCTGGTGAAAAGCAGTCTCTTGTTATGTGAATTTGCTGGTGAAAAGCAGTCTCTTGTTATGTGCATTTGCTGGTGAAAAGCAGTCTCTTGTTATGTGCATTTGCTGGTGAAAAGCAGTCTCTTGTTATGTGAATTTGCTGGTGAAAAGCAGTCTCTTGTTATGTGCATTTGCTGGTGAAAAGCAGTCTCTTGTTATGTGCATTTGCTGGTGAAAAGCAGTCTCTTGTTATGTGCATTTGCTGGTGAAAAGCAGTCTCTTGTTATGTGCATTTGCTGGTGAAAAGCAGTCTCTTGTTATGTGCATTTGCTGGTGAAAAGCAGTCTCTTGTTATGTGCATTTGCTGGTGAAAAACAGTCTCTTGTTATGTGCATTTGCTGGTGAAAAGCAGTCTCTTGTTATGTGCATTTGCTGGTGAAAAGCAGTCTCTTGTTATGTGCATTTGCTGGTGAAAAGCAGTCTCTTGTTATGTGCATTTGCTGGTGAAAAGCAGTCTCTTGTTATGTGCATTTACATGGGGAAAAGCAGTCTCTCGTTATGTGCATTTACATGGGGAAAAGCAGTCTCTCGTTATGTGCATTTACATGGGGAAAAGCAGTCTCTCGTTATGTGCATTTACATGGGGAAAAGCTGTCTCTTATGTGCATTTAGTGGGGAATTTTTGTCAGTAAAAATAATCTTTTGTCAGTAAATTTTTAGGTATTTGTCAGTAAAAAATAACGTGAAAGGTTGGCAACACTGGCAGGCTGTGTGGCGCAACGGGAAAGATACAGGCAGCCCACCTTGGGCTTGGCAGGGGGGAGGAGCCGATGTCAGCGAGCGAGAGTAGGGTGGCCGCAGGCAGCCATAAATACGCAGTGTGTGACTGCGTCGCACTCGCAGAGCCTCTCAGCCTGAGTCAGTCCAGAGACTAGCAGACTGTCACTCGCAGGAAGCCAAAGCCAGCCAGGAGCAAGCCCATGGAAGAGGGGTAGGAATGGGGTATCACATGCATGCGTAAAGAGGTGGAAGGTGTGGGTGTGATTAGGAAGGACATGGGTGTGGTTATGTGGTTGGGCGTGGTTAATTTAACCACTCCCATAGGCGCCAGAGAAAATCTTGCACCCAGGTGCCAGGCACCCCAGGCTCACCCCTGGCAGGAGCGTGCTTACTTTGAAAATGTTACTTGCTCTGCTACACTAAGCTGTGCTGCTTGAGCAGTGTAGCTTAGTGAATCAACTCCTACGGATTTGTGTGTGAGCCAGATGTAGCCATCAAAAGAGCCACATCTGGCTCCCGAGCCATAGGTTCCCTACCCCTGCCCTAGAGAATACTCAAGCCCTGACTGTGGTGCAGCTGCATGGGCCCTAGAGTACATGGGGCCCCTGTATGGCTGCACGGGCCTATGTCCGCCTCACAGAGATGGATTCAAATGCAATGGGGTCCTAGGCAAGGCAGTGAATGTGGCACTCCCTTGTGGTCCTTTTTTAAGCTGAAGTGGGGAGAGGTCAGAGAAGGTGGCAAGCGGGCACCTTGATAACCACTAGGCCCCAGGCACCTGCATAGGTTGCCCAGTGGATGATCCTGCCATTTCACACCTAGTAATCATGCATGCAAAGTGGGTAAATGTGGCTTGATGCGCATCTGGTGAACTGGGCGCCGCCAAGAGGTAACAATGCAATCGGTGCAGACTGGGCAATTTGGGCACCAGAGGCACCTGTGTTCAACTATTGTATGGCTGAACTTCGGCTGCGACTTCAAATGTCACTCCGGCCAGAATTTGGCTATTGTATACTCCAGCTGGCTATATTATAGACGAGCGCTGTTCACCGCCGGCAATTGACCGCGGTTAGCGGTGGTTCAGTCTTTCAGTTACTCTTACCATAAAGAACCCCATTGTAAAAAAATAAAAATAAATGATACAATCACCTTTCCTCCATATAATATATAAAGTGAAGCATGTTTTCTAGTATTTCTTGTGACCATTGAAAAATTAACCTTAGCTCTCACATTCTTTATGGTCCTCATAGCTGGAGGTGTTGGGGGAGGGGTGCGAGTAGCATAGCTATCTACATTGAAAAACACACACACGTCCATCAAGTTCAACCTCTAGAGTCTGTCTGTACCTTAAAGAGAACCCGAGGTGGGTTTGAAGAATGTTATCTGCATACAGAGGCTGGATCTGCCTATACAGCCCAGCCTCTGTTGCTATCCCAAACCCCCCTAAGATCCCCCTGCACTCTGCAATCCCTCATAAATCACAGCCACTCTGCTGACAAACAGCTTGTCAGAGCTGGCTGTGTTTATCTCTATAGTGTCAGTCTGCTGCTCTCCCCGCCTCCTGCAGAACTCCAGTCCCCACCTGCATCCCTTCCCTCCCTGCTGATTGGAGGGAAGGGACGGGGGCAGGGACCGGAGCTATGCAGGAGGCGGGGGAGCAGCCGAGACTGACACTACAGATGTAAACACAGCCTCACAGCATGGCTGTGATTTATGAGGGATTGCAGAGTGCAGGGGGACCTTAGTGGGGTTTGGGATAGCAACAGAGGCTGGGCTGTATAGGCAGATCCAGCCTCTGTATGCAGATAACATTCTTTAAACACACCTCGGGTTCTCTTTAAAGGGAACCTAAACTGAGAAGGATGTGGATTTCTCCTTTTAAAATAATACCAGTTGCCTGACTCTCCTGCTGATCCTGTGTCTCTAATACTTTTAGCCACAGCCCCTTCACAAGCATGCAGATCAGGTGCTCTGACTGAAGTCAGACTGGATTAGCTGCATGCTTGTTTCAGGTGTGTGATTCAGCCACTACTGCAGCCAAAGAGATCAGCAGGACTGCCAGGCAACAGATATTGTTTAAAAGGAAACATCCATATCCCTCTTAGTTTAGGTTCCCTTTAACTGATATCAAAAAAATCTGGGCCTTCTATAGCCACCCCCCCCCCCCCCCCCTGCAGACGTCTGTGCCCACGCTAAGAAAATCGATCCTCTGGTCCGCAGCAAGAAATGACCAGACGGCAGACCATTGCACCTGAGCATCCCTGGCCGTCTGCATCCTCGCTCACATCGACATCCTACGCATGTGCAAGATTTCTCATACTGCGTGTCCTTACTGTAAGCAAGGGCGCGCGTGGCCAGGAACGCGCAGGTGCAGTGGCCCACCGACTGGTCATTCAGCAAAAACAAAACTGGCTCGCTGTAGGGGACTGGCGGATCGGTTTGTCCGGCGTGGGCACAGAGCGGTTGCAGGGGGGGGGCAGGTAGAAGCCCCAGGTAAGTTAAAATCTTTTTTGTGTGTGTCAGTTAAGGTTCCCTTCAATCTAGAGGAAAGAAAAAGCCACAAGGGCAACATTTTCTTCCCAACTAAATCAAAGTATCGTGTACATGTAATTGAGGCACCAGGAAATTTGGGCGCAGGGTGAAGCTGAAAAATGTCTCATTCTGCTGTGGCAAAAATCCTGGTGGTGTTAATTACTATTCCCCCTCCAGACCATATCTCTTTGCTTATCCATGCACACAGATTCTTTCCCAGCCCTTGTGTCCTCAAGAATAAAATTATCACTTCTCTATAAATAGGTACCATAAACTATTTTAATTTTGCTTTAATAAAGCCTGATAAAGCCTGATCAGACTTTGCTCTGCTGGTGCTGGGTGTGCAGCCGCCAAACAAGATGTTTGTTGCACAAATGAGTGAGAGCTGCCACCTGCTGGCTACATTTGATACAGCAGCATTATCTGAATTAAATCATTAAATAATGAATATTAAGTAAAAAAAAAAAAAAAAAAGTAGACAAAGTATAGGGGCTGTTTTCCACTCTATAATCACACTTGTTATGTGTGGAGGTATGGAAGTAAGTAGTTCATGGTGGCCACAGTGGTTACATGACCTCCTGGCCTTGAGGGTCATCGGGGGAGGGTGGGAGGGAGGAGTGTAAACTTGGGGGCACCATGGTCTCAGTTATTCCACTGATAGTAGGCAAGGTACACAGAGGGTAATAATGTAAACATAAAATTCCTAAATGCACCTTGACATGCAATACAGTAACATCATCCGTACATCAAGGCTGGACCAATTCCGTAGACAACCATTATACACACCAAACAGCTCTCTATATGGATTTCGTGGGTCATTTTCCACTTCATCAGGATAAAGAGGGAGGTGTCAGTTTATGTCCAAAAGAGTGACCTGAATTTACATAATAATAATAATTGTACAGGTTTTAGTTATTCTCAGACACATCTGGGTAGCAGAGGTTGGCACTCCAATGAAGTTTAAGATTTTTATTGGAGCTGTATACAATTCTTAATCCAATTTAACTTCATTTTGAGGTATTAAGTATAATACTCAATACCTCAATAGGTATACTAGGGTTCTGCACATGTGTAAGCTACGCTACTACCCTACTGCTATCACAATCCTCCTCACTACACTGCTGTTCTAATTGCCACAAACGTCCTAGTTCATATTCTACTTCTCTGACAGATTGCCAATCTGCATTCGAGGATTAAACATCACATAGCTCCAAAATGTCTCTTTTTCAGACTCTTTTGTATCTTTCCTCTTTTGTATCTTCCCAGACTTTTGTACTGAACAGATCTGCATAAAGATATGTTCTTATGTTCTACAATTGTGTTTATAGGACTCTAAACCTTATACTGTACTACGTATTTCCACATGTTGCTGTAGAGCAGGGGTCCCCAAACGTTTTGGGTCAAGGGCCGGATCAACATACTTCAAACTGCTGGGGGGCCGGTTAAATTGTGTAGAAGTCTTTGCGGGCCAGACAGTGAAGCATACTCAGGTGACAACCTGCAGTTCAATTGGACAGCAGTGTCACCTGATGTGGAATTTGATTGTAAACCAGCAAATTACTGCTTTCTGGCTTCCATGTGGATGGGTGGTGTCAGCACTGCTATTCCATATGCAGACCACTTATATTTAAAGATGTAGCTGACCGCATCTATAAGTAATACATTTTGTGTGGGGGGCCGGTAAAAAAGCCTCAGGGGGCCACATTCGGCCCGCGGGCCTTAGTTTGAGGACCACTGCTGTAGAGGATAAGTAGAAATGTAAGGATTGAATTGTGACAGTACATCCATCTTTTGCTCATAAATCTTAGTGGTATGCGTCAATAAGAATGTGGTAGAGGCGTGTCTGGAGTTGTGGCAAGGGCGTGTCTTAAAGAGGAAATTTTTGTGAAATAGCTGAAAACACTATTTTATTGTTGAGGTGAAAGATAAGTAATGATAATGTATTCATGAGATAAGTATTGAGAATCAAACCCTAAGCAACAAAAGTTTTTTATGAATTCAGAAGTTAAATTCGAATTCGAAGATCGATACCGATCACGAATTCGAATTCGATTGTATCCGAATTTTACTCTCGAATTTGGCCGTGATCACGGATGTTAAACCTGTGATCACAAATTCGGGTTCAGCTACTATTGCACAAAACCCGCCGACTTTAAGGGTTAATAGCAAAGCCCCCTTAAATGCCATAATCACCAAATTTGCAGGTTATGTTAAGAAGAACAGTGGGAACAAGGGGAAAAAACATTTTTTCAAAAAGACCTTATATTTTTTGAGAAAATTGATTTTAAACGTTCAAAGAAAAAAATGATACATTTAAATGCCGATCAATGACAGATCGTGGGAAATAGTTCCCAGCAGTTAATAGCACAGGCCACTGGCGAACGGAGGGGGCTATTCTGGGTGTCTGGAACACCTCCCCCCCCCCTCACTGAGCTGTGTATTCAGCCAGGGAAGCCCGCATAATATAAACAGCCTCATTCTCCCTCCCTTCTTACTTCTGGTGCCTCCCTCCAGCTAATAGAATGAGAGAGGCAGCCCAGCTTCTCCTACAAGAAGATGCAGCCTGCAGTGAGAGAATGTTGATTCTGGAATCCCCACTCTCCACAGCACAGAAGTGTCAGACATGATGCAAATAGAGGGCAGGCAAGCTGGTAAATATACACAACATGATGCAGAGCTTGCCTGGACTCAGGGTCCGTGGCAAACATCTGTCTGGTCTCTCCCTATTGTTATAATGACTGCATGTGTGGATAAGGTGTTAAACAAGTTGAAAAGTTTTTGACAGTCCCTAGACTCCAGGAGGGCTTCTTTCTGACTTGTGTGGGAGACTGGCAGGGACAGGAGTCCGATTACAGGCAAGTAACCTGTCTGATGTGGGACTACAATACAGATAAGTTATCTGCTCCATCTCAGGCTATTCTCAATTTCTCCACTCCTCTCTGGGCTAGTGCAACGCCAAAATGACAATAGCAATCGCTAGCAATTTGTGAGTGTGATTTTGTGAAGCAATTTTCAGAGCGATTTTTTTAATGAATCGCTCAAAAACATGCTACATGCAGTATACGTGCGATTTTGAAAAAGTCACAACGCTGCTGTGAGAACACTGTCATAGGGTAACATTAGCCAAGCGCTTTTCAAATCACTGTTGATTTGAAAAACGCTCAGAAGTACTCTTGGTGTGCACCAGCCTCCTTCATTCACCTTTGTTTCCCTCTTCCCCTAGTGCTGCTGGCTGTGTCTTCTTGTCATACAGGAAAGCTAAATAAAAGTGCAATTCTGGTGAGGCAAAATATTATTATTTAGTATTTATATAGCGCCGCCATCTTACGCAGATGCATATATCCCTGCATCATATGGGTATTGCTTGCGCTATGTGACACTATGTGGCCCGTTCCCGTTCCTCTCTCGGGGAGTTGTTCCAGCGCTGTATCCCGTTCAAATTTGCTGCTACCAGAAGCCCTCAGAAACACTCGTGTCCTTGAGTACTTCCAAAGATAGGCAGCTCCGTAATACGCCAGCGCACTTTTGTGCATGGGCAGTATGGAGCCACCTGTATTCGGAAGCACTCGAGGACATAAGTGCTTCTGGACCTTTCAGGAATCCCCCCCTTAAAAATCCTGCGTTTGCCCCTGCAGGCCCCTCACATCCTAGCAACACCAAATTTGCAGGATATGTTAAAAAGATAGTGGGAAACAATATTTGAAAAAAAAAATATTGTTTTTTATTTTGGGGGAATGTTCGGAGTGTGGGAAATCTGAAAAAAAAATGGTGTGGGGTCCCCCCTCCCGAGCCTCTGTAACCCCTTGTCCCCCATGCAGGCTGGGATAGCCAGAATGCGGAGCCCCGGCCGACTGAGCTATATCAGCCCGCATGGGCCATGGTATGGGGGGCTCCGGTGGAGAGGGGCGGCCAAGCCTTCCCCTCTCCCCCCGAGCCATTGTCCAATCCATGGACAAGGGGCTCTTCCCCAACTCCGGTGCCCCAGGAGGAGGTGGGGGCGACGACTCCCTGGGGGGGGTTCATGGTGGCATCTGGGAGTCCCCTTTAAGAAGGGGACCCCAGATGCCCACCCCCCTCCCAGGAGAAATTAGTATAGGGGTACAAAGTACCCCTTACCCATTTGCACAAAGGGTTAAACGAAATAAAAACACAACCACGAAAAAGTATTTTAATATTCTTAATTAACCAGAAATACTTACCTGTACCTTTAAAAAAAATGTTCCCACGCCCATATCTTCGGTAATGATCCAACGAATACAGTATCTTCTTATCTTGCGATCTTCAATTAAGTTAATTGAAGATCTCCCACGGCAATTACCTATACTATACCTTAGAATGCGTCCTGCCGACGCATAGCGCCAGCTCCCGCTGTCCTCCTTGCCTCCTCACCTGTCACCTAGGTGAGGATGACAGGTGCAGGCAGGTGGGGAGAGACCGCGGGTGCTGGCGCTATACGTCCGCACAGGATGCATTCTAAGCTATAGTAACCGGCTCATCAATGAGCCGGTTCTTTTTGTATTGAATCAAATGAATCAGCTCTGAACCGATTAATTTGATTCAATACAAAAAGAACCGGCTCATTGATGAGCCAGTTACTATAGCTTAGAATGCGTCCTGTGCGGATGTATAGCTGCCGGCTCCCGCGGTCTCTCCCTACCTTTGCTGCACCTGTCACTCTCACCTAGGCTGGCACCTGGTGCACCCATGGGTGCACCGGGTGCCAGTCTAGGTGAGGGTGAGGAGGCGGGGAGGACAGCGGGAGCCGGCGCTATGCGTCAGCAGGACGCATTCTAAAGTATAGGTAATTGCCGTAGGAGATCTTCAATCACCTTAATTGAAGTTCGCAAGATAAGAGGATACTGTATTCGTTGGATCATTACCGAGGATATAGGCGTGGGAACATTTTTTTTTAAAGGTACAGGTAAGTATTTCTGGTTAATTAAAACCAGATGCCACCATGAACCCCCCCAGGGAGTCGTCGCCGTCACCTCCTCCAGTGCCCCAGGAGGAGGTGGGGGTGACGACTCCCTGGGGGGTTCATGGTGGCATCTGGGAGTTCCCTTTAAGAAGGGGACCCCAGAAGCCCACCCCCCTCCCAAGAGAAATGAGTATAGGGGTACAAAGTACCCCTTACCCATTTCCACAAAGGGATAAATGAAATAAAAACACAACCACGAAAAAAGTATTTTAATAAGATTAACAGAAAATGTACACAGATGCGCAAAACACACACACATACATCTATAACTAAAGAAGTTAATATAAATCATTATACCTAAACTAACTAGCATTTGCACATGTAAGTCCTCTTGCCTGTAAGCAAGCAGTGCGAAGTGTGTAAGACATTTGTTCTTGCCATTGTGTTATTGATTTAATAAAGTCTCTGGGATAGAAGGATTACCCCAGGTGCGGTCATTCATTCAAGTAGTGAAGTGTGCTAAGTAATTTGTCAGCAGCCTGATCACTTTCATTGTGGTAGGCGGCCCTAGGCTGCTGGCATGGAAAGCAACATTGTGGCGCGTATAAAACTGTTTATTTATAAAGGTCCTAAGTCCTGCGTACGTTAAAAAAGGGCGCCAGGAAAAAAGGGCGCAGGGTTTTAAACAATAAGCATGAATAACGTTTAAAAAAAAATTGTGCTATATTTCGTTTAAAAATAATGTTTTATAAAGTTATAAATCATTAAATAATGTATATGAAATCGGGAATTGTAAAAACGTTAATCTTCCCTGTTTTAAAAGTGAAATGTATAATAACGTTTTATAAAAAATTAATAAGAATGTTACTAAAACTATTTTTAACCCTACTCTCACACAGAACCCTCCCTGTACCTACCCCTAACCCCTAGACCCCCCTGGTAGTGCCTAAACCTAAGACTCCCCTGGTGGTGCCTAACCCTAAAACTCCCCTGGTGGTGCCTAACCCTAAGACCCCCCTGGTGGTGCCTAAACCTAAGACTCCCCTGGTGGTGCCTAACCCTAAAACTCCCCTGGTGGTGCCTAACCCTAAGACCCCCCTGGTGGTGCCTAACCCTAAAACTCCCCTTGTGGTGCGTAAACCTAAGACCCCCCTTGTGGTGCGTAAACCTAAGACCCCCCTGTGATAAGCATTAATAACGTTTGAAAAAAATATTGTGCTGTTTTTCGTTTAAAAATAATATTTATAAAAACATATTATACTGTTTTTCGTTTAAAAATAATGTTTATAAAAACATATTGTACTGTTTTTCGTTTAAAAATAATGTTTAAAAAAAATATAAATCATTAAATATTGTGTAATCATGAGAAGCAGTTATAAAACATTAAGGGCTCGATTCACAAAGCGGTGCTAACCCAGTTAGAGACTTTAGGTGTGATAACCATTGCACCACGCTGGTAAAAAGCCAGTTTAGGCGTGATAAGTTTAGGTGTGATAAGTTTAGGTGTGATAAGTTTAGGCATGATAAGTTTAGATAAGTGTAGATAGCGTGCAAAGTCCTGCACGCAAAGCAGCGCCATTAAACTCTATGCGAAGTGCACCAGACTTTGCTAGCGCAAAACTTTTGATCAGCTGTGCACTGCGGTGCTAACGCAGTTGGTGCTTAAACTTATCATGCTTAAACTTATCACACCTAAACTTATCATGCCTAAACTTATCACGCCTAAACTTATCACACCTAAACTTATCATGCCTAAACTGAGTTTAGGCGTGATAAAGGGCTTTTCACCAGCGTGCTAACTGTTAGCACCGCTTTGTGAATCAGGCCCTAAAAGTCTCCGGGCGCCGCTTGTAAAACGTTATTTTTCTCCGGCGCCCTTTTTTCCTGTTGGGCGCCCATTAAACGATATTTATTATAGGAGTGAATGGCGGCGCCCTTTTTGTCCACCTGCCTCATGCGCCCAAATTTCCTGCTTCCTCCCACTAACCCCTCCCCTCAGCTCCAGCCATACTGTTGCTCAATCAGAGAGGGTGTGGACTATTCCTTCAAGAACAACAATACATACCTCAGATTATCCCAGGAAAAACGGGGCACAGTCAGACTCCCTCCTGGGCAGCAGTGGTGGAGCTAGTATAGTTGAGGTGATACCCCGGAAACCCTCATAGGGAACAGTCCTCCAATCACAGCACCCTCTACAACTTGAAGTTTTATAATTGTAAGACGTTTTGAATCAGGATGATAACATTTATTGGCTAACTTAGAGGTAAATACAAAGTAAGCTTTCAGCTAATAAGCCTTCTTCAGACTTTGTTCCTGTATATTAATAAGATGTTAAAACTCACAGCTTATGTACACTGGACATTCGGAGGAGAAACATTCTTTTGCAAACATAAATAAATGTCACAAGATGCCTTAATTACAACATTAGGTGGGTCTTATGCTAGGCATAGACGGGTCGAGCCGCCGGATCGACTCCAGCCGCGTCCCCGCTCGTCCGTGCGTGCGCGTGGATCGATTCCCGCTTGTCCCTGCCGGCGGTCCTTATCAGCCGCTCGATTCCCTGCCATTGTCCGCCGGCGGGAATCGAGCAGGCGCGGGTCGAGCGGCTGGATCGGGCCAGCTGAATATTATCAGCTGGCCGGATCAGCTGGTCGATACACGGTACAGAAACGTACCGTGTATCCCCAGCATTACAGGGATGCTAGCTAATTTATGACAAATAGATAAGACCACTTGTTTGCTAAAACATCAAATACCACAGACCCTGGGTGATGGGGAGATGTCGTAAAACCAGAGTTCAAAAGTAACTAGGCAGAGTACATCTTATGACATTTATTTATGTTTGCAAAATAATGTTTCTCCTCCGAATGTCCTGTGTGTGTAAGCTGTAAGTTTTATCATCTTGCTAATATACAGGAACAAAGTCTGAAGAAGGCTTATTAGCAGAAAGCTTTCTTTTCATTTACCTCTAAGTTAGCCAATAAATGGTATCATCTTGGTTCAAAACGTCTTGCTTTTACTGATGGCTAACACGGTACAACACTCTACTACTTCTTTAAAATTTTGTGAGCGTAGTTATTACTACAACCTATCTGAAACCTTAAATTTGTAGAGGGTGCTTTCATTGGAGAACTGTTGAAACAGCAACCAATCGCGTAACCAAAATTTCCCTATGAGGTTTCCCAGTGCGTTACCTCAACCATACTAGGGCCGACGTATTTGTCTCACTATTCTCCAATGAATCTCTTCTTTTTTTGAGTTCCATCGTTATCGGGCATTATGAACACTAGGAGAAAGTTATCAAAGCCAGAGCAAGGAAAATGGGAGCGAAACAGATGCAAAATGGAGTACTTGACATGATCAAGGATTTCAATTGGTCACTCCGAGAAACCGCTCCACCGTTGCACCCAATTAGCTGTAATTTTACTTGTGCTGGTTTTGATTCTGAGGCAATTGCGGGATTACAGACTATTAGGCTGGTGGTTTTCATCCTATGGATGATCAGTGTATGTACGGAATTTAATTGGCCATATACAGTATGCGTTTGCATTATTGCTCCAAATTTCTCAAAAAGACTTAGGGGTGCTCATTAGGATTTTGCGGAATTGAAATTTCCGCATTTCCAATCGAAAAAAAGGCATTTTCAATTGCAAATTGAAAAACGGAAATCAGAAATCGGAAATATCTTACCGCAACTCGGTAATTTTAGCCCAACCACAGAACTCGGAAGCATTGGACCAATTAGAGGATACAGAGTCAACGCGGAAGTATTTGGCCAATCGGAGAATGCAAAAAAATGACCCAAAAGACGACTCTTCGGGAAACAGAAATTGGTATCAGTGGAAATGGGAAATTCTGCAGAATCAAAAATCGTCATTTCCGACCATCCCTAAAAAAAGAGTATCTGAAGATAAAAAGTACCCGAAATGGGTACTTGCCTAAGTAGAGGGAAGCCTCTGGATAATCTAAGTAGATCAGCAGGGCTGCCAGGCAACTGGTATTGTTTAATAGGATATAAACATGGCAGCCTCCATATTCCTTTCATTACAGTTGTCCTTTAAAGAGAATCTGTACTGTCCGATTTGTGCAATAGAAAAACATACCAATCGAGTCACTGTGATCTCCTGGATCCCTCTTTGCCATTTCCGCTGCACCCCGCCGTGATCCTGGCTTTTAATCGCCAGTTTTTGGCAGTGTTTACAAACAAAAAACATGGCCGCTAACCAGGAAGTGAGGTTTGTGTATGTATATATATATATATATATATATCACGTTACAGTATACTACAAGTTTTTATTACATAGTGAACTCCAGTCAGGGATTCTCAGTTTCTCAGCATGGGAAGCTCCTTTCCCCCTCAGACAAGCTGAAATTGAGAGCAGAGAGCTGTCTATGACTAATAAACAAAGCACACACACAGAGCCTGCAGGGGGCGTGGAGCCTGAACTGCATAACTTCTCCCTATCACAGCAGAGGCGGTGCATTCCTCTCTGTCTCAACAAAGCTTGACAAAGAAAAGAAGATTAGATATATTACAGAGACAGTGCAACTAGAAAAGGCTGCAGTAATCCAGACCACATTAGAACAGGTATAGGAACTTATAGGATAGAAGAAATAAGGCTGAAAATGTTGTTACAGAGTCTCTTTAAAGGGAACCAGAGAGGATGCAATATACATACCTGGGGCTTCCTCCAGCCCCATACGCACGGATCACTCCCACGCCGCCGTCCTCCGCTGCCTGGATCCGCCGCCACCGGGTCCCGTCATTGCAGCGAGTCGGCAAGTCGGCCGGCGGACGCAGCCAATTCTCTGCATCACAGGGTGCTCTTCCCATACAGATACGCATGTGGCTGCTAACTGCGCAGCCGCATGCGTACATGTATGGAGGGAGCCCCTGTGATGCGGACAATTGGCCGCGTCCGCCGGAAGTGACGGGCCTGGTACCGGCGGATCCAGGAAGCTGAGGACGGCGGCGTGGGAGCGATTCAGGCTTATGGGGCTGGAAGAAGCCCCAGGTATGTATAAAATCTTTTTCTTTTTTCACCCCCCCCCCCCCCCGTTCCTCTCTAGTTCCCTTTAAAGCACACCTGAATGGAGAGGGATATGGAGGCTGACATATTTATTTCCTTTTAAACAATACCAGTTGCCCGGATGTCCTGTTGATCATCTCTCATTTCAGGTGTCCTTTAACCACTCGCCGCCCGGGTACAGTATATCTACGCTCCTCTGGACTTCAGTTCTCCGCCTGGAGCGTAGATATACGCACCCCCCGCCGCTACCACCGCTCCTTTTAAACAAAAGGACTCTTGCAGGTTGCACTAAACAAAAAGTTACTGTTGCCATCTTGTGGCCAAATAGTAAAACTACACCCTAAAGCATTTTTCACATACAAATACACTACACAAAAAATTAACTCATTACCTCCCACAGTCCCCAATTATTATTTTTTTTGTAATTAAAAAAAAATAAAAAAATTTACAATAAAAAAAAAAAATACATAAATAGTTACCTTAGGGACTGGACATTTTAAATATTTATGTCAGGAGGGTACAACACTGTTACTTTATAAACTATGGGCTTGTAAATAGTGATGGATGCAAAACTGAAAAAAATGCACCTTTATTTCCAAATAAAATATTGGCGCCAAACATTGTGATAGGGACATAATTTTTAACCGGTACAAATGGGCAAATACATTTCATGGATTTTAATTACAGTAGCATGCATTATTTAAAAACTATAATGGCGGAAAACTGAAAAATGTTTTTTTTCCAAATGTTTTCCTATTTTCCCATTAAAACACATTTAGAATAAAATAATTCTTGGTATAGTGTCCCACCTAAAGAAAGCCTAATTGGTGGTGAAAAAAACAAGATATAGTTCATTTTATTGCGATAAGTAATGATAAAGTTATAGGCGAATGAATATAAGGAGCGCTGAAAGGCTAAAATTGCTCGGATGCTGAAGGAGTAAAACCCCTCAGTTGGGAAGTGGTTAAAGTGGACCTGAACTCTTGCACATGACAGAAGGAAAACACAGATAAATGCTGTTTCTATTTAGTAGAGAGTTTAGCCTGTCTAATCACCCCTCCTCTCTTATTCATCTAACAAAACGAATAGTGCTTACTGCGCAGTGAGCTTCCGCAGATGCGAGCAGGAGTGAGCATGCGCGCGGCCGCGCAGCCGCAGTCTTGCTACAGGAATAATCAGGCCGGGACTGGTGGCGGGGAACGGGTGATCGGAGGAGGACGGGCAGGGACATGACAGCTACAGGGGGGCCGGTAGAAGCCCCAGGTAAGTGTCTGTTTTTGTTTCTTTTTACTATTAAAAGAACCCCTTTAAGGCCCTTTCATATTTTTACTTGTGATTGTTATGTGAAAGCCATCACAGAGAAGATCAGCTGAGTTCTGATTGGTTTCTGTGGACAAATCAGTATTTCACACCTCCTACTCCAGGCCCAGAGTCTTCACATTCCCCTAATTGTGCTGCACTTGGAAGGAGTTGCTAGGGAAAGGCCCTGAATTAATGCGCTTTACTGGCATACCAGTGGAGGTGGGATCTGGACACGATTTTCTGCATCGGTATTGTCTGACCAGTCAGGCTGGCTAGTAATGAATCATCACCAGTGACACTCGGTAATTGTACGCTGTGTGGAGTGTTTGGAATACGGGAACGGCTGTAACAGAGAAACAGCGAAAGTAAATACTTCTTTTATACATCCAGTAAACTGCTGTCCTTCAGACACTGTTTATGTATGTCTCCATGGCGACCTGTCTGCAATCACTGCTGCTGCAGTTAGCTGAGGCTCAGTGCAGGGTCCTCCTGTGAAGAGAAATAGAACTTTCTTCTTCAGCAAACTTCTGTTCATTGGTTCTTCCTCCATGTTTTGGAATCAAAGCAGCCTCGGCCTTCCACAGACCGCCTGTCCTAAACGTCTCTGGTAAGTTGTCTGTCTGTAGGGCAGCTAATCCCATTCCTGCTGCCACAGCAACCGCGAGTACAGCACGGACTCTCTGCTACTGTTAAAGGGGAACTGAAGTAAGAGGTATACGAAGGCTGCCATATTTATTTCCTTTTAATCAATACCAGTTGCCTGGCAGCCCTGCTGGTCTATTTCTCTGCAGTAGTATCTGAATAACACCAAAAACAAGCATGCAGCTAGTCTTGTCAGAGTCTGAAACACCTGATCTGCTGCATGCCTGTTCAGGGGCTATGGCTAATAGTATTAGAGGCAGAGGATCAGCAGGGCTGCCAGGCAACTGGTATTGCTTAAAAGGAAATAAACATGGCAGCCTCCATATACCTCTCTCTTCAGTTCCCCTTTAAGGCTTTATGCAAGCAAGGAATAGAGGCGCTATGAAAAAAGGGCGTAGGATACAGCCAAATTCCTTATTTTACAATAATAAGTATAGAAATATCGGTTTACAAATACATTTCGCTTTAAATTATCACTTTGTTTAAAATTCATTTTTATCGATTGTTATTATTTCAGAGACACATAGTTTCTGTTTAATCGTGTTTCTGTCTGACACTTAGCAGTAACGATCAATAACGTTACCGTAAAAATACATGTAAAGTGTAAATTAAACAGTACAAAACATTAGTTGTTATCCTAATCCTAGCTTTTCGTTACAGAAAACTTTTAGTGGGCGATTTTTTTAAGTCCAATATACCACCTTTCCATCAATCAAACAGTATTTTAGTTCTACTAATTTAGACAAGACAAGACAAATAACATTTATATTGCGCTTTTCTCCTTGCGGACTCAAAGCGCCAGAGCAGAGCAGCAGCCACTAGGGCGCGCTCTATTGGCAGTAGCAGTGTAAGGGAGACTTGCCAAAGGTCTCCTACTGAATAAGTGCTGGCTGTGATTGAAAAAGAATAAGTGTTATAGTTTGTCTTATTACTACTAAACCTAACCCTACTCTCACACAGAACCCTCCCTCTACCGATCCCTAACCCTTAGATCCCGCCAGTAATGCCTAAACCTAAGATCCCCCTGGTGGTGCCTACACCTAAGACCCCCTGGTGGTGCCTATACCTAAGACCCCTTGGTGGTGCCTAACCCTAACCACTCCCCTGGTGGTGCCTTACCCTAACCAACCCTCTGGTGGTGCCTAACACTAACCACCCCCTTGGTGGTGCCTTACACTAACCAACCCTCTGGTGGTGCCTTACCCTAACCAACCCTCTGGTGGTGCCTAACACTAACCCCCCCTGGTGGTGCCTTACCCTAACACCCTCTGGTGGTGCCTAACCAGACCCCCCAAAATGATAATTCTGAAAATGAATGTAAAAATGATAAAAAAAATTAAAATTACATTTCACAACGATAATTAACCCCCGAAATTATAATTCTGAAAAAGATTGTACAAATGATAAAAAAGTATATTTAACATAATTATAATTCTGAAAGCGAATGTAACATTCATTTAAAAAAAGTAGATTATCAAAATATTGAAAAGTTAAAATGATAATTTACAAAAGTGATAATGGTGAAATCGAATTTTATAATATTTTTCATTTTTAGTATTGTAAAAAACAATAAATAACAATAGGCGCAAAACAGTTTAACGGGCGTCCGATTTGTCCAGTTTTGTGCAGAATAGCCGATATTTAAAGCGGAATATAACCCTGCATTTCAACTTTGCTCTAAAACATTATTTACAGTATATTATATGCAACCAGCATTTTTTTTTTACTAGACCAGCATTGGAAGGGTTACACACAGCTTTAAAGTTCCTGGAGATTTCTGCAGACGCATCCGAAGCTGAAATAGATACATTTTGTTTACATAAATGTATCTAAGAGTGTGTAACATTTCTCAATAGATACATATAACTAAATAGAATGTAACAATCTGAACTTCTGCATATCTCTCCCGGAACCTTAAACCTCTGTGTTTAACCCTTCCAATGCTGGTCTAGTAAAAAAAAAATGCTTTTTGCATATAATATGCTGTAAATAATGTTTTAGAGCAAAGTTGAAATGCAGGGTTATATTCCGCTTTAACATTAGAGTCAATAACGGCGCCCAATTTGTCCACTTCTCCTATGCACCTGATTTTCCTGCTTCTGACTTTTTTTTTTTTACAATGATTAGTAGCTTCTCATAAAGGCAAAGATCAAAGCTTGATGCTCTAGAAGTCAGTGATTCAGAAAGCAGCTGGTAAAGGGACTCCTGGCCACGAACTTTAAAAAGTAATTAGAAATTATTTATTTTTACATCCAGAAATCCAGACACTTGTACATTGGCACCCTGAGTGAGGCTGGCAGTCTTACAGCTGCTGGACCTGGAAGTGAAAACCAATAGCTCACTTTGTACCAGTTTAGTAACTTGAGTGCCATGGCCCTGACATAGTCTGATTGAGGCTGTGATTGTTAATAGTTTAATTACCCATTCATGGCACAATGTATCCAGCGCTAATCTACCCCCACATACAGTGACACAGTTGTATCAAACCGAAATTGGAGAATCTAGCTGGAGTACTTACACCCAGAGGTGTATCAGTAGCCATAGCAGCCCAATGGTAATTGAGGTATTCACTATTAACTTTCTTATGTTCATTTATCCTCTTCATTTGTCTTAGTGTGCCCATACACGGTACAATAAAAACTTTCTATTTTCCTGTTTTTTCGACCAAATGGATCGAATAGAGTGAAAGTCAAAAAAAAAAATTTTTTTCCATCAAGAAAAATAAACTATTATCCCGTTTTTTTTCCAATAAAAATCTGATCGGACATGTTGGAAAAATCGTCATATTCAATCTAACGGAATAATAAAACGAAATTATGTATTCGAAAAAAATTAGAAATTGTACTATGTATGCCCATGGACTGTACTAGATTACTAGATTACAGGAAAATGTAAATTGCCCTAATAAATCATTTCCATAGGGTAGGGGCAGGTGGCATTGCTTAAAGTGGACCTCCGGACTAAAAATCTACTCAGCAGAACTGAAAAGGCTTGGTGTTTCTGTAACAGTTTCACAGCATCAGAACTTTGTTTTTCTTACCAAAGCATCATTTTTAGCTGCATTTTTAGCTAAGCTCCACCCATCAAAGAAAAAAAGCCTGGGCTTTTTTTCCCTGATGCTGTGCAGAGCATGATGGGATTTCCTATGTTGTTGTTCACGTTGCCTAGCAACTGGGAGGGATGATCAGCACACAGGACAGTTGGAACTGTGTCTCATGCTCCGGCACCTCCTTTCAACCAAAAAGATGGCTGCCATCATGAAAGCAAATATTTGCCTGTTCTTTTAAAACAGTGTGGGTAAGAGATTATATTACCTATCTATTTTAATTAACATAACTAATGTAACTTAATGACAGTATGTTTGTTTAGGCTGGAGTTCCTCTTTAAGATTGCCTACATACAGTGGCTTGCAAAAGTATTCGGCCCCCTTGAAGTTTTCCACATTTTGTCACATTACTGCCACAAACATGAATCAATTTTATTGGAATTTCATATGAAAGACCAATGCGAAGTGGTGTACACATGAGAAGTGGAATGAAAATCATACATTATTCCAAACATTTTTTAGGCTAGCGACAATCTGCGTGTCGCTAGGCTGTCACTTTTTTAAACGGGGGACAGCAGAGCCCGGGGGAGCCCTGGGGGGACACTGTAGGCTGGGCATTGTATACAGAATGTGCCTCTGTGTCCTAATAGGATTTCACAAACCCACCTCGGGTTCTCTCAGAAGATGAACAATTATTTCCTAGGAGAAAACCAAGGAGAAGAGGTGAATTGAATAAGGGCCATGGCTCATATGCTATTAACTTTTACTCCTGAGCTGTCTCCTAAGAGATAATTTTCATATTCTCTTTAAAACCGTTTTGCAATTGAAAAAGTACCAAAAAGTAGGTGAAATAGTACTATCAAAATCATTTTGAGTATGTTCTTATTTGCTGGTGGTTCAAATAGCATTTTATGACAAGGGGCCATATGCAATTCACTTTTTCTCCTGAGTTTTCTCCTAGGTAATAATTTTTAAGCATGTCAATAAAATGCATTTTCAACCACTAGCAAGCAAGAAAATAGTTAAAATAGTTTTGATAGTACCTATCTATCCACTTGTTGGTAACTTTTCAATTGCAGAGTGTTGAAAAGTTATTCTAAATGAAAGATGAAAGATTATCACCTAGGAGCAGGGCCGGGCCGAGGCATAGGCTGGAGAGGCTCCAGCCTCAGGGCGCAGTAATTGTGTATGAAGCAGAAACAAATAAGAAAAGGGGATACATAGCAGTGACTGCAAGCCAGATAGCTAGATATTAAGGTGTTGGGGAGGTTGTGGGCCCTGTGGCCCTCTTAGTCTAATAGCAATCAGTGTGTGACAGCTGGGGTGGGAAGGATGGGGGGGCGCACTTTGGTGTCTCAGCCTTGGGTGCTGGAGGACCTTGTCCCTGCTCTGCCTAGGAGAAAACACAAGTAAAAAAGGAAATTGCATATGGCCCACGGTGTGAAAATCTCACCTAGGAGAGAACCCAGGGGGAAAAAAATGAATTGCATATGGCACCGTATGAATTTTCATGGTCCATGCAATATACTTAAAGGAGTTATCAGGGAAAAAACTAAAAATGAGCTTTACTCAACTGGCGCTTTCTCCAGCCGCTTACAGCCGACTGTCCCACGCTGTCACCTCTGCTCCCTGCCGCTGTCCGCTCTCGCCGATCGGTATAGCTCTCCGCGGCCCCTGAGGTCGGCCTGAATACCGAGCGGTGAGAGCAGGACAGCGGCAGGGAGCGGAGGTGACAGCGTGGGACAGTCAGCTGCAAGGGGCTGGAGAAAGCCCCAGGTCAGTAAAGCTAATTTTTAGTTTTGTTCCCTGATAACTCCTTTAATGAAATAATAACAGGCTTTTCCTGTACATGGAAGTTTTTACTGTGTCTGACCGGTATCTTACACCTGAAGGCATAAGCTGGAAGATGGAGTGAGCAGGGTGAGAGAGGTCAGAGGCAATTCAATCTTGATATTCCTTTAATGTTAGTGAATGGTACCTAAAAGAAACATTTTTCTGAAGAAAATAAATAAGAAAAAAGAAACAATACTAAATCGGTTTGGATATAATAAAAACTGGCCAAGATATACAGGCTAGTGCAAATTAAAGGAAAGGTGTTTCAGAACTTTAAAGATTGGCCTGGAAAGGAAGGGCGTTTAAAAAGTTAATTTCAATATGGTTAACATAAGTCAGTTGAGTATTAATGGAACATTTATTGCAATCGTTGTCTAGATCATGTCTTGCAAATTAATTATGTTGTATTGTAGTGACAAATATGTTTTTGTTTTGTCATCTACAGACTTTAAAGGTATTTTTCAATCCTGATTTTACAGTTGTGGACACAGGTGAGAGTGACAACAATGTCACCAGAGACAGACAACCTCAATGCTGTCAATCTAAATGGCAAGAAGCTGACTGATATTCCAGCAGAAGTTTTACAATGTCCTGACTTGAAGTATCTCCAACTGAACAACAACTTCATCCATCAACTGCCAGAAGATCTGAAGTCTCTCCTACAACTTGAGATATTGTCCATTGAAGAAAACAGGCTGAAACATCTGCCTTCTGAACTAGGCCAACTTTCTAAACTTCAGGCCTTAAACATAAACCGTAACCAGATTACAAACCTCCCCGATGATATCTCAAACCTTCAACATCTTAGGCAGCTCTTTGCCAACAATAACCATCTCACACAATTACCTTTAAGCATCGGAAAACTTACAACTCTTCAGATCTTGGGACTTAGCGGGAACTCCTTAAAAACAATGCCAGAGTCGTTAACCCAACTCACCAACCTGCATGTGCTGAATCTGGAGTGCAATCAAATGTCCAGTTTGCCCAAGGCCATCTTCAAGCTCATAAACTTGGTCAAGCTCTGTTTAGGGGGAAATCAAATAAAATGTTTGCCAAAAGAGATTGGTGACCTGAAAGCCCTCAGAGAACTATCATTGACCAACAATCAACTCACCTTTTTACCGGTTCAGCTTTATAACTTGACCAACTTGGAAGAACTCATCCTGGACAATAACCGACTAAGAGGATTTTCGGACAAGATAGAGCGTTTGCAGCATCTGAAGGTGCTTTCTGCCACTAATAATCTATTTCAGAGCATCACCGAAAGTATCTGTAATTGCCAAAGCCTAGAAAGTTTAAATCTGAGTGACAACCAAATGTTTGAACTTCCCACAATGATTCAGAAGCTAAGAAACTTAAAGGAGCTTAAGGTTGACCGCAATGTGGTCAGTGTTATTCCGGAGCAACTGTGTCATCTGAAAGGTCTTTCGGTGGTTGCCTGGACAGATAATCAACTACTTTATGTTCCAATCGAATTGAAAAACTGTTTACAGGTCAGCCATCTGGACTTGAGTGGTAACAGGTTGGTGGAAATCCCACAAGCTTTGTCCTCCATGGTCTTGCTGCTACATCTGAACCTTAATCGAAATGAAATTCTGGACATACCCGAGACGATTGTTTACAACAAGCGACTGAAACATTTGGAAATGAGTGGGAACAAACTAAGTCAGTTCTCAGATTACGTATGTGCTCTTCATCAACTCGTTTACTTGGATCTTAGTAGGAATGAACTCTGCGCAATCCCTCCACTTGTGTCTGAGATGGAGTCTCTGACGGACCTTCTTCTCCAGCATAATAAGTTTACCTGTTTTCCCCCAGAGCTCTGCACCTTAAAGACTCTCCGAAGACTAAACCTGTCTGAGAATCAAATTCAGTCTCTACCAGCCCAGATCAGTCATCTAGAGACACTGAAGGATTTGGACCTCTCTAACAATTATTTCAAAGCTTTCCCAAGTGAGGTGTGCAAGGTTCTGTCGCTGGAGACCCTAAACTTCAGGCATGAGAAGGGGAAGAAGGTAAGATTTTCCCGATATAAAAACGTGTTGTTTGCATTAGTCTTTATTGCAATAAATATATTTAAAATTCCTGGCTGTCTAGCTCCAGTAGCTCAATTTCTTGTTCAGCTGACTGTGAAATTTTCTGACCTGGGAGTCGAACTCATGACCTCGTGTTTCGTAGGCAGGGGCAGTACCAATAGATAATCTCTGACTGACTGATGGTGCAATTTTAATGTATAGCTGTCCAAACTCCTCCCCTTATAAATTCATCAGGCACATGAGTTAGTCAGGGTGGAACTGGGGGGTACCACTGACCAGTTTTTCTCCGTTCATCTGCCAAGCTCACCTCCTCCATCTGCTGAGAGATTAACGGTTTGTGGCCCCAACTGTAGCTATAAATCATCCCTACATAATGTTTAATAAAGCATGTAACCCTTTCAATACTCTACCCATGACCTTTATAAAAGGGTTAAATAAAAGGATGGTGAGAAATGTGCTTTATTGAGCATGGCAAGAGGGGTTAAATGCTTTATTACACGCTGAGCAGGGAGGAACTGTACCTGCAGCGCTGGCCATAAAGAGTTAACCCTTTCAGTACAAGGAAAGGGTGAGCTGTGTCAGATATTGGCTCTGTGCTGGGGAAGAAACTTTCATTCTGCTGATGAGAAGAAGCAACAGAAGCCTGTCAGCCAGGGAACTAATGTTTATTTCAAAAAAGTGTAAATGTGCTATGTATACAAATTAGAGCATTGCTTATCAATGCAAATTTGATGTCTTTTGCATTAATTAAAAGATGAACTAAGGTTTTAAATAAAGATCTCTATGCAGAAAATAAAACACAATGCATATTCAGAAAGCAGCGCATACCTGCAGTCCAATAAATAGACTGTACAGCTTGCTATGGCTAGGCTGAAATCCAATAGCCTATCATTACACCTAATTAATACTACAAATCCTATCTGAAAGGTGCTTCAGACAGCATTCCTCCCAGTGTCGTAGCTAAGGAGCTACGTTCCTCAGTGCAAGTTTTACATGACCCCCCCCCCCCCCCCCCCCCCAAAGCACTCCATACATAACAATTGATACGGCACACTGAAACCTGCCAAGGACAACCACAGTGTCAGAGTGCCACAACACTACAGCTACCTCAATGTCTAGTTGCCACTTGCCACCTCCCTCCCTTTTAATGTTCCCTGGTGTTTAGTGGTCCTCCCTCCCCTATACAGCTCTCTAGTGTTTAGTGGTCCTCCCTCCCCTATACAGCTCCCTGGTGTCTACACCACCACCCTCCCCTATACAGTTCACTGGTGTGTAGTCTACCTCCTCTGTACAGTGCCCTGGTGTCTAGAGCCCCCTCCTTCCCACATACAGTTCCCTGTTGTCTAGGGGCCCCCTCCCTGCTCAATACAGTCCCCTGGTGTCTTGGGACCACCTCCCTCTCCTATACAGTTTCTTGGTGTCTAGCGCATCACCGCCCTCCCCTATAAAGTTCACTGGTGTGTAGTGTACCCCCCTCCCTCCTTTATACAGTTCCCTAATGTCTAGAGCCCCCTTCCCTCCCCTATACAGTTCCCTGGTGTCTAGTACTTTCCCCCTCTCTCTCCCATATGGCTTCCCTGGGGATCTAGGGCTTCACCCCCAATATAGCTCTAGAATGGGCCAAACCAAATGCAAGTGGGGAAACCACTTGGGGCCAAATTTGATGGCTCTGAGGGCCAGATGCCCTGCAGGCTGGAGTTTGACATGTATGATCTATAGGGTGAGGAGGAAAATGTCTGTTGTATAGTACGTTATACCAGAGTGTAGTTTGGCTTTAAATCCACAAAGAAATCCTGGTGGTTCTGGTTCTTCATAATTTAACTGGGAACCCTTTGATTACTCTCTCACCAGTCCTATCCTACCAGCCATGTCTTATCTATACCTTGCACTGATAAAAACCCATCAAGCGTATGACTGCACCACTGGTTGCAAAATATGAACCATAAACTTTATTGTATGACATCTTCAAACATAAAACCATTTAAAGGGACTCCGAGCACCTCTCATGGGCATGCCTTTAAGCCAGACGACTTCCAACTAAGTTGTGCTATCACCCCTCTGGAGGAGCCTCTTGCAATGGCCATGCGTCTCTCTTCCTCTTCCTGCTTCATTCAGTGATGCACTTCTCCAACAGAGAAGACAGGGTTGACCCGGAAGTTATAACACAGCCAAGATGGCAGCCGCGATTTTTAAATTGAAATCGAATGAAAATTATTTGGTGTAGAACGGCGATAGAACGGCGATTCAGGCATCAAATGAAAGAGGAGAGCACAAGCTGCAGAAAGGTATGCATCTTTAAGTACTTTGCAGTACTGGTCGGAGTCTCTAGGCATTCCCATGAGAGGTGCTCGGAGTCCCTTTAAAAACATATGATAATGACTCCCTCTAAAAATTCATGCAAATAAGTGTAATATCAATTTCATGACAAAGGTAGGTTCAATAAGAGCCCACCCTGTGCTGAACCCGGGTCCAGAAGAGAAAAAAAGAGTACTTGTAGTGCTTCAACTCATATGCAAAATCAGTGAAAAAAGTAACTAAGGTTGACCTGAACTCTTGCACAGGACAAAAGGAAAACAAAGAAATGCATCCCGTGTGCTTCCAGAGAGAAGAGCTTGTCTAATTCCCCTTCATCTATAAGTAATCACAGGTGTTATTTAAGCTCTCAGCTGTGTCAGCACAGAAATTCGTCAGTCTCGGCATATGCAGCTAATATGTTAACACTGGATGTTAATCTTTTCTCTGCTTCCATGAAAGGCAGGATGTAGACACACTTCAGATTTGTTGCAGGAGTTCTCTAAGCTGTAACAAAGAAAATTTTTTTTTAATAGGTTATTATGCAGTTGTTTAACTTTTAGGCTACTTACCCACCAGGACGTTGCGTTTTAGGGGACGTTATGGTCGCATAACGTGCCCCTAACGCAACGCCTGGTGGTGTTGGATGTGGACGTCAGACTCAGCCGCGTTGTGCAGCTCACTCTGGCGTCCGTGATGCCGTGATGCGTACTCTTGGACGCATGCGGCTTTACATGGTCCCACCAGCCAATCGCCGTATATAGCGGCCGCTCCAGGAAGTAAACACTGCACGTCACATCATGCAGTGAATATTAATTAGCCATGTGCCTGGCCGAGGATGAGGAGGGGAGACCTCCTCCTCCAACACTACTGAGCATGTGCAAACAGTCTAACGCGGCTTAGCTGCTTATGACGTACAGCACGCAGCACTTTAACTTGACGTGCTGCGTTACAATGTAACGCAACGTGGCACTGTGAACAGCCCATTGACTTTTCATTGCTGTGCGGTGGGCTGCGTTACAGGCTGCACTAACTTGTGCCTGTAACGTCTAACTGTGAAAGCAGCCTTAGAGCAGAGCAGATATTCTGAGTTCAGGTCTGCTTTAATAGAAATACATATTTCCTGCAATTCTATGTCGTACAAATCAATTAGTGCAAATAAAGTGCTGTAACAGGTGAATGGAGCAGCATATAGGTGTCAGGAAGGTGCAATGTAATGAAAAGCAGAAGATCTTTCCGTATTTAATCTCCACCTGAGCATGAGACAGCAACATCACATCCATGATACATGTCTCTAGGATATTGGGCAGCTTAAAGCATTGCACACACACGCCAGATGAAACTCACCCGAGGTGGCCGATAATGACCGCCTTTGCCGAGAATCCGGCATGTGTATGGCAGCCCCAACCCCACCAAGCGCTCGGTCAGGGATCCATCCTGGGAGATAGATTGGACAAGCTACGACCGATAGCATTGGTCTCCAGAACACTAGCCTGCAGGCTAGTGACGTATCTGCCAGTCTCGGTCCTGCAATGTCATCCCAAGGGATTGGAAACTGATCCCCGCTGGCCCAACTCGGATCTTGCATGTGTATGGGCCATAAGAGGTCAAACTTGTAATTTGTGATGATTGTTACACAAACTTGGATTGTATTTTATGCTTTAGATTTCGGCTCTCCCAGAAGATCTTTGTCAGCTGAGGAACCTCAGGAATCTTGACATTTCAGATAATGAGCTGAAGTCCATTCCAGACAGTATTGGGGAGATGAGGAGCCTGCAGCAGATATCGGCATCTAACAACCAGCTGTCCCGTCTCCCTGACTCTGTTGTTGTCATGGAAGATCTGCGCAGTGTAAACCTGGGCGGTAAGTAGATCTGCAACCCTTGAGATCTCATCATAGTGGAAGAGTCATGGGGTTAAATACTCACCTGTCCTCAAAATTGTTCGTATCTTTACCTCCCAATCAATTGGTGTGGAGGACTCTGAAAGTGCTCTGAAGGAGCGTTTACTACGACCCGAGGACAGGTACATATCACGACACCCCCCCCCCCCCCCCCCGCCATCCATACTCATTTAGACAAAGCCTGTCATTACAGGCGCTGTCATTTTTAACCTTAAAGAGAAACCGTAACCAAGTATTGAACTTCATCCCAATCAGTAGCTGATACCCCCTTTCCTGTAAGAAATCTTTTCCTTTTCACAAACGGATCATCAGGGGGCTCTGTATAGCTGATATTGTGGTGAAACCCCTCCCACAGAGTGATGTCAGTGCCCCACAGCACTAAGGCACTGACATCACACTGTGGGAGCTTTGTTGCATTGTGGGGAAAACAAGCTGTTTCCAACTGCCAAAAATCAGGGCCGGCCCGCTCATGAGGCGGGGTGAAACTTTTGCCTCAGGCGGCAAATTTCCAGGGGCGGCACCCGCCCGTCCGTGGGTGCGGGGAGCCGGCCCGCCGAGCTGGAGGGGTAGCTGGCAGGACGGGGGTATTGGGCCAGCGGCGGGGAGGGGGGTCGGACCCCCCCTCCCTCGCCTGGGTCCCCCGTCCTCAGCTCCCCTCCAGCCTAAATAGAAGCAGCCGTATGTGTAAGAGGCACGGGCGGGGAGACACTCACCTCCTCCTCGCTCCAGCGTGCGTTCCACTGACATCACTTCCTGCAGGACGCTGCAGGAAGTGACGTCAGTGGAGCGCACGCTGGGAAGAGGTGAGTGTCCTCCCCGCCCGTGCCTCTTACACATACGGCTGCTTCTATTTAGGCTGGAGGGGAGCGGAGGACGGGGGACCCAGGCGAGGGAGGGGGGGGTCCGACCCCCCTCCCCGCCGCTGGCCCAATACCCCCGTCCTGCCAGCTACCCCTCCAGCTCGGCGGCCCCCCAGAGCGCCCCCCCCCCCCCGAGGGGGGGGGAGGGGCAGCGGTGACAATTTTTTAAAAAATTTGCCTCAGGCGGCAAAAAGTCTAGGGCCGGCCCTGCCAAAAATGCAAGAAGAATCTCCTTCCACAGACATCACCTGCCAGCAGTAAAAATGTCACCAAGTGATACATTTCAGAATGTAAATCAGGGAAAGGAAAGATTTTACAATGGGCAAACACTGACTAAATCATTTATACATAATTATTGTAAAAAATTAAGCACTACTTTATTACATTATTTTAACTGGATTTCCTCTTTAAGTACTCATTAAGAAAGTGGCCTGACAGTTTACATTTTTAACTTTTTTTATTTTTAAATAAACAGTCCCTAAAGTCTCCGATCATGTCCAGAAAGCAACTCCATCAATCCGGTTGAAGGGGGCCGGGGGTCCTTAGATGAGTTCTTTAAGGATATAAGGCTTATTATGCAGATGTCCATTGCTATGTTAAAATGTCTGAGCAAGGATTGGAAGGCAAAATGGAGTTGTGGTTCAAGGTAGGAGGCACCAACAAAACGAAAAAAGTTTCAAACTGGAGGGGAGGAGGGTGGCTATGGTACTTACTGCCTCCAAGGAAATAAGCATATTATTTAAAAGTAGTCTATTTGGACACACAGGACAACGCGTTTCACAGGTCAAGTCTGCTTCTTCAGGTCATAGTGTCCAAAAAATGTCCCCAAAACTTTTGAATTATTGCTACCCACCTTGGTTGTGGTTGAAGGGGTGGGACAACACCAAAGACCCAAGTGTGAGACAAGTTCATGAGCCACACACCTGCAATGTATCCTTGCACAGAGATACAAGGTAAGTCACCAGAGAGGGATCGAGACTCAATCCCTCGGGAGACAGTGAGGGGCCGAGGCTGTACGTTGTGTCACTAGCATCTTTAGCTAAGGAGCATCGTAATGTGGGCAGAATGAGTAGGGAGAACAATGCACACGGCCAGTGTTCACCCGAGACCCGCCTAGTGTGTGTACAAGGCTTTAGCCCTCCTGTGATTGGTTCTGCTCCCTGGTTGCTGCTGCATGGGCCAACGTACTGTCTGTGACTAAGAAGAGATATTCATTTTATAGGTAACAAGCTGACAGCATTGCCTGGTGACATCCACCGTCTGAAGAAACTGCACACAATCGACCTGGATAACAATCCTATGCTGAGACCTCCTCGTCTTGTGTGTGAAGGCAAACAGCTCTATCCTATAGGACGTTATCTACAGGCTGCTGACCTCAGAGAAGGTAAGTCACAGACTGCATGAAGGACTTTGGAGGCAGCAATAAAATTATTTTGGGAGAGACTGTGGAAGAATGCAGAACGCCAGTAGTTTTCTGTTCATCAGCATTAACATGAAGCACTTCCATCTCCTTAAAGCAATTTAGGACTTTAAAAGGAGAGGAAATCGCATACTTATCTTGGTAGAGAGAAACCTCCTTGAGACCACCAATCCAGCGCTGAGACCTTCTGGAAGTTCAAGGCTGCACTACCTCCCATGAACGAACGCAGGCTCAGGATGCCTTGCAATTGCCCAATGGAATGCAGCAGCTTGGGCATGGTGGAAAACGCCAAGCCGGAGTGGCTCCATGCTACTGCTCAGGTGCAAGGCATGCTGTACCTGCGCAGTGCAGCCACATGTGTTTATAGACGGGAGTGCTGCTGCGCACAAATCTCTTGACAACCCTTGCTGACGAGGTTCAGGGAGTTCCAGCGTTGGATCGGTAGAGGTGAGGGGGACAAGGGAAGCCTCTGGAAAAATTTGGATTAATTTATTTCATTTGGATAAAACTGGATAAAAAAGTTTCCCCTACAGGTGCATTTGCCAGGAGTGTGACACTACAACAACAAAGTGCATTGTGGGTAACCACAGATGTATACTTTTCTGTTTTAAGAAGGCAAACCACACTAAGCACTAACACAAGAAAGAGAATGAAAACCTTGTAAAAAGATATGATTAATGATCAAAGGACCTCTATCACGACAAACTGTAAAATTTACAATACATATAAACACAAAAATTAAAAGTATATTTCTCCTGAACTGACAGGTTGTGGACTAGCCCATCTCCTCATGGGGGACTCTCTGGGTTTTCTTTGTTTTCAAAAGCAGTTAGTGAACGGTGGTTGTTCAGTCCAACTGCCAGAATAGTGTACAAGCAGGTGGGGGGGTTGGCTGGCATATGTGTATCGAGCCTTCCCAGGGAGTTCCTTTGTAAAAGAATAAAGGAAATACTGATAATCTCCCATGAAGAGATGGACAAGTCAAAAATCTGTCAGTTCCGTCAGACTAACTACAGTAAGGGACAGCAAAATAGGAAAAAGGTCATTTATAACTCATTTTACTCTGGAAGAAACACTTCTTATTTATGTGTTTACATGTATTTTAAAATTTACACTTTTTTGCTATAGTGGTCCTTGAAATACTGTAAAGGAGGTGATTGTGCGGAGAAATAATAAGATGCAGTGCGCCCGAAATTAAATAAATAAAATATTTCCTTAATTGATAAATGAAAAACAGCTCATACTTTTCAGACGACCCTTTATCCATAAGTAGCAGAAACGGACTAACATGAAATGGGGCCCTAAGCAAGATAGCAGCTTTTGCCCACCGCTGGTCATCTGGCTTTTGTTTAACCCCCCTGGCGGTATAAAAAATTCCGCCAGGAGGGAGCCCAGCATTTTTTTTTTTCATATCATGTAGCGAGCCCAGGGCTCGCTACATGATAGCCACTGCTCAGCGGCATCCCCCCGCCCGCTTTGATCGCCTTCGGTGATCTCCGATCAGGAAATCCCGTTCAAAGAACGGGATTTCCTGGAGGGCTTCCCCCGTCGCCATGGCGACGGGGCGGGATGACGTCACCGACGTCGGGACGTCATTGGGAGTCCCGAACCACCCCTCAGCGCTGCCTGGCACTGATTGGCGGGGTTACCGCCAAGGAGGTTAATAAGATTAGGTGGGGGCTAACAACCACTAGGCCCCAGACTCTCTCCAGAGCCTAGGCAACTGCCTAGGTTTGCATCTCACGTGAACTACTGTTTACATCTGCGGAGCGCGTACTGGGAATGCATCCTCCGCTTATCCAATGGCGTCTGATAACCACCCTGCGCTCCAGTGATGTCAGTGGCTCGCCGAGACCCGGAAGTTCGAGCTGCAGCCCGGGTCTCTGCGTTCTGTCGCCGCATACACACAGTGGATCTTACAGGTACACTTAAAGATTTGCTTATCTCAGGAATATGTTTAGCATTGTCTGTAGTCATGTTTATAGTTTTTCAACCTTTTATTCAATAAAACATATTCAAATAGAAATGTTGTTTTTGATAACAATGAATCACAACATGGCTTCCTTCTTGATAATACGTATGTCAGATCCGTTTTTGATGAAACCTGAGTTACATATTCACAACTGTGCACTCTCTCTGCTGCAGAGCGGATTATGCAGAAGATCTTCAAGCTGGTGTCCAGAAACCTCCTGCAAGAAGATTTCACCTTCCTCAGCAAGAAACTGCAGCTGCGAGAGGAAGAAATCAAAATCCTATTAAAGAACAGGTGAGATAACACAACCATCAATGGAAAATATAGTCCAACACAGAACTGTTTAGAGTTCCTTCAGCAAAAGAAAACCAGAGTGTGAGATTTTAGTGGCTTCTTATCTCTAGCCAAACCTCCACAGCCTTTATATGTCGTAAAGGACTGTCAAGTCAAGACAAATACAATTTATATTGCTTGGAAAAACAAAGAGAAATCGAGAGCCCAATATGGTGTAGTATCGTTAAGTTGGTTGTGGTTTAAAGCAAAAAATCTTAGCTATACTCACAATCAAGGGTTACCCATAGGCAACAACCACATCAAGTGCAGGTGGGGAGTATTAGAACCTGACCCCACTCAGGTTTTTAAGATGTCGCTCTCTGTAGATAGGAAACGGGGTAGCTCCCCTCCACCGAGGGTGGACTCAAGATTTCAGCAAGGCTTGGTGTACAGAGGCCCTAGAGTAGAATAAAAACGTTTAAAAACCGTCTAAAAGAGGGGGATGTTCAGGTGGACTTACCTCCCTCAAAAATATAAAACTTAATTGAGTCACAATATATTAATACATTTTTTTTATTTAACTCCACTTAGTGCAACGCGTTTTGCAGGTGTGGTCCTGCTTCATCAGGCAAACAGGAGTATAACTCAATGGGTCTAAATGCAGAAGTGAGCGCCTCTGTCTGCATTTAGACCCACTGAGTTATACCCCTGTTTGTCTGATGAAGCAGGACCACACCTGCGAAACGCGTTGCACTAAGTGGAGTTAAATAAAAAAAATGTTGTATTGATATATTGTGACTCAATTGAGTTTTATATTTTTGAGGGAGGTAAGTCCACCTGCACATCCCCCTCTTTTAGACAGTTTTTAAACATTTTTATTCTACTCTGGCGCCTCTGTGCACCAAGCTTTGCTAAAATTTATATTGCGCTTTTCTCCTGGCGGACTCAAAGCGCTTGAGCTGCAGCCACTATGACATGCTCTCTATACAGAGTAGGATCATCCACTAAGCAACCTAGGCAGGTGTCTGGGCCCTAGGGGGGTGTCAAGGTCCCGCGTGCGACCTTTGACCTCTTTTCCCTTGAGCTTACCAAAAGGACCACAAAGGCCAAAATTTACTACCTTGCCTAGGGTCCCATTACATCTTAATCTATCTCTGGCTCTATAGGCAGTAGCAGTGTTATGGAGTCTAGCTCAAGGACTCCATATTGAATAGGTGCTGGCTTACTGAACAGGAGGAACTGAGATTTGAAGTGAACCCTGGTCTCCTGTGTCAGAAGCAGAGCCCTATCCAGCCTCTCCTTAAGTCTAGTGCCTCATTTGTCTATGCTTAAAGGACATCCGAGGTGAAAATAAACTGATGAGAAAATCAATTGTATCTGTCCTCCTTCTCCTAAAAATGACTTTTTTAGCTATCCCACATTTTTCTTTTTATATTTAAATCTAGTTTTTACTGTTTCATTGTCTCTGCTCAATGACACCTTCATTGAAGTATGCTAGAGCTAAAATCTATGAAAGATTAACCCTTTTTATCTCTTTCCTGCTCCCAGAAGCAATTTACTGACAGGAAAGTATTTTATGGCTGTAATTACTTATCACTGAGGGTTATGCTATAGTCTGACCTGGACAGAAACTGTCACTTGCATACCTGATTTTTAACTCTTTCAGGCAGAGAAAGAAAAAAAAGGAACACAGTCTAGTTATTTGTGTACTTGGCACTGTACATACACATGTATGTCACATGTCACCTCGGTTGTCCTTTAAAAACAGCCCTGGGGGAAGAAGCATGTATGGAGGCACATAGGTTTGTATTTCAGGGGGTTGATTAAAGATGAGGTGGGAGGGGAGGGGGCAGGGAAAATAATTTGTAGGCTGCTGAGGATAATTTACTCCACAGTTTATCAGCTAAAATAACTCCACATATCACACACAGTCACCCCTTTTGGGAATATTTACAGTGTTGCCTATGCTTTTTTACTACAGGTAACACCTCGGGGTCCGCTGGCTCTGATGTGACAATGTCCACTCTCGTTTCAGATCTCTGCAGCTTCCGGAAAAGGTCCTGCATGCGCTCAATCTCTGGAGAAGCAGTCGGCAGTCTGGTTTAAGCCCAGCCGGCGTTTGTGAACAGCTCCTCCGTGTGCTGGTGATGGCCGACCTACATGACATCGCACTGAAAGCCAACGTGTTACGACTCAGTGTAAAGTCCATAAAACTGTAAACTCCGGGAACTGATACCCATGTGTCCAGGAAGACCCAACTCACCTGCATCAACGTCACTCCAGTTCTGTCAGATCTATTACCAAGGCCCGATTCAGAGTCAGCAAATATAATTGGCTCCTCAAATTAGTCTGTTAGCGTGTGGTTTTCATGAAGTTAAAATGAAGTTACCGTAGTTGCCACATTTGTTCTTCACAGATTCTCACAAATCGATCCATAGGGTCAACACATGGTGGAGAGGCGTCCAAGAGTATAAAAAAGTTAAAATATAAAAACAACTTGAGGTGGCTTGAATAGCAATACTAGGTAGGAAACACCCTAAGAAAAAAACACAGAGACGCCGGGAGACCGGATGGTGTAGTATGTTCAAGGATTGTGAAGTTATGTTAGAAAAACAGGTCAGTACTCAGAAGGATGAGTTGCAAGAATAGCAACCATCAACTGCATCGGAGGAGGATAACCGCCTCCAAACGGGTACAGGTCGCCCATATGACGCATCTTCGTGGTTATTACTTTACCATCACATCAGAATCAGAATCAATTTTATTTCGCCAAGTAAGTTTGCATCTACAAGGAATTTGTCTTGGCAGTTGCTTAACAAACACAAACAAAAACAATACACGGACAGACAGTGTGTATATTACAAGTCAACGACATTTATGCAAGTATAGTGGCAGTAAGCAATGTGAGAATTGTTCATTTACAGTTCTGTGCTGATTACTATCAAGTCCTAGCAGCTCTAACGTGGTTCAGCATTAAGTATGGCTACCGCTTGAGGAAAAGAGCTGTTCCTGTGTCTGGAGGTTTTGGTAGCGATTGACCGGAATCTTACTCCTGAAGGCATAAGCTGGAAGATGGAGTAGCTGGGTGGGAGGGGTCAGAGGCAATTTGGGTTGCTCTCTTTCTGCACCTGCTAGCGTAAAGATCCTGCAGGGAAGGTAAGCTACAGCCAATTATCCTTTCCGCTGTTCGGATGATGCGCTGCAGCCTCCCCTTTTCTAATGCTGAGCAGGAGCAGAACCATACAGTCATGGATGATGTTATGGTGGATTCGATGATTGCAGTGTAGAACTGCACCATTAAATTTTGAGGTAGGCCAAACTTTTTCAGCTGCCGTAGATGGTACATCCTCTGTTGCGCTTTCTTGACAATAGTGGCCGTATTGGTATCCCATTTTAGGTTGTGTGAGATCGTGGACCCAAGAAACTTGAATGACTCTACCTGGGTTATTGTGGATCCATTTATGGTTAAGGGGAGGTGCTGGGGGGGGGGGGGGAAAGCTGTCCCACCACATGCCTGTATGCAGACTCATCCCCGTTTTGTATGAAACCAACTACTGTTGTGTCATCTGCAAACTTCAGAACCTTAACAGATGGATCTGTGGAGATGCAGTCATTGGTGTATAGTGAGTAGAGCAGTGGGGAAAGCACACATTTTATGGGGATAAGTAAATGGTATGGTAATGCATTAATATTATTGATTTATGAAGCTCCAACATATTCAGTGGCGCTGTATAAAGTAAGACACAAACATGGGGTACATAATAATACAGACAAGGGTGTATTTACATCAATATACAAAATAGTTTTGCTAAATTTAACGTACATTTTCGTAGTTACGCTTATACATAGTTACAATTGGCAAATTCAATTGAGTTCGTGTAGTCATTCGCGAAATTTCTTGCTGACTTTAACAGTAAATAGCAAAGTCCCCATACATGCTATTGACACCTTATAGTTTTTGAGAAACTCGATTTTAAAAATGCAAGTACAAATGGTTTTTAAACTTAGAAAAATGACATTTTAAAAAAACAAGGTCTTTTTGAAAAAATTATTTTTGTGACTTATACCCACTATTCTGCTTGAAGGATACCCGAGGTGGCATGATGAGATAGACATATGTATGTACAGTGTCTAGCACACAAATAACTATGCTGTGTTCCTTTTTTCTTTCTTTGCCTGAAAGAGTTAAATATCAGGTATGTAAGTGGCTGACTCAGTCCTGACTCAGACAGGAAGTGACTACAGTGTGACCCTCACTGATAAGAAATTCCAACTATAAAACACTTTCCTAGCAGAAAATGGCTTCTGAGAGCAGTAAAGAGATAAAAAGGGGCAATAGTTCATAGATTTTAGCTCTGGCATACTTCAATAAATGTGTAATTGAGCAAAAACTATAGCACAGTTAAAATTAAAAAGTAGATTTAAACATAAAATAAAGCTTTAGAATATTGTAAAAAGTAATTTTTAGGAGAAGGAAGATAGATACAATCATGTATCTATTAGTTTATTTTCGCCTCGGGTGTCCTTTAACTTATGTAGCAATTTGGTAGCAATAGAATATATGGGGACTTTGCTATTAACCTCTAAAGTCGGCACAAAATTATGCAAAATTTTGAAATGCTACTATTACATACAAAATTTATTATGATTTTCTCTGAAATTTCGCATTATGATTACGATGCGTAATTGCGAATTTCGATGCGAAATACAGAATTGGTACAAAAAACAGAATTGGTAATGACAGTGACAAAAGTAACATGATGAATACAATGTATAACTTATTCCAAGACACCAAAGGGTGAGAGAGCCCTGCCCTTGTGAGCTTACAATCTAAAGGCATAGAGGGAAACAAGAGGTGGGGAGTATACAACATGCATACCTAGAGGCTGTGTGTTTTTAGGTTATCTAGGAGTATAACTTGGCCAGAAGTCAAATGGTGAACTGGCCTAAGGTAGAGTGTATGCTTGTCAGGAAAAAGTGAGTTTTGAAGGAGTGTTTAAAGGGAACCTTTAACTGAGAGTGATATGGATGTTTCCTGTTAAACAATGCCAGTAGCTTGTCAGTCCTGTTGATCTCTTTGGCTGCAGTAGTGGCTGAATCACACACATGAAACAAGCATGCAGCTAATCCAGTCTGACTTCAGTCAGAGCACCTGATCTGCATGCTTGTTGAGGGGCTGTGGCTAAAAGTATTAGAGACACAGGATCAGCAGGAGAGTCGGGCAACTGGTATTATTTTAAAAGGAAAAATCCATATCCTTCTCAGTTTAGGTTCAAAGGATGTCAAAGGTTGGAGAGTGACAGATGTGTTGTGGAAGGGCATTCCAGAGGTTGGGTGAAGCAAATGTATGCATGCAGTATCCTGGGTCACCATGCGGTACACTTACATCAGTCTGACAGCCTTCCCCTGCATCAGGCAGCAAATTCTGTATATGCATAAATGTGTAGGAAAAATAATGGTTTGCTGTTGGTTGGAGCTGTATAATTAGAGGTACGTACACACATCTGATTTTAATTGGCCAATTTTCCCAATTCCATGTAGTATTAAAGGACAACTGAAGAAGAGGGATATGGAGGCTGCCATATTTATTTCCTTTTAAACAATACCAATTGCCTGGCTGTCCTGCAGATCTATTTGGCCACAGTAGTGTCTGAATCACACCAGAAAAAAAGCATGTGGGTAATCTTGTCAGATCTGACAATAATGTCAGAAACACGTGATCTGCTGCATGCTCGTTCCGGGTCTATGGCTAAAAGTATTAGAGGCAGAGGATCAACAGGATGCCAGGCAACTGGTATTGCTTAAAGGGGCACTATAGTGAAAAATTGTAAAATTTAAAATATGTGCAAACATATACAAATGAGAAGTACGTTTTTTCCAGAGTAAAATGAGCCATAAATTACTTTTCTCCCGTGTTGCTGTCACTTACAGTAAACAGTAGAAATCTGACAGAAGCGACAGGTTTTGGACTAGTCCATCTCTTCATAGGGGATTCTCAGGGATTTATTTATTTTCAAAAACACTTAGTGAATGGCAGTTGGTCTGTCCAACTGCCAGAAAACTGTGTAGCGAGCAGGGAAACTGGCCAGCATCATTGTTTAAATCCTTTTTAGGGAATATATAAAGAATAAAAGCCTTGCTGAGAATCCCCTATAAAGAGATGGACTAGTCCAAAACCTGTCGCTTCTGTCAGATTTCTACTACCTACTGTAAGTGACAGCAACATAGGAGAAAAGTAATTTATGGCTCATTTTACTCTGGAAAAAAAACGTACTTCTTATTTGTCTATGTTTGCACATATTTTAAATGTTACAGTTTTTCTCCATAGTGCCCCTTTAAAGGGAAATAAACATGGTAGCCTCCATAGCCCTCTCATTACAGTTGAAACCTGGAAGGAAAAATGTGCCACAAAAGGGTACTCACCTTGGGAGAGGGAGCCTGTGGGTCCTCCAGAGACTTCTCTCGTCCTCCTCCATCGGCCTGTTCCAGCCCTGTCCCACCGCAAAACCACTTGTCTGCTGCTCGTGCATGCAGAGTAGCACAGTTTGTATCGGGCTCAGATTTTTCTGTGAGGTCCATGGTACTGCGCAGGCACAGTGCGGCCACACTTCGAGGGTCTCAGTGCTGGAACAGCCTGACGGAGGAGGATGGTGGGAGGAAGGCTCTGGAGGATCCCGAGGCTTCCCCCTCCTGAGGTAAGTATCTAAACGTATGGATTGCATGGTTTAAAAAAAAATGTATGGATTGCAAACCTCACAGGTTTGTCTTAAAGAGAATCTGTACTGTCCGATTCGTACAATAAAAAAAACATACCAATCGAGTCACTGTGATCTCCTTTCTTTGCCGTTTCCGCCGCTCCCTGCCGTGATCCTGGCTTTTAATCCCCAGTTTTAGGCAATGTTTACAAACAAAATACTACAAGTTTTTATTACAGTGAATTTTCTGCACTCCACCCAGGGATTCTCTCAGTTGCTCAGCATGGGCAGCTCCCTCCCCATCAGACAAGCTGCAGTTGAGAGCAGAGACCTGTCTGTGAGGGATAAATAAAGCACACACACAGAGCCTGCAGGGCAAATGGAGGGGGCGTGCATAACTTCTCCCTATCACAGCAGAGGCAGTGCATTCCTCTCTGGGCCGACAAAGCTTGACAAAGAAAAAGAAGATTAAATACATTACAGAGACTGTGCAACTAGAGAATGCTGCAGTAATCCAGACCACATTAGAACAGGTATAGGCAGGGTTGCCACCTCATCCCTTTAAGTACCGGCACATCTAAGTTATACAGGTTCTGGAGCTACTCACACATAATCAGTGCCTAAACTGCATCTAACTAGCCACAAGGCATGTATAATTCATATGTGCAGGTATTTAAAGGGATGAGGTGGCAACCCTGGGTATAGGAACTTATAGGATATAAGAAATAAGGCTAAACATTTTGTTACAGAGTCTCTTTAAAGCTTACCTACACAATCTGTTCATAGTTCAAAATCTGTCGACCCTCCTATTACATGGAGGTTAGTTAAAACTAGCCAGTCATTGGCCAATCAAAATTGCATGTGTGTACGCACCATAAGCACCTTCTTTATTGAATAGAATTTGTGAACAAAACCAAAAGAAAGCATGGGTTCAGTGTACTGCTGCTGTCCAATCCAGAGAAGGATCCAACAGAGGGCCTACTGTGAACTCAAACACCCAACTCAAACACTGGGTGGACCAGCTCAATGCAGCAAAGTCCCCATTAGCCGAAACTAAGGCAACTGGAAGTCTCAACTAACCGGCATGCCTGAGGATAACAGGGACAGTGCTTTATTTATTTATTTATTGTATTTATAAAGTGCCAACATATTACGCAGCGCTGGTCATTAGTTTAGGTTACAGACACTACTTAGGGGTGACATACAGCAATTACCGGTACCACAATACAGGAATACAAGAAAACCAGATCACACAGCACAGTATGAGTACAAGGTAATACTTAGTCAGTCTCTGGATGGGAGCATGGAGATTAGGCAAGTTGAGTTCACTCAAATGCATAGCATGGTGACACAGTAATGGAGGTGCATGATCAGGTAGGACACAAAAGGAGGAGGACCCTGCCCAAAGGCTTACAATCTAGAGGGAGAGGTAGGGACACGAAAGGTAGGGGACCAGAGTTCAGCTGTGGGTTTAGAACACTTGTGAGGGGTGGTAGGCCAGAGTGAAAAGGTAGGTGAGTTTTGAAGATGTTGAAGGAGGGGGCTGCCCTAACGGGTGGAGGTAGGGAGTTTTTAGGCCATAAAATACTCATGGGGCCTCCAGCGAAGTCTTCTAGCCCTCCTGTAGCACCTAGTGGCTTTCCGGCATCCATGCACAGAACTTGGTATGTCACCTGACCAGACATGCAGGGAGCCGCTAGGAGCTACAGGAAGGCTAGAAGACATCGCTGGAGGCGCGGTGAGTATTTTGTGCTGCATGGGGTGGGGGGAGGGGTGGTTTGTGCTTTTTTGGCCAGTTGCTCAAGCAGCCGGCAAGCACATGTATCCGTCATCCGGCGAACCGTGCCGGTGTCGGGTACTGGGGACGTTGCAGTATTTGATACATCAAAGAGGGAAATAAGCTGGTTTATATTACATGCCTATTAATGTGTCATTTTCGACATTGCCTTCTTGGTTTTGACCACAAGATGTCCCTATACCTACTTCCAAAGCAAAAAATATGCATTGGAAGTAGGGACATCTTGTGGTCAAAAACAAGAAGGCAATGTCAAAAATGACATCAGGTTGCAGTGTTGCTAATGACTGAGACATATTCATTATACAGATCTTGGGGCTAGTTACATGCAGTTTAGGCACTGATTAAGGGTTAATAGCCCCAGAACCTGCATAAACATGTACCAGTATTTAAAGGGTACCTGGGGTGACGTGACATAACAAGATAGACATGTAGGTACAGTGGCAAGCATATTTATAACTAGGTTGAGTTCCTTTTCTGTCTTTTTCTGTCTGAAAGAGTTAAACATTCAGGTATGCAAACTAAAGCTTGTCTCTAGTTTTTTACAATGCACTGCTATGGAAAAAACGTGTACCAACCCGTATTAACGCACACTAACGCATACCAACACATTAAGTGTAAAAGTATCCTTAAGCTAACAAAAAATGCTCACCTTAAGCTAACAAAAAACAACTCACTCCAGGGCTCACACCACCAGAGCAAGCCATCTTCCACCTGCCTCCAAAGGATACAACTACAAAAAATGCTTACCTGAGGAAAATGTATGTGTGCTCTAACACCAAGTTTTAACCCTAGCAAGTCTGGCTCTGCAAATCTGGTTCAATTGGCTATTCATGAGGCAATGCTCATGCAAATATGCATTTGCTTTCGCACGCCAAACTATGCAGGGTCAAAAAACGAATACCGCAAAGCGGTCGCCCTGCGGGAATTAGTTCATGCCACATTAGCACTATCCAGGAGCGCCACGGGGAGGCTTCCCAATGCCCCCATACAACCGGGGGACTGCGGGGTCCCAGGCACTCTCACCGCCTGGGAACCACAACAGCACCCCGGAGGGGGAGGCTGGGTGGTGCAGACGACCCCCCCCCCCAAGTGTGGTCAGCGCCGGGGAGAGCCATCTGCACCCACCTCCCAATATTAAAAACAGGCACTAACCTTAACGTCCATTGCGTTCTGCTACATGCGCATTAACTTGGGGGCACCACATGAGAAAGAAGTGAAGCATGGGTCACCCCAAGCTTTAGATTTCAGGGCTGGCTCACACACATACAACACTCCTTTGGGGGGGGGGGGGGGGGGGGCAGGCGCAGACAACTCAATCCAGGGCTCACGCCACCAGAGCAAGCCATCTTCCACCTGCCTCCAAAGGATACAACTACAAAAAATGCTTACCTGAGGAAAATACTGGTGGTGTGAGCCCTGGAGTGAGTTGTTTGCACCTGTCCCCCCCCCCCTCCTCTGGAGTGTTGTGTGTGAGCCAGCCCTGAGCTCTAAAGCTTGGGGTGACCCATGCTTCACTCCTTTCTCATGTGGTGCCCCCAAGTTAATGCGCATGTAGCGGAACGCAATGGACGTTAAGATAAGTGCCTGTTTTTAATATTGGGAGGTTGGAGCGGACGGCTCCCCCCGGCGCTGGCCACGCTTGGGGGGGTCGCCTGCGCCACCCAGCCTCCCCCTCTGGGGTGCAGCTGTGGTTCCCAGGCGGTGAGAGTGCCTGGGACCCCGCAGTCCCCCGGTTGTACGGGGGCATTGGGAAGCCTCCCCGTGGCGCTCCTGGATAGTGCTAATGTGGCATGAACTAATTCCGGCAGGGCGACCGCTTTGCGGTATTAGTTTTTTGACCCTGCATAGTTTGGCGTGCGAAAGCAAATGCATATTTGCATGAGCATTGCCTCATGAATAGCCAATTGAGCCAGATTTGCAGAGCCAGACTTGCTAGGGTTAAAACTTGGTGTTAGAGCACGCATAAATTTTCCTCAGGTAACCGCCCCCCAGCTGATGCCTAGCCCTAAACTCTGCCTGTGCAGAACACTCCAGACAACGTGAGCGCGACCCCGAGCCACGTTAGCGCAGGTGCAGTGAATACCGACGTGGCGAGGTCGGCATCTGGAACGGAGGGGATCCCGGGACAACGGAGCTGTGGCGAGGGACATATCAGCTGCCAGGGGCTGGAGGAAGCCATGGGTAAGTAGATCTAATTTTTTTTTTGGGCCAACTCCGATGTATCCTTTACCCACCTGACTGCCTAACGCCAATTGGCGTCGGGAGGGTGGCAGCCCCAGGACCATTAGATGGTGAAACCGCCGTCTATTTACACTGTACAGCGCTGCAATCTACGGCAGTGCTGTACTGGGGACAGCCGTGTCACTCGGCTGTCCCCTGGGGAGGTATGAGAGTGATCACCTCTCATAGGCTGATGCCTATGACAGCCGATCGTGGTGATTGGCTTGCAGGGGTAAGGGGAAAAAAAATAATAAAAACAATTATACATTTTATTTAAAAAAAAAGTGAAATAAATGAATAAATAACAAAAAAACAATAGCCTGCAGCAGCGATGAGAGCATTTCAACTTTTGTGAAATCGACCGTACAAGATCGTCAATTAAAGACTCAAAAAATACATATCAGGCATACAAAAATGTTCAAACATCGATAGTAAATTGACAGTATACAATATAAAGTGCTTGATTAACGAAGCGGTGCTAACCTACTTAGCACGCCTAAAGACTTTGGGCGTGCTAACCAGGCTGCCAAGTAGGTTAGCACCGTTTTTTGAAATCAGATCGCATGCAAAGTCCCGCTGCACCGCGATACATTTCGCGGACACCGCGCTGTGTGCACGGGACTTTACGCTGATTATCATGACCTAACTGAATTTAGGCGTGAAGAGGGGCTTTATACAAGCCTGCTAACAGTTAGCACCACTTTGTGAATCAAGCCCATAGTTTGTGAAAGTGTATTGCTCGCAATATTTCCCTTTTATGCCCAGAAAAAGCCGATAGAGCAGAGCAGCACCTCCTGGCACAGCTCAGCATTGTGCGCGTCATCACTGCCTATCCACAGCCAGGCTGCAGTCTATCTATAATACACACAGGTGTCTCGGGAGGGGGCGGGGCACGCAGGGACACTGGGACAGATAAGAAGCCCCGCCCCTCGCTCTGACAGGTGACGTCGCCCCCCTTTCCGCTCTCCGCGGATAAGAGCGACTGCTCATGACGTCACATAGTCAGACATGGGTCCAGCAAGTGCCAGCCAATCAGCACACAGCATCGTGGAACAGCGCAGAAGCTGCCGGTCGCTAGCCCCGCCCCCAGGAGCACGCGGGTCACGCCCCCATCAGCGCAGGGCTGGTATTTGCGGGGTTCCGGGCGGAGGGTCCCGCAGTGTCCTGCCCGGAGCAGCGCTCATCTACAGCCGCCTCCCTGTGACCCACTGTGGGGGTGTCCAGGGGGAACCCTGACTGTAGCTGCTGGCTGGCCACGCCCCGCCCTGCCCCCTCCCCGCCCATCTCCCCTCTGTCTGCAAAACCTGACTGAGGGGAGAACCGCCCAACACACATCAGTGCGGGGACCGGAGAGGCAGAGAGTCTATCTGTGAGCTGAGTGCAGGTACTGGAGCCTCATCACTGCATGCCATGCATCATATGCACACACCCTGCATTACTTATACTATCTATCTATCTAGCATCCCATTCACTGACAGCACAGACCCTGCATTACCTATATCATCTATCTATCTATCTATCTATCTATCTATCTATCTATCCAGCCCATTCACTGACTGCACAGACCCTGTACCCGGCATTACCTATATCATCTACCTGTCTACATAATCCTCTCCACTTTCTGTACAGACCCTGTACCCTGCATTACTAGTATCATTTATCTGTCTACATAATCCTCTCCTTCACTAACTGCACATACCCTGTACCCTGCATTATCTATCTATCTATCTATCTATCTATCTATCTATCTATCTATCTATCTAATCATTTCATTCACTTTACTGCACATACCCTGTACTCTGAATTACTTATATCCATCCATCCATCCATCTATCTACATGATATACTTATCCCATTCACTAGTAACTGAATGTATTTACCCTGTACTCTGCATTACCTATATCCACCTATCTACAAAATCATTTCATTCACTTACTACACATACCCTGTACACTGCATTACCTATATCGTATATCTACATAATTATACCATTTATTTACTGTACATAACCTGTACTCTGCATTACATCTATTTATCTATCTACATAATTCCCCCAATTACTTTCTGTACATAACCTGTACTCTGCATTACCTATATAATCTATCTACATAATCGTCTCATTCACTTACTGTGCATACCCTGTACCATGAATTACATCTATATAGCAACAATTATATAATCACCCTATCCTCTTACTGTACATACCCTGTACTCTGCATTACCCATATATCATCTATATATATATCTACATGATATAAGCATCTCATTCACTTACTATACATACCCTGTACCCTGCATTACCTATATCATCTATCTATATCTACTGTATCTACATGATATAATCAACCGCATTCACATACACACCCTGTACCCTGCATTAGCTATAAATCATCTATATACCTGCATGATATGATGGATATTTGTAATGCAGGGTACAGGGTATGTACAGTACTTGAATGGGATAGTCCTGTACTGTACATACCTGGTACCCTGCATTACCTATATCCATCTATTTATATGATATAATCACCCCATTCACTTACTGTATGTACCCTGCATTACTTCTATCTATCTGACATAATTATCCCATTCATTTATTAACTGCACATACCCTGCACCCTGTATTATCTATAATATATACATAATCATCCCATTTACTTAATGTAAATACTTTTGGATAACAACCTATGCATTTCATCTGTTGCCTCATTAAATAAATACGATTATGTATACATCATTTCTTTGTAGAATGGTTTCACAGTGTATACTTCCAAGCCTCTGTGTATTTTAGGCATTCCTCAAAATTATGTTGTAAATGAATGTATGTAAGTGTAGTGAAGACATTTTATGAACACAGATGAGTTTCTTGACAACCTGCATTGGACTCTATAGGAAGCTGTTATCCAGGATTGCAGTGACAGAGGGTGGGGTCACACAGGCAAATCTCTGCATTCTGATTGGCTGCTGTGTTTACATTTCACATCAGATACGTGCAGAACAGATATCTATTGACTGCAGTCATTACTATGCTTAGAATTCCAATTTGCTTACAAATTTATTGCAGACTGTATGCAACTTAGAATTATTGTGGCTGTACACTATACATATTTTTTTATATTTCTTTCCAATTTGAGAATTACAATTAATTGTACTGATTGATTATAACATTTGAAAAATCTGACCAATGTACCACACACGAGTGTTCAAATTTTCCACAATTATGACAAAAAAAATCTTTTACACTACATGGGATTCTGGTTTCTGATTTGGATACGATTTGAAAAACATTCCTGTATGCTGCGATTTTTTGTTTTTTTGTTTTATTTTTTTTGCTGTGTTGCTATAATCCAGTGAAAATCGGAATAACGGTTTGCAGTGTAAAAGAAGCCTGAAAGCTCTGAAAAAAATCAAGGAATTGGCAATCTATCTTACACCATTCAATTTTCATAAAAATTGTACAGAAAAATCTGCCCTTCCTAATTGATATAATCAATAAACGAGAAATTTGACCAGAATTTTTTTTTTCTCTGTACGGCTGACTTGCAGAAACTAAAACCAAAAACTATTTCCCCCCACCCCCCCTCCCATGTAGCTCCATCCTAAGGCAACGATACCCATCCTAGCACTCCCCTTTTCCTAGTTTTACCTGCTTCCATAACCCTATCACTTCAGTTGTCCTTTAAAGTAGTCACTCAATATCCGGTTCCACTACTATCAGCTGAGTACAGGGAGGTGAGGCCCTGCAGAGGGATCATGTGTCCAAAACTGCTCAGCTGAAGACTGGAAAGCGTACCCTAGTCTGATGGATATGCATTGCTGCTGAGGTCACAGAGGGCGGAGTCAGAATTTGGTTACAACTGTATGGATCCAGTGATTGGTCATATCTTGTCAGCAGTCCAGGTTGGGGGTGTGGTAGATTCATAGCATAAATATGCACACATATTCACTAAACCGTGATAACTGATATCACGGTCGCGCTAGTGTATTTCGCCCGCAGTCGTGAATTTTCATGCACAAATTCGCATTTGCATTCGAAAAACATTATGTGCGGTATAACGCATGCAAAACGCTAGCGCAACCGTGATATCAGTTATCACAATTTAGTGGATCAAGCCCTTTGTGTGATGCCATTATGTCACCAGGGGGCGGAGTCTCAAAGGATGGTTTCCAGGGTTTCGTGGAAGCCATGCCAGCTAGAGCTGAGGGTGAAGGAAGGCCCTATCCCATCATTAGTATGATGTTCATAATAAAGTGCTCATGGACTGTATATTATATTTGTATTCTGATCTGTCTCACTGACCCTCCTTCATTTCCTCTGCAGGCCGCCATGCTGGTGAGTCTGGTTCAGGCAGGGAGTACCCTGCTGGAGGAGGCCGTGGGGGACAGCTTGGCTTCCAAGGTGCTGCTGCCCTGCGCCTTTCTGCTTCTTCTGGCCTATCTGTCCAAGCTGGCCTTCAAGCACCTCAGTGCAGTGGAGCCGGAGAATGTGGTGAGTTCAGGATGCACCAGAACTGTGACAACTGTGTGACAAGTGCCAGGAATGGACCTGAGCTCACAGCCGGTCCTGGAGGACAGCGGAGTGCTTGTTGTATTGTGCTGTGTTCTTACAGTACTGAGGTGGCTGTTAAACCAGGGAGAGAGCTCTGATTGGCTGTACACAGGGCTGGGGAGTCAGTGCAAAAATCAGCCAACTCTGCAGTTTATGGAACCACTGACTTCTCAGTTTATGAAACCACCGACTCCAGCTCTGACTCCTTCTCCAGGTACCCGAAAATTGCTCCAACTCCGACTCCACAGCCCTGGCTGTGCAGACTGGCTGTGCTGCATGCAGGGATGCTGTGGATGGATACTGAGGTTGCTGTTGTGCTGGGGAGAGAGCTCTGATTGGCTGTGCTGCATGCAGGGATGCTGTAGATGGATACTGAGGTGGCTGTTGTGCTGGGGAGAGAGCTCTGATTGGCTGTGCTGCATGCAGGGATGCTGTAGATGGATACTGAGGTGGCTGTTGTGCTGGGGAGAGAGCTCTGATTGGCTGTGCAGACTGGCTTGCTGCATGGAGGGATGCTGTGGATGGATGAATTCCATGAAGGAAAGAGGCTTATGTATTTCCCTGGACTTGGCAAGCGATGTAGGTTCCCTGGATGAAGCCGGCAGCTGTGTAGCCATGTGGTCTGGTAATCCTCTTGGTATGTGTATCATAGTGCTGGCTTTGGATGTGTTTAGAGAACTCTGATGCTGAAATCAGATTGGTTTTGCAGGAAATGCTTGGTGCAGACAGGTAGCACTATGGAGCTAATTCACAACAAACTTAAAAATTATCTCCTCTTAGTTTGGCCTGATACGCACTCGCAGAGGTGGAAAACTGAGCTCTGTACAGACACATTGCTCAGCTGTACTGTTGCTATGGAAACAAAACGAAAGGGGAGGTGGGACAACATTGTGGCTTATGATAGGTAGGGTAAGGAGTAGAACATGCACCTTATTGAGGGACACCTCTACACACTAAATTCTTGGCTTAGATGGCCCCAAACAGCCAGCTGGGCTGAGTAGTTTTGTCTAGGGCCCAGGCATGGGCAAACTTGGCCCTCCAGCTGTTAAGGAACTACAAGTCCCACAATGCATTGCAGGAATCTGACAGCCACAGTCTTGACTCATAAAGGCAAATGCATTGTGGGACTTGTAGTTCCGTAACAGCTGGAGGGCTGAGTTTGCCCATGCCTGGCTCTAGGCTGTGTAAGAAGCTTAGTAAGGGTCAAAGGAACTGATTTACCAAGACTGTTGGAAGGAAAACTCAGAATAAAAATGGAGAAATCACCCAGTGGAACCAATCCAAATCCTTGCTTCATTTCCTGATAAAGTTGGGTTTGTTAAAGGGGAACTGAAGTGAGAAGAATATGGAGGCTGCCATATTTATTTCCTTTTAAACAATGCCAGTTGCCTGGCAGTCCTGCTGGTCTATTTGGCTGCAGTAGTGTCTGAATCACACCAGAAACAAGCATGCAGCTAGTCTTGTCAGATCTGACAATAATGTCAGAAACACCTGGTCTGCTGCATGCTTGTTCAGGGTCTGTGGCTTAAACTATTAGAGGCAGAGGATCAGCAGGGTTGCCAGGCAACTGGTATTGCTTAAAAGGAAATACACAGGGCAGCCTCCATATACCTCTTACTTCAGTTGTCCTTTAAAGTGGACCTGAACTCAGAACTTCCTTTCTGCTGTAAAAGATAAGCAACAGCATAATAACCATTAAAGGGAACCTAAACGGAGAAGGATATGGATTTTTCCTTAAAATAATACCAGTTGCCTGACTCTCCTGCTGATCCTGTGTCTCTAATACTTTTAGCCACAGCTCCCGAACAAGCATGTAGATCAGGTGCTCTGACTGAAGTCAGACTGGGTTAGCTGCATGCTTGTTTCATGTGTGTGATTCAGCCACTACTGCAGCCAAAGAGATCAGCAGGACTGCCGGGCAACTGGTATTATTTAAAATGAAACATCCATATCCCTCTCAGTTAAGGTTCCCTTTAAAGAAAAACATTTCTTTGTTACAGCTGCAATAAATATTCAGTGTGTCTTCTTCCTTCTTTACTGGGAGCAGACATAGGGTTAACATCCTCTGTTTACAAATTGGCTGCTCTGATGAGGTAGCCAGCTGACACAGCTGAGAGTTCAAATTAGACTTGTGATTAGTCACAGATGAGGGGGATCGGACAGGCTAAACTCTTTAGATACCGGATGCATTTCTCTCTGTTTTCCTTCTGCTTTGTGCAAGAGTTCAGGCCCACTTTAAGGTGAACAGTAGCTGTGTGACTTGTTTTGATAAATTGGCTCCAGTAAATCAGATAGTAATAGAGACTCCACACAACAACTGGCCTAGTATCACCTGATAAAGTTAGCAATGGCAGCCTCCACATTCCTCTGTTTGGTATTTTCAGTCCTCACACAGCCTGGTATCTCTTGGGCACACGGTGGCTTATTGGACAGCGTCCTGTGTGTGTTTTTCCCATGAACTGAATACCTTCTATCAGACGGAATAGCTGCACCCCTGTATATAGTAGAACAGTCCCTTTATCTGATATCCGTTTCCTGTATCCCGCAGAAATATCCTCCATACATCTCATCCCCGATCCCTTTCCTGGGACACGCCATCTCTTTCGGGAGGAGTCCGATCGAATTTCTAGAAAAGGCTTATGAACAGGTGAGCTGACCAATGAGCATATTTATACAATTGGCACCCCTCTTGTAACATGGTATAACCCAGAAACATGGCTGTGCCAATCCTGCACAGTGCCCTGTGATTGGTGGAACAGCCGTTGCTGCTGCTGCTGCTGCCCCTGTTGTTTAGAGATGCGAAGTTCTGATATTTTCAATGATCCGGATGATTCTAATTGGATCATTGAAAAGATCCGGATCTTTGATCCGAATCTCGGATCATTTTACAAGGGAAGCATTTGGGGGTGAAATGACTAGCAGGACAGGAGAAGGGGAGGGGGGTGGACACACAGAGAAGGGGAGAAGATGCACGGAGTGGACAGAGAAGGGAGGAGGGACGAGCAGAGAGCAGAAATGCTTGCACACAATACCCACATGCTGCAATCATATGCTTTACATATATTTCACCTACATGTTCATCTGTATACAACCCAACTCGCATTCCCAGAAGTAAAGTGCAGCTGTTTAGAGCAGTGCAGGAGAATCATATTGCCCTGCAATCACAGTGCCTGCCCTGTCCTAGCCCAGCATGCTGCCTGTAACGTTACTGAGCTGTGCCAAAAGTTTCCAATGTGTTCACTGTGCAGCACTACGGAACAGACAGCCTATAATGAGCAGCATATTACAGCCAGTATGTGTGCTCTACACATATCTGGCAGTGGCACCCATGTCCTCTCTCTCTCATCTACCTGTGGCTGTGCAAGGCTGCCTCCCCTTCAACAGAGCGATCCATCTCTGCTCTGCTTCCAGGACCCCGCTGCCCGCTGAGGGGGCGTGTCGCTCCTGGCCCTGCCCCCTTTGCAATCCGAATCACTCATTTTGATGATTCAGATGATTTGACTCACTAATCTGCTGCATGCTTGTTCAGGGTCTATGGTTAAAAGTATTAGATGAAGAGGATCAGCAGGGCTGCCATGCAACTGGTATTGCTTAAAAGGAAATAAATATGGCAGCCTCCATATCCTTCTCACTACAGTTGTACTTGAACACCCAAGGCTCATATGAGAGCTGTGAAGGTCCCTGGGGTGCGTACAGCCTTTACTCTTAGTGCAGACTAGCAGGTGACGTGTGACTTCTCTCTTGTGCAGTACGGCCCGGTCTTCAGCTTCACCATGGTGGGGAAAACCTTCACCTATCTGGTGGGCAGCGATGCTGCGGCTCTGCTCTTCAACAGCAAGAATGAGGACCTGAACGCAGAAGACGTCTATTCCCGGCTCACCACCCCTGTGTTCGGCAAGGGAGTGGCTTACGATGTCCCAAATCCGGTAAGTGCTGGCGTATCAACAGGATTATTTCCTAAATTGCAATATAGTAAAACGACCACAAGATGTCACTGTGTGTAAAAGGTGATGATGTGCTCTATGGCATTGTTCTTTCCTGTATTCACTCTCTGTGGCCCTCTCTTATCTGGTGGTGGTATATGATATATCTCTGCATTTTTTTCTTCAGTAAAGCCTTCTAACATGTTATACTGGGTGCCTATCTGCGTGTATATACCACTCTGCTCCAACAGTAAGAACCAATGAATGGTCCATTAGCTGGTCTGTCTTGACATGCAGCATTTGTCTTACTAACCGTTAAACCTATAGGGGATTTTTTTTTTTAAATATGACTTATTGGTTGGCTAAACCTCACCTGGGTCATATCAGAATATAACAGGGTTCTCAATAAGAACAATGTGTGCATGGAGTTTGTATGGTTTTTTTTTGCCTGTGTTTTTGTAGTTTTTTTTTCCCCAAGTACTCTTTTTCATCCCTCATGGGGTGGTTTTCCCTCCTGTCCAAAACCCACAGAAAGGGGCAGCCCAGTTGGACAGACAGTCATTCTGATCATGTACTGTGGCTTCTGTGGCCATTCTATATTTATGCGCATGCACACCAATCAAATGTACAACTCATTGCCATTACAGCATTATGGCATGATAAGATCATGATAAGATTGCTCTGGTGATGGGTGGAGTTCGTCAGAGAGGAGGGAGTATGTGTGAAAACTCCTCCCACTTCTCCTTATATGGAAGTGGCCACGTCAGTGGCAGATAAAACACATTGAAGACTGTTAAATGTGTCAAGAAAGGCTATCGGCTGCCTGCAGACATGGAGGAAGGAGGAATCCATAGACAAAGCTGATAAGGTACCGCCAAATGATTTAACTTCTAGCATATCTACAGACCTCAGTATAATCCCACCTTAATCTGCAAGTACATCATTGCCAGGAAATCTATAGACACAGAACATTTGTATTGTGCTCGGACTCAAAGCGCCAGAGCAGCAGCCCCTAGGGCATGTCTATAGGCAGTAGCAGTGTTAGGGAGTCTTGCCAAGGACTCTTCACTGAATACGTGGATGCTTACTGAACAGGCAGAGCCAAGATTTTAACCCAGGTCTCCTATGTCAGAGTCAGAGCCCTTAAAGGGAACCTGAGGTGAGAGGGATATGGAGTCTGCCATATTTATATCCTTGTAAACAATGCCACTTGCCTGGCAGCCCTTTTAATATTCTGGCATAAGTAGTGTCTCATATTCAAAGCCCTCGAACAGTCCAGTAAATCCAGGAACACCTGAGTCAGCTGAGTCAAAGTACCTGATATGCATATGCTTGTTCAGGGTCTATGGCTAAAAGCATTAGAGACAAAGGATCTGGAGGACAGCCAGGCAACTGGTATTGCTTTAGCCTCTTGAGGACGACAGTGTGACACCCCCCCCCCCCCCCCCCCCACACACACACACACACACACACACACACACACACACACACACACACACACACACACACACACACACACACACACACACACACACACACCCCTAAAGACCAGGCCATATTTTGTTAAATAGGCCACTGCAGCTTTAAGGCCAAGCTGCAGGGCTGCACAACACAGCACACAAGTGATTTCCCCCCCCCCCCCCCCCCCCCCTTTTCTCCCCATCAAAAGAGCTTTCTGCTGGTGGGGTCTTATTGCTCCCCAGATGTTTATTTTCATAAAAAATTATTTCTCTTATCTTGTAATAAATGTGTGGGTTTTTTTTTAAATTATTTTTAGTTTCTCCCTCCCCCCCCCCTCCCCCGCCAACCAATCAGCGTGATTACGTCCCTGCCTACAGAGGGGACAGCCGTGTCACACGGCTGTCCCCAGTACAGCGCTACCTTAGATCGCAGCGCTGTACATGGTGATTAGACTGCGTTTTCGCCATCTTACAGTCTCCGAGCAAGAGACTGAAGGCGGGGCAGAGCTACCTAGCGGAGATGCGCGCAATCTTCTGCAAAAGCAAGCCCCGGGACTTTACGCAATAACGCGGTCAGCAAAAGGTTAAAGGAAATAAGTATGGCAGCCTCCATATCCCTCTCGCCTCAGGTTCCCTTTAAAGGATACCTGAGTGACATGTGACATGATGAGATAGACATGTGTATGTACAGAGCCAAGCACACAAATAACTATGCTGTGTTCCTTTTTTTTCTTTCTCTGCCTGAAAGAGTTAAGTAGTAGCAGTATCTGTTTTTCCCTTTTGACGTTCTTCCTTTTGATGTTGCATGTATATAAGCTGTCTGTACCACCAGCTTGCAAACTAACAGGATATAAGCCTGACGAAGGCTGCAAGGCCGAAAGCTTGCTTATTTTTATTCATTTTTAGCTCGCCAATAAATGGTATCATCCGGATTTAAAACTTCTTGCTTTGAAAGAGTTCAATATCAGGTATGTAAGTGGCTGACTCAGTCCTGACTCAGACAGGGAGTGACTACAGTGTGAACGTCACTGATAAGAAATTCCCCTTTTTACCTCTTTCTTGCTCTCAGAAGCCATTTTCTGCTAGGAAAGTGTTTTATAGTTGGAGTTTCTTATCAGTGAAGGTAACACTGTAGTCACTTCCTGTCTGAGTCAGGACTGAGTCAGCCACTTACATACCTGATATTTAACTCTTTCTTTCACAAGACACGTAGCAATGCTCTGGAATAATGTCATTTGAACGACTTGTACACCCTGGCCGACTGCACGTTTATCTGTCTTACAGTCATTTAAATTGATAAGCCAGTGTGATCAGTTAAATGTTGTGTAGCAAAAAAAATTTGTCATCCAAAATGCCAAAATTTTGTCATTCGTTGTACATTTCAAACGACTTTTGTACAAGTCTTTACAGAGCTAAGTGCTGCAGAGGAAGGCTACTGGAGCTGCTTTGCTACCAGAACTGCTGTGTTGATGGAAGGATGTCCCGTCTTTTATTGTAGATCTTTTTGGAACAGAAGAAAATGTTTAAAACCGGTCTGAATATTTCTCATTTCAAAAGACACGTGAGCCTGATAGAGGAGGAGACGGCGGAGTATCTGAAGCGCTGGGGGGACAGCGGAGTGACAAGTAAGAGCAGCTCTCCGTACACTGATCTAGCTGCATGATTGTCCTAAAGGTGCCCACTAATGATACAATCTTGGTTGCCCAATCTTAACAAATATGTAGTAGAAGAGTATGTCAAATATCTTATCGATATCTTCCTCAAATGATTATCAACTACTTAAAGAGCCAGCCTAAAAGTCATCATAATCAAGATTTACCAGGAGTGGCCGCGTACCTCACTATTCAACAATCTTGAAATTCACTCAAATAATTTGCAAAACATTTTAAAGGGACTCCGACGAGTGCAGTAGCTATGGAATGAAGCATACCATTTTTAAGCTCTCTTTCTCTTTCCAATGATATATAAACCGCCGCCCTACACCTTTTTAATCTTCGCTATTTTCGCGATCGAAATTGCGGCCGCCATCTTGGATTCCGTATTCAGCATTGTATTATGCAGGACGACACTTTCCCCAGTGTCGGCAGCTCCATTCAGCACAATGCAATGAAATACAAGGAACCCAGGGGGATATAATTACAAACATCATGCTGGTAGGTGTGAGGATATAATTAATTAGTTGTGGGTATGCTTAAAGGCATACCCACAGGCACTGCTCAGAGTCCCTTTAAGGGCTCGTTCCCACTATCGCGAATCTGCATGCGTCCAACGCATGCAGATCCGCACATGTAATGCAAGTGGATGGGCCTGTTTCCACTGTAGCGTTGTTGAGGTGCGTTTTTTTTCAGCGTGAAAAAAACGCACAAAAGAGCCAACGATTTCGCCTGCGTCGGGAATCCGTGCGAATCGCCGCTAATGTATTTAATAGTAAAAACGCATGCGTTTGTTACATGCGTTTTTACCCGCGATTTCGCGTGCGATTTCGCACCTTTTTCAATTTTATTTAGCCCTGGCAGTGTCATGGTTAATTTCGCATGGCACCCTGCCATGCGAAATCGCATGCGAAATCGCGGGTAAAAACGCATGCGGAAACTCATCCGCATGCGTTTTTACAAGCGTCGGAATGCGGCCGAAATCGCGTCGCAACAGTGGGAACGAGCCCTTAAACACATCTAATCAACCCAATGCAAGATGGAGATCATCATTTCTCTGCATTAATACAAGCTTTTCTGACAAGTAAACCGTTGTTTAAAAGGAAATTAATATGGCAGCCTCCTTATTCTTTTTAGTTCAGGTGTACTTTAAAGGGAAGCTAAACTAAAGTAACAAATTTAACTTACCTGGGGCTTCTACTAGGGCGGCTGCCCTGTGCCCGCAGTGTTACTAAGTGTTCCTCCAGTCCCATGCAGCGACGCTCCTTTAGCCATTTGACTGGCAAATCGGTGGGCCACTGCACATGCGCGGCCGTGAGCGTCCTCAATCATGCTCCCATCGCCAGGAGCATTCTGCACATGTGCAGTCGAGATTTTTTCATATTGCGCATGCAATCAGGAGATGCGCAGACCGGGGCTGTGCATCAAATTGAAGCAAGGGAGCTGCAGGGAACCGGAGGTTCGTTTAGTGACGGGGCAGGCACAGAACGGCTGCAGGGGGCTGGCGGAAGCTCCAGGTAAGTTCAAACTTGTTTTTTATTTTTTCAGTTTAGGTTCACTTTTAATATGGACATTACCTGAAGCTCCTACCCTGTATCTGCCTGATGTCATACATTGCAGCACTGCCACGCTATAATGCGCAAAACTTTATAACTTTCTCTGTACTAGCTAAACATTTACTGCTTTCTCTCTGTAATCCTGGATACATGTCTTTATTTTATTCTCTAGACTTCTTTGAAGCTTTGTCGGAGATGATAATCCTGACGGCCAGCCGCTGTCTGCACGGGAAGGAGATCCGCGGCATGCTGGATGAGAAGGTGGCGCAGCTGTATGCTGATCTGGATGGAGGCTTCACACACGCTGCCTGGCTCCTCCCTGGCTGGCTGCCGTTACCCAGCTTCAGGTACTGCCACTGATATACGATCTGCTACAGACAAACTCCAGGCAGAGAGCTGAACATATCATCTAACTGTGGGCAATGAGGTGGCTGCAGCTAAATGTCCTCTCTTCAAACTGATCCATCACACCAGAAGCGATAAGCTGAGAGAGTGCCTTTCAGTCATTGTGGGTGTGGCTGTTACTGATGCCTTGATTGCATCATCCCCTCTGTTCAATCTGCAAGGGAGTAATGATAGGTACCCACAATGCAATTTTCAGACAGATTTACTGTCAGATCGATTATTTTTACAACATGTCTCAGATAAGTTTAATTGGCTTTCCCCTAAAATAAAAAAAATAAATAAAATTGGCCCTAGACCAGCGTTTTTCAACCAGTGTTCCGCGGCACACTAGTGTGCCACGGAACGTTGCCTGGTGTGCCGTCCTCTTATCCCCCTCTCGCCCGTCCCCCGCTGTTATTACCTTAGCAGCGGCCGCTCTCCCCTCTCCAGCGCATGTATTTATTCTAGCAGCGTATCTCCTGGCTGCTCTGCATGTGATACGCAGGAGGCAGGGCTCAGTTACCATAGTAACGGCGATACATATCGCCGTTACAGGAAGCCGCTGCCCTGCTTCCTTCCGCATCACACAGAGCAGCCAGAGATACGCTGCTTGAATATACACGCGCCGGAGAGGGGAGAGCGGCAGCTGTTAAGGTAATAACAGCGGCGTGGACGGGCGGGGGGCACTATACCGGGGCACTATACTGGCTATCCTGGGGCGCTATACTGGGGCACTATACTGGCTATACTGGGGCACTATACTGGGGCACTATACTGGCTATACTGGGGCACTATACTGGCTATACTGGGGCACTATACTGGCTATACTGGGGCACTATACTAGCTATACTGGGGGGCTATACTGGGGCACTATACTAGCTATACTGGGGCACTATACTAGCTATACTGGGGCACTATACTAGCTATACTGGGGCACTATACTAGCTATACTGGGGCACTATACTGGCTATACTGGGGCACTATACTGGCTATACTGGGGCACTATACTGGCTATACTGGGGCACTATACTGGCTATACTGGGGCACTATACTGGCTATACTGGGGCACTATACTGGCTATACTGGGGCACTATACTGGCTATACTGGGGCACTATACTGGCTATACTGGGGCACTATACTGGCTATACTGGGGCACTATACTAGCTATACTGGGGCACTATACTAGCTATACTGGGGAGCTATACTGGGGCACTATACTAGCTATACTGGGGCACTATACTAGCTATACTGGGGCACTATACTGGCTATACTGGGGCACTATACTGGGGCACAAAAGGTTGGGAAACACTGCCCTAGACTACTATACATACACTACATTATACATACATGTGACTATGATAGGGATTGTAAACCCCTCTGAGGGACAGTTAAATGACAATATACTCTGTACAGTGCTGTGTAAGATGTTGGCGCTATATAAATAATAATAAAAATGTCGATCTGACTCCCGATTGATTTTTCGATCGAAATTTTTTTTTCCCGTTCACTTCTATGAAAAATCGATCGGAATTCAGATCGGACATGTTGGAAATAATTGATCTGACAGTAAATCTGTCAGACAATTGTACCGTGTGTACCTAGCATTAGGCACAGTCTGAATCTGTGTGAGAAAACTGCAGCCTATAGCAGGAAGTGACCAGTATATATGATCTAATAGACAAGTTCCTCTTTAAAGCGGGCCTGAATTCAGAATTTTCTCTCTGCTCTAAAAGATAAGTAACAGCCTAATAACCTTTTAAAGAAAAAAAAATCTTTGTTACAGTTTACAGAACTTCTGCAGTGTGTCTATTTCCTGCTATCATGGAAGCAGACAAAGGGTTAATATCCTGTGTTTACATTTTAGCTGCTCTTGGCCGAGGACTAACACATTTCTGTGCTGACACACCTGAGAGCTCAAAATACTTAGACGAGGGGGAATTAGACAGGCTAAACTCTCTAAAAAAACACACAGGGTGCATCTTTCTGTTTTCCTTATGTCCTGTGCAAGGGTGCAGGTCCACTTTAAATACCGTTTTTTTTTTTTTTTTTTTTTTTTTTTTTTTTTTTCTTTATATCCATTATCCATAAGTATTCTTTGGTCATTCAACTGTAAGCTCCCATACAACTAATAATCAGTCATATCTTTGTGGATCTTAGAGAGCAGAGACAGGAGAAATGGCTGCCCCTCACTGTAGACCAATGCTATTGCAATAGCTTCCCCTGGCTTTGCCTGCAAACAAACCTGCTGCTGCCCATAGCTGTGTGTGGCAGGATTACTCATATATCTGTGATCTGAACATTAGTTCTGGTGATCAGAGCAAAAACTTTTCAAGCATCAATTAACTCAATATAAAGACTGTTCACCAGGGACCGACTAACAAATGACAAGGTGTGATAATGCAGTATAATCGCCTAGAACAGGGGTAGGGAACCTATGGCTCGGGAGCCAGATTTGGCTCTTTTGATGGCTGCATCTGGCTCACAGATAAACCAGTAGAGGTCGATTCACTAAGCTACACGGCTCAAGCAGCACAGCCTGGCAGCGCAAGTAACATTTTCAAAGTAGTGCATGCTACTGCTGTAGTATGCACTATTAAATTACTTGCGCTACCCCAAAAACTAACAGCTGCTCCATTTGTCCCACTCTGGACCCTGTCAGGTCCAGTGACTTTATAGGATGAGATCCCCGCACTTTGATTGGCCCAATAGGCTGCCTGTCACTTGACAGTGAATCAACCCCCAAGTCAGCTAATTGTACAAGCTGTTAGTCGGTATTTCTCCTGTCTGGCTCTCGGGGGAAATTGCTGATGTTGCTGAAACCCAAGAGAAGCTGAAGACTTGTCTGACACATCTGCTGCCCAGCGGATCAACTGTATACACATCACCATGGCAACAGGGATGTGAGCCCTACTGCCCCAGTTTGAAACATATAGTATGGCTCTCAGGGAATTACATTTTAAAATATGTGGCGTTTATGGCTCTCTCAGACAAAAAGGTTCCTGACCCCTGGGCTAGAGTAATGGTGTGAACACTGTTATCAGAGAGGTGTGGTGGTCTGAATTTGCTGTATGTCACATGGGAAGTTTCAGCATTGGCGTTCTTCTGCAGGCGCAGAGATCGGGCGCATCGCGAGATCAAGCAAATCTTCTATGAGGTGATCCAGAGGCGCCGGCAGTCAGAGGAGAGGGAAGACGACATGCTGCAGACGCTAATGGACGCCACGTACAAGTAAGTCTTTTTTATTGGCTGTGCTGAGATTTGTGCCGTGTCCTCGCTGTTCACATGCGGGAAAAGTGTCCGACCTGTCTGTCTCTATGGCCCATAGCAACCGTTTTCTTTTTTAACATAACATTCGTGGAACCATGATGAAAAGCTTGGCAACTGGATGCACTTTGTTGTACTGGGTGCAGAGAACTGTAAAAGTGGCAATACAACTGATTGAACATCTGATTCGATAATGAATATTGAATTGGATGCAATTAGGTGCTGCCACAAGCATGCTCCATTAACGATTCGACCAATTTTGGACCGAAATTGATTGAATGTATCAATTGGACATGCTGCAAGATGTCGGAACGGATGAGGTTGATCGGGTGCGCGGCGGGAACGGCATGCGATATCGGGAAGAGCTACGACCAGGATGGAACGCCTGGCCTGGCCAAAATGGGTTGAATCGTCGATCGGCATGCTTGTAGTGGCATCAATTTGCATCCGATTTGATAATACAGTAATTGATGCATTAACACCTTAATTCAGCCCACAGGTGTGAGGTCACCTGACCTCTGAGCAGACAACCCTGCCTCCCATGGGGCTACGCCTCCCTCCTTAGTTGAATACCGTTCAAGGCTGGATTTATACTTTTTGTGCCCCTGGGCCAAGTATATTGGCGCTCACCTTCCATGTGCGGCAGTGCCCCTCCCATTCCATGTGCAGCCCCCTCTCCTATGTGTATCATCCATGTGCAGCAGCTCCCCTCCCGTTCCATGTGCAGCCTCTCCTCTATGTGTATCATCCATGTATGCAGCCCTTCCTTTTCATGAACAGCTCCCTTGAGCACTAACTTCCCCTTTTCATGTGTTGTTTCCCATTCAGTCTCCTCTTTCATATGTAGCAACCCCTCTTTCATGTCCAGCAGGTGTGCCCTATGCTGCAGCCGCCCGAGGCCCGGGCTTTTGTGGCCTTTCTAGAAATCCGTCCCTGATACCGGGTCAGCTTTAGTCACAGACTATTGCTGCCCTCCCCACAAACACCAGCGCTGCCTTCCAATGTATCCCCCGCACACTCTGATCTAGAGGGATGGATAATGGCTGTGAACCCCCCCGTCCCCCCAAATAGACTATTTGCATTATTGGTAAGAAGGTAGCAGAGGAAGAAAATTAAGGAAATCGTTTATATACTTTAAAGTAGTAATCCTGCTTTAGTGGAAAATTTATTAAGCACAAGGCCCTCCCATAATGTATTCATATGACACTATCTGTTACTTCTCCTTCTTCCCTCCAGCGATAAACAGTGGTGTACTGCACCAAGGCCAGGCACTTCTGTGCATGAGGACTATGGGAAGTATGTGGGAGGAGCAGTCATCAGTAGGCTCCTCCCAGTTTATAGATTTCTGTACATAGCTGGTAGTGGAGACACTGCACTGGGGGTGTGTCGTAATGACATCATCCCATGCGGACTCCACCCCCAGAAGTGCATGTACAGCAGTGTCCATCTTTATTTCAGTACTGTCTCTTTAAAATTAACAATTTTAAAGCGTAATCATTTTTGTATTGTTTTTGGAGACCTAACGCGCAAAAAAGTAACGATCCATCTATCACCCCTGTTATGTCTCGTGTGTGGATATTATATGTAAGGTCTGGCATGGGAGGATTATGCATCCAGCATTTGTGAAATCTATAACCCTGCCACTGCCTGAGTGCAGAGAGAGGCCGGTCACATGCTGCGTTGTGTGTTGCAGGGATGGCCGCCCGCTCAATGACGACGAGATCGCTGGAATGCTCATTGGCCTCTTACTGGCCGGGCAGCACACCTCCTCCACCACCAGCGCCTGGATGGGCTTCTTCCTGGCCAAAAACAAGAGCATACAGGAGCAGTGCTTCGCTGAGCAGAAAGCCGTGTACGGAGAGGACCTCCCACCTCTGGAATATGAGCAGGTGAGGGTCTGTCTGCTGACGTAACTCCGTCTCATCATCCATCATTATTTATAGGACTTATAGATTAGGCAGCGCTGTATGAGAAATAAGCAGTGCAAATGGAGGACTTCCAGATATTTTAAATAAAAACTAAGGCACGAAAGGAGAAGAGGCCTCTGCCCAAGTGGCATCATAGGATACTCTTGACTGGGGATTGGGAAGTGACATAGGTTCGAGTTAAAGGGACTCCGAGCACCTCTCATGGGCATGCCTTTAAGCCAGATGATTTCCAAAGGTCAATGGCCATGTGTGTCACTTCCTCTTCCTGCTTCATTCAGTGATGCACTTCTCTAACAGAGAAGACAGGGGTGACCCGGAAGTTATAACATAGCCAAGATGGCAGCTGTGTTTTTTTTTTTTATTGAAATCGAACAAAAACTATTTGGTGTAGAACGGTAAAAGAGGTGAAAGAGGAGAGCTCAAGCTACAGAAAATTATGCATGTTTAAGTACTTTGCAGTACTGGTCAGAGTCTTAAAGGCATACCCATGAGAGGTGATCGGAGTCCCTTTAAGGGGAGGTAGGTAAAGTCCTTTTCTAGTGAGCTTGAGCAGCTCTAGAAAAGTTTTGGAGCCACGAATGGTAAGTGGTAATGAGCTAGGACATTTCATTTTCTAACGGCAGAGCTTGATGATTTCATAGTATAGCAGGTGAGGAGTTTATTGCAGGATCTGCAGTAAGGAGTAATACTTATATGTACTTTAGATTGTTGTTTTCTGCACTACAAACCTGTCTTATCTGTACTCCTTTATTTCTGCAGCTGAAAGACTTGCATGTCCTGGACCGCTGCATAAAAGAGACCCTCAGACTGAGGCCTCCTATCATGACCATGATGAGAATGGCCAGGACGCCACAGGTCAGTGCAGAGGAGGATTCTGGGTAATAAGTGTTATTAATAGAGCATGAGTGACATAGGCTCTTCTCTTCCAGTCTGTGGGGGGATATGACATCCCTCCTGGGCACCAGGTCTGTGTGTCCCCCACCGTCAATCACCGCCTGAAGGACACCTGGGTGAAGAACACGGAATTCATCCCAGACCGCTACCTCCATGAGAATCCCGCTGCTGGGGAGAAGTTTGCCTACGTACCATTCGGAGCAGGTATGGAACTGACCCTTAGCCATGGATTAGTGTGTAAATAGGGTTAGCTGTAGTAAAATATCTGTTTAATTTACCAATGTTTTACTATTGTAAATTAGTGTGTGTGTGTGTGTGTGTGTGTGTGTGTGTGTGTGTGTGTGTGTGTGTGTCTGTCCCCGTTTCCCACCGGTATTTGATTGGCAGTGAAATGCCTCTCAAACTCTCACTGCTGCACGGTAACTGCTTGCTGAGCACACAGTGCAACTGCCTGTGGAAAAGAGGCCTAAAGGTGGCCAAACCATACAATTAAAAGATCCAATTTTTCACCAATTCATAATTTCCATCGGTTGTCCCAAAAAAATCGAGAGCTTTTCTTTGTTTTCGATCACTAAATTCAATCGAATTTCCAATTTTATTTTTTTTTCTGTTTTTTTTTTTTTTGAGATTGTTCATGTTGGAGATTTCACTTAATCAAAAATTGTATGGTGTGTGGTAGATTGTCAATTGATGTAGAGTACCAATCAATTTTTTCTACACTTTCAATTTTATTTATGATGGGGGGGGGGGGGGGGATTGAAAATAGGTTTGTGGTGCATTGGTCAGATTTTATGAATTGTTACGATGAATCAGAAAAATTGATTGCTATTCTTGAATTGAACAGATTTTTTTTTTATTATTTATTGTATGGTGTTTGTGTGGCCACCTTAAAGAGACTCTGAAGTCTCAAAAAAAAACACGTTTTTACTTAACTAACTTGATAAGCACTAATGCCCTACCTAAAACTCTGCATCCCCGCAGCTGAAATCGCTATTAAACCCCCCCAAATCCCAGGGCAAAAATCCACAACTTTCTTGGTCTTGGATTTTGCTGCTGAGAGAGGCAGAGCTTCTAGCTGCAGCTCTGTCTTTCTTATGCGCGTCAATCAGCACTAATTGCCGCTTCTCCCCGCCCCTCTCAGTGAAAGACAGAGGGCGGGAGGAGGCGGTAATCTGTGCCGATTGACGGGAGTAGAGGCAGAGCTACTGGCTAAAGCTCTGCCTCTACAGGAAGAGCTGCGCAAATCTTCCATCCTTCCCCCCCCCCCCCCCTCGGATTTCGGGGGGGAGGGGGGGCTAATAGGGATTTCAGCTGCAGGAATGTAGTAATTTAGGTAGGGCAGTAGAGCTTACCAAGTTAGTTAAAAAACATGTTGGTTTTATTTTTATTTTTTTTGAGACCTCAGAGTCTCTTTAACCTCCCTGGCGGTAAGCCCGAGCTGAGCTCAGGCTATGCCGCGCAGGGGGAGATCTCAGCCCCTGGTGGGGCGATTTTTACACTGTAAATTGCTGTGCGCGCAGCCAGCACTTTGCTAGCCACGCGCACAGCTTGATCGGCCGCACGCAGCTGCGAAAGAGGGCCCCCCCCCCCGCCAGAGCCCTGCGCTGTCCGGACCAATGAGTTCCGGGCAGCGCTATGGGCTGGATCTGAGGCGTCTGACGTCAGGACGTCGGCTGACGTCCATGACGTCATCCCGATCGTCGCCATGGCGACAGGAGAAGCCAAACAGGGGAACGCGTTATATACGCGTTCCCCTGTTTGCTATAGATGCCGGCGACGATCGCACTAGAGGGACACATGCACCCTCTAGTGGTGTTTTATGTAGCTACCACTCTGGTAGCTTTACATGAAACAAAAAAAAATTTTTTTTAAAAAAAAGGATTTTTGCCAATTTGGCAAAAAAAAATTAACCGCCAGGGAGGTTAAGGGCTCAAACCAACAATCAGCCTTTTCTAAGCGCTAGTGATTTGAAAAAGCTCTTGCTAATGCAATGCTATGGGGGATTTCTATAAAAGCACATCGATCAAGTGGGATCACACCCATAGCATTACATTAGCAAGGGCTTTTCAAATCACAAAGCGCTCCTAGTGAGACCCAGGCCTCTTTTTTTTTTTTTTTTCTTCTTTTTTTTTTTTTTCCCCGGACAGTTGAACTATGTGCTCAGCAAGCAGTTGTGAGAGTTTGAGAGGCATTTCACTGGAGATGGAGGCCTCGGGCTGCTTTATTGCCTTGAGCTTGTATGGATACTGCAGAAACAGAACGGGTTCCACAGTCATTAATAGGGAAGTTCAACAAGATGCAAATCATTATGAGTTCATACAGGATTGTGCAAATTAATGCAGCATTCACTTAGTCAATGTTCAGGGTACTTTCACACTATACCTGGGTTTAAATGGATTGGTCCATTTTCAAACTGCACACATTTGCATACAAATGTGCATGATTTCAGAACAATTAGCATCACATTAATCATTCCTACTCCTGAGTTAAAGTGAATCTAAAGTCAAATCTAAAATAAAAAAAACAAATACTCATCTAAGGAGAGAGAAGGCTCTGGGTCCTGTAGAGTATTCCCGATCTCCTGCTTTCCACCGCAGGCTTGACCGTTTAAATATCCCACCGCGGGAGACTTTGGCAGTCTTTGGAAGCACTCGGGCTCCCGAAGACCAGTGGCTCTGTACTGCGCACACGTGAGTGCTGTACGGAGAAGCCCGTCTTTGGAAGCCAAAGTGCTTCTGAAGTATCCCCAACCTGGAAGAAAGCAGTCCGCGACCAAATTGTTCATGGACTGCTAAAAGGGAGCCTGCGGGGGAATGCGGAGACCGATAGAACAGGAACGTTCTATAGGACCCAGAGCCTTCCCTCTCCTCCTTATTAGGTGAGTATCTGTTTTTTTTTTTCATTTAGATTTGACTACAGACTCTTTAAAGGAGAACTGAAGTGAGAGGGATATGGAGACTGCCATATCCCCCCCCCCTTTTAACCACTTGTGGACCGCAGTGTTAAACCCCCCCCCCCTGGTGACCAGGCCAGTTTTTAGTAAAATAGGCCACTGCAGCTTTAAAGGGGAACTGAAGAGAGAGGTATATGGAGGCTGTCATGTTTATTTCCTTTTAATCAATACCAGTTTCCTGGCAGCCCTGCTGGTCTATTTCTCTGCAGTAGTATCTGATTAAAACCAGAAACCAGCATGGAGCTAGTCTTGTCAGATCAGACTTATAAGTCTGAACCACTGAAACACCTGATCTGCTGCATGCTTGTTCAGGGGCTTTGGCTAATAGTATTAGAGGCAGAGGATCAGCAGGGCTGCCAGGCAACTGGTATTGTCTAAAAGGAAATAAACATGACAGCCTCCATATACCTCTCTCTTCAGTTCCCCTTTAAGGCAAAGCTGCAGGGCCGTACAACACAGCACACAAGTGATTTCCTCCCCACCAACAGAGCACTCTGTTGGTGGGGTCTGATCGCCCCCCCAGATTTTTTTTTTAAACCAATATTTATTTCTTTATTTTTGTATAATTTTTGTATTTTTTTTTTTTTTTAAATTATCTCCTTTCCCTCCCTCTCTCCTCGTAGCCAGCCAATCATGGCGATCGGCTGTCATAAGCTTCAGCCTATGAGAGCCGATCGCTCTCTAATGTTCCAGGGGGACAGCTGTGTCACACGGCTGTCCCCAGTACAGCGCTGCTGCTGATCGCAGCGCTGTACTACCCTATTAGACGGCTAAGTCTCCCGAGCGATCGCCGCTCAGAGACTGAAGGCGAGGCTCCTGCTCGCCCCATAGACGGCCATTCACGCCAATCGGCATGGAGCGGTCCTGGGGCTGCTGCACTGCTCACGCCAATTGGCGTGGAGCAGTCGTCAAGTAGTTAAACAATACCAGTTTCCTGGCAGCCCTGCTGATATATTTGGCTGCAGCAGTGTCTGAATAAGACCAGAAACAAGCATGCTGGTGTGCACTTGTGTTCTACAAATTGATACAAGTCCCATTTGCAAGTAGCTGGAAATTGTTTTCTCGGAGGACTGCCAGTGTTTGCTTTTTACAGCTATGTGTGCAATTGTATTCTGATGGCCTAAAAAGATTCAAGAAGAAAAATTGTTTGATTAACACTCTTTGAATATGATGCAAGGTCAGATGGTTGAAACATGCAAACTCCACACTGGCACTGATGGCTTATGGAACTGCTAATTTAAATATATCCACTTGGATGGATTTTTGTGCCTCCAATCCAGCCACAATGAATGGTGGCCTGTCTCTAAAGGTGCGTACACACTTAGACTATAGTCGTTTGTAACGATCGTTCCCCGATCTTTACCAACGACGATCGTTACAAAAAACGAACCACCGACTATTAAGGCAAACGACGAACGAGCCAAATCGCTACAAAAGAAAGTTCTGTCTCGGCGGATTTTAACCAACGACGATCGTTTGCAAAAGTAGTACATCGTTGGAAACGATCGTTCGTACTAGGCTTGACATGCGCATTTCACTATTTCTCCATGGAACTTCTCATTTTTATGCGCAGGCACAATAGTTGCTTTACGTGATGTAACGTTCGTTCTAACGATCAGATCGTTACACACCTTTTAAAACTATCTTTACTTAGGTCGTTCTTTCTTCAATTAAAAGTTCGTTCGTCGTTCTCAACGAACGATCGTTGTCGCATGTGTGTACGTAGCATTACACAGTATATATGTGTCTGACTTCAGCGGTCAATTCATTAATCAATTCATTATTTACAGAGATCTTATGTTGTCCCGCAACTATATATGAACTATGAACTCTATAGGAAGATCTACTTAATCATTATGGAGATATTGCTGGAGTGGACATCCATTTTGTTATAAGATCCATAATATTACCTAATTGTGGCACAGAGATCTTTGTCCCTTGTGATATACAGGTTCAGTTTCATATATATTTATAGGCAGCGGCTCCCAGATATGATATTGTTTAATTGTTGGCATTATTGTATTCTGTGAATAGATCCTACATTGACCATATTGGTCACACCATAATATCCTCTGTGAGTGGCCCTCAAATTCGAAGTTATATACACCTATATTCATAGGTCCCTCACCTACAAATTTAAGGATATGGTGTTTCCAATAAAATACCTACTGCTACTTTCAATAAATATTGCTCATTAACTATGATGGTTCCTTTTGATGGTCATCTTTGTTTCTGACCCTCTGTGTTCCCCTGTGAGTGGTTATGACCTATTATACACTTTATTTCTACATTGTGGTCACCTTACAGGGGCGGACAGAGATGTCAGGATGACCTCAATTTAGGTAAATATTACCTTGGATACAAATTGCCCTCTGATTTAATTATGGTCTTTGTACTGTTGGATCATATTGGTCATGTTTATCCATACACTCTGTGAGTGGTTATGACCACTTTGCACTATTAAACCAATTACGGTCTCCTCGCAGTGATATGTATGAGCATTGCCAAGGTATACGTCCAGCTATCCTTCTTGGGCTATTGGTCATACCTGTTGCCTGCTTTCCATGAGTGGTTATGATCATATTAATTATTGATTTACTCTGGTCTCCTTATGGTTGCAGACAATGGGGGTTTTACTAAGGACCATATATGTATAATGTTTGATTGAAAATTGGTAGCAGTATGGACTAATCATTTAATGGTGGGTCTCATGTAGTGCCTAGCACAGTAGCAGCATTCTTGAATTGTATTAGTCACAATTTTTCATGTCAGTTTTTACTTTCTGACATAATCACAATATGGTGTGTGTATATTTTTCTAAGTATGCAATATTTTTCCAATAAAGTGCAGTTTTTGAGCAGCATATACTGGTTGTGCTTTTTCTGTTTGTTCCTTTTTACCAGTGCTGGTACCTGCACGCTACACACACTACTATTATTACTATATACAAACTTTTATTATTATTCAAACAATACCAGTTGCCTGGCAGCCCTGCTGATATATTTGGCTGCAGCAGTGTCTGAATAAGACCAGAAACAAGCATGCAGCTAATCTTGTCAGATCTGAAACGCCTGATCTGCTGCTTGCTGGTTCAGGGTCTATGGCTAAAGGTATTAGAGGCAAAGGGTAAGAAGGACAGCCAGTACCAGTCCTGGTATTGCTTATAAGGAAATAAAAATGGCAGCCTCCATATTCTTCTTGGTTCAGTTGTCCTTTAAGTATCTGATTTTTATTTTTTCAATTTCAAAAGTCACAGGTTTACTTTAATATAAAACGATTTCTCTTGGTTTCTAGTAATGCCTGTAACGTAATTTTACTCAAACCATTTCTAGGTCGCCACCGATGCATCGGCGAGAACTTTGCGTACGTCCAGATAAAAACCATCTGGTCCACAATGCTCCGCCTCTATGAATTCGACCTGGTGGACGGATATTTCCCCACAATCAACTACACAACGATGATCCACACACCCAACAACCCCATGATCAGATATCGGAGGAGGAAGGTGTGAGAGTGTCCGTGGCCATTCTGTGGGAGAGGGGAGGAGGTGTACATTGCGGGGTGATCGTGGCCATTCTGCGGGGGAGGGGAGGAGGTGTACATTGCGGGGTGATCGCGTCCGTGGCCATTCTGCGGGGGAGGGGAGGAGGTGTACATCGCGGGGTGATCGTGGCCATTCTGCGGGGGAGGGGAGGAGGTGTACATTGCGGGGTGATTGCGCTCGTGGCTGCTGTACAGGCTTGTATTTTATAAAATGATTGTGAGATATTAATGTAAAGAAAATGTTCTGTATGTTTTTCTATTTGAATGATGAGATGGGTTGTAAATACGTTCCATTAAACAAGTTTAATTACTTTAATGTGTGAATGTTTCTTGTGAAAGTAATACAGTTTGCACTGCAGTGTCTCTGGAGTGTAATGATGATGATTGCACTAGGCTGCCTCTGCAGACATATAGCCTGGACTCTGCCCCAGTGGCTATTACTGTGCTATGGAGAGGGGAGGAGGGAGAGGTTGGAGGCTTCCTGCTATAGAGGTTGAAAAATGTTAAAGGACATCCAAGGTGAAAATAAACTGAGAACAATTGCATCTGTCCTCCTCTTAAAAACGACTTTTTTTTTTTTTTTTTTAGATATTCCATAATTTTATTTTATATTCCAATCTAGTTTTTACTGTTTCATTGTCTCTGCTCAATGACATCGTCAGTGAAGTATGCTAGAGCTCAAATCTATGAATTATTTACTTTTTTTTCTCTTTCTGGCTCCCGGAAGCCATTTACTTGCAGGAAAGTGTTTTATGGCTGTAATTATCAGTGAGGGTTATGCTATAATCTGACCCAGAGAGAAACTGTCACCTGCATACATGGATGTTAAACTCTTTCAGGCAGAGAAAGGAAAGAAAAAAAAAAAGAACATGCCAGTTATTTGTGTGCTAGGCACTGTACATACACGTCTGTCACATGTCACCTTGTGTATCCTTTTAAATGAAACCTGAAGTAGCTTACAAAAAAAGGGTTTCACTTACCTGGGGCTTCTGCCAGCCCCCTGCAGCTGCTCTGTGCATGTCCTCAACAATATTCCAGTCCCCCACCATGACATATATATTTTATCACCGACTTGCAAGTCGATAGGAGCGTGATGGAGGATGCATGCGGCCAGGGCCACTCAGGTGCACTGGCTGGCGACCGGCTCAACAGTCAAAAGAGGGATCTGCACAGTCTTTAAAGAACAACGTACTTTTATTGTTCCAATGCACACATATAATACACACCAAATCGTCTCAGCCAACCATCATTTCGGGGCCAATCAGGTCCCCTTTATCAAGGCATAAGCAGACAATGGCCCTGAAACGATAGTCGGCTATTTGGTGTGTATTATATATGTGCATTGGAACAATAAAAGTACGTTGTTCCTTAGACTGTGTGCAGATCCCTCTTTTGACTGTTGGATTATCGCTGCTATGGGTTCCAGCACTGCTCTACCATAGGTGTGCGATTCTATCGATTTAAATTATACAGGCTCAAGTCACCAAAAGCAAAATAGCCGGGTACTGGAGAATGGTTTAGGTCTGGCACGTGCACAGGGTGGCTGCAGGGGGGACTGGAGGATGGTTTAGGTCTGGCACGAGCACAGAGTGGCTGCAGGGGGGACTGGAGGATGGTTTAGGTCTGGCACGCGCACAGGGTGGCTGCAGGAGGGACTGGAGGATGGTTTAGGTCTGGAACGAGCACGGGGTGGCTGCAGGGGGGACTGGAGGATGGTTTAGGTCTGGCACGCGCACGGGGTGGCTGCAGGGGGGACTGGAGGATGGTTTAGGTCTGGCACGATGCACAGGGCGGCTGCAGGGGACTGGAGGATGGTTTAGGTCTGGCACGATGCACAGGGCGGCTGCAGGGGACCGGAGGATGGTTTAGGTCTGGCACGATGCACAGGGCGGCTGCAGGGGACCGGAGGATGGTTTAGGTCTGGCACGCGCACAGGGTGGCTGCAGGGGGGACCGGAGGATGGTTTAGGTCTGGCACGAGCACGGGGTGGCTGCAGGGGGGACCCGGAGGATGGTTTAGGTCTGGCACGAGCACGGGGTGGCTGCAGGGGGGACCGGAGGATGGTTTAGGTCTGGCACGCGCACGGGGTGGCTGCAGGGGGGACGGGAGGATGGTTTAGGTCTGGAACGAGCACGGGGTGGCTGCAGGGGGGACGGGAGGATGGTTTAGGTCTGGAACGAGCACGGGGTGGCTGCAGGGGGGACCGGAGGATGGTTTAGGTCTGGCACGAGCACGGAGTGGCTGCAGGGGGGACCGGAGGATGGTTTAGGTCTGGAACGAGCACAGAGTGGCTGCAGGGGGGATTGGAGGATGGTTTAGGTCTGGCACGCGCACGGGGTGGCTGCAGGGGGGACTGGAGGATGGTTTAGGTCTGGAACGAGCACGGGGTGGCTGCAGGGGGGACTGGAGGATGGTTTAGGTCTGGCACGAGCACAGAGTGGCTGCAGGGGGGACTGGAGGATGGTTTAGGTCTGGCACGATGCACAGGGCGGCTGCAGGGGGGACTGGAGGATGGTTTAGGTCTGGCACGATGCACAGGGCGGCTGCAGGGGGGATTGGAGGATGGTTTAGGTCTGGCACGATGCACAGGGCGGCTGCAGGGGACCGGAGGATGGTTTAGGTCTGGCACGATGCACAGGGCGGCTGCAGGGGACCGGAGGATGGTTTAGGTCTGGCACGCGCACAGGGTGGCTGCAGGGGGGACCGGAGGATGGTTTAGGTCTGGCACGAGCACGGGGTGGCTGCAGGGGGGACCCGGAGGATGGTTTAGGTCTGGCACGAGCACGGGGTGGCTGCAGGGGGGACCGGAGGATGGTTTAGGTCTGGCACGCGCACGGGGTGGCTGCAGGGGGGACGGGAGGATGGTTTAGGTCTGGAACGAGCACGGGGTGGCTGCAGGGGGGACGGGAGGATGGTTTAGGTCTGGAACGAGCACGGGGTGGCTGCAGGGGGGACCGGAGGATGGTTTAGGTCTGGCACGAGCACGGAGTGGCTGCAGGGGGGACCGGAGGATGGTTTAGGTCTGGAACGAGCACAGAGTGGCTGCAGGGGGGACCGGAGGATGGTTTAGGTCTGGAACGAGCACAGAGTGGCTGCAGGGGGGATTGGAGGATGGTTTAGGTCTGGCACGCGCACGGGGTGGCTGCAGGGGGGACTGGAGGATGGTTTAGGTCTGGAACGAGCACGGGGTGGCTGCAGGGGGGACTGGAGGATGGTTTAGGTCTGGCACGAGCACAGAGTGGCTGCAGGGGGGACTGGAGGATGGTTTAGGTCTGGCACGATGCACAGGGCGGCTGCAGGGGGGACTGGAGGATGGTTTAGGTCTGGAACGAGCACGGGGTGGCTGCAGGGGGGACTGGAGGATGGTTTAGGTCTGGCACGAGCACAGGGTGGCTGCAGGGGGGACTGGAGGATGGTTTAGGTCTGGCACGCGCACGGGGTGGCTGCAGGGGGGACTGGAGGATGGTTTAGGTCTGGAACGAGCACGGGGTGGCTGCAGGGGGGACTGGAGGATGGTTTAGGTCTGGCACGAGCACAGAGTGGCTGCAGGGGGGACTGGAGGATGGTTTAGGTCTGGCACGATGCACAGGGCGGCTGCAGGGGACCGGAGGATGGTTTAGGTCTGGCACGACGCGCAGGGCGGCTGCAGAGGACTGGCAGAAGCCCCAGGTAAGTGAAACCCTTTTTTTGTAAGATACTTCAGGTTTCGTTTAAAGATAATCGGTAGGTAAAAAGAAAACTCACCTGCGGGATAAATTACCTTGGGAGGAAGATCCTAATGAAGCTTCCACCATCCTCCATCCCGGGGATACAGCGCAGGAAGCTCCTGAAACCACAGCCCACAAGGATGTCAGATGTGGCGCCTGCAATATTTACCCTCCCCGGCTCCAGCGCAGGCGCAGTAGCGGCTTTCCATTGGGCTCAGTCAGAAATAGCCGAGCACGATGGGGTCCGCTCTACTGCTGTGTTCAGAAATTCTTAACTGGCTGTTCCCTCTAAGTGAACCAGAGACGAAGCACCCTCATGTATTTTACCATATATATCAGTGGGAACATTAGAGAAAACAATTGATAATAATGATCTGTCGCAGTGAGCAGTTTGCATGAACTCTAATGGGGCATGTGATATACTGCCTCCAAATATAAATAGAATGTTATTCTATCTCAACTGCTATAAACACAACCAGTTAATATTAACTCAAATAACAATACAAGATTCGGTATAAAGTGCAATCAAAATATAAAGATACTTTATTAATATCAAAAATTGGGATTGGGGATATGGTAGTTAAAAACTATGGAAGGAAGTTTGCGGAGTCAACTTATGCAATATATATGGCCGGCCATACAATCCAACAGACCACTCACTACATACACTCATGCATACCCCCATACAGATACAGCCTAATAAATCTCAGCGCTGAGATACTTATCACAGGAGGATCATAGAACAGAGTCCATAAGATTACTGACGTCTCTTCAAAGTTAGTAACACACAGGTGGTTAGTTGCAATCCATATAGAAGTTCATTTTATATATATGGCAGCTGTTATCAAGCTTCAACAATGATCAGGGATGCATGCACAGCGTAATGATAAAATGGATAGATCTCACCAATGTCTCAAGGAACCTCCGCAGCGCTGCTTCCCAATGCTGCTAAACTGATGGGGTATGCATGTTCATCTTCGGGGGCCCCCCTTCCACCAGGTCGCCATATATATGGAGCTGTTAGCAGGGCGCAGCGTGGAGCTATGGCTGGCTGGCGTCCCAGCTCAGCTCAGATGCCGATCTTCCACGGACTTCCGTATTGAGGCGCCCGTCCTACTGCCCGCAGGGGCTCCTGGGTAGGGTAGTTCCCTTGTAGTGGCTGGTTTGGACGGCCACACGTTGCGTTGGCTCCGCCCACCTTGGGCAACGTGTGGCCGTCCAAACCACCCACCGACCTGGTGGAAGGGGGGCTCCCGAAGATGAACATGCATACCCCATCAGTTTAGCAGCATTGGGAAGCAGCGCTGCGGAGGTTCCTTGAGACATTGGTGAGATCTATCCATTTTATCATTACGCTGTGCATGCATCCCTGATCATTGTTGAAGCTTGCTAACAGCTGCCATATATATAAAATGAACTTCTATATGGATTGCAACTAACCACCTGTGTGTTACTAACTTTGAAGAGACGTCAGTAATCTTATGGACTCTGTTCTATGATCCTCCTGTGATAAGTATCTCAGCGCTGAGATTTATTAGGCTGTATGGGGGTATGCATGAGTGTATGTAGTGAGTGGTCTGTTGGATTGGATGGCCGGCCATATATATTGCATATGTTGACTCCGCAAACTTCCTTCCATAGTTTTTAACTACCATATCCCCAATCCTAATTTTTGATATTAATAAAGTATCTTTATATTTTTATTACATTTTATACCGAATCTTGTATTGTTATTTGAGTTAACATTAGAGAAAACACCTACCCTGCTCTTTTTTTCATTTGTAACTGTTAAGCTTGCTTCTTATCAGCCCTGATAAAATCCCCGACAGCATTCAATCTGGCTTTGCTCATTTTTATAGCCGAGTCTGTGTTCTCTGGTGTCTTTTCAAGCCCAAGCCTGCCCTCTTGTGGCTCTGCTCAGGAATCATTATAGCTGAGTCATTATAGCAAAGCCAGACTCAATGCTCAGTGGGGGATTTTATCAGGGCTGATTAGAAGCAAGCTGTGCAGTGCAAAATGAAACAGAAAGCAAGGTGTTTTCTCTAATGTTCTCACTGATCTATATGGTAAAATACATGAGGGTACTTTGTCTCTGGTTCACTTTAGGACCCCTAAAGTGGGAGGGATATAGAGGTTGCCATATTTATTTCCTTTTAAATAATACCGGTTGCCTGGCTATCCTACTAATTCTCTGCCTCGAATACCTTACTTTATTTTAGCAATAGACCCCGAACAAGCATGCAGATCTGAAGATTGACTGGATTAGCTGCATGCTTGCTTCAGGTGTGTGATTCAGACACTACTGATACCAGAAAGTTCTGAAGGATGCCAGGCAACTGGTATTGTTGAAAATGAAATAAGTCAGCCTCCATACACCTCTTTAGATGTTCTTCAGTCTGTGTACCCCTCCCAATACTACCCTGTTAAGTTCTCAAACTTCATGGTCACATGACCGCACCATGTGGTCAGACACACCGAGCTAGAAGCACTCTGACTTTTTCTCTTCCCACAAATCCTGCATCATATCCTGTGTTGCTCCCAGATTACTGTCCCTGCCGCATCACTTGTTAAAACCACTTCCTTGCTGCTCAATATAGTGGGGGTAGGTTCTTGCCAGTAACAACCGCGCTGATCCCTTTAAATCAGCAGCACAGGAAAGGGGTGTGGTGAAAATAGACTCCTCCTAGAAGTGAAAGTCACTTCTCCAGGTAAAAGCTGACAACCGGCATTACTTTTGGGGGTCCCCCTGAGTATAAAGGGGGTGAAATTATAAAAAGGCAAGGCTAGCACCAATCTTTGCTTGGCAAATATTATAACAAATGGATTTGCCTCCATTCTTTTCAACACAGCCTAAGCCCAGAAACGTGTTTAGGACAGATTGCAGTAGTATTTGCAGTATTTGTATAGCGCCTTTCTCCTGTCGGACTCAAAGCACTTGCGAGGCGGCCACTAGAGCGCACTCAGTAGGCAGTAGCAGTGTTAGGGAGACTTGCCCAAGAAACTCCTTACTGAATAGCTGCTGGCTTACTGAACAGGCAGAGCTGAGATTTGAACCCAGGTCTCCTACGTCAGAGGCAGAGCCCTTAACCATTACACCTTCCAGCCACCTGTGTCAGAGGCAGATCCCTTAACCATTACACCATCCAGCCACTGCTGGATGTACTCAAACCGGTGTCCAGACTTGCTAAACTAACTTTTGCAATGAGCACATCAATTCTTGCTGTTGCCGCAGCTCTGGGAGAACAACGACGATGACACATTTGTAAAGAGCTTTTCTCCCAAGGTAGCCAAAGAGGATGCGTTTGTCTCAGATCAGTACATAGTGATGTGTTCAGGGGAAATGATATGGGACCATAAACGCCAGACTAAATGGGTGGCTTATCAGTTTTGATTTAAACGTGTCCAGGGTTGGAGCTGTCTTGATTAAGTTTGGCAAGGCATTCCACAGGGTAAGGGCAGCATGACAAAGCTCTGGCTCCAAAGTTTTAGGGTCTGTTTCCACTACATGCAGATTGGATGCAGAAAAACAGACTCCAATGAATGCCTGTGGGCCTGTCTCCACTAAACACGATTTTTCTGATGCAGATTTTCCCATAGGCATTCATTGGAATCCGTTTTTCTGCATCCAATCTGCGTGTAGTAGAAACAGGCCCTTAGTTGGACTCTGGGGGTGGTCAAGTTATTGAATCCTTTTGGTGTGGGGTTGCGGGCGGAATGACGCAATTGCAACAAATCCTTCAAGTATTCCGGGCCTAGGTCGAGTAGGGGTTTGAATGTTAGCATGCCAATTTTGAAAAGGATTTTCCATGTTATAGGTAGCCAGTGTAGTGAGCAAAGGATTGGTGTCTTGCTGTAGCATTCTGTACTAGCTGCAGGCGGTGTAGGTCTTTATTTGGAAGGCCTGCATAGAGGTCATTGCAATAGTCCAGCCGTGATGTGGTGAAGGTGTGAACTAGGGTTGGAAGATCTTCTGAAGGAAAGAGGTCCTTCCTTTTGCTGATTCGTGTTATGTGGCAATAATCTGCAGCCACCATTTCTGTGAATAACGCCCATTGATTCGCTACTCTGTTTTTCTAAATGTCGCAAATCATGTTGCGCTCCCGCAAAATATCATAAAACTTTCATCGAGTTGTTTAAAAGGGGTGAAATTTATTTTCAGTACTTTGACAAAATACCCATAAAATTCAAAACTTCTACCATTACAAAAATAGTTCTCTACATATGATATGTTCAATCTGCAACGCCGTAGCAAATATTGGGAGGAAAGCGGGGCGCACCACCCCCTGGGACCCCTCCCCATGCATGATTCATACACTTCCGCTCACCCTCTCGATAAATACGTATAAGTTAATCAATTAAATTAGAAATCCACAGAATGTACAGGTCATTGACAGCTGATTAAAAAAAAAAAAAAATACACAAAAAGCCGATATACACAAATTCCAGAACGCTCGGTGCGGATCCTCAGTGTCCGATTGTTGTCCGGGGCGGATGTTGGTCCCACAATATACACAATACGGGAAAACGGAAGCAGCACAATATTACAGAAGGCATTTCAAGTATTGCGAGGATATTATCGTCTTATGCTGTAGTGTGTCGTGTTGTTCGCACTTGACCCTGAAAAAACAAACAAATTTCAGGTAGTTAAAAAAAAAATTGTATTCAAACCATACCTGAAACAAAAAATTTGGGGAGGATACTTACCTCAGTAGTGGATAGTCGACTTAAAGTGGACCCAAATTAAAAATACAAGACTTCAGAAATAAAATCTATTTTCTAAATTATAATAATAAAGAACAGCATTTTTTCAGCTGCATGATGACAAATATAAAATATTTTACATTTATTGGAGGAACCCCTCCCTTCCTTTCATATTACCGGGACAGAATCCGGCAGACTGGTGGAGTAGGAGGTGTCCAGCAAAGGAGGAATTGCTAATGGATGCCACCTGTATAACGCTAGTTATGAAAAGAGAAGGGTGAAAAGCATGCACTGTAATGCTCATAGGCTTGAAGGAGTGTTTATTTATCTTTGTATGTGTCAGAGTGGCGCAACTAAATATTTTGAATAATAAAAAAAAATGTTTGGTTTGGGTCCATAAAGGGACTCCGAGCAGTGCAGAAACTATGGGAAGATGCATATCATTTTAAAGCTCTCTTTCTCCTCTTTCCAATGATATATAAACTGCTGCCCTACGCCTTTTAGTTTTCGCTATTTTCGTGATTGAAATTGCTGCGGCTTCGATCGCGCAAATAGCGAAAACTAAAAGGCGTAGTGCGACGATTTAGGGGTCGCCAGAAAGAGGAGAAAAAGAGCTTTAAAATGATATCCATCTTTCCATAGTTGCATTGTATTACACAGGGCGACTTTTTCTGCTAAATGGAGCTGCTGACTTTGAGAAAAAGGCCCTGTGTAATACAATGTAACTATGGAAAGATGGATATCATTTTAAAGCTCTCTTTCTCCTCTTTCTGACGACACCTAAACCGCCGCCCTACGCCTTTTAGTTTTCTCTATTTTCGTGATCGAAATCGCGGCTGCGGCAATTTCAATTGCGAAAATAGCGAAAACAAAAAGGCGTAGGGCGGCGGTTTATATATCATTGGAAAGAGGAGAAAGAGACCTTTAAAATGATATGCATCTTTCCATAGTTTCTGCACTGCTCGGAGTCCCTTTAACCACTTTGAAACCCTTGCTACGCTTATCTACTCCCCACAGAACTTTACCTGGGGCTCAGGGGAGTAGATAGGCGTACTTGTGGTAAACAGTGTGCTGTATGCCCAATAAGCTATCTGATTATGTATATAGGGTATCATTTTAACCGTGACAAGTGAGAGAATAGATTTTGTGGTGTTTGACAACTGAGGGATAAGTCATGTGATTTTTTTTTACCGGAAAACTGAATGAAAAGCATTAAAACTGTTATTTTCATGTACTCTATACCCCCAAATAAATACTTGTAAAAACAACAAAAGTGACAGCATTGAAAAGAGAATACATAGTTACCCTAGGGACTTAGCTTTTAAAATATGTATGCCATGAGAGTGTATTACTGTTAATCATGAAGAAAAGGGCTTTTAATTACTGATAGAGTACAATGAGAAAACAAAAAACACAAACCAGAAACTAATATATTTTCGCCATACATTGTACTAGGAACATTATTTAAATGTTGAGATAACCAGGACAAATTAGCAAATACAATGTGTGTGTTTTACCTATGGTAACATTGTTTATTTGAAAACTATAGTGGATGGAAATGGAGAAATAGTGTATTTTTTCTTTTTTTTCTCATTTTTCCTTTTAAAATGCACAGATAATAACATAATTACTAAAAGCAAATATCACCCTCACAAAGCATAATTTGTGGCAAAAAAACAAGATATAGATCATTTACATCTGATGAGTAGCAATAAAGTTATTGGTGAATGAATGGGAGGAGCGCTGAAATGTGAAAATTGCTCTGGTTTTTAAGCAAAAAACCCTGTGGTGCTGAAGTGGTTAATACAAAAGCAGGTGGTGCCCAAAATATAAAATCTACTGCAAGTCTCAGGGCCAGTGCACACCAAAAAGTTCTAGCGTAATCGCAAACGCTCAGTGATTTTTCAGAGCGATTCTAGGCATGTGTCTATCGATTTTCGAAGCATGCCTAGCAATTTGTGGAGCGTTTTGGTGTAGCATTTTTTATTATTTGTTACAGTAGAGCTGTAACTGAGCAGCTTCTGTAACAAAACACTTGCTCTGATCTAGCGGTTTTTCAGAGCGATTTTCCACTTTCCTATACTTAACATTGAGGCTGAATCACCTCAGAAATCAGCAGAAATGCTTCAGGACCCCAGTTTGTGTTTGGGAGAAAATCTCATTCAAATACATTAGCCAAGCGCTTTTCAAAGTGTTACCGTTTTTAAAAGCTCTCAGAAGCGCTCTTGGTGTGCACAAGCCCTTAATGCAAGATGCAAATTTCTGCTACTACTTTAAAGGGAACTTGAGACGGGGGTGGGTGGGGTTTATTAATAAAAAAAAAAATTATACATACCTGGGGCTTCCTCCATTTCCCTCCAGGCTGATTTCTCCCTCGCTGTCCTCCTGCATCCTCCACAATTTGGCCCGGGAATTCCTTCAGTTGGGGCCAGTCGGCGCAGTTGCAGTCCTTTCCCACTCCCGTGACTAGGAGCATTCTGCACCTGTGCAGAAAGCCCCCGGCTACGAGAGGATGATGGGGGCACATGGGCAATATACAGAACGAAGGACTTTCTGTGCCAAATTGCAGAGGATCCAAGCGGTGAAGGAGGATGTTGAGGGAGTGATCAGCCTGTAGGGGATGGAGGAAGCCCCAGCTATGTATAAAAAAATTTTTTATATCCCCCCCCCCCCCCCCATCTCAGGTTCCCTTTAAGAAGGAATCTCACAGTAGGTTTTGTATAAAAACTTTCAGATTTTTATTTAGCACTTAGGACGCTTTTCACAGTGTAAGCTGCTTCCTCAGGTCAAATAACGTGCCTGTCTAACAGATGATACCAGTCTCGGAAGTGAGTCTGGTATTTACCAGTCAGCATTTTTCATCTTGCATTAAGAGTTGCAGTATATTTTATTTTTGAGGCGCCTCCTGCTTTTTTATCCCAGGCCAAACAATGCTCTATTCTCTAGAGAGGGGGAGGGTGAGCATGTGGCACCCTATTGTGGAAACTTCACAGCAAGAAAATCTGTTAGGGTAAGTGATGAAAGCCATCTTACAGGAAGCCAAGTGACCAAAGCCATGTCACAGGAGGCTAAGAGATCAAAGTCATGTCACAGGAGGCCGATCAGCCAAAGCCAGGTCACAGGAGGCCGAGTGACCAAAGCCAGGTCACAGGAGGCCGAGTGACCAAAGCCAGGTCACAGGAGGCCGAGTGACCAAAGCCATGTCACAGGAGGCCGAGTGACCACTGCCATGTCACAGGAGGCTGAGCGACCAAAGCTATATATTTATTTTCATTGTATTACCTGATGGCACATTTCCTAATCTCTTCTGCAAGGCCTCCAAGCGTGTTATGTAGTCCGCCAGCGCTCTGTCGGGGTCATAGTGCTGCAGATGGGAGCAGGGACTCCCATCAGAAGCCGAAAGATACCTGCAGGAGGGAGAACTGTATTCATTATCAGTAATACAAGCTAGAACACCTACAACAGCCTCACCACATGGGGGCAGCACATGGGGAGGGGGAGGTAAGCAGAAGGCTCCTTACTGTATCTGGGGACAAAACAATAACCTGAAAAAGTCTCCCTTGTCCAGGTGCTAATCACCCCCTGTGTCATATCAGCTGCAGAATAATACAGGGGAATCTCTGTACAGACAGACTGCTGGCCAAAATAGTTATTAACTATCAGATGCCAAATGTCTGATATCTGCCTAACCTTTAAAAGACCACTATCGCAAAAACTTTTTTTTTTTTAATATACATGAAAACTAATAAATAAAGTACATTTCTTCCAGAGTTAAATGAGCCATACATTACTTTTCTCCTAAGTTGCTGTCCCTTACAGTAGGTAGTAGAAATCTGGCAGAACCAACTCTCTTAAGGCTAAGAGCATTTGGCGCATGTGCAGTTGCAATTTTTAGAAACTGCGCAATGGCAGAATGCTTCCAGCGATGGGAACGCAATCAAGGTAAAGGGCTGCACAGGACTGCGCTTTCAGAAGGGATGGCTGCTGAATGAAACAGAGCAGAATGACGAGAGACCAGAGTGACTACAGGGAGCAGGTGGAGGCCCCGGGTAAGTTAAACAGGCCAACTTAGTATCACTTTAGGTTTCTTTTAACCACTTCATTCCATTGGTTGAAGGGTACATACGCGTGCGCGTACACATGCCCTTCGGCAGAATGGATGTTTATATAAACATCCTATTTTGCAGGGAGTGGTTAAAGGCTGAATTTTGATTTCTAAACTGCATCCTGCTGCAAAACAAACAGAAGTAATGACCCTTTTAAACTTTTTGCAGGTTGTTAGCATTGTTTCATCAGTGAGATAAAGGTGTTTTGCCTTCTATTTACTTTTAAGAACATTTGTCTCTCTGTTGAACTGGCTCATTTACATAGATAACAGAACTGGATTTTTTAACACTTGCAGTGCAGGAAAATGGAAAGGGACTTCAGATACCGGTAATTTCTTAGTAAGGCTAGTACTATATGAACCTATGTTTATCTCACTAAATGACTCTCCAACATACTGTATACAGCTTTATGTGAAACGGATAATGAAATATAGCTGTGGGAGGACACATCACTGGACAATGGATACTAATAATGGTAATAGGTATTTAAGGGTTGTCCTGAACCACCATTCTCCGCCTCTTCCAGGAAACTGTTACTCCCCAGGCAGCCATCACTTCTCAGCAGTATGCTAGGCTAACACTGTGGTGCACAGCAATAGAGGAAGGTTTATGGATAGATTACCTAGAGTTCACAGTGGACTGTGGTGAGTTGAAGCCAGACTGGGAGCGGCAGCTCGATATTCTCTGTTCCCCGTACAGATCGGAGCTCCTCCCTGGGTGATGGGCGGAGTCTGTCCTCACCTCGTTACCTGAAACGAAGCATCATTAGCCACATATTGCATTTGTTTAATGACATGGGAGAAATATTCCTAATTAGTCTAACATTCAAAATGCCTAATGGCTGACACAGACATTTATTATTTTATTAAGTAGCACTAGCATTTTCTGCAGCACTTTACAGAGTACAGAGTCACGTCACTAGCTGTCCTTCAGAGGAGCTCACAGTCTAATCCCATAGCCTATAACATAGTCTGAAGATGTGTACACAGACCTTCATTCAGTGTCACCCATGAGGATCATCCTAGATCCCTAGGGCAACACTGCATGCAATGAATGATGTATGGGCACAACGCGCCCCCCCACCCAAACCTTAACCAACCCCCACTGATGCCTAACCCAACCCCCTCATCGTTGCCTCATCCTACCTGACCCCCCCCAGCTCTAACTGATCCCCCCACCAATGCCTAACCCCAACTCTAACTTACCCTCCACACCAATGTCTAAGCCTAACCCAAGCCCCCACTGATCCCTAATCCATCTTGACCCCCCCCTCCACCACCACTCCCAACCCTAACTGATCATCCGCCCCTGCCAAAACCTTACCTACCCTCCATCGATCGATGCCTAACCCTAATCATACCACCCCCCAATGCCTAAACCTAACTTACTTCACTTCCACCGATGTCGAACCCTAACCTACCTTGGCCTAATCCAGTCCACCCACAAAGCTGCCGATATCCACACCTCCTTTGCTGTATTAGGATAAATATAGGGTGCTGCAGAAGTTTGGTAGTGGGACTCCTAAGGGTTACCAAAAAAAGCTACCACAATGAGCTCCCCTCACCTGTAATTTGTCCACAGCTATTTCGGTTAGTCATGGTGGAGACTGTTGCTCGCTGCCACCGCCGTACCAGGAATCTCATCCTAAAAAGTATAAGAAGATTTAAGGTATGATAAAGATCATTTCTACAACTACATCTTTACAACACAGTGGCCTCAATTCTCGTAGCTATGTGCTGTAAACATTTTTTTTGTTGGTAAGATTCTGCAGTCGGTATGTTCCATTTCTTTTGGCAATTGTGAAAGATTTTTCTGCATTTCCGTACATGCAGTAAAACGTGTGGAAATTGCAGAAAGTGCGGTAAGATGTGCGGTATTTCAGCGGTAAATAATAATAATAGTCTTTAAAGGACACCCGAGGTGAAAAGAAACTAATAAAAGAAATAATTGTATCTATCCTCCTTAAATCGACTTTTTAAGATATTCCACAGTTTTATTTTATATTTAAATCTACTTTTTAAGTTTTTACTGTTTTATTGTTTTTGCTCAATGACATATTCATTAACCACTTCAGCCTACAGGGTTGAGATTTTTTTTTTTTTTTACATCTGAGCAAATTTCACCTCATTTATTTGCCAATAACTTTATCACTACTCATCACAATGAATTGATCTATATCTTGTTTTTTCCGCCACCAATTAGGCTTTCTGTGGGTGATACATTTTGCTGAGAATTAATTTATTGTAAATCCATTTTAACAGGAATATTAAGAAAGAAATGGAAAAAATCATTATTCCTCAGGTTTTGGCCAATATAGTTTGAAATTAATACATGCTACCATAATTAAAACCTATGTACTTTATTTACCAATTTGTCCCGCTTATTACACCACTTAAATTATGTCCCTATCACAATGTATGGCGCTGATATTCAATTTGGAAATAAAGGTGCATTTTTTCAATTTGCTTCTATTTAGAAGCCCATAATTTAATAAATCATATTGATATACTCCTTTGACATGAATATTTAAAAAGTTCAGACCCTTAGGTAACTATTTATGTTTTGTTTTTTTATTATTGTAATTTTTTTTATTTATTTTTTATTAAAACTTGTATGTGGGTATTTTTTGGTGTGGGAGGTAAACAGGGGATTTTTCATGTTTAAAAATGTATTTATTTAATACAAAGTGTGTTTTTGGTGTAGTTTGCTATTTGGCCACAAGATGGCCACAGTCAAAAACTTGTGGGAGCGATCGATCTCGCTCCCAGGCAGAAGAAAGACCAGAGCTCAGAAAAGCCGCAGCGTCTAAAGAGACGCTGTCGGCTTTTCTCCGGGGGGGGGGGGGGGGTCCGATCAGTGAAAGGGATTTATAATCCCTTTCATTGATCGCTGGGCTAACGGCCAGCAGCGGGGGCGCGCACGGGGGGGCCCGCGGGAGCATGCGCGACCCGCGGGTGTGCGCGCAGCCTAACTGGACGAAAATTTTCGTCCAGTTAGGCTGAAGTGGTTAAAGTACGCCAGAGCTCAAATCTATGAACTATTGACACCTTTTTATCTCTTTCCTGCTCTGAGAAGCCATTTTCTGCTAGGAAAGTGTTTTACAGTTGTAATTTCTTATCAGTGAGGGTCACACTGTAGTCTGACCTAGTCCTTGCCCAGACAGGAACTGCCACTTACATACCTAATGTTTAACTCTTTCAGGCAGAGAAAGAAAAATAGGAACACAGCCTAGTTATTTGTGTGCTAGGCACTCTACATACCCATGTCTATCTCATCATGTCACTTGTCACCTCGGGTATCCTTTAACTGTCTTCCATAAGTGAGAATACTCTTTAGAGGATTTTTTTTTTTTTTTAGGTAGGAAGGTATATTTGATTATGTAGCAACCTATGGAAAGTATATTTATAGGCATCCCCTATATAAAAAATATTTGGAGTTTTATTTCTACTATTTCCTTCTATTACTCTCTAGTAAGGCCACATCTGGAATATGGAATTCAGTTCTGGGCACCACATTACAAAAAAGATATTTCAGTTTTAGAGCAGGTGCAGAGACGAGCAACAAAATTGATACGTGGGATGGAAGGTCTCACTTACCGACAAAGGTTAGATAAACTGGGTTTATTTAGTCTAGAGAAAAGACGCCTTAGAGGGGATCTAATTAACATGTATAAATACATCAGAGGGCAATATAATACCTTGGCGGATGAGCTTTTTGTCCCTAGGCCTTCTCAAAGGACTAGAGGACATGATCTGCGCATGGAGGAAAAACGTTTTAGCCATTTATTTAGGAAAGGGTTCTTTACAGTAAGAGTGATTAAGATGTGGAATGCATTGCCACAGGAAGTCGTTATGGCAAACTCTATACCTGCATTTAAAGGGGGCTTAGATGCTTTCCTTGCGTTGATAGACATCCATGGCTACAATTACTAGGTAATGCCTAATGACGTTGATCCAGGGATTTATCTGATTGCCATCTGGAGTCGGGTAGTGTTGGGCGAACATCTAGATGTTCGGGTTCGGGCCGAACAGGCCGAACATGGCCGCGATGTTCGGGTGTTCGACCCGAACTCCGAACATAATGGAAGTCAATGGGGACCCGAACTTTTGTGGTTTGTAAAGCCTCCTTACATGCTACATACCCCAAATTTACAGGGTATGTGCACCTTGGGAGTGGGTACAAGAGGAAAAAAAAATTAGCAAAAAGAGCTTATAGTTTTTGAGAAAATCGATTTTAAAGTTTCAAAGGGAAAACTGTCTTTTAAATGCGGGAAATGTCTGTTTTCTTTGCACAGGTAACATGTTTTTTGTCGGCATGCAGTCATAAATGTAATACATATAAGAGGTTCCAGGAAAAGGGACCGGTAACGCTAACCCAGCAGCAGCACACGTGATGGAACAGGAGGAGGGTGGCGCAGGAGGAGGAGAAGGCCACGCTTTGTGAGACACAACAACCCAGGCCTTGCATGAGGGCAAGAAGCGTGCGGATAGCATGCTTTGTACCGCCATGCAGTCATAAATGTAATAAAGATAAGTGGTTCAATAAACAGGGACCACGCGGCAACGCTAACCCAGCAGCAGCAGACGTGATGGAACAGGAGGAGGCGCAGGAGGAGAAGGCCACGCTTTGTGAGACACAACAACCCAGGCCTTGCATGAGGGCAAGAAGCGTGCGGATAGCATGCTTTGTACCGCCATGCAGTCATAAATGTAATAAAGATAAGTGGTTCAATAAACAGGGACCACGCGGCAACGCTAACCCAGCAGCAGCAGACGTGATGGAACAGGAGCAGGCGCAGGAGGAGAAGGCCACGCTTTGTGAGACACAACAACCCAGGCCTTGCATGAGGGCAAGAAGCGTGCGGATAGCATGCTTTGTACCGCCATGCAGTCATAAATGTAATAAAGATAAGTGGTTCAATAAACAGGGACCACGCGGCAACGCTAACCCAGCAGCAGCAGACGTGATGGAACAGGAGCAGGCGCAGGAGGAGAAGGCCACGCTTTGTGAGACACAACAACCCAGGCCTTGCATGAGGGCAAGAAGCGTGCGGATAGCATGCTTTGTACCGCCATGCAGTCATAAATGTAATAAAGATAAGTGGTTCAATAAACAGGGACCACGCGGCAACGCTAACCCAGCAGCAGCAGACGTGATGGAACAGGAGCAGGCGCAGGAGGAGAAGGCCACGCTTTGTGAGACACAACAACCCAGGCCTTGCATGTGGACAAAAAGCGTGCGGATATAGCAGCAATGCTTTTTGCCGCCATGCAGTCATAAATGTAATACAGATGAGAGGTTCAATAAACAGGGCCCGGAAACGCAACACCATCCCAGATGTTCATTGGTCATGTTACTTGGTTGGGGTCCTGGAGTGTTGCGTAGTCATTTCCAATCCAGGATTGATTCATTTTAATTTGAGTCAGACGGTCTGCATTTTCTGTAGAGAGGCGGATACGCCGATCTGTGACGATGCCTCCGGCAGCACTGAAACAGCGTTCCGACATAACGCTGGCTGCCGGGCAAGCCAGCACCTCTATTGCGTACATTGCCAGTTCGTGCCAGGTGTCTAGCTTCGATACCCAATAGTTGAAGGGTGCAGATGGATGGTTCGACACAGCTACGCCATCTGACATGTAGTCCTTGACCATCTTCTCCAGGCGATCGGTGTTGGAGGTGGATCTGCACGCTTGCTGTTCAGTGGGCTGCGGCTGCATGGGTGTCAGAAAATTTTCCCACTCCAAGGACACTGCCGATACCATTCCCTTTTGGGTACTAGCTGCGGCTTGCGTTGTTTGCTGCCCTCCTGGTCGTCCTGGGTTTGCGGAAGTCAGTCTGTCTGCGTACAACTGGCTAGAGGAGGGGGAGGATGTCAATCTCCTCTCTAAAGTCTCCACAAGGGCCTGCTGGTATTCTTCCATTTTGACCTGTCTGACTCTTTCTTCAAGCAGTTTTGGAACATTGTGTTTGTACCGTGGATCCAGAAGGGTATAAACCCAGTAATTGGTGTTGTCCAGAATGCGCACAATGCGTGGGTCACGTTCAATGCAGTCTAGCATGAATTGAGCCATGTGTGCCAGAGTCCTACCAGAATCCTCATCATCCTCTTGTGAGCGTTGTGATAGTTGTTGTGATGCATCATAGTCGTCACCTTCCTCCTGGTCTGCTTCTGCTGACCATTCGCGTTGAATTGTGGAAGTCCAACGTGCACCGCTCTGGCCCTCGTCAGTGGTGGCATGAAATTCCTGCTCCAACTCCAGCTGTTCCTCCTCCTCTTCTTCGTCATAGCTGCTGGGGCCAGCGTTCCCTGAGGCGGATGGCCTGATGTTGGTACCATCACGCTGATCGTTTTCTCCTTCAGATTCCCCCAGTTGCATCATGACAGCTGTTTCCTTGATTTTTAACATCGACCTCTTCAGTAAACACAGCAGTGGTATGGTAATGCTGACTGAAGAGTTGTCACTGCTCACAAGCAACGTGGATTGCTCAAAATTTTGGAGGACTTGGCAGAGATCCAACATGTTGGCCCAATCGGATCCACAGAAGCTTGGCAGCTGGCCGGATGCGCCTCGGTACTGCGCCGTCATGTACTGGACCACTGCACTCTTCTGCTCGCAAAAGCGGGCTAGCATGTGCAGCGTAGAATTCCAGCGCGTAGGGACATCACACAGCAAGCGATGGTGGGGGAGATTGAAGCGCTCCTGCATCTTGGCGAGTGCCCCCGAAGCAGTACTGGAATTTCGACAATGTTTGGACACTCGACGCACCTTCAACAGCAGATCGGGCACGCCTGGGTATGTCCTCAGGAACCGCTGAACTACTAGGTTCATCACGTGCGCCAGGCAAGGGATGTGTGTCAGCTTAGCCAACCTTAAAGCGCGAATGAGATTACTCCCATTATCACACACAACCATGCCCGGTTTCAGGTCCAGCGGTGCCAGCCACAAATCCGTCTGTTCCTTTATTCCCCTCCAAATTTCCTCCCCTGTGTGCTGCTTATCCCCAAGGCAGATTAGCTTCAGCAACGCTTGCTGACGCATGCCAACAGCTGTGCTGCACTGCTTCCACGATCCTACTGCTGCTGGGTTAGCGTTTCCGGATGAGGTACAGCTTTGAGATGCGTTGGAGGAGAAGGAGTCAGAGAGGTAGGTGCTGCTGTTATCCAGTGGGAGGGACGGCGGTGCAGCTGTTTGTGGCGTGGGCAACACCCGTGCCGTAGCAGGTGAGGAATCGCTGCCAGGCTCCACAAGGTTCACCCAGTGCGCGGTAAGGGAGATGTATCGACCCTGGCCGAACGCACTCGTCCAGGTGTCAGTGGTGAGGTGAACCTTGCAGGCAACGGCATTCTTCAAGCTTCGGGTTATTTTGCTGACCACGTGCTCATGCAACTCAGGCACTGCAGAGCGTGCAAAGTGGTAGCGGCTGGGAACCACGTAACGTGGGATGGCCACTGACATCATGCCCTTGAAGCTGTTTGTCTCCACCAATCGATATGGCAGCATTTCGCAGGCCAGAAGCTTGGCTATGCTGGCTGTTACTGCCACGGCCCGGGGGTCATTTGCTGGCAATTTCCTCTTGCGCTCAAACATCTCCGACACAGACAACTGAACCGTAGCGCTGCACACGGAAGGGCTGTTGGTTGTTGTGTTTGATGAACACTGGGAGACCTCAAGAGCACTACTCCGGAAAGTGACAGTGTCAGCGTCGTCTGATGTTTGTGAATGTTGTGAACCACGCAATGGCTGGGCTACTGCTGCTGCTGAGGCGGGTCTGGTGGTGAGTCTGGTGAACCCAAGGGAGGCAGTGTTGTTTCTGGTACCCTGTCCTGACGCGTTTGCCCAAAGAGTGGGATGTTTGGATAGCATGTGACGGCTCATGCTGGTGGTGGAGAGGTTGTTAATATTTTTCCCCCTGCTCAGGCGGGTCTTGCACACCTTGCAAATCGCCATGGTAACATCCTCAGTGCAGTCTTCAAAGAAAGCCCAGACTTTGGAGCACCTGCCTCCTTGCTGGCGATTTCTGTTTGCTCCTCTTTTGCCTCTCACTTGAACTTCCACGCTTGTGGTGCCTGAAATTGCGCGCCGCCTACCTTGTGGCACAAGGCGAACTCGTGCAGCAGTGTGTTCTTCAACAGACTCATCTGTGCTGCTGCTACGACGGCGATGTTCTCGTTCACAAACAAAATCTGGGTCTCTGTCCACATTGTCCATACCCTCCTCTTCCATCTCCTCAAACTCGTCATATGTCATTGTGGGCCACCGCCGTGGAGTAGAGCTCCCCACAACAACCTCTGCGCAGCACACTCCAACGTCGTCTTCCAGATCTTGTCGGCCGACCTCCTGCAATTGCAACCCCTCCTGCCCAAATTGCTCTGGGATTTGGGTTTCCGAGTCCTCTTCGGACTCGCCTTGTATTTCAGTGCGCGGTGCATTTCCCACAGTTAACGGTTGTGAATCCAGGCACAACATTTCTGGCTGTTCCTCCATTGACCTTTGAAAGGTGGAAGTTTGTTGGGCTGGGAATAGCTCCTGCGAATACCCCATTGTGTCCTGAGGTAATTCATCGGACTGGTTATCTGGCAGTTGTGTGCGTGGTGTCGCTGCCGGTTGTGTCAGCTTTGTGCCCACTGGCTCCTTGTAACTGGCTGAGGACTCGGACCTCGTGCGTGATGTGCTGGTGCTGCTTAACCCACTGCTGGACGCTTGAGAGGTCATCCAAGTAATTATCTGGTCCTGTTCTTTTGGATTTGTGAGGGTTGTTGTCCTGGACAACATGGGCGGTATTGAGTGGGTTTTCTTGGGTGCTCCCCTGTGGCCTGTACGTGAACCGTCAGGGGAAACACCTCTTCCCTTGCCCCTCCCTCTTTCACCGGATTTCTTCCTCATTTCACTTATCCTTACAGTACACGCTGACTGGCAGCAGTACAGTGGCAGTACAGAAATGCTATACAGTACCACTATTCCCAGCAGCGACACAGAGCACAATGCTATACAGTGACGGGTGAGCGGTGTACCACTATTCCCAGCAGCGACACAGAGCACAATGCTATACAGTGACGGGTGAGCGGTGTACCACTATTCCCAGCAGCGACACAGAGCACAATGCTATACAGTGGCGAACGAGCGGTGTACCACTATTCCCAGCAGACACAGAACAGTACACAGAATGCTATATAGTGTGGCTGAACGAGCGGTGTACCACTATTCCCAGCAGACACAGAACAGTACACAGAATGCTATATAGTGTGGCTGAACGAGCGGTGTACTACTGTTCCCAGCAGACACAGAACAGTACACAGAATGCTATATAGTGTGGCTGAACGAGCGGTGTACTACTGTTCCCAGCAGACACAGAACAGTACACAGAATGCTATATAGTGTGGCTGAACGAGCGGTGTACTACTGTTCCCAGCAGACACAGAACAGTACACAGAATGCTATATAGTGTGGCTGAACGAGCGGTGTACCACTGTTCCCAGCAGACACAGAACAGTACACAGAATGCTATATAGTGTGGCTGAACGAGCGGTGTACCACTATTCCCAGCAGACACAGAACAGTACACAGAATGCTATATAGTGTGGCTGAACGAGCGGTGTACTACTGTTCCCAGCAGACACAGAACAGTACACAGAATGCTATATAGTGTGGCTGAACGAGCGGTGTACTACTGTTCCCAGCAGACACAGAACAGTACACAGAATGCTATATAGTGTGGCTGAACGAGCGGTGTACCACTATTCCCAGCAGACACAGAACAGTACACAGAATGCTATATAGTGTGGCTGAACGAGCGGTGTACTACTGTTCCCAGCAGACACAGAACAGTACACAGAATGCTATATAGTGTGGCTGAACGAGCGGTGTACTACTGTTCCCAGCAGACACAGAACAGTACACAGAATGCTATATAGTGTGGCTGAACGAGCGGTGTACTACTGTTCCCAGCAGACACAGAACAGTACACAGAATGCTATATAGTGTGGCTGAACGAGCGGTGTACTACTGTTCCCAGCAGACACAGAACAGTACACAGAATGCTATATAGTGTGGCTGAACGAGCGGTGTACCACTATTCCCAGCAGACACAGAACAGTACACAGAATGCTATATAGTGTGGCTGAACGAGCGGTGTACTACTGTTCCCAGCAGACACAGAACAGTACACAGAATGCTATATAGTGTGGCTGAACGAGCGGTGTACCACTATTCCCAGCAGACACAGAACAGTACACAGAATGCTATATAGTGTGGCTGAACGAGCGGTGTACTACTGTTCCCAGCAGACACAGAACAGTACACAGAATGCTATATAGTGTGGCTGAACGAGCGGTGTACTACTGTTCCCAGCAGACACAGAACAGTACACAGAATGCTATATAGTGTGGCTGAACGAGCGGTGTACTACTGTTCCCAGCAGACACAGAACAGTACACAGAATGCTATATAGTGTGGCTGAACGAGCGGTGTACTACTGTTCCCAGCAGACACAGAACAGTACACAGAATGCTATATAGTGTGGCTGAACGAGCGGTGTACTACTGTTCCCAGCAGACACAGAACAGTACACAGAATGCTATATAGTGTGGCTGAACGAGCGGTGTACCACTGTTCCCAGCAGACACAGAACAGTACACAGAATGCTATATAGTGTGGCTGAACGAGCGGTGTACTACTGTTCCCAGCAGACACAGAACAGTACACAGAATGCTATATAGTGTGGCTGAACGAGCGGTGTACTACTGTTCCCAGCAGACACAGAACAGTACACAGAATGCTATATAGTGTGGCTGAACGAGCGGTGTACTACTGTTCCCAGCAGACACAGAACAGTACACAGAATGCTATATAGTGTGGCTGAACGAGCGGTGTACTACTGTTCCCAGCAGTGACACACAATGACTGGGGGGGACCCTGGCTAGCGTGGCTGGAGCGCGAACTACCCTGCCTGCCTACCCAAAGCTAAACCCACAGACAAATGGCGGAGATATGACGTGGTTCGGGTATTTATTTACCCGAACCACGTGACAGTTCGGCCAATCAGAGCGCGTTCGGGTCCGAACCACGTGACCCGTTCGGCCAATCACAGCGCTAGCCGAACGTTCGGGGAACGTTCGGCCATGCGCTCTTAGTTCGGCCATATGGCCGAACGGTTTGGCCGAGCACCGTCAGGTGTTCGGCCGAACTCGAACATCACCCGAACAGGGTGATGTTCTGCAGAACCCGAACAGTGGCGAACACTGTTCGCCCAACACTAGAGTCGGGAAGGAATTTTTCCCTTTTGGGGCAAATTGGACCATGCCTTGTGGGGTTTTTTTCGCCTTCCTCTGGATCAACAGGGGTATGCGAGGGAGCAGCAATTCTGGCTGGAGCAGAATTGTACTTTGTACTGGCTGAACTGGATGGACGTATGTCTTTTTTCAACCAAAATAACTATGTAACTATGTAACTATATTACACAGCTTGAATAGGAACTCCACTAAAGCAACAATAGGACCTCCACTACAAACTGCAAAATGCATACAAATTTTCTTTACCTCCAGGTACAGGCAGGTCTTAAATTGATCGGTAAATTATGTGCTAACATGCCCCCTAATTTCCATGAGAATAGTCATTTTCGGTAAAATAAAGGCAAATTACAACACGAATGACCGCATAATTTACCGCATGCGGAAAAACATGACTAAAACTTACCAGAATTGCTAAATGTCATTACCGCAGGCAGTAAATGACTGTACATGTGGTAGATTGCTCTAAACCCCTAACAGATATGAGGCCAATGCAGTAAGTTGCCACACTGCTGCAGGTGTTCAGCTAGGAAAGCTAAGCATCTTATAGAGCCTCCCTAGCTGTGAAAGAGATGATGACAGACACTCTCAGTGTGCCGATCAAATGGAGTTTTGGAAACCAGCACACAGACCAAGTTTTAAAGTTTGCAGGAAAAAACGTACCTGGGCATTATTGTTTTCTGCAGATGTGGGCTATGTAATTTATGCGAGTTGTAGAAAAGCTGCTGTGCATAAATAATAATGTCAATCATTTAACCCATTAGCAGCCTCAATAGAGTTTGCCTGTGTGAGATAAGTGCACTGCTTTTGACCTGTGTTGGCAGAACTCACTGTGCTGTAAATTCTTGGAATGCTTTGATGTCTCTCTGCTAGCAGAGGATACAGAAACTGGAAGCAGAAGTCCTCTGTCATTGTCTCACACTGCTCCCTAGTGACAAATGGCCATACATACACAGCAATACTAATTAAAAGCAAAGATATGTAACAAATAACAAATAAAAAAATGTGCTAAAATAAATTTGCCTGGAGCACTTGCAAGCCTCTAAATAAATTGGCTGCTAAAGGATTAATAAGTTGAATTGTCCCTCCCTGTAACCGAAGAGTTAGTTCACAGAAATTCCTAGTAGTAGGACAGACCCCACTGCTGTTTGCAGTATCTGTGGATATGCCCAGTACCTGGAAATAGCAATGGCCACCCTGGCGGCAGAGCGGAAGCGTGTGAAGGCTCTAGAATGATTGGTGATCACTTCTAGGTCGGTATAGGTTGGCTGGCCGCCCATCCTGGCAATCAGAGCCAATGTGGCCTCTTCACATTCCTGGAATCCGCCCAGTAGGAGCAGCAGGTACTTCTTCTGGTACACCAGAGCTTTCCGGAAGCTCTCCGAGCGCAGGTACTTGCCATAGACTCTCTGCAGGAAAATGGAGACATAAGTCACATTAGCTCCTTGTGTCGTTAAAAGCCAGAGATCGCTAACAGCTTCTGCATTGGAAAATCACAAGTCAGAGTTGACCCAAAACGTTTTTAAATTGGGTCTGGCTCACCATAAAGTTCCACCATTATAAAATGGATGGTCAATGTTTTTAATTACTCCAGGCCACCATTTGCTACACAAATCAAACACAACAACTTTCCCGCCAAAAAGCACTCATACTCACTGAAACAACTTCAGCATCCCACAGTGATCTTCTTCTGTCTCTTCTGGAGGATTATGTAGTTTAGCAACCACAACGGCCACCTACATGCAGTGATTTCTGGGAGGAAATGTGGCGCATACTGCCACCTACCCTCCCTACTCATCCACCCTCCTGTTGATTTTTATAAGAGGAGATTGTATCATTGATTGTATTAACATTCATGGGCACCTCTTGGATGTGACGAATGCACTGTAACCGCTCACAAGAATACCTTTGCCTCCTTTTAAGTAGTGAACGTTACCGACATCCACAGGGGGGCGACAGATGAGATGGCAGTCGGCAGCAAATGTCACATGACTATATCTAACCAATGAGGCCCCGGTGGCAGGATGAGGAACGTCACTCAAACCATTCTTCAAGTGCAAAAAAAACCATAGAACAAATCGGACGATGTACGTTTCAGTGAGCCATACACTGCTTTATAAATAGGCCGGTGAAAGCTCCGGCACTCTGCAGTGTATATGACCATTCATGCTAGCAGCTACTGCAGCCTGCATGTGACATAATGCCTCATCTCCCAACTGTCCCTTGTTTTGGAGGGGCAGTCCCTTTTGGGAACTAAATCCCTCCATCCCTCTTTCTTCTTTTGGACTGATGTACAGATCTATGTAAAGCTATAGATTTTTCTACTGAAAAAAATTCCTTCCGGTATCAGTGACAAGGGGTGTAGTGGGGGCGGGATTATGGCAGGGGTGTGTCTTGAAGTGTCCTTTCTCATTTAAAAAAAAAAGTTGGGAGGTATGATAATGCCCCGCCCCCCATTATCACACACAGCATTGCTGGCCATATTAGATGTTCACCTTCAGAGTCATGCTGTCGCTGTCCCGTCCCAGGTCCCTCTGCATGACTTCACTCTGCAGCTCGGCTCTCACTTTGGCCAGCTCGGCCTCGGCCTGCTTCAGAGACTTGTGCAGATTCAGCTTCTCTCTGCTCCAGGCTTCTCTCTCCGCTGCTACAAGAGCTTCAGTGTTCAGAGAGTTATCCACCGAGGACTGCAGGAGGGAGACAAGAAAGAAAAGTCACAGGTTAAGTTTCTTTCAAACTTAACTCTTGCACAGGGCAGAAAGAAAACATAGAGAAATGCACACTGTATGTATTTAGAGATTTAGTCTACACTAGCCGACCCGCGTCGTAGCATATGCCGCATCTATCTATCTAATAGTGTACGTGCCTCAACCTTGAAGCAAGAAGAAGTAGGCTTTCCATGAGAAAATGTATGCGTGCTCAAACACCAAGTTTAACCCTAGCAAGTCTGGCTTTGCAAATCCAGCCTAATTGGCTATTCATGAGGCAATGCTCATGCAAATATGCATTTGCTTTCGCATGCCAAACTATGCAGGGTCCAAAAACCAATACCGCAAAGCGATCGCCCTGCAGGAATTAGTTCATGCTACATTAGCACTATCCAGGAGCGCCACGGGGAGGCTTTCCAATGCCCCCATACAACCGGGGGGACCGCGGGGTCCCAGGCTCTCTCACTGCCTGGGAACCACAGCTGCACCCCGGGAGGGGAGGCTAGGTGGCGCACTTGGCCACACTTGGGGGGGGTCGTCTGCGCCACCCAGCCTCCCCCTCCGGGGTGCCGCTGTGGTTCCCAGGCAGTGAGAGAGCTTGGGACCCTGCGGCCCCCCCGGTTGTATAAAAAGGGGGCATTGGGAATCCTCCCCGTGGCGCTCCTGGATAGTGCTAGTGTAGCATGTAGCAGGGTGACCGCTTTGTGGTATTGGTTTGTGCATGCATTTGCATGAGCATTACCTCATGAATAGCCAATTAGGCCAGATTTGCAAAGCCAGACTTGCTAGGGTAAGGCCTCTTTTCCATGGACTGTTGATAGGCAGTGAAATGCCTCTCAAACTCTCACAACTGCTCACTGCTGCCTGGTAACTGCTTGTTGCTGCCTGGTAACTGCTTGCTGAGCACACAGCTCAACAGTCCGTGAAAAAGAGGCCTTAAACTTGGTGTTTGAGCACGCATAAATTTTCTCATGCAAAATACTTCTTCTGGCTTGAAGGTTGAGGCATGCCCTGGGGGCAGGGCGCTACTTCTTCTTCTTGCTTGAAGGTTGAGGCACTTACTCTGACTGCCACAGCAGAGAAGCTAATTGGTAAACACAGGATGATTGGTAAACACAGATCATCTACTTCCATGAAAGAAGGAAGTAGACACACTGCAGATTTATTGCAGGATTTCTATCAGCTGTTACAAAGAATGTTTTTTCTTTAAAGGTTATTATGCTGTTGCATCTCTTTTAGAGCAGAGAGGAAGTTCTGAGTTCAGTTCCACTTTAAGAGGCGGGAGTTGAGGCCATTTCCTGTAACGGGGGCGGAGCTACCCCCAGAACCTGGCCGAGATGGGGCTCCAGTGAGTCTTATTACTTACACAATGTGCTGGGGCATTATAACATTCCTTCATTGGTGTACCTAATAGATTTTTTTTTCATTATTTTGTACTTTAACGAGTACCTCAGGTAAAAATGACTGCCTGTCACGACAAACTTTATATTAATGAGGACAGATGGGGGGAGGGGGTCACGGGATTAAATACTTACCTGTCCTGACGTCTTCGGGTCACAGTTGATGCTCTGGCCCCTCCTCCACAGTGCAGCTGCGGCATTGTTTCCAAAAACTGAAGAAGCTCTCTGGAAAACTCCACCAGCAAAACTGTGGAACATCCCCAGCTCAGCAGCAGCCAATTAGGCAACAGCTGCCGAGATGGGCTATAGCAACGCAGATGGGGGTGGCCAGAGCCACAGGGGAGTGGGGCGAAGATGTCAGGAATAGGTGAACCACCCATGACCCCCCCCTCCCCCCCATCATTTAGACAGGCTCTGTAATTTTTAATTTAGGTACTCTTTAATCAACCACTAGTGAAACTATGAAGGCCACCATTAAAGTGAACCAGAGACAAAGCACCCTCATGTATTTATCATATATATCACTGGTAACATTAGAGAAAACACCTACCCTGCTGTCTGTTTCATTCTTCACTGCTCAGCCTGCTTCTTATTAGCCCTGATAAAATCCCTGACTGAGCATTCAGTCTGGCTTTGCTCAGGAATCATTATAGCAGAGTCTGTCTTCTCTGATGTCTTTTCAAGCCCACGTCTGCCCCCTTCTGGCTCTGCTATAATGACTCCTGAGCAAAGCCAGACGGAATGTTCGGGGGGGGGGACGACTTTATCAGAGCTAATAACAAGCAGGCTGAGCAGTGCAGGATGAAACCGAAAGCAAGGTAGGTGTTTTCTCTAATGTTCCCACTGACATATATGGTAAATACATGAGGGTGCTTCGTCTCTGGTTTACTTTAAGACCCTCCTGTGCAAGGTGCTCCATGCTTGGCTGCCATAGAGGGATGGGTACTCACATAGTCTCCTGAGGGTCCTCTTGCTCTGTAGCGGGACAGCTCCCCCTCCAGCCTCAGCATGGAATTCTGTAGATCCGTTTTCTCTTCAGTCAGGCGGCTGACATACCCAGTCAGCTCGGCATTCTGGGTAAGCAGCTTCTCTGTCAGTGTGCTGCCCGATATTCCTGGCGGTAACACCAAGTTCTGAAGGGAGAGAAGATTGTGAGTACATTATATTCCAGACACCTCCAGCCGCGAGGGATGGTAAAAGAGCTATTTATATGGCGGTGTGCATAAAATAAAACATGGCATTAATTAGTAGAATGGATTTACAATACTGACAGAATACTGGCAAGGTACTCATCCTTCGGATTAATAAATGTATTATTACTTTTCCACGCTCTGTACTTAACTATTCAGTTTTACTTCTGCAAACGTTATGATGAGCACATCTGAGAGGGATATGGAGGCTGCCATATTTATTTCCTTTTAAACAATACTAGTTGCCTGGCAGTCCTGCTCATCTTTCTGGACAGTAGTGTCTGAATCACACACCTGAAACAAGCATGCAGCTAATCTAGTCATACTTCTGTCAGAAACGTCTGAGCTGCACGCTTGTTCAGGGTTTATGGCTAAGAGTATTAAAGGGAGAGGATCAGGAGGACAGCCAGGCAACTGGTCTTGTTTAAAGGACAACTGAAGTGAGAGGTATTTGGAGGCTGCCATATTTATTTCCTTATAAGCAATACCTGTTGCCTGCTGATCGTCTGCCTTTAATACTTTTAGCGGTACACCCTGAACAAGCATGCAGCAGATCGTGTGTTTCTGATATTATTGTCAAATCTGACAAGATTAGCCACATGCTTGTTTTTGATGTTAATCAGACACTACTGCAGCCAAATAGATCAGCAGGGTTGCCAGGCAACTGTTATTGCTTAAAGAAAACCTGAATTGATAATTAAAAGTCAAAATAAACATACTTACCTCCCACATAGTCTACTCCTCAATCTCTTTCTCCTCTCCTCTGTCCCGTTTGTACACTGAGATCAATGGAATTCTCCATCCTCCATTTTGAAGATGGCCATTACACCATAACAGCTTCCTGGTCAGCACACTGTTAAACTGTAACATCGCCCACTTGAGCAATAGGAAAACATGGACATTACCTGGCATATCAGTTGTCCTCTCAGCTATAACTGAATTATAACTGACATCAACTGATATAGTTCAGTTCTGAGAAAATATTGTCAGAGCTGGAAGGGATCATTGTCAGAAGAAAATGGTGAGCTTCAGAGAGGAACTGAGGGCATTTGAAGTTACCGCATGTGTTTTTTTTAAATAATTTTACTCAGTTCGGGTTTCCTTTAAGAGGAAATAAACATGGCTGGTTACATATTCTTCTACTACAGTTGTCCTTTAAAAGGAACTAAATATGTCATCCTCCATATTCTTCTCACCTCAGGTGCGCTTTAAAGTAAAAACATGTACAGACCCTAAAAATCCTAAACATTCTGAACACAAGAAGGAATACAGGCGCCCGCCTTACTTTCCTTGCCATCAGTTCTTCTCAGAAGCTCACCATTTGCGTCTTGAAGTTAGAATGGAAGGGATTGTTGTAAGAAGCAAATGGTGAGCTTCTGAGAGGAACTGAGGTGAGGTAAGTATGTAATATTCATTTGCAGGTACATCATGTGTTTATTTTAAATAATATTACTCGGTTCAAGTTCACTTTAAAGTGAACTTGAACCGAATAAAATTATTTAAAATTATTTAAAACCATTTTCTTTTTACAATGATTCCTTCTATTTCTGACAAGATTTTGTCAGAACTGAAATATATCCGCTGCTGTCAGTTATATATCAGCTGCTGTAAGTTATAACTGAAAGGACAACTGATGAGCAAGGTAATGTCCATGTTTCCCCGTGGCTCAAGTGGGCGATATTACAGTTTAACAGTGTGCTGACCAGGAAGCTGTTATGGGGTAATGGACTTTTTCCAAATGGAGGATGGAGAATTCCACTGATCACAGTGAACGAACAGGACGCAGGGGAGGAGAAAGAGATTGAGGAAGGGGAGTTGTTAGCCCCAAAGATCAGTGGCACATACTGCGGATCTATTCTGGGGTGCCTCGGATGTCCCTCAGGCAGAATCAGCTGTGGTGCCTCCATGGCAGGCATGCTGGGATCTGTGGTGCATTAATCGGGGGTATGCTGGGTGCTGTGCTGCCTTTATGGATGCATGCATGGAGCTGAGGATCTTCTATTTGCAGGGAGTTGTGGTGCCTCAATGGGAGGCCCGTGGGAGCAAGGGAGGGGTCCACTAGAGGATCAGGGAATGCTTTGGGGGAACTTTCAGATAAACTGGCGGCAGGCCGGCCCACCCAGCAGAAAGACAGACCAGCCAGCACAGAAGCCGGGTAACTCTGCCTAGTTGCGTTTAAAGGACAACTGAAGTGAGAGGTGTATGGAGGCTGCCAAATGTATTTCCTTTTAAGCAATTTCAGTTGCCTGGCAGTCCTGCTGATCCTCTGCCTCTAATACTTTTAGCCATAGTCCCTGAACAAGCATGCAGCAGGTCAGGCATTTCTGACATTATTGTCAGATCTGTCAAGATTAGCTCCATGCTTGTTTCTGGTGTGATTCAGACACTACTTCAGCCAAATAGATCAGCAGGACAGCCAGGCAACCGGTATTGTCTCCACAATCTCTCTCCCCTGTACATCTCCTCACTAGTCTCCAGATACCAACCCAACCGCAATCTCAGATCTGCACATGAGCTTCTTTTATCCTCTTCTACAATTACCTCCTCACATTCACGTGTACAAGACTTCTCACGTGCCTCACCCCTCCTCTGGAATGCCCTTCCACAACACATCCGCCACTCTCCCACCTTTGAAATCTTTAAACACTCCCTCAAAACCCACCTTTTCCGACAAGCATATTCTCTAGCTTAGGCTATGCATGCACCCACTAAATAACCTAATTGCGCACTGCATGTACATATACTGTATACATCCCCACCTCTTGTTTCCACCCCATTCCTTTAGACTGTAAGCTCACAAGGGCAGGGCTCTCACACTTTTGTGTCATGGACTGTTATTAATGTAATTGCTTACACACTGTTAGACATTTATACATTTTAGTCATCATGTTAAATCAAATTGTAATCAGCAGTGCTGTATCTTGTATCAGTGTTCATATTTGATGGATATCATTGTCTGTATCATTATGTATCCCTTGTTTGTTTTCTTATATTGTACAGCGCCACGGAATATGTTGGCGCTTTATAAATAAATAATAATAATAATAATATTGTTTAAAAGGAAATAAATATGGCAGCCTCCATATTCTTCTCACTTCAGTTGTCCTTTCCAAGTGACACTACTTATTCGCATCAAATGCAGAATAATTTTTTTTCCGTATTAATGGAGAGGGGGCTTCATTCAACATTTTGCTGAGCAGGACTACTTAGACCACTAGCAAGTTCATGTAAATTTAGCTCCACCCATGACCACACCCACATTCTGGTGCATGGCCACACCTATTTTACAGCTGGCGTGCCCAAGAGTGCCCCAGATCTCTTAGGAACCTAGCAACACCTGGATTGAGGAGTAGACTAAACAGAAGGTAAGTATGAAGTGTGTGTTTATTTTGACTTTTCATTTTCTGTTCAGGTATGCTTTAAGTGTAAAGGTCCTTTTCCACTATATCTGTTGCTGCCAGTAGTAACTGAAAGGACAATTGATGTGCAAGATAATATCCATATTCCCCTATACCCTCTCTCTCACTGTACGCCAAAAAACTGAAGCTTTTTCACAATGCACTGCTATGGAAAGTTAAAACGCAACTTATTAAAATGCATTAAGTGTAAAAGGCCCCTAAGGGTCATTGGAAACAAAGATTAGCATTAACCTCCTTGGCAGTTATCCCGAGCTAGGGTCAGGGCGGAAAACCACAGCTAAGAGCGGTAAATCCTAACCTCTGCTCGGGGTAGCCGCCGGAGGCTGTATGCAGAGCAATGCGCGCAGTGGGAGCGTTTCTACATACCTCCCGGGGATCCCGACATCAGCTGGCATTCTTCTTAATCTCCTCCGGCGCTCTGCTTCCTGTTGGTGAGATCGCCGGCTGTCGTCATGACGACAGCGGGCAATCTCACTTTAGAGTTGCAGCGCCACCCGGAGGATGGAGGCATAACTGCAGCGCGGGAGCCCAGGGAGGTGAGTGATTACTGGAACTGCTGCAGATCTCCCTAGCAGCATGATTTTTTCCAGGTCTCAGGGTCCGAAAGGGTGCAAAAATATTGCACCGCTTTTAGACCCTAAAATCCGGAAAGAATGATAATGCCAAGGGGGTTAAGGATGCCATTGGTCACTAAGAGAGCAACACCCACCCTTAGAAAAAAAAAAGAGGTCAGCATCTGACAATTCATCATTACGTTATAAAAAGCTGCAGACAGTCACCACAGAGGAGTTGATGCCACCTCACCTGTCCCTGCAGTGACAAGACGGCCACATGGTCCAGCTGTGACAGGACATCCTGAATGCTGTTTCGTGACCAGGCCAAGTCCTCATCATCCGATTTCTCAAACAGTACTCTGCAATAGAAAATAACACATCAATCTCCTCACATGACACAGCACAAGAATATCCTGCTAGTCCTACCTTAAATGTGCCTTTGGCCTTAAACAGACCAGTTATGACTGGGCCCTAAGGGCTGGTGCACACCGAGCGGCTTTTTCAGCGTTTCTGCAGCCGCTTGCGGCTGCGGATCCGCTTGGTCAATGTATCTGAATGGGCTGGTGCCCACCAGAGCGGGAGGCGTTTTGCAGAAACGCATACTCCCGGGGCGAGTCATTTTTTGGATTTCGGATGCGTTTCTGCCTCAATGTTAAGTATAGGAAAAACGCAAACCGCTCTGAAAAACGCCAGTTCAGAGCAGTTTTGCCGGCGTTTTTGTTACAGAAGCTGTTCAGTAACAGCTTTACTGTAACAATATATGAAATCTACTACACCAAAACCGCTACACAAAACCGCAAAACGCTAGCTGAAACGCTACAGAAAAATAAGAAAAAGCGTTTCAAAATCTGCTAGCACTTTGCGGATCTGCTAGCGGGTTTTGGTGTGCACCAGGCCTGAAAAAGTACCTAAATGCCTGATGTGGAAGAATAAAAACAGCCATAAAAAAACAATGGAGAAATATAAAAACAGTATAATGCCCCCGCATTAACAACATCAAATACCAAATGCAAACAAGGGTTTTGTTTGCTTAAATTTTGAAGGTATAAAGCCTAGCTTTTAATATTTCACATAAAAGTCCATAGAGAAGGGCCGGTACAAATAAAACAGCAAAATCAGTTACACTAGTAACATTCAGCACAGCCTCATGCGTGTTTCGTGTCCACAGATGGTCACTTCTTCAGAGGTATATAGTAGAGATACAAATCTGTGTGACTATCAGGACTGAGGAGTCGGTACAAAAATTATCCGACTGCTCAGTTTATGAAACCACCGACTCCGACGTCTAATACTTACCAGGGCTGTGGATTTGCTACAAAAATCATCCGACTCTATCTCCTCAGTTTATGAAGCCCCCAACTCCGACTCCAGGTACCCAAAATTACTCGGACTGCTCGACTCCAACTCCTTAGTCTAATTCTTACTAAGGCACATGAGTCAAGCTCTGGCCTGCAGGCCAAATTTGGCCCGCAGCAGAGCCATAAAAATTGGCCCGCCACTCGCCAGTACTTTTAAGATTTACATTGATTTTGGCCCACAGCCACATTCCCAGCTCTGCCCCCTCCCGTCCCTGATCTGCTCTTCTAGTGGCCGGCTCTGCCCTCCCTCCTCGTATGAGTGATAGAGAGTGGCTATGCTCTATCACTCCCTTGCTCCGCCTCTGAAGAAAGGCTTATCTCTTCCTCCTCGGCCTGCTAGCCCACCCCCTCCTTCCTTGGCCACCGCATCTTTACCTCATGGAGTCGGTGGTCCGTCCTGAACCAAAGTCTACTCCCTTCATCCTGTTCACTACATGCCCAGCCCCCGGCATGCAGCACAGGAATCACCTGTGACGCAAAGACACCACGTTACCAAGGGAGCCGCTCTGGTGTATTCGCGTCACAGGTCATTCCTGTGCTGCATGCCGGGGGCCGGGCATGTAGTGAACAGGATGAAGGAAGCAGACTTCGGTGCATGATGGGCCGCCGACTCCATGAGGTAAACGTGCGGCGGACGGGGAAGGATAAGGCTGGCTACCTACTGGGGGCACCTACTTACCTAGCTAACCTATACTGGGGCCACCTACAGTGGGGACACCCATGTAGCTAACCTATACTTGGGAAACCTACTTAGCCGACCTATACTGGAGGCACCTACCTAGCTAACCCATATTGGGGGCACCTATGCCTGACTAACCTACACTGGGGGCACTTACTTAGCTAACCTATTCTGGGGGCACCTATAATGGCTACCTATACTGGAGGCGTCTACCTGGCACCTACCTATCTAACCTATACTGGAGGCACATATGCCTAGCTAACCTATAGTGAAGGCACCTACCAGGCTAACCTATACTGGGTGCACCTATGCCCGTCTACCTATACTGGGGTCACTTACCTAGCTAACCTAAACTGGGCGCACCTACGCCTTGCTACCTATACTGGGAGCACCTAAGTCTGGCTTCCTATGCAAGGGTTAACCTATATCTGGCTACCTGCCTTCCTATAACAAGGGTGTTTTTTTATTTCCCCCTTGTTCCACCGCGGCTATAGCACACGGTGCAGATTGTCAGGTGTTGTGCGATCATTCCAAATGGGGGGGGGGGGGGGGGGAAGGGATAAATATGACTGTTGGCCCTCGACCTAGTCTAAGTTTTTCATTTTGGCCCTCCGTCTTTTTGAGTTTGACACCCCTGTACTAAGGCTATGGATTTGGTACATAAATCTTCCGACTCCTCAGTTTATGAAACCGCCGACTACAGGTACCCAAAATTGCTCTCACTCCTCGACTCCACAGCCCTGGTGATCATACAATAAAGCTTGTAGCATTCCTTCACTGGATCCGATGACAAGCAAGTCAAACCACAAGGTAAGTACATTGCTGCATGTAGAAGAAGGGGATAAACGTAGTGTATACTATATGCCTCTGAAGAAGTGATTGTCTGTGGTTGCAAAATGTGCATCAGCTGTGCTGAATGTTACCACAGTGACATATTTGCTGTTTAATATGCACCTGTCCTTTTTTATTGACTTTTATGTGATGTATTAAAGGTTATGCTTTATACCAGGGGTGTCATACTCAATCATGTAAGGGGCCAAAATCTAAAAGCTAGTCTAAGTGGTGGGCCAAATTGTTTGTTAAGATTTAACATTTATTGAAGGGTCTAAAACTAAATAGTGGAACTACAGCAAACATGAGGGGGATGGGGTAGCTCCTCCCCCTTCTGCAGAGTAGCGCAGTGGAACAGTTTAATATTTACCCGCCCAGCGCTGCTTTGGCAGAAAGGGAACAAGATGAAATGTAACTCAAGGCATGATGCTAGCCTTCATTTCCCCCATAGTATTTTTGTTAAGCTGAGGTGACAATGTTTCAACCGAAAACACTGTCCCCCCAGTGTGCTCCTCTGGATGGGAAGGCAGTATGCGGTCATTCTATAACTGCTTAGAATGATGCACGTTTGTAGCTCTGAAAGGCCACATACAATGGCAAGGTGGGCCGCATTTGCCCCGTGGGCCTTGTGTTCGACACCTGCGATTTATACTTTTGTAATTTATGCAATCAATCCCCTTGTTTGCTTTTAGCTTGTATGGTATTTAATAAACACCATCCCTATCTACTGGATATTTATCTTTTGTACCATCTTGCACCATAAGATAACAGACAAGATTTCAGTGGAAATCTTAGCTAAACTGGATTGTGCTGCTGTCCATTAGGTTTGCGATAACTGAGGGATGTCCAACTCCAGTCTTCAAGGGCCGAGGTCCTCACACATTTTTGGCGTAGCTCAAATTAATTGGGGACTGAATGAGGGAAGGTGTGCTTCATCAAGCAGAACTCATTCCTCCATTTCTCAGTCCATCCTAAACACTGGCATGGATATGGCCCTCCAAGACTGGAGTTGGACAGCCCTGATTAGCAGTATAAAACTTGCCCTCACCTCTGGTTGGCTTTGGTTGCCAACTGTCTCAGTTTAGTGGCCACAAGCTGCAGCCTCTGCCTGATGCCATCTATGCTGAAAGAAGCCCCCTCCGTGGTAAGATCTCCATTCACAACGCTCAGCGGATCGGGGCACAGGATATTCGGGGCGCTGCCTGTCTGCAGCTGAGCCGCACTTCTCTCTCGGACTGGGGAAGATCTCCTGGTTGTCTAGCAAGAAAAGAAACAAGAAAAGTGTAACTTAGCGCCTTCATTTAATGTAACAGCATCTGTAAAATGTAATGCATTTAACTTATGGAAAAGACGAAACAAAGGCTACATTAGCTCAGCAGATCACAACAATGTTTGTAAGATGCAACCAAAAGGAAGAGGAATCCCGCTACACCATTGGTGGGGTAAAAAAGTTTCTCCAATCTTTATTTAGCACATCAGTGGGTACACAGAAAGAAGCTTCTTTCTGTGTACCCACTGATGTGCTAAATAAAGATTGGAGAAACTTTTTTACCCCACCAATGGTGTAGTGGGATTTCTCTTCCTTTTGGCTGCCTGTATCGAGATACCTGGATCCCAGGCTCCCGTTGGTTGTGTATTGGTGGTTGCAGCGATCCACTTTTCCTTGCTGAATGTTTGTAAGATGCTGGTGGTTAAACCATCTTTGGACTCCTTATACCTTTTGGAAACAGTTTGCTTGAAATCTAAGTGAAGTGCGGTCCGGTGTTAGTTGAGGAGCAGAAATGCAGACATCAAACCAACAATCGTTGATTGCAGTGATACCTTCAATGACTAACATGGTTTATTGCAAGCTTTCGAAACTAGAAGTTTCTTCTTCAGGAATTATATAGGACTGGGTCAGAACCGTACCACCTTCAAGTTTCAAAAGCTTGCAATAAACCATGTACGGTTATTAAAGTTATTACTGGAATCAACGCATGTAGGTGTGTCTGAACTTTTGAAACCTAAGGTATGTGCAGGCATCATAAGGGGTCTTCAGTCTCTCAGCCAACTTGTATTGTTTAAAAAAGGAAATAAATATGACAACCAGAGCCAGGACAAGGTCCTCCAGCACCCAAGGCTGAGACACCAAACACATCCCTCCCACCCCAGCCATCACACACTGATTGCTATTAGACTAATAGAGGCTCCCAAGGCCCCCAACACCTTAATCTCTAGTTATCTGGATGGCATTCCCTCCCATGTATCCCCCTTTTCTTATTTATCTCTGCTTCAAACACAATAGTGGAATGATATCTGAGTGAGTTGAGCGCTCCCATCTACACTGCGCCCTGAAGCTGGAGCCTATCTCGCCTCTGCCTCAGCCCAGCCCTGATGACAGTCACCTAATCTCTCTCACTTTAGCTATTCTTTAAATAAATTCCCATTCTTTAGATCACAGCTCACAATAAGTTAAGATCTGGACTTACAGAGCTATCAGCCGGATCCCTCTGCTCAGTCCTGCTTTCCTTCTTCTGTGCCTCGTGCTGCAGCCTCTGGATAGTGTCCCTCAGATGTCTCTCATCTGCCTGGTGCCTCCTGATCTCAGCCGCACCGTCCTGAACCTGCTGCTGGAGGTCTTCTGCTTCAGCCGTCAGTTCCTCCACCTGCTTCACAGCCAGTCTGTAGGCCTCCTGCTCCGCTTCCAGCTCTTTCCTGAGGCTCTGCCTCTCCTCTTCCAAGCTCTGCCTCAGCTGTACACATTCCAGCTTGTATCCTTCCACCTCACTCACCAGCTCTACAATACGGCTGTGTTTGCTGTCCAGCTGACCCTGCAGCTCCTTCAGCAGGTCCTGGCTTGGAGTTTGGCCTTCTGACTGTCCATCTACCTCGGTGTTCTGCCCATGAGCCTCAAGGCCTTGTCTGTACTCCAAGGCGTTACTCAGCTCCGCAGATCGAGCCTTTTCGGCCTCCAGGAAGACCTGCAGCTCCAACACTCGGCTCCTCTCCTGAGACAGCTCAGCCTCATACGTGCTTTCTCTGGATGCCACCTGCTGCTGGAGGTCCTTCACCAACTGCTTCTCTTCCTCCAGCTGTGTGCTGATCTCCACAGTCTTCATCTTCTGCTCCTCAAGAAGTATCTGGAGATCCTAGGCAGAGATAGCAGAAGCATAGATATAAAAGGGGAATATAAAACCGTATTTAAACAAACAAAAAGAAAAAAAATTAAAGTGAATCTGACGTGAATCAATTATCCACATGACTTAACTTACGAACTCAACTCACAATCAAACTCCCAGACCTTAACGGTTTGTAAGTAGGGAACCGTCTGTATGAAAAATAATGCCATGAAAGAATAATAGAATTTTTTTCCCCATGGACCAAATAATTCTCAGTAGACACAACAAGGGCGGCAGGCTAGGCACCAAGGGTATCGATAAACAAATCTGCTCTAGAAACTCACACACGAGATCAGTGGCGTAACTATTCATGGGGCCCGTTTACGTTCTACCTCCAGCACTACTATGCCTTCTATGAAGGCTGTGCTTAAAGAGAAACTCCAACCAAGAATTGAACTTTATCCCAATCGGTAGCTGATACCCCCTTTTACATGACAAATCTATTGCATTTCACAAACAGACCATCAGGGGGCGCTGTGTGACTAATTTTGTGCTGAAACCCCTCCCACAAGAGGCTCTGAATACCGCGGTACTCTGGGCAAACTGCCACAATGTAACAATGTTCACAGACAGGAAATGGCTGTTTAAAGCTGTCTCTAACAGCCAGAGCAGCTACAAACAGCTACATAACTTGCCCACAGTAACAATGTCACCATGTGATAAATGTCAGAATGTGAATCTGGGAGAGGAAAGATTTTACAATGAGCAAGCACTGACTAAATCATTTATACATAATTATTGTAAAAATGAAGCACTTTTTTTTATTAAATTATTTTCACTGGAGTTCCTCTTTAAGACAGTTATTGTCAAGTGTGCCTGTGTGGGATAGCGTTCTGCCCGACTTTCCAACCGCACCACTAACTACACACACTGACACTCATTGTGAGCTGTCTTGCACTAGTCCATTGTTTCTATGTGGAGTCACTCTCCAGGCCCGTGCATTGGGGATAGCTACATCCCTTGATTCACCCTCATCAGGGGATCGAGGGGGGGGGGGGGGGGATCAGCAAAGACCCCCCTTTGAACTGGTCATATTTGGCACTGTTAGCACTCGGAGCCAGCACCAGCTCTGTTTGGAGGAATCTTGCATAGTTATCTCTAGCTATACGTATGTGATCATACCGGTACCATCTCCACCCCAACCGGTCGATCACAAGTGAATCTGATTGTTCACTTTTTAGTACGTTCTTGGTCAAGTCCCTTTGGACAAAGTTTATAATTCATGTGGCTCCCCAGAAAAACTTTGATAGGGCTCCCAAAGTTCACACCCCTTCCCTTGCCTTCCCTTCACAGCCTGGGGGGGGGGGGGGGGGCATCTTTTAGGGGTCATAAAACAAGTGTGGCCATCATGATCTTCACACCCAGAACAAGTATGGCCACAAAAACACCTGATCTGAAGTATCAGAGGAAGGGAAGGTTAGTAGTTAGGGGCCCCCTACAGCTCTGCCCCCCCCCCCGGTCACAGATGCTCCTCCCCCGGTCACAGATGCTCCTCCCCTATAGCTACGGCCCTGCGTGGGATCGGCCCAATGCTATTTCATGCAGCAGCACATATTAATGTACCTCCAGCTCCTCTCTTTCCCGCAGCTCTTTCTGCTCCCTCTTTGTCTGCTCCTTCTCCAGGCTGTGCTGCAACTCTCTGCACTTCTTCTGCTGATTCTCCAGCTCTGCATTCAGGCTGTCCAGTTCCTCTCTCTTCTTCTTCAGCTCCATCCTGTCAAGCAGCAAAAAAATCAAAGTATAAACAACAGCCCACCAATCATAACAACAATCTACCAAAGAGTTCATCGTTATCACCAAGTCCTTTTAAGGCGCCCATACATTATTATTTAGTATTTATATAGCGCTGACATATTACGCAGCGCTGTACAGAGTATATTGTCTTGTCACCTAACTGTCCCTCAGAGAGGCTCACAATCGTTTTGAGATAAGTGAGTTACGTTTTTGACCTCAGTTGGCAGAACTCGTTGTGCTGTAAATTCTTGCAATGCTTTGATGTCTCTCTGCTAGCTGAAAATACAGAAACTAAAAGCAGAAGTCCTCTGTTATTGTCTCACACTGCCCCCTAGTGAGAAGTGGCCATAAATATACATTACAGCAGTGCTATTATTACTATTAGTAGCAAGCAACTGTATCAAATAAAAAAAGAGCTAAAATAACTCGCCCTGGAGCACTTGCAAGCCTCTAAATCAATTGGGTGCTAAAGGGTTAATGGATCTGAACACTGTTGTGCCTCCATGCTCCAAAACCAAAAATCGATTCTGCGTTGATCGAAATCATGTGAACAGTAGCGGATTCCTTTACAGTTGATATTTGGCATCCAGCTCGATCGAGAAATTTTGGCCTTCCAGCCAGATATCAGCCTATTTGCATAGATGGAGCCATAATGGAACATACTCAATTCTCCTCTGATTCGATAAAAAGATTGAATCGGAAGGTCGTATAACTGTGAAAATCGAGTAATGTATGGTGATCTTTAAACCCAAGATTGATCAAGGCAGTTTGGAAAGCAATCATGTAGAGAAGCCCAAATTATAAAGTATTATCATTGGAAATGAACTTTTAACCTTGAAAAAATCCCTTGTGTCATTGAGTATCTATCTTTAAGACTTAATGCTGGGAATACACCATGAGTTTTTTTGGCAGATAGATCGCTCGATAGATAATTTCCGACATGTCTGATCTGATTTCGATCGTTTTTCTGATCAATATCAATCAATCAATTCTCATAGAAGTGCATGGAAATTTGGAAAGCCTGCCAAAAAAAAAAAAATCTCATCGTGTACTCCCAGCGTAAGACCTCGAGAATCTGCTATTTCCTGTTGGCAGAGATGAGGTCTTAAAGTGAACCTCCGGACTAAAAATCTACTCAGCAGCAGTGAAAAGGCTTGGTGTTTCTTTAACAGTATGACCGCATCAGAACTTTGTTTTTCTTACCAAAGCATAATTTTTAACTGCATTTTTAGCTAAGCTCCACCTATCAAAGAAAACTGCCCGGGCTTTTTTTCCTTGATGCTGTACAAAGCATGATGGGATTTCCTATGTTGTTATTCACGTTGCCTAGCACCTGGGAGGGGTGATCAGCACACAGGACAGTTGGAACTGTGTCTCATGCTCCCTGTCACCTCCTTTCAACCAAAAAGATGGCTGCCCTCATGAAATCAAACATTTGCCTGTTCTTTTAAAACAAGGTGGATAAAAGATTATATTACCTATCTATTTTAATTAACATAACTAATATAACTTAATGACAGTATGTTTGTTTAGGCTGAAGTTCCTCTTTAAATCCATTTCCTGGGAAAAACCAAGTCCAGCCCTCACTTGTAGACACCAGTTTATACTGAAATGTGGGGTTTCTGTAACATGTTGTCAGGCACAAATTGTTCTTCTAAATTTACATATCACCTGACCAAGCCTGAGTGAGCCGTCAAGAAACTGAATCCAGTAAAAAACAAAGGAGGCAGGCTGTATTGAGGTGACAAGCACATCTGGCCCATGAAACAAGTATATCTTCCACCATTTTTCTTCTATAGAGTGCTTTTATTCACTTATAACCTTGATTACTATTAAAATATACCTTGTTAAATTATAGGTTTAGATGGGCTTTAAACTCTTCCCTTTATAACTTGCAAACAGATCTAAACTTACTTGTGAAAAAAAGATTGTATTTTGTTTAGCCTGGCTAAGCATCCCATATCGAAAGCATTGCACTATAGTCTGGATACAGGTATTTGTTGATGAGCGGGTACAAATTTGGGCAAAAAAAAAGGATGAAATATTTCTCAGATATATTCAACTAAACAAACTTCTTTCTCTGCTTTATCTCATCAGCTGTGATTGTACAAAGCTGTATACATTTAGCTGGATAAACCTTGTCTGATGTAGTGGTTTTGGCCAGAAAATCTAGCCTGCAAAAAGGATTCAATAACTTGACCAACCCCAGAGTTCAACTACAAACCTTTGGAACCAGAGCTTTCTGTCATGTTGCCCCTACCCTGTAGAATGCTTTGCCAAACTTAATCAAGACAGCTCCAGCTCTGGACACGATTAAATAAAAACTGAAAAGCCACCTGTTTCGTCTGGCATTTATGGTCCCATATCATTTCCCCTGTACACATCGCTACGTACTGATCTGAGACAAGCTTCTGCGCTTTGGGTCCTACAGGAGAGAAGGGATTTACAAATGTTTTGTTGTTGTGAATAGCTGGCCCATGATGGCTACCAATGAACCAGCATGTTATCTTGTTTTTTCCCATGCACTAATCGTTCACTGATAGTACTCTCTCCTTTCCTCTCCACAGAACAGTACGTCAAGATTAACTTCTCACATTACTTTTTCTAGCTACTTTCTTCTCTTGCTAGATGCTGAAAGGTTATTTTTTTTAATGAAATTGAGGAATTATTGCATGAAGGAAGGGCGTTAACTGAATCCAGGACCTTAAAGGATACCCGAGGGAAGGGGCATAGTGTAGTTTAAATTGCCTAAGGCTTCTTCCAGCCCCCCACCGCGGTTTTGATCTACTCCAGTGAGCCAAAACCCCCTCAGAGAGATCTGCAGATCGTGCCCAGGCCACTCGCTTTTTTGATCGTGCTCCCGTGGCTATGCGTAGTTTGTAAAGACTAAAACCATGCATGTGCAGAATGCTCCCAGCAAAAGGAGCAATTGAGGCAGTGCACAAGTGTGGCACAAGCATGACTTTCAAAGGGGGTAGCGGCACGCTGAAGAGGATCAAAACCACAGGGAGGGACCTGATAGACTGCAGGGTGCTGGAAGAAGCCCCAGGTAAGTTAAACTAAACTTATGTCCCATGCCTCAGATATCCTTTAAAGTGAACATTTCCAACTCTTTATGAAGGAAGACATTCTTAAGTCATTAAATTCTAGCCTACCCTTTCCTGCCTCACTAGGCTGCTCCCACTGGACAACTGTCACCATCTCTAGTCATGTGATATTAGTAGCAGGATTAGTCAGCACCGGAAATCTGGCCAATGGAACAACTTAGTACGGAAGGGGCAGGTATGATTTATAACTCAGACTTGATTCTCACTCCATGATCGTAAGGAGAGTTCTTTTTTTCCCTTGTTGTGGGACTTTTTGTATTAAGTGTTAGGTTATCTTCAAAATAAATAAAAAATACCTTTAAAAATACGTATGGAGATGGATTCTTTTTTTTTTTTTTTTCATGCTAAAACAGATAAATATTTTGGCCTTCAAATTTTGTTTCTGCCTGTGTTAGTTTCCACATTCGTGGAACTACCAGATAGTGAAAGACTAACCCTCCTTGGAGATTCTAGACCTTCCATGGGTACCACGAGGTTGGCCTCATCACTAGACAATAATTGATATTCCTCTACAATACAATAATATACCACTCTGTTTATTTTAAAAAAACTGTATTCTCATTATTATATACAGAGAATATATAAATAAGTACACAAGTGATTGTTGTTCAGCTGAAGAAAGAAGTTCTTATTTGCTCATTATGGAGAGCGTTGCTTGGACAGGGCACCATTTATCTTCTACCTTCTCCTTGGTTCAAGATGATGCATTTGAACCCTTGATGTTGAGTGGTTGCCAGTCTGAAGTCAGTAGAACTGATGGTTTGAAGCATTGAGTCAGATCTTTCAGAATAATTCAGTCAGAGGACCTTCTCTTCCAGGTTCCTTAAAACAGTTCAAAGGTATTTGATGTGTGCGGATTCCTGTCAGTTCTGGTGGTGCATATATTGTTGAATGACACCTGAAGTAAATTATTTTTTAAAAAAATGATACTTACCTTAGAAGTGGAAAACCTCTGGATTGTCCAGAAGATTCCCAGATCCACCTACATTCTGTGGGTCCATTGTTGGTTCCCTCTATAGCACAGGTGTGGAACTCCCCTCCCTGAAGGCCATTGCCATGCCAGGGTTTAGGATGGACTGAGAAATAGAGAAATTTGTTTTACTTGGCAAATCACACCTTTCCTGATCTAGGCCCATCAATCAATTTGAGCTGCACCAAAAATGTGTGAGAACTTCGGCCCTTGAGGACTGGAGTTTGACATCCCTGCTCTATGTGGAGAAGCAGGTCCGGACTAAGCATGCCTTAATAAGGTCTGCACAAGCGGCTTTGTTCCACTGGGCATGCGCATACCTTACTTGTGCATGCCCAAGCCAGATGTGCTTGTCCACAGCTCACCCCCGCCCCCATCTTCCAATTCTTTTTTTTTTTTTTAATTTGGAATTTTTTTTTGGCCAGTGTTATTTTACACCAATAAAGAAGCAAGCTACAAAATCTAATATTGTGAAAAGGCAGGATGGTTGACCTAAGGGGGAATCGTCCGCTGGTCCCTTATTTGGGTAAATACATGAATCCTAGAGTAGGAGATGCGCTCCATAAGATAAAGCCACCATATTTTGTTAGGGCAGGAGGGGGAGGCAGAGGTACCTTCCAATGACACCTGTTAGCTGCACACACCAGAGCTGCAAACTTATTCTGATATTTGTTAAGTTTAAGAATTTTTACAGAAAAAAACCACCCCCAATCTTTCTGGATCTGGGTATCCAAAGTAGCGGAGATCTGATCAAAACAGACCTCCCAAAAACATTGGCCAACTGGGTATCTTCTCAATTCTTCGTACAGATTTGTCTTTGCGTGTCTTCATTCACATCAAAATCTTCACTTCTTTTGGGATACATATAGTGTTCCATAGTTCTCTAGGCATCATAAAGTAAATTATATTTCTCTTAATAGCAACATTTTTGAAAGCCAGTTACGTGATTAGCGTGACCCACGGTACTCGAGTAGCGCAATCATTGCTACGGTACTAAGCATTACCATTGGTACTGTGTGTTACCGTATCAACGGTCGCACTACTCAGGTACCGCCGGTTGCGCTAATCTTGTAACTTGCAGGCAGAAGTTAGGGTAGTATTGCCGTGTGCTATGTGAGCACAGAAATATTACAGCTCTTTAGAGAATCAACCCCAGTGACAAAGTTATATATATATATATATATATATATATATATATATATACTTTCCTCCTCATTACTTAATTCTTCTCCATTTTCCCTTTGCATGTTTTGAATCCATTCTTATCCTTTACCCAGACATCTTTATTGTCATATCCATCTACTGGGTATTTGAAGTAATTGTAATCCTGCACGATGTGCGGAGTTGTCACCCGTATATCTCTGTTTTGTTGCTTAAATTTTAATTTTGTAAAATAGTCTTGTATATATCCTCCTGCTGCTTTGTAAGCTGAATGTGTTTCAATGGCGCGTCTTGCTGATCCAGCAGTGTAAGAGACAATGTCAAAGATATCTGGGCTTTTCTTAATTTCTTCTTCAGGAAATGTAGGTCAATTTTACGCAAAGTTCTTATCATCATAGAAAAGCTGAATACTGTCAGTCATTGTTGAGGGTCATCGTACCCATCCTATATGTCATGCCTTAGCATCAAGAAGAGAAGCTGTGGTGGTGCCTTATAGTTCAGGTGTGTATGTATACAAGTCAGGGGTGTAACCATGGGGAACAGCCCCTGTGACTGCAGGGGGGACAAGAGGTAAGGGGGGGGGGGGGCTGCAACTACCAACCTTCCCTCCCTCCAATACTCCAGATCAGGTGTTTTTGTAGCTAGACAAGTTATGGGGGGTGTGAGGATCCTGCTGGCCACTCTTGTTTTATGCCCTTTGTAAGATGGGCCCCCAGGCTGAAAGGGTCACCAAGGGGAAGCAAGGGAGAAGATGTAAACATTAAGGGGCCCCATTAAAGTTTTGCTGGGGGCCCCATCATTTTGTAGTTACACACCTGATACAAGCAAGAAGTTTTAAATCAGGATGATACCATTTATCGGCTAACTACAGATGAATAAGAATAAACAAGCTTTCGGCCTTGCAGCCTTCGTCGGGCTTACATCCTGTTAGTTTGCAGGCTGATGGTACAGACAGCTATATACATGCAACATCAAAAGGGAAAACAGATTTTTTTTTTCAAGCATAAATACATGTCATTGAGATGCCTTATGTAAAACAGAACATCTTAATGGGGTTGGAGGTTGTTAGCTGAGATAAAGATCCATGTTTACTCCATGCTCACAGACCTGGGAGTTGAATTGACACAGAGCCTATCGTAAATTCTGAATTCACAAGTTCAGCTATATAGGCTGAGAAAGAGTTTAAATATTGTCAGCCTCATACCAATATAAAAAGTTTTTGTCCTTATTCAAGCCCTTGTCCACAGCTTTGAACCAATTTATTAATTTTGTTTCTGAAATTAATAAATTGGTTCAAAGCTGTGGACAAGGGCTTGAATAAGGACAAAAACTTTTCATATTGGTATGAGGCTGACGATATTTAAACTCTTTCTCAGCCTATATAGCTGAACTTGTGAACTCAGACTTTACGATACCTCTGTCAGTTCAACTCCCAGGTCTGTGAGCATGGAGTAAACAAGGATCCTTATCTCAGCTAACAACCTCCAACCCCATTAACCTTCCTGGCGGTAACCAGGCACGCAGGAGGATTTCTCAGGCCCTACTGGGCCGGTTTGCATAATTTTTTTTTTTGCTACACGCAGCTAGCACTTTGGTAGCTGCGTGTGCATACCGATTGCCGCTGCTACACGCCGATTCGCCACTACCCATCGCGCCGCCCCCCCCCCAGACCCCTTGTGCAGCCTGGCCTATCACCGGCAGGCAGCGCTGAGGGGTGGATCGGGACTCCCAATGACGTCGATGACGTCATCCCGCCATGGCGACGGGGGAAGCCCTCCAGGAAATCCCGTTCTTCGAACGGGATTTCCTGATCGCAGATCACCGGAGCCGATCGAAGCAGGTGGGGGGATGCCGCTGCACAGCGGCTATCATGTAGCGAGCCCTAGGCTCGCTACATGATTTAAAAAAAACCAAAAAAAAAACCTGCTGCGCTGCCCCATGGCGGTTTTTAATAGACCGCCAGGAGGGTTAAGATGTTCTGTTTTAGATAAGGCATCTCAATGACATGTATTTATGCTTGAGAAAAATCTGTTTTCCCTTTTGATGTTGCATGTATATAGCTGTCTGTACCACCAGCCTGCAAACTAACAGGATATAAGCCAGACGAAGGCTGCAAGGCCGAAAGCTTGTTTATTCTTATTCATTTGTAGTTAGCCAATAAATGGTATCATCCTGATTAAAAACGTCTTGCTTTTACTGATGGCTAACACGGTACAATACCCTACTGCTACACCTGATACAAGTGATTGTGATTCACAAGCCAAGTCTGTATATTTTGCATGGCAAAGCAAACCTGTACACATGCAGTACCTGCTCCATTTTAGTACATTTATTTTCAGTCATAAAAATTTCTTAAGAAAACCATATGATTGGTTGCTTTTCACCCTCTTTGGACAGTCTGCCAATGAAATAGTCTGGTGAGGAAATAATTGGAAACTATATGATTGGTTGCTTTTCACTCTTTTTGGCCTGTCTGCCATTGAAATAGTTTTGTGATGGAGCAATATGTATTTCAAGGTTAACGTCTCCATTTTTAGAGGATAAATATTCAGTGTTATTCAAAATTCCCTTTAGAGCAAACTTGAAGGGTGCATGAAGTGTAAACAATAAAATAGTAGGGCACAACTGCACATACCCCTGACCATTCTCCAAATGCTTGTGGTCTTTGTGGTCCCCAACCAGTCCCAATTTTCCAGACAGCATCTTCCCAAAGCCTCCTAGTTCATGTATACACAACGAAAGGAAACTCTTACAAACTTTTTTCGTCTCCTTTTGCTGCATGTGTTCGGTTCGGATAATGTGCAGCTCTAAATCTTCCTTTGGACTATTCAACTAATGGAACCAGTTGATTATGAAGAGGACTGTAAACAGGAAACAGGAGGGACCACAAAGACAAGGAGCAGCATGAAGAGCGTTACCTGAAGATAATGTAGCCCACCATGGGCTCAACCTTACTTTTTTCCTACTTCACGGGTACTTTGTCAACAGTTAAGTATGATTTGAAGTCAAAGGCAAATCCATCATAAAGTAACTCATATAAGAGTTTGGTCAGCAGTGCATAAAAGGAGTAGATGATCTTCGGCTCTCAGTACTCGCTGGCTGTTTCTTCTCCATCTTCCCTTTTCCACTCTGTGGCCCATATGCAATTAACTTTTTCTACTGAGTTTTCACCTAAGTGATATTTTCATACCTTGTCAATAAAATGCCCTTTAAACCACCAGAAAGCAAGAACATATTCAACATAATTTTGACAGTACTTTTTAACCTGCCTTTTGAAACTGTTTAAGTTGTAGAGTGCTGAAAGGTTATTTTGAAGAGAAGATGAAAAAAGTTATCTCCTAGGAGAAAACTCATGAGAAAAAGTTGATTGAATAAGGGCCTGTGTGTCTCCTCGTTTCCTCTCTTCTCTGTATTATTCAAGTATGCCCCGGTTGTAGGGCATACTCCGCAAAACTGAGCAGGTCTGTAATATTCTTTAGATCTTGCTGCTCTTGGGACATTTCTTCTGGAGTTTGGCAAGAAGTTCTTGATTGGAGTTCTTAGTTTCTCTTTTCCTATTTCTGGGACCAGGGAAAGACGAAAAATTCTCCAGATCTCAATCACTCCAAATATCTTCAGATTTCAATCTCTCTAGATCATGATCAATATCTGTATTCCCCAGATGACAGAATGTACAAGTTCCTTATTAAATCCAAAATTGAACAATTAATTTAGCCGCACTTTCAGGCTGTGTTCCCACTTGACTTCTGGATCACGTACAGCCAGCGAGAGTGGACAGTTTATGTCTGCTTTGATAGTCCCCAGTGATCCGGGCTGGAGCATAGGCTACATGGGGGAATGCATCCGCCTGGCCCGGAATTATCATGGACTGCACAGAAGTGCGGCCCGCTTTCTGCAATGCATCCCACGGAGCCGCTGCACCATAACAAGTGTAAATGGCTCCTACGTATAACATAGGAGCCGTTCACTGTCCGGTTACCAATGAGCTGACAACGGGCAAGAAAAGTCCATTCTCCGCTCTAGTGGGAGCACAGCCTCAGACTTGAATTACCAGTTACCAATATATTGAGAAAAGAAAGACTCCTGCTTGGAGTGCAGATTCTGTGATACTTATAATCAGTTCTAAAGGCTTATCCTCTTCCCACAGGATCACTCCCGCCATGAGCAGTTCGGAAGGGAATTGGTTAGAGAGATCTTCATCTGGCATTCATGTTTTGGGTGTAAGCTGTACAGTTGAGCTTGTATATCTGCTTAGAGGAGTGATCTATTGCATGTCCTATGGTTTTTCTTTACGGCTTACTCTGGGAAATTGTATGAATGTTATTTCATGTCAAGTTTTTATATGAAAAACCTTAAAGAGACTCTGTAACAAAATGATCAGCCTTATTTCATTTATCCTACAAGTTCCTATATCTGTTCTAATGTGGTCTGTCTTACTGCAGCCTTTCCTAGTTGCACAGTGGCTGTATTATTTCTGTTATCTAATCTAATCTTCTTTCCTTTGCCGGCTTTGTCGGCTCAGGCAGGAATGTGCTGCTCTGCTGTGATAGGATAGAAGTTATGCACACCCTCTCCACGCCCCCTGCAGGCTCTCTGTTAGTCACAGACTGAGCTTCTCTGAGCCTGTCACATGCTGGTTAGCAGCCATGTTTTTGGTTTGTAAACACTGCCTAAAACTGGAAATTACAAGCCAGGATCTCAGCAGGGAGTGGCAGAAACAGCACAGAGGGGCCCAGGAGAACATAATGAATAGAATGGTATGCTTTTTATTGCAAGGATTTTAGAGTACAGATTCTCTTTAAAGCATGAAGGTCAGCCATGCTATCCCAGACTAGTGCCTACCTGCAAAAGAGTGCAAGCCCCACTTGTGGGGTCGAATACACACCGAGCATACACATGACCTGTCTACCACTGGAGGATGTTGGTTTCCTGTAACAGCTTGCATGCAACCTATTAAGTACTCGTCCCTCCCACTGCGAAGAAGTCATCCTCGATGGGAGGGGCCTAACACTAACTAAATCCTAACCTATGTATATGCATAGCCTGTGTGCGCTACCAAGTAAAATTGAAAAATCGAAAATTGCGCAAAAGGTGTTTTTAAGTAGCGCTGCTCATTTCCTTGCTATGTACTAATATATGTTTATCTACTGGTACTGAAATATCATTCCTCTGTTTCACTTCTGCTTCTTATGCCTTTTCTGGACAGTACTGGTCGCAGCAACACTGGATATGGATCTATATTGAATAAATCCTTTTCAAATACATTTTAAAAATCATCTCTGGTTGTATGCAAAATATTTTATTTTGCCTTTGGTTATAATTTAATCTTCAGGGTGAAATGTAATCGGTATACATAGAAATGTTTTTTTTTTTCCCTTTCAGAATGATTAAAGGATAACTGAGGTGAGAGGGACAGGGAGGCTGCCATATGTATTTCCCTTTAAAGAATGTAAAATTGCCTGGCTGTCCTGCTGATCCTCTGCCTCTAATACTTTCAGCCATAGACCCTGAACAAGCATACGCAAATCAGATGTTTGACTGGAGTGTGACTGCATTTGCCGAATGCTTGTTTCAGGTGTGTGATTCAGACACTACTGATGCAAGAAAGATCAGCAGATGCCAGGCAACTGGTATTGTTTGAAAAGGAAATAAATTTGACAGCTTCCATATCCCTCTCAGTTCAGTTGTCCTCTAAGTTTAATAAAACCGGCTTTGTCTTCCAAACCTTTATATTTTTTGATTATTACATGTTCTCTTAAAACAGCAGGGACAGCCATACTATCCCAGGAAAAAAAAACCACAAAGTAGAGTTCTACTTACATAACATATGTATTGTACTGTCCACATTTTGATTTCAGGGAATGTTATACAGTAAACAAAGAGACAATGGTTTCAGGCATTTTCCATCTTCACTGCTTCTGACTGAAGCCAATTCTGATGCAATTTACTCACTTACTCTTTTTTTCTCCTAGAAACTCCACAGTCATATCTAGCTTGCTTTGTAAACACATGTGAGTACAGCATAGATCGTATTTCAGAAGCTTCTGCAGAGGGGTGAGGTGTATTTCCCTTCTCAGCCTCAACCTGTCTCAATGAACTGCCCTCAGCCAATCAGTGAGGAGCAGGAATGTGGGAGGGGATATAACAAGCTTCCCTCTCCCCGGCAATGTACCAAATAGAGCCAGGCTTATTGAGATAATATTAATTGCAGCAGAACAGTTTATGATTATACTGGAATGCTTGCAATACAGGGTCGGGTTTTAAGCTGCATAATAAACACAGAGCAGTAAGTAAATGGAATTTAAAGAGGAACTTCAGCCTAAACAAACATACTGTGGATTAGGTTACATTAGTTATGTTAATTAAAATGGATAGGTAATATAATCTCTTACCCACTCTGTTTTAAAAGAACAGGCAAATGTTTGATTTCATGATGGCAGCCATCTTTTTCATAGGGGCAGCCATCTTGTTGGTTAAAAAGAGGTGACAGGGAGCATGAGACGCAGTTCCAACTGTCCTGTGTGTGCTGATTACCCCTCCCAGTTGCTAGGCAACGTGCATAACAACATAGGAATCCCATCATGCTGTGCACAGCATCAGGGAATAAAAGGCAGGGCTTTTTTTCTTTGATGGGTGGAGCTTAGCTAAAAATGCAGCTAAAAATGATGCTTTGGTAAGAAAAACAAAGTTATGATGCTGTGAAACTGTTAAACACCAAGCCTTTTCAGTTCTGCTGAGTAGATTTTTAGTCCGGAGGTTCGCTTTAATTTTATGGCTGACAATCCTGCTTTAAAAGTTACAGTCCATTGTCTCAGTTGCAGAGGAACATTAAATACTGCCCTTCCTGCTAACCATCACATATTGTATCTGTCTAAATTTTTTTATTGTTAGTGCTGTAAACTGTAGTCTATGCTTCCACTACAGAACGTAATACCCACATTGGGTGCCATAGTGACAGTTTCAGCATAAGTCAAACTGTTAGTGAAAGTCTAACACCCCCCTTGGGGCAACTAGACCTTCCATGGATACCATGAGGTTGGCTTAATCAAAAGACGTTGAAGACAATTATTCCAGTCTGTATATTTAAAAATAATGTATCCTCATTATTATACACAGAATATATACAAATAATAAGTAGAGAACTGATATGATTCTAATGCCTTTTAGCATTAAAATCTAGTAACATTTCAAAGCAAAATATAACACAGAGGTGGTCACTAGAAGGTATGCTAGCAGTCACTCAATCTTTCCAAACGTATGGGTCAGGATCATGCAGTTATTATAAAGGTCTTCATGCATTACCTTAATAAACTGCACATATATTGTCAATTTTTACCTTGCCATAGACCAAGCCTACCGATTTTGATTATAATGCATTGCAGCTCAGATGATTACAGTTATCCCATTGTTCTTGTAAATACAACTACGCGTTTTTCAACCTTGGTAGACCAAGCCTACTGACTTTGACCATAATGGGCAGCATGGTGGTATAGTAGTTAGCGCTTTTGCCTTGCAGCACTGGGTGCCTGCTTTGTATCCCAGCCAAGGCACTGCATGCACAGAGTTTGTATGTTCTTCCTGTGTCTTTGTGGGTTTCCTCCGGGTACTCCGGTTTCTTCCCACATCCCCAAAACATTCAGATATGTGAATTGGCTTACCCCTAAAATTAGCCATAAACTACGATACATACACTACACGATATATACACAGACACATGACTATGGTAGGGATTAGATTGTGAACCCCTCTGAGGGACAGTTGAGTGACAAGACAATATATACTCTGTACAGCGCTGCAGGAAAATGTCAGTGCTATATAAATAATAATAATAAATAAATAATAATGCAAAGCCACTCAAATTCTTCCCCAAGTCGACAATAATTGTTCTGTCTCAGAAGAAAGAGAAAGGGTCGACTCTTATCACCTACCATGTAACCTGCAGAGATTTCAGACATATGCAATACAGAGCTGGGGAGAGGAGATATTAAAACAATCTTATGAAAGTTTTACTGTCTGAAAGGATATCCTTCCCTATACTGGAGAGTCTCAGAGGAATATTTTAAAGAAATATCCCAACCTCACATTTTACTCTGAAATCTTGCATAGCACATTTATAAACGTATATTAAACTAAAACATACCATATATACTCGCATACAAGCCAACCCATATATAAGCCGAGGTACCTACTTTTCCCTCAGAAACTAGGAAAAAGTGAATAACTCATGTATAAGCCCCCTCTCCAGTAGAACCCCATCCACAGTAGCCAGATGTGCACCCAGTACAAATCAGCACCTCTCACAATAGCCAGAGGTGCTCCAAGGATGATACTGTTGTGTCTCAAGACGCTACAAGATGGCATCATAGATATGAGACACAGTGAATGCCACACAGTAAGAATCCCCGATCATTGCACCACTGACACGTTGCTTGCACGCTCCACTCTACAAGCCAGGGGACACAGGTAGTCCTGAGCAGTGCACTCTGTACACCATGCTGCAGGGGATGTGGGGTGCGGAAACAGCAGGGAGCAAGCTGGTAAGAGCAGGATCACTACTACACGATCCTCACGCTCCTCTGCCAGTAACAACACCTGCTCCACCATCCATTCTGCTCCACTGACTCGCATATAAGCTGAGGGAGAAACTTTTCAGCACATTTTGAGCCGAAAAATTAGGCTTATACGCGAGTATATAAGGTATACATATGGCAGCTTTTCCTGCATGAACAAACTGCAAGAATTCTGACACTGGTACCATGTAAAAAAAATCACCAACAACTCGAGCTGCATAAAATGATCACCGCAGAACTTTGCTGGGAGATACGGGGGCACAGCATTGGGTAACTTTAATTACATTTGCCAGTGATCTGTTGACCCCAACCCTGCTGAAAGATTATTTTCTGATAAAAACTGTTCAAATGCTAAACTGATCAATCACTGAAAACGGTGAAGCTTTCCTGAGACGGTGTTGGAATAGTTTATTAGTTCATCGAACACGGCAAAGCTGGTTCAATTTCCAATTAGACGTCTGCTGAAATCTTAGATTGTTGCAAGTCACTTAGAGAGGAACTCCAGTGAAAATAACGTAATGAACAAACGTGCTTAATTTTTACAAAAATCTCACTTATATTATAAATGCGAACGTTTGGATGTTTGTTACTCAATCACGCAACAATGGCAGAAGGGATTTGAATGAAATTTGGCACACACATATTACATTACCTGGAATAACATATAGGATCATTTTTATCCCCATAACCAAAAAGTGGGGGAGACAAATACAAATTTCACTGGGAAAATGTAAACTGCAGCCATTCTTACACTGTGATTGGCAGGGTTCTCAAACTTTGCACAGTTGGTCACTGGGTGACTGGGATTAATATTCAGAAATGTGGGTGGTGCCTACAAAAGCCAATCAAAATTCACCTATTGATTTTCAAGGGGAATATTTCATTTCTGCCATTCTTTCACTGTTAATGTCACAAGCCCCAAACCTGGTACAGCTGGTCATTGGGTGACTGGGGTTCAAATTCAGAAAATGGGGTGGGGCCACGAAAAGCCAATCAGAGTTGTTTCATTTCAATGCAAATAATTGATGCCAAAGACTGCAAAGTTCACAAACGAGGTCATTGAGTAATTGAGTGATATAAAAAATGGGTGCAGCCAACACCAGCCAAATACATACCCGGGCAATGCAGTCTCATCAGCTAGTTATGTATAAATGATTTAGCCAGTGTTTGCACATTGTAAAATATTTCCTCCCTCTGATTTACATTTTTTATCACATGGTGACATTTTTACTGCTAGCAGGTGATGTCAGTGGTGCTTGCTTTTTTGGCAGTTGGAAACAGCTTTTCTTTCCCACAATGCAAAAAGGTTCCCACAGTGTGATGTCAGGACCATGGTGCTGACATCACACCGTGGGAGACTTGTTGCATGGTTTCACTACAGGTTTCACTACAATATCAGTCATACAGCGCCCCCTGATGATCCGTTTGAGAAAAGGAAAAGATTTCTCATGGGAAAGGGGGTATCAGCAACTGATTGGGATGAAGTTCAGTCCTTGGTCACGGTTTCTCTTTAAATAGATGTTCTTCCCCGAACAATTTTCAATCAAGTAGTAATGAAATGCTGGAAGAACTGAGCTGCTATTGTCCTCTGTATTGCCACAAATACATCTGTTCCTTCATCGTTTCGGATTGCAGCCTATGTAAGAACCACTTTTAAAGGCATCACACTCAATGCTAAATTTAGCAGCATTTCACTGGCTTCTCAGTAAAGGTAACCTGCCTGATCCCATCCCGCAAGTGATCAATCTTTCCCCAATCCAAAATTGTTCAATGAGATGCTGACAATTTTAAGCTGATGCAGATGTTTGCAGGTTTCAAATATAGCAATCGAATGCAGCGAGGGCACTATCTGCACAGAGTTTGTATGTTCTCCGTGTCTGCAAAGGTTTCCACCCACATCACAAAAACAAATAGATGACTTAATTGTCTTCCCCCTTAATTGGCCCTAGATTACTATGGACATGTGACTATGGCATGGATTAGATTGTGAGCTCCTCTGAGGACAGTCAGTGACAGGACTATGTACTCTATAAAATGCTGCAGAATGTCAGTGCTATATAAATACATAATAATAATAATATGGTAGGGCATTGGACTAGGACTATGGTAGGATTAGATTGTGAGCTCCTCTGAGGACAGTCAGTGACATGACTATGTACTCTGTAATGTGCTGCAGAAGATGTCAGTGCTATATAAATACATAATAATAATATGGTAGGACATTATACTATGACTGTGGTAGGATTAGATTGTGAGCCCCCCTGAGGACAGCCAGTGACATGACTATGTACTCTGTAATGTGCTGCAGGAGATGTCAGTGCTATATAAATACATAATAATAATAATAATAATAATATGATAGGACATTAGACTATGACTGTGGTAGGATTAGACTGTGAGCTCCTCTAAGGACAGCCAGTGACATGACTATGTACTCTGTAATGTGCTGCAGGAGATGTCAGTGCTATATAAATACATAATAATATGGTAGGACATTGGACTAGGACTATGGTAGGATTAGATTGTAAGCTGTAAATAATAGAGGCAACAGGGAACAGCGCACGCTGCAGGTAGCTTACTTTCAGTATAATCACAGAGTAACAGTTTCTAACTGGGGTAGGAAATATCAGCACACACTATAACTAGTTTACTATCACTGTACCTCCAGAATAGCAGCATATACTGTATATACAATGCAAAATTATTTTATTTTCAATCAGGGACCCGTTTTAAGTTTATTTACCCATAGCAACACCAACACTTTAACCACTTCAGGATTACAGGTTTTTTTCCCTTAAAAACCAAAACAATTTTCAGTGCTCCTCCCATTCATTCACTGATAACTTTATTGTTTCTTTTCACACTGAAATGATCTATATATTGTTTTTTTTGCCACAAATTAGGCTTTCTTTGGGTGGTACTTTTTTCTTTTGCTAAGAATTATTTTGTAAGCATTTTAAAGAGGAATTCCAGTGAAAACAATGTAATAAAAAATTGCTTCATTTTTACAATTATTATGTATAAAATGATTAGTCAGTGTTTGCCCATTGTAAAATCTTTCCTCTCCCTGATTTACATTCTGACATTTATCACATGGTGACAATTTTACTGCTGGCAGGTAATGTCAGTGGAAGGAGACGCTGCTTGCTTTTTTGGCCAATGGAAACAGCTGTTAACAGCTGTTATTTCCCACAATGCAACAAGGCTCCCACAGTGTGATGTCAGAACCATGGTCCTGACATCACACTGTGGGAGGTGTTTCACCACAATATCAGTCTTACAGAGCCCCCTGATGATCAGTTTGTGAAAAGGAAAAGATTTCTCATGGGAAAGGGGGTATCAGCTACTGATTGGGATGAAGTTCAATTCTTGTTTGCGGTTTCTCTTTAAAGGGAATAATGAGGGGGAAAAAACATTATTTTTCAGTTTTCGGCCATCGTAGTTTTAAAATAAAATGTGCTGCTGTGGATAAAACCCACACATTTTATTTCCCCATTTGTCCTGGTTATTACAACGTTTAAATTGTGTCCCTAGTTCAATCTATGGTGATAATATTTTATCTGGAATTAAAGGTGTATTTTTTCTGTTTAGTGATTTTAATACTATATCACTAATCCCAAGCCTCTACTTGCAGAATCAACAATATACCCTCATGACTTACATATTAAAAAGTTCATAAAGTAACTATTTATGTGTTTTTATATGATGTCATTTTTTTTTTATTTACAAATGTTTTATTTTGGTAACTTTGCGGTGGGGGTGGAAGGGATTAAAAATAATTAAAAATGTATTTAATGTATGTAATGTAATTTTTCTGTTTAGAGTATTTAATTGTTTATTTGGGTGTATTTGTACTTAGATGGGAATTAGTAAATGTATCTGTATACATGTGAATAAAAGCTGACGTCTCACTGATAGTGGCTTTTATTCACCACAAGTGCTGTGATCGGGTTTGGGAACAGCTGTTTCCCATACCCCGATCCCGGAACAGCAGGATTGCAACAGCGAGGCGAACGAAAACAGACGAACGGAATGGCAGCGGTAAGTAAACAATACGCATATCTACTCCCCGGATCCACAAGTGAAGTATACAGGGGTGAATATATGCATAGCAAAGGACCGGAAGTGGTTAAAGGTATCCCCTGTAAAACCAGTTTTCCCTTATTCTCCTCTTTTAAAGTAACAAACTCTAACAGGCGATCACCTGAGAGACTCCAGCTCTGTAAAGTGCTTGTGCTGTTGCTTGAGATTGGAATCGAGTTCCATCTTGGTTAGTGCAAGTTCATTCTTTATTTCCTCCATTAGGAGCCTCTCAGAGCCCAGCTGTTCCTGCAGCTCGTTGGCTTCTGTGCTCATGCTACTCAGCTGCTGATGAAGGTCTGGAGAGGGGGAGGACGGCTGCGGCTGCACAAAAAGAGCGCCACCTGCTGGAGAAGAAAGGAACCCATGATTAGTGCTGTATAAGTTATGTAAGTTTATGAGGGAGGGGTAGAAAAACATTACAAACTGTATTCAGCATCGTCAGCTGAAAACAGTAACCATAGGTTTTGAAACTGATCTGTTCATCTCCTTAAAGTGAGTGTAAACCACCCCCACCCGAACCTCCCAAAAAAGTTAGATACTTACCTATGGACAGAGAAGGCTCTGGATCCAATAGAGACTTCCCTGTCCTCTTTTGTACCCCTCGTTCCAGCGCGGTCACCCCTACTTAATTTGCTGTCTCAGGTGGCTTCAGAAGCGCTCGTGTCCCCAATAGAATACTATTTTGTATGAGAGCAGACCGATGTGCAAAAGCCTGTTATTAAAGGGACTCACAGCTCAAATAAATAAAAAATGTATACATACCTGGGGCTTCCTCTAGCCCTATCTGCTCGAATCCCTCCCACACTGCTATCCTCCTCTGCCTGCAGCTTCGGGAACCAGGTCCCCGCATTCTGTCAGTCAGCTCCAGTCTACGCAGGAGAAGTGCGCCCTCTACGTATCTCTCCAGCGCTGCTGGTGAGATACGCAACGGTGCACTTCCACTGATGTGACAGGACAGGGTTCCCGAAGCTGCGGGCAGCGGAGGACAGCGGTGTGGGAGCGATCCGAGCGGATGGGCCTGGAGGAAGCCCCAGGTATGTATACATTTTACTTATTTGAGCTCTGGCACACTTTAACAACTGTTTTTTTAATACATCTTGCTATTTTAGTTGAGAAATCACTTGATAAATCAATTGTTCTATGTAGTCTGGCCCTTTTTCTGAATGAATACTCTCTGCATGGAGCAGAATAATACTCTCTGAATTCACCTCTGGGTGTGATATCTTTTCTGAGTGTATTTACATAATAAGCTAACAAGTAGGGTTGTGTCATCAATCAGGTGTGTATGTGTGCACATGTTGGGTGCTGAAATTCTGGACCATTGAAGAGGACAGAGAAATCTCGGAAACCAAAACTTTTTTTGAACTCTGCTGAGGTCATGCAACAGTGATGTTTGGCCAGAAAACCAGTTACCATATATACTGAAATACAAGTCCACCTCATGTATTAGTCAACTCCAACATTCAACCCTCTTAAGCTGGAATTTGTTATGGACTCAAGTATAAGCATACCCAGCAAAGTTAATGGCTGCACTTGGGGACCAGGAGGGGTTAATGAGTGCACTGCATACAGTATTTCAGCCATTAACCCCTCGTGTCCCTTAACCTCCTTGGCGGTAACCCCGTGTGTGACACGGGGTAAGCCGCCGGAGGTTGCCGCTCAGGCCCTGCTGGGCCGATTTTCATAATTTTTTTTTTGCTGGACGCAGCTAGCACTTTGCTAGCTGCGCCAGCACTCTGATCGCCGCCGGCCCGCTCACGATCGCCGCTATCTGCTGCGGCGCGCGGCCCCCCCCCCCCCAGACCCCAGCGCTGCCTGGCCAATCAGTGCCAGGCAGCGCCGAGGGGTGGCCCGGGACTCCCAATGACGTCCCGACGTCAGTGACGTCATCCCGCCCCGTCGCCATGGCGACGGGGGAAGCCCTCCAGGAAATCCCGTTCTATGAACGGGATTTCCTGATCGGAGATCGCCGAAGGCGATCGAAGCGGGCGGGGGGATGCCGCTCAGCAGCGGCTATCATGTAGCGAGCCCTCGGCTCGCTACATGATAAAAAAAAAAAAAAAAATTTAAAAAAACTGCTGCGCTCCCTCCTGGCGGTATTTTTCATACCGCCAAGGAGGTTAAGTGCAGCCAATACCTCATCCAGGCCCCCAAGTGCTGCAATTATTCACGCCTTTTTATGCAGCCCAGTATTTCTCCTCCTGCCCCTTTCCTTGTTAATTGCTGTGGTCAGGACTATCAGACCTGTGTTTTCTTGGAATTTCGTTTCCTCAAAGTATCAAAGTATCCCATTGCTGCAAATGGGAATGTCACTATTAGTACACACCTTATTCAGTGTGCTCAGTGTTGCCTTTGACTCGTGTATAAGTCGACCCTATACTTTTATAAAGTGAATCAGACCTACATTTCTAGACTTATACTCGAGTATATACTATATTTAAAGTTTTTTCTTCTTAAAGGACCACTGTCGGGAAAAATTAAAATACCCGTAAACACATACAAATAAGAAGTATGTTTCTTAGAGTAAAATGATCTATAAATTACTTTTCTCCTATGTCACTGTTACTTAAAGTAGTTATTCAAAATTTGACAAAACTGACAGGTCTTTGACTACCCCATGTCTTTAAGGGGGATTCTCAGTACTTCATTTATTCTTTACAAAAGCACTCCCTGGAAATGATCTATACAATGATGCAGGCCACCCCCTACCTGTTCGCACACTATTCTGGCAGTTGGACTGAACAACTGCCATTCAGTAAGTGCTTCTAAAAATAAGGAAAATCCTGAGAACTAGTCCAAAACTTATTAGTTCTGTCAGATTTCTACCACCTACTGTAAGAGACAGCAACATGGGAGAAAAGTAATTTATAGCACATTTTACTCTGGTAGAAGAATATACTTTTTATTTAGGTGTTTTCATATATTTTAAACTTTACCATTTTTCACGATAAGGTGTCCTTAAAGTCCTTAAAGTACACCTGAACCGTGTCCTTGAAGGTGTCCTTAAAGTACACCTGAACCGTGGATGTCTTTTAAAACTAAAGATAACTGTATATTGTCCATGGTAAGCTACACACCTTTTACTTTGTCTTCGTGAAGTCCCATTCCTCTGATATTCCCGCTTCCTGACGATCTACAGACAGTAAGTGGCAGTAGAAGAGGAATGGTATTGGATTTCAGTCTTATCACCTGCCCAGATGCCATTTATATGACTGAAGATCCAATTCAAAGTGTTAAAAATCTATAGGCTATGCTAAAGGCTTAAACTGCTTGATGAGTGTTCATAGTCTTCATCGATCTGTTACAGCTTTGGGTGAATGACAAAGAAACGAAGTGTGGTCGTTTGATCGCTGGTGCCAACGGTAACTAGTAGCAACCAAACATTACAATGACTAGTATATTAAGATTAAAACTCATTTTAATATCTTAAACCCATGCAGAAAATACCTTCAGCATTTGGAAGGAAACGAGGCTGTATCGCACTGTGAAGGCTGGTCAGCTGGGATCGGAGGTCCTGAATCTCCAGCAACATACTTCTCCGGTCTGCGTTCATTATACAGTCCATGGAATTGATTTGCTCCATTCCCTGGTGGGAAAACAGAAATATTTTATTTGCCACACATAGGAAGACTTTAGAAAGATTTAACAAACAATAAATTATCTTCACGGTCATTCAGAATCACTCTAGACCAGGCATGGGCAAACTCGGCCCTCCAGCTATTATGGAACTACAAGTCCCACAATGCATTTGCCTTTATGAGTCATGACTGCGGCTGTCAGACTCCTGCAATGCATTTTGGGACTTGTAGTTCCTTAACAGCTGGAGGGCCAAGTTTGCCCATGGCTGTTCTAGACCACAGGTGTGGAACTCCAGACCTGGAGGGCCAGATCCATGCCAGTGTTTAGGATGGACTGAGAAAGAAAGGAATGTGTTCTGATGGACCACACCTTTCCTGATTCAGACCCATCAATTCATTTGAGCTGGTTCAAAAATGTGTGAGGACCTCGGCCCCCGTAGGACCGGTTTGACATACCTGCTCTAGACCATTCCATAGTCCTGGACCAAAGTACTCGTGGCCCATAGAGGCCCTGCTATTGGTTGGACAGCTGAGATCAAGATTAAGGTGGCTATACATCTAGCGATTTGGCTGTACGATCGACCATTCAATTCAATAATTTTATAGCAGCGAGAGAGAATTAAGTGTGCTCCAGAATTCCCAATTGATGAAAAGTGGCTGATTTCATGTCGAATCGATCAGCTTAGTGGATGGAGCAGGATGCAAGATATACTGGTCAATCGTACAGGAATCCGCTACTGTTCACATCATTCGATCAACTCTGAATCCATTTTTGCATTCAAAGCATGGAGACACAACATTGGTCAGATCGATAAGTGAAGGTGAATCGCATAAGAAATTGTTTGTAGTGTGTGGGTCACTAATGGATCGGCTTTCGATCAACCATACTGAAGTTGATGCCTTAATAAAGTCGATCACTTTGTCGATTGAATCAGAATCACTAGATGTATGGCTATCTTCAGTAGTAGACGAGCAAGGTTTTAAGACAGGGTAAGTGGGGAATAGTCCCACCGTGGTAAGTCAATGCCGGTCTCCACTCTGACATAGAGAGATCTTTCTGGCCTAAAAGGACAATTGAGGTCCTCTGATCTCGAGCTCCTGACTCCAATTCCATGTGTATTCTCCATATATTTCTTTGGAGAATAAAGCAGGGGCTAGATACAACTTGCTGTTGGAGCCCCAGGTTATCCAGGGGTCTCTCCATAGGAACACAAAGAAAGAGCAAACTCAAACACAGAAAACAGGAGGGTCAGCTCACAGTACAGCCCTGGTGGTATCTATAAAGTGTGAAGATGGGGAGATCCGCCAACCAGGGCACAGAACAGAACATGTGGAAAGATGAGCTACAAAGTTTAAAAAAAAAGTAAGGGCACAGGCCTGGCTGTATGCAGGAAGACTGAAGCTGGTACAGATCATCCAACCAGGGCACAAAACAGAATGTATAAAAAGATGAGCTACAAAAATGGAAAAATAAAGAAAGGGACCAGACCTGGTTGTATCCAGAAAGACTAGAGCTGAAGTAGATCCCACAATCAGGGCCACAGACATACTACAGTATTTAATAAATCAGTTCCAGACACACTCAATTCCAGATCAAAGAAGAATTTCACAAATCATTTCATAAAAGCATCCCCCAATTTATTAAAACTACTTTTCAGACCTCTTACACACTGCAAATCGCAAATCCAATTTCCAATGTTCCCTGAATGCTATAAACACAAGAAGAAAAGCGCAGCATGCAGGACCAATTAAAAATAGCAAATCGGAATCGCATGTAAAACGGAGTCAAAATCGCAAATAGAAATCGGAATCGCATGTAGTGTGCAGGAGATCTCAAACATGTTTTTTGCGGTCTGATAGTTAACTTTGAAAGATCGGTTAAAGAGAACCCGAGGTGGGTTTGAAGAATATTATCTGCATACAGAGGCTGGATCTGCCTTTACAGCCCAGCCTCTGTTGCTATCCCAAACCCCCCTAAGGTCCCCCTGCACTCTGCAATCCCTCATAAATCACAGCCACGCTGCTGACAAACCGCTTGTCAGAGCTGGCTGTGTTTATCTCTATAGTGTCAGTCTGCTGCTCTCCCCGCCTCCTGCAGAACTCCGGTCCCCGCCTGCATCCCTTCCCTCCCTGCTGATTGGAGGGAAGGGATGGGGGCAGGGACCGGAGCTCTGCAGGAGGCGGGGGAGCAGCCGAGACTGACACTACAGATGTAAACACAGCCTCACAGCACGGCTGTGATTTATGGGGGATTGCAGAGTGCAGGGGGACCTTAGGGGGGTTTGGGATAGCAACAGAGGCTGGGCTGTATAGGCAGATCCAGCCTCTGTAAGCAGGTAACATTCTTTAAACACACCTCGGGTTCTCTTTAAAGTGACAAAAATGTCATTGTGTTTTCTACCATCCTAATTGTTCCTAAACCTATTATAATGTGCTCTGGCTTACTGCAGCACTTTCTACTATCACCATCTCTGTAATAAATCAGCTCATCTTTCCCCTGTCGGACTTGTCGTCCTGTGTCTGGAAGGCTGCCAACTCTTCAGTGTGATCTGCTATGCATGCCCCCTCTATGCACACTCCCCTGTGTGTGTGTGTTATTTACATTAGCCAGCTTTTCTCTGCTCTTTTATCTTTTACAAGCTGGATAAATCCTCTGTTCACATACTGATGAGTCACATACTGCAGAATTACAGACAACAGGGCAGAGCTGTCTGCAAGAAGAAACAAGCAATCAGCTTGTAACTCTTCAGTGAGCTGCAGGGGGAAACACACAAATGATCTCTTGAGATTTAAAGAGAAGGCTGTATACAGCCTGCTTGTGTATGGATGTATTTTCTATGTGTGGACATACTGTACATCAACCTACTTCCTGTTTTGGTGGCCATTTTGTTTGTTTACAAACAAACTTTTTAAAACTGTTTTTGACTACTTTTAATGCGGTGGGGAGCGGCGAAATTGTGACAGAGGGTAATAGGACATGTCCCCTAACACACTGGTATGTTTACTTTTGTGTGATTTTAACAATACAGATTCTCTTTAAACATGCTTGGTCTGCACCTGAATACTTGTAGTAGTGTATTTTGTTTTAAAGACTCCCCAGAAGCCATTTCTGTACCAGCTGCTGTGCTGGCAAAGGAAAGAAAGTTTTCCTGGGCAGAGTCTCGTGTTCCTCAAGATAACTCTAAGGCCTAGTGCACACCAGAGCGGTTCTGCTGTGGTTTGCGATCCGCTTGCGGGTGCGGATCCGCTAGGGTAATGTATTTCAATGGGCTGGTGCACACCAGAGCGGGAGGAGTTTTGCAGAAACGCATACTCCCGGGCTGCTGCAGATTTTGGATTGCGGATGCGTTTCTGCCTCAATGTTAAGTATAGGAAAAACGCAAACCGCTCTGAAAAACGGCACTTCAGAGCGGTTTGCCAGGCGGTTTTTGTTACAGTAGCTGTTCAGTAACAGCTTTACTGTAACAATACATGAAATCTACTACACCAAAACCGCTGCCCAAAACCGCAAAATGCTAGCTGAAACGCTACAGAGAAATAAGAAAAAGCGTTTCAAAATCTGCTAGCATTTTGCGGATCTGCTAGCGGTTTTTGGTGTGCACCAGGCCTAAGATCTTAGAATCTGTTCTAATTATTGTTCAGAATAATTCACAGGCAATAGATTTGTAGGGAAAAAAATTAAACGCATATAAGTTACAAATTTTATTCCTATAAGATTTCTGGTCAAAAAGGAACTTCATAGAACTCTACTTTAAAGGGTACCTGAGGTGAAATTTTTCCTAAAAGTTAGATTCTTACTTTACAAAAGAGAAGTTTTTAGATAGTCCAGAGGCTTCCTCACCACCCCCCCTCAATTAAGCGCTGGGACAACACACAAACCTCTTGGACAAGAGCCACGCTCATGTCCGTCAATAAGGCCATGCGGTGCAAGACGCCTTGCACCTGTGCAGTAGCACGGAGCAATGCTCATTCACGGAGAGGGGTGTGGCCGCAACATTCCAGAGGGTTCTGGTGTCAATCGGTGTTCTCCAGGAGGATGTGGTAAGCCTCTGGAGGATTCAGAGGCTTCTCTCTACCAAGATTGGTATCAAACTTTTCCCTTTCTTAAAGTGACAGGTTTGCTTTAAGAAGAAAAACTGTGGGAGATGCAGAAGATTTGTCACCTGCTCCTGCAGCCTGTGTTGCATCTGGTTCAGCAGAGCATTGGCGTCACTCCGCCCCAGAGCAGCCAGCTGCGTGTGGAAGGCTGCCATCATCACATCCTGCTCCTTCTGGAAGACTTCCTGTATTGCATGCAGCAGCTCTCCTCTCCAATCCGGTATCAGGACAGGGAACTCTGGGCTGGCGTGAATCTAAGAGATAAATCAAAATGGGGAAATAGCAGACACAATTGTGAGCACAGTCACTAAAGACAAGGAAATCTCAACAAAATGGATACGGCACACCGCTGGCTTCAATCAGAATATCTGTGTTAGCAGCATAAAGAGGGACAGGACATGTTTCCCCACCCACAGGAAATCACATGATCCATAACTTTGGTCACATGACTGTCAAGGAAAGACAAGGAAATCACTGGATTCAGTTCTGAATAATATCTTTAGACCCGTGTGGCATGAATACATTATTATTTATATAGCACTTTTCTCTCATGTAGCTGAAATTGTGATTAGTGGCAGATTTGATCCTTTCACAGAGGATAGAGCCACGTTCTTAAAGTGACACTGAAGCAAAGAAAAAACCTTATAATATAATGCACACTCTGCATTTTAAACACAGCAGAGCTAATATGCAAATTTGGATAGAGGCGCCAGGCAGGTTAAAATAATCTAAAAACAACTAAAAAGGAGGAGTACAGGTGGACTTACCTCCTGAAATAATGGACAATTGAGATTGTATAAATCGCAAATAATTTATTTTGGCACTACGCAGCTCGTTTCGCAGGTATAACCCGCTTCATCAGGCAAGGAGTGCAAGCTCAAAAAGGTCCAATAGTGACAGAGGCGCATTGCCACTATTGGACCTTTTTGAGCTTGCACTCCTTGCCTGATGAAGCGGGTTATACCTGCGAAACGCGTTGCGGAGTGCCAAAATAAATTGTTATTTGCGATTTGAACAATCTCGATTGTCCATCATTTCAGGAGGTAAGTCCACCTGTACTCCTCCTTTTTAGTTGTTTTTAGATAATTTTAACCTGCCTGGCGCCTCTGTCCAAATTTGCACAGTATATAGTCCACCTTGGGTGGAGGGGACAATCCCCTTCTTTCTATCTACAGAGAGCGACTTCTTAAACCTGAGTGGGGTCAGGTTCTAATGCTCCCCACCTGCATTTCGAGTGGTTGCCTATGTGGTAACCCCTGTTTGTGAGTATATCCACATCTGTTAATTATTTTGCCAACAATTGCTAGACTTACTGCACTATATTGGGCTCTAGGTTTTTCTTTATTGTTTCAAGTACAGCAGAGCTAATGACCCTTTAACTTTCCTGCAGTAAAACCTTATCTGAACCGGTCTCTGTTTCTTTTATGTATAAGTGCTTCAGATAACAGGCCTGTGTCAATGGAAGAAGAGCTCAGAGACGTTCTTTTGCATAGATAACAACTTAAGTTCCATAACTCTTCCTGTGCTGGAAACAATACGAGACTCTTTTCTTTGCAGCTAATGTTCTATTTCGTAGCTGCACATACAATTCATTATCTCAAAAGATTATATTCACTATGCCGTCCCCCTACCTCCAAATCCTTGTTAATCTGAATCTGTGCAATCAGATGTTTCAGAGAAGCGATGGTTTCCAGCAGCATCTTCTTCTCCTCGTGCCAGGGTGGAGACTTCACCTTGAAAGGTGGTTCCTTCTCGGGGCTGGTGGCTTCGGTCAGTGACAGCACCTGCATGCCCTCCTGGTGGACAGCGCGTAACAAGTCCTGGAATAAAGCAGAAGGGTTCTCCTGTTGGGACACACAGAGTAATCCACGAGAAGGCTTGGTAATTCCAACGTTTCTCTATCCATACTACCTTGATCTTGCTGGGAATGAACTCAGCCTGAAGGTCTTCATCACCTCTCAGACCTTCTGGTAATTGTTCCAAGCTCTGCACCTCGGTCCCCTGACTCCAGTCACACTCTGTGCCAACGTCTAAACCAGCAAAACACAGAAATAATAAACTGACTAGTTGTGTAAAGTTTCCTCCCACATCCTAAAAGCATTCTGATAGGTTAAAGGATACCCAAAGTGATGTGTAACATTATGAGATAGATATGTATATGTACAGTGCCAAGCACACTAATAACTGTGCTGTGTTCCTTTTTCTTCTTTCTCTGCCTGAAAGAGTTAAATATCAGGCATGTAAGTGGCTGACTCAATCCTGACTCAGACAGGAAGTGACTACAGTGTGACCCTCACTGATAAGAAATTACAACTATAAAACACTTTCCTAGCAGAAAATGGCTTCTGAGAGCAGGAAATCGATACAAAGGGTCAATGGTTCATAGATTTTAGCTCTGGCATACTTCAATGAATGTGTCATTGAGCAAAAACAACAAAACAGTTAAAGAACTTAAAAAGTAGATTTAGCATAAAATAAAACTGTGGAATATCTTAAAAGGTCATGTTTAGGTGAAGGAAGATAGATACAATCCTTTATTTCATCATTTTATTTTCCCTTCGGGTGTCCTTTAACTGCTTTCACCCAAATTGGCTATACACTTATAGATGGCCACCAGATTACACTGTACAAAGATTTTAGTTATATTTCAGCATGACATGCGTAACCTGTGGAGCCACCACCTGCCAGGACCCTGAGTCCCCCTGTTAAAGGTTCTCCCATGCTCATGCAGAGTGTTGGTAGGCAAGTTTAGCCTCACTTGCCCTCTGGTGCCCTCCTCCAGTGTCTTATCCCCATTTCCACACATGCATGTCTTCCGTGATCCCAGGACACGTACCTGATCACATAACGTACATGCCATCGGGTCAAGGCACACAGGAACCCCGGCGGACAGGTAATCCTAAACGCACCTACCAACACTCTGTAAGACCCAGGAAGAGGAGATGGGGGGAGACCAACCACTACCACTGCGGACCCAACTGCCCCCTTTCTAGCAAGATCTTCCCAGCCTGTGCAATCGATAGTTTCAGCCGATTTCGGAGACAGCTTGGAGAGGAGACCTGACACTGGCCCTAACACTCCAGAAGATGCCCCTGTAGCCTGATGATGCACCTGGTTTAGAATTTTGATTTTCTGGCTTTGCCCCTCTAAACCTGGGTGCCTTATAATGGTTAGTTGCCTCTTATGGAGCACGTGGGAGATCTAGCCAGAGAAGCACAGACAGCAATAGGATGTTCTCACTCTCCCATATAGCAAAGTTTTGGTTGGAGTTATTCATTGGATTGATGGACATACAAAAGAGAACTAGATGGTTCTTACCACTAGAGGCAGCATCTGTGAAGTGATAAGATGAAGACAGGGTAGGGTCAGCAGCTCCTCCTTCCTAAAAATAACAGACAAACAAGAAATTACAGGATCTGTTTACAGTCTTACAACAGGAATTTATGAGTGGAAATTAAATAAAAAAAACTAAAACAAAAAAGCAGGGCCTGTAGTTATTTGACCACTGGGACCATTTCCTGTTCCAGGCTCTGAAGGAAGGTCTATGGAAGCAATGTCACTAATCACCTCGCTGACATCTGCAGAGCCAGGAAGAGGCTGATCTCAGCAAACAAACACGGAGCTTGCAGTCACATGACCACTGTGGACAATTCCTATTCTAGAATCTAGATAGGGGCCGGTGTTGTGTCTGATTACGCTGCCTGTGGATTTGCGCTGCCACGCATGCGCAGTAGGAAACTGTGCGGCCACATTTCCTATTGAATGATGCTGCTGGTGGTAAAATACTAAATATCTCCGCTCCCACACCTCTTACACTCCCCAAATTTTCAGGGTAGGGAGGGAACCCCCAGAACGATCTCTATGCCAAATTGCAGCCCCCGAGACCCGCTGGTTCCCGAGAAAGGTTTCTGTAATCTATCTCGGGAACCAGCGGGTCTCGGGGGCTGCAATGTGGTATAGAGGTCATTCTGGTGGTTCCCTCTCTACCCTGAAAATTTGGGGAGTGTAAGAGGTGTGGAAGTGAAGATATTTAGTATTTTACCTCCAGCAGCATCATTAACTTCACACTGAGCATGCGTGCTACTCAGTGTGGAAGGGCAGCGCAATCAGACATTACACCGGGACAGCATTAATGTGACTAAAGATGGTCAATGAGAAGCTTATGATTCTGGCTTGCAGAATATTATATACCGTAACTTGAAATTGGTCCAACTAGGTTAACTCTCTGTGTATAATGTGGTGAAACTTGAATGCAAGTTGACACTTCTTTGCAACTCTATGACCGTCTCTGGTGCAGAAGACTTACCTTAGACAGGGTATAGGTTGTGACTCTTTGAAGGGAAATGTATCGTTTTTGGGGAGGTTTTTTTTTTATTTTTTATTTATTTAGAATCTTAAAGATTACACATTTTCTAAATAATTTCAACAGAAACATGACAGAGTTATAATGAATGTTTCCATTTTTGGGGGGTTCGCCACCTGCACATGTGTCTGTTACTAGAAGTAAAGATGGCCCTTACTTTGCGGAAGCAAAGTCCCAGGACTTGGTGACTGATGAGGAAGCCTTGTTGCACTCTGTTGGGTATTTATATTTAACACACTGCAGCGATGCAAGGACTTACTAAGTCTGTCAGCCAAACCAGCAGGTGGAGAGCTAATCAAATACCATATTTTTATCTTTAATACTTAATATTTCCTGATAATAATAATAATTATTATTATTATTATTAATACTAAGCCTAAAATATGAAAAAAAACAAGAAAAAAAAAACATTGCTATACAATCCCCTTTCATAGTTTGGCACATAAAAATTAAGTTACAAAAAAAAATTCCCTTGGAAAGTTTTTCAAGCAATAATATTTTCCTATATGGGCCAAAACAAATTTGCCTCTCTATTAGGCCTCTTGCACACTGCACGCGATTCAGATTCAGATTCCGCTTTTTAATCAGTTTTTACATCCGATTCAGATTCCGATTTGCAGTGTGCAGGGAGCAAACTGCAAATCTGAATCTGAATCGGAAGTAAAAACAGATTAAAAAGCGGAATCTGAATCTGAATTGCTTGCAGTGTGCAAGAGGCCTTATAACTATTAAAAATAATCAGTTTAAATAAGGTGTCTGACTTGCTTTCACTTTACCCTTGAGCTCAACTGAAATGGTTAATAAACTTGCTTTCACTTTACCCTGGAGCTCAAAAGTACCTCTGAAGTGGAAAAAAAATTAAATCAATCTCATGGTGAACTAGAGTACCTTCTCAAGCTGCTCATTGTCTTCCATGTCCCTTCCATTCCCTGCACTCTTCTACCTACAGCCTCCGGGATGTTCCCAGGCAGTGACAAGCAATCCTGAACTGTGTATGTGCAAGTTCTGACCTGCACAGATGCACTGAAAGAAAAAACTCATGCACAAGCACTTTGCGGTGTATGTGCAGCTCATAAATCGCACATACGCATTTCTGAATCACTCCAGGCTATTTGACAGAGAAAGCCAATTAAATATGAAGAGGACAGGGAATAGGCCCGCCATGAGTTACCAATAATTTTTTTCCCAGTTTCAGGGGTACTTTAAGGGACTACTCCTAAAGAATAGTCGACTGCGCTCCCTACATAATGGAATTTTGATGTATAAACAGCAGAAAGAGAGATTTTTCACCAAGGAAACAAAACAGGAATCTAATGTGTGTGATTGATGTGGCAGCTGCAGTGATTTCGAGTAGAAGACCGCTTTCTTTTCCAACTTTCAGCTTCCTCTGACTGAAGAGAATATGAGGCGCTTATATCCGAACTAAAGAGAAATACTGAACTGGAGAAGAAATCTTACCGATGACTTCAGGGCAGCTATAACAGCTTTCAGGGCGTTACACTCATCATTGAGAGCCTGAACTATAGTATACTGTTCCCTCCTCAGGGAATCGGCTTCAGAGATGTGTCTGGCCTCCATGTCGAGGATCTCAGCGGCATGTAGCTCCTGCATCTGGCCGATCTTGTCAGTGTAGCGATCCATTAACTCTGCAACTTCCTCCTGGGTGCTGCTCATCTGCGCGGCCTCCAGCTCGTTCTGCACCCCTATGTGCTTCTTGGGGACCTGTGGCGTCTGGTTACTGTTGTTGACGCTATGGACTTTGTCAGTCTGTGAGGAAGAGGACGTCCTGTCCAGCGATGACCACTCTGGGCTTCTGGATGTCTCTGGGAAGTCCACAACCGTGGTGTTCTGCATTTCCTCCTCCTGGATTTCACGTTTCATGTAATAAGCCAACTTCTCCTCCGCACTGGAGAGGCACTTCCTCACTTCCTGGAGATCTTCATCAAGATGGGCTAAGCTAGCTTCTTTTACCTGCAGAACCACAAATGGTTATTGGTCAAAAAATATATATTATTTATTAAACGATAAAATCCTATATCTTGTCCCATTCTCTTAGTCCTTGTCAATAGCACCTCAAAACTGCGAATGTATTCACACATAAGCGTCTTACTACCCACTCTCCTAGCACAAAGCCACAACACATATATAAGATGGTAGAAGTACAAAGCTAGGTTAAAGGGACACTTACGTCTCTGAAAAAAATGAGTTTTACTCACCTAGGGCTTCCAGCAGCCCCCTGCAGCTGTCCGGTGCCCTCGCCGACTCCATCAGCTGCTCCTGGCCCCGCCGGCAGCCACTTCCGGTTTTGGCGACGGAAGCAGACCGACCGGGAACGCGAGTGATTCTTCTCGTTCCCGGCCACAATAGCGCCCTCTATGCTGCTGTATGCTATTTGCTATAGCAGCATGGAGGGTGCTATTGTGGCCAGGAATGCGAAGAATTACTTGCATTTCCGGCCTGTCGGCTCGTGACGCCGAAACCGGAAGTGGCTGCCGGCAGGGCCAGGAGCATCTGATGGTGTCGGCATGGGCACAATACAGCTGAAGGGGGCTGCTGGAAGCCCCAGGTGAGTAAAACTCAATTTTTTTTCAGAGACTTAAGTGTCCCTTTAAAGTACACCTAAACTCTGAGAAATATGAAGGCTGCGTACAGTAGCATTTGAATCATACACCTGAAACAAGTCACACTGCAGTCAGAAACACCTGATCTGCATGCTTGTTCACGGTCTGTGGCTAAAAGTATTAGAGGCAGAGGATCAGCAGGACAGCCATGCAATCTGCATTGTTTAAAAGGAAATACATGTCAGCTTCCATATCCCTCTCAGTTCAAATGTACGTTAAAGGGTGGCTAAAGTCACACGTTGAAATAAACATGTATATACAGTCTCAATTCTATATGGACCTAGGCTGTTCCTCTCTTCTTTTTTTAATCACTGTAAGGGTTAAAAATACAGAGTTCTAAATTACAGTTTCTCTGTAGTCAGACTGTAGCATAAGTCTCACTGATAACGAATTAGAGGTCATAATAAACCTGTGTGGCTCAGAAAAAAACAGCTTAGTGCAGGGAATGGATAACAAGTTCCATAGTTCAAAATTTGTCTTTATGGGAGGTGAACAATAAAAAAACCTGCCCTCATTTACCTGAGGCAATCAAAACTTTAAATGTAGATTTTAACCTTTTAACCTTTTCCAGGAAAGTCCGATTTAGGATTAGAACTTTAGACACAGTATGATTATCATTTTCACTTCAAATTTGCTTTAAGGCAGAATGAGACTCAAAATTTCCCTTCTGCTAAAATACATTTATGGCACCATTTTAAAGTCTAAACTTATTAAAAATCGACCTGAATACTTAAAGGGACTCCGAGCACCTCTCATGGGCATGCCTTTAAGCCAGACGATTTCCAACAAAGTCGTGCTATGACCCCTCTGGGAGAGCCTCTTGCAATAGCCATGCGTGTCACTTCCTCTTCCTGCTTCATTCAGGGATGCACTTCTCTAACAGAGAAGACATGGGTGACCCGGAAGTTATAACATAGCCAAGACGTGTTTATGGGGCTGGAGGAAGCCCCGGGTAAGTATCAAATCTTTACTTTACCAGGTCTCTTCTGATATACTTTAAAGAACACATGAATTGGGGTGAAAAAGATGACTGGTACATACCTGGGAGTTCTTCCAGCCCCCTCCCCCCCACGTAGTCTTTGAGACCCTCAGTAGCTTTGGGGTCCCATCGCTGTCCCTCTAAAAGAAATCTCCACCCCGGCTTGGTTACCAGGCTACTGTGCATGCGTGGTCCCGTCTGAGTGCCTCCATCAACCCGTCACCACGTGCTTTCTGCGCATGCATGGTACAATTTTTTTGTAAACTGTGCATGCTCAAAAGGCTCCTGGCGAGGGGAACATAATTGATGAAGGCACTTCAACAGGAGCGTGCTCCTACAGTAGCCCGTGATCAAGCTGGGTTGGAGATTTTTCTAAAGGGGGGCTGTGGCACATTGGAGGGGTCCCCGAACATGCCGAGGGACCTCAAAAACTACAGGGGGATGGAAGAAGATCCAGGTAAGTAACGGTTCAGCCCAGTTCAGGTGTGCTTCAAAAACCTTTGCTTTCACGTTCCTGGGAGCCTTATCCCACAATTACACTGATCAGACTTTTGATTGATAAATTAGCCCAAATTGACCGAAAGTGAATTGGTCTGATATATTGGGCAGTAAATGACAAGTAGATTTGATTAAAAAAAATGTGTATGGCCAGCATTGATATTCTGATGCACAGTTCTAGGCTAAAGCAAATAATTGTAGGCCAATGTAAAATAAATCCCATGTGTGGACAATAGAGGTTTCCCCACCGTCAGTTCCTCCTTCAGCTTCTCTGACAGCTCTCTGTAGTGACACAGTTCCTCTTTGGTAGCTGTTGCTTCTTCTGACAGGATCTGCAGCTGATATTCTAGATCAGTCATGGCCTTGTCTTCAGAGACGTCCGCGCTCTGCTGCAAACCAGAAACCACACCGATGCCAATCAAAAAGTACAAAATGACCAGGGTTCAGAATAGAAATGGTAGTCAACCAAACACTGGCACTAGTTCCTTAGAGGGGGCGCAGGAATTCACAACTCTAGCCTGCAACTACTCTGGGAAACCCATCTGCAATATGAGACGCTGGAGGTTCTCAGCTTAACATGACCAACGTGAAAAGGAGATGTTAAAGAGACACTGAAGCGAAAACAAAAAATTATGATATTATGATTTGTATGTGTAGTACAGCTAAGAAATAAAACATTAAGATCAGATACATCAGTCTAATTGTTTCCAGTACAGGAAGAGTTCAGAAACTCCAGTTGTTATCTCTATGCAAAAAAGTCATTTATTTCTATGACTTTTAAAAGTCGTGGAGAGGGCTGTCTTCTGACTTTTATTATCTCAACAGTTTACTTTTCCTCTGCTAGAGGAGAGGTCATTAGTTCACAGACTACTCTGAAAGAATCATTTTGAATGCTGAGTGTTGTGTAATCTGCACATATTATAGAATGATGCAATGTTAGAAAAAACACCATATACCTGAAAATTAAAATATGAGAATATTTTCTTTGCTGCTATTCTAGTAATTATTCATAGTACACAACCAATTCATTATATCATATTTTTTTTTCGCTTCAGTGTCTCTTTAAAGCCCTGCTAAATTTACTATGAAAAACCATACACTAAGCTACTGCTGACTAATTCTGAACCAGCCCATAGATCTCACGCCCAGCAAACCCCTTCTTTAAGGCCGGGTTCACACTGCTCACCAGTGTTTTTAGTGCAGTGCGGTGCCAGGGTTGCACCACCAAAAACAAGCCTTAGAGGTTTACCGCATTAATACGCGGTAACCCCCCTGTCTGGCAGCAGGCCAAGCAGGAAGTGAGGCTCTCTAGCGCTTACTTCCTGTGGCCAAAGAAAGGTACTGCGTGGAAGTGTATTGCGCGCTGCAACGCTAACGCAAGATTTATTGAAAATGTGCATATCGCCATAGACTTGCATGACTTCCTGCCTGCTGCACGTTGCCGAGTAAGTGGCCCGTTAACGACGTGGGATGCAGTGAAAACGTCACTTCCGTCGCACTGTGTCAGTATGAAAGTCCCAATAGACTTTTACCGCCATAGCGATGGCCTGCGGAAAACCAGGCCCACGCAACACGCCTGTGTGAAAGGGGCCTACAGGTAACCGAGTTAAAGTGTCGCTTGTTTTTTTTACCTCTCCGAGAAGATGTCATAGAAGTCTCATGGCTTTAGGGCAGTGATGGCAAACCTTGGCACTCCACCTTGGCACTCAAGCTGCTCTTTTGAGTACTAAGATCAGCAGGCACCTAATAGACGCCAATATAAATTATTAGTAATTGGGTGGCCAGTCAATGAGTTGGGTGCCAGATGTGTATAGTAGCTGACCAGTGGGATTAATGGGCCTGGTGTAATAAAGTACAGTAAGGTACAGTACTGCGGTATAGAAGGCCTAATTTTGGTTACTTTGGCTATCATTCATAAAGCATTTCCGCATGCGGAAATGCTTAATACCGCTGACTTTACCGAACACTCAGCAAAATCCCCATTTATAAAGGCTCTTTCCGTATGAAAAGCTGACATTCCCGTGCAGAGCGAAACATTTCCGCCTTGTGCGGAGTTTTTCTAGATTTATCTAGAAAAAGTAACAAACACGTCCATTCATAAAGATTAGAGCAAGCGGTATGCGGAAGGAAAATACCGCTTGCTCGACAGTAGTGATAGGCGGGCGGATTACTTGTAAATGAATGGGACGGACCTCCCAAGCAGCATCAGACAGAGCAGCGCACGGAGGGAATCGGGCAGCTTTTATGTTTCCGCATGTCTTCCGCCACGCTACCGCCAGCTTCCTCCAGAAAACCTCCGCACTTGTATCGCAACAGGCAACTTTTTTATGAATGACCACCCTGAAGTCTTAAGTACCGCTTGCGGAGAAGAACGGTGTTTTCCCGCACTACCGACAGCTCCTTTATAAATTATAGCCATTGTGGATTCTGCCTCGTACGGTTTACCCGGTTTTATATATTTGTGTATTATTGCTAGTTTAGGAATAAGTATGTTTGCTGTGTGCTGGATTGATTTCACTGCTGTGGTTATTGCTGGTCACTGCTTCACTTTATATCTGCACATTTATTTTTATAAACACTGCATACAATGGTATATGGGGCCGGCGCTACCATACAGGCAAAGGGTGCAATTGCCCCAGGGCCCCTAAGCACTGCAGCCCCCCCCCCCCCAAGCTCTCCCCCTGACTTGTGACTCCTGCAACGATTTGTCAGAATAGCAACTCGCACACTGCTCCCTGTCTCCATCTCTGCAGGCTGCCTCTTCTCCACAACCAGTCATTATGCAATAACAAGCACAAAGCTCTGGAGAAGAGGCAACCAATTGGGATGAAGACAGGGAGCATGGATGGAGAAGGGGCAGCCAATGGGGATGAAGACAGGGAGCATGGATGGAGAAGGGGCAGCCAATGGGGATGAAGACAGTAAGCATGGATGGAGAAGGGGCAGCCAATGGGGATGAAGACAGGAAGCATGGATGGAGTAGGGGCCGCCAATGGGAATGAAGACAGGAAGCATAGATGGAGAAGGGGCAGCCAATGGGGATGAAGACAGGGAGCATGGATGGAGAAGAGGCAGTCAATGGGGATGAAAACAGGAAGCATGGATGGAGAAGAAGCAGCCAATGGGGATGAAGACATGTAGCATGGATGGAGAAAAGGCAGTCAATGGGGATGAAAACAGGAAGCATGGATGGAGAAGAGGCAGCCAATTGGGATGAAGACAGGGAACATAGATGGAGAAGGGGCAGCCAATGGGGATGAAGACAGGGAGCATGGATGGAGAAGAGGAGGCCAATGGTGATGAAGACAGTGAGCATGGATGGAGAAGGGGCAGCCAATGGGGATGAAGACAGTAAGCATGGATGGAGAATGGGCAGCCAATGGGGATGAAGACAGGAAGCATGGATGGAGTAGGGGCAGCCAATGGGGATGAAGACAGGAAGCATAGATGGAGAAGGGGCAGCCAATGGGGATGAAGACAGGGAGCATGGATGGAGAAGAGGCAGTCAATGGGGATGAAAATAGGAAGCATGGATGGAGAAGAAGCAGCCAATGGGGAAGAAGACATGGAGCATGGATGGAGAAAAGGCAGTCAATAGGGATGAAAACAGGAAGCATGGATGGAGAAGAGGCAGCCAATTGGGATGAAGACAGGGAACATAGATGGAGAAGGGGGAGCCAATGGGGATGAAGAGAGGGAGCATGGATGAAGAAGAAGCAGCCAATGAGGATGAAGAAAGGGAGCATGGATGGAGAAGAGGCAGCCAATGGGGATGAAGACAGGGAGCATGGATGGAGCAGCGTGTCGGGATAGGCGAGTTGCTATTCTGACAAAAACAGTGCAGGGGCCCTGGGAACGCTGCAGCTAGCTCATGGGCCTTGGGGGTGAATATGCACACTTGTCCCAGACGAGTAATTTCAAAAGTATTTTAGCCAGAGAATCAGTCTTATAGCATTTTCAGAGGTTGCTCAGTAATGGCCAGTCACATATTTCTCCCGCGACAAGTGCACTTTAGTAATATTTTAATTAGATGATGAATGGAGAAAACCAATTACCTGCAATACATCAACGTCTCCGACATCCACTTGAGTTTCTGAATTGATTAGGCCTTGTTTTGCCCTTGTGCTCTTCAAAAGCTCCTGCAGTTCCTCCAGTTGCTGTTCCTTTTCTGCAGCTAGTTGGTTAGCAAAGCTGACTTGATCTCTTTCTGCTTGCAACTGCTCATGGAGGTCAGACAGCTGCTTCTCTAGTTCTAAAAGCTGTAGGCTGAGGACTGTTAATTTTGAATCAGACTCCTCCTGGTGAGAAGGTTCAAAAGCATGGACCGGCAGTGTTCTGGCCTCTTCCTCCAGAAAAGAAGGTCTGTCATCTGCATGTATATGTTTGGTGTGCACTTGAATGGCTTTAAGTTGGGCTTCACTTACAAGAGCTGCAGCCACTTTTTCCCTGAGTGAATCTTCCATAGTCAGCACAAGCTGGTCGTGCTCGTCAGAGCTATCCTTTACTTGCTCCTTGAGTGTCTCAATTTCATCTAAGTACAACAATAATTCCATATCCTTCTCTTTTATAACCTGTTGAAGTTCCTGCATCTGAGTTTCCAGGTGGTCTATGGTGCTTTGCATGGTCTCTTGTACAGATGTGAATACATTTTGGTCTGCCAAGAGCTGTGCAGTCTTGTCTCTCAGTGCCTCCACCACCCAATCCTCATGGTCTTTATTCGCTTCAACAACTGACACATTGCCACCAGCCACTCTTTGATTACTCTTCTGAGCAAGCATATTGTCTGGAGTATCAGACGGTTCATCAGATTCATTGATCTCTGCTGTCTTCATGGTCATTTCACCACCATTCATTTGTTGACTCAACTCCTTCTCCTCCTTCTTAGAGAGGACTCCTTCGATTTTGGTTTTCTTTATTGAGGTTTTCTGCTCGGCTTCTTCGAGTTGTTTTCGAAGAAAATCTATGACTTCATGTAGCTGCTCAATCTCATGAGTCTGCTGGATAATCTCATTTTGCTGATTCATGTACTCCAGTAATTCTGCATCCTTCAACTGTACAACCTTCTCGAGTTCCTGTAGCTGTGACTCCATACTGGTAATGGCATCCTGTGAGGTCTCTTGCAGAGAAGTAAACATTGTCTGACTTGCTAAGAGATCAGCTGTTTTTTCCCTTAGTGCTTGTTCTAGACTGCTGATTTTAAGTGCTTCTTCAGCAGTGTCCTCTTTTGCAGATGCGTGACCAAGCTGCAGGACATCAACTTCCTGTGCTGATTTAATTTTTGTCAGTTCTTCTGTCATAACAGTCAGCTCTGCTTTTATTCTTTCAAGCTCTGCCTTTGCTTTTATCAGCTCTTCTCCTTCTAAACTTGTCTTCTGCAATACTTCATTTTCATGCAATGCTTCTCTAGGCCTTTCAATTTCTTCAAGATCTTTCTTGAAATGAGATGCAGTTTCTGAATTTTGATTGTATGTCATGATTAGGTCATTTAATCTACTGATCTCTTTTTTCTGCTGTGAAATTAGGTCATTTTGGTTCAAATACTGCAACAACTCCGCATCCTTCAGTTGTATGGTCTTCTGAAGTTCTTGTAGCTGTGATTCCATGTTATGAAGGGCAGCCTGGGTGGATTCTTTCAGAGATGCCAGCATTGTTTGCCTTTCTAAAAGATCAGCTGTCTTGTCCTTCAACGCTTGCTCTAGATTAGACACATGAAGTTCTAGGTCTCCTTCTCGAGGCGAGTTCTTATCACTTACATCATCATTTTTCTGAGCCAACTCCAATTTTGAAAGTTTTCCCTTCAAAACGGCTAGCTCTGTCCATGCATGCTCCAGTTCTGCCTGTGCATTTAGCAGTTCATTTAGCTCTGCCTTTTCAGACAATAACTTCTCACTGTCCACGTCTGCATCACTAGAACTTACTTTACCTTCTTCCTTACTTATCTTGTCGTTAGATCCAACACTTGCTAATTCCTGCTGGAGTTTTTTCACCACCTCGTTAAGTCGCTCAACTTCTTTAGTTTGCTGCTCAAGCAAGTCTTTCTGCTGCACATACTGTTGTAATTCTGAATCTTTAAGCTGTACTGTTTTTTGAGGCTCCTGCAGTTGTGATTCCTTTTTGTGAAGTGTTACTTGAGAGGTTTCTTCTCCAGACACAGGCACTGCTTGACTTGCTAAAACATCTGCTCTATTCTCCATCAACGATTGCTTTGGATCGGTCACCATAAGTGTCGCTTTGGCATTTTCACTCTCAGTAGAGGCACTTTCAACCTGCACATTATTATTCTTTTGGGCCAGCCTTAATTTTTCCAGTTCTTCCTTTAAAACAGCCAGCTCCATTTTCGCCTTTTCAAGTTCTGTCTTTGCTTGTACTAGTTCATCACCACCTAATTCTATGGTCTCAAGTGATAATTCTTTGTTTTCCAATATTTCTTTAGAACTTAAGCCTTCTCTGTCCAGTTCCTGCTTAAGCTTATCGATCTCCTCATTCAACGTGTCAATTTCCTTTGCTTGCTTGTCAAGGAGGTCTTTTTGGTTTACATATTGCAGCAATTCTGAATCCTTCAGATTCACAACCTCCTTCAGTTCATTCAGCTGTTTCTCCAAGTTTTGTAAAGTAGTCTGTGAAGCCTCATCTGTGGCTGCAAAGGATGGACTTGTTATGGCCTGTACGGTCTTCTGTTCAACTCTACCATATTTTGCATTGGTATCATCTCCCACGGACCAAAGGTCTTCAGTTTTGTCAATATGATTTTTAGACCCTCTAAGTTGCTTTAGATCTTCCTTCAAAATAGCCAACTCCTCTTTAGTATCTTCAAGTTCTTTGGCCAACAAAGCCTCAATGGATTCTGTAGGTTCTGGATTGTCAGTAGATGTTTCTTTGTGGCTACGTTTTCCCTCTCCATCCTTTGTACCATCGTTAGCACCCACAGTGATTTTCTGCTCTAACTCCATCAAATCTTGCTGTAGATGACTGATGATCTCATTCAGCCGCTGTGTCTCCTGGTTTTCATGCAGCTGAGCTTGGTTTGCAATTTCTAACTGTGATTCTTTCTCCAGAACAATTTCGTGAAGATTCTGTAACCGACTCTGCAGATCCTGAATTACATTCTCAGAAGTCTCTTGCACCGACGCAAGCAAAGCTTCAACTGCCAAATGCTGAGATGTTTTCTCACTCAAAGCTTCGGTCAAGCTCTTAATACTGTCTATATATTCTGATTCAAATTCCTCCTTTGATCTGGCTCCAGTCAACTCCTTAAATATCATGTCTTCTGAAGAGGTTTTTAATTTTTGCAGTTCTTCTTTCACCTGTTTCAGCTCTGTTTTAGTCACCTCAAGCTCGTTATCCAACAGAATCTCTTCTGTGCCACCTGACGAAGTTGGTGGTAGACTTCCTGTGTTTGCAGAGTTGAGATGGTTCTCTTGGAGTTCTAGATCTCTTATTTTCTGATCTTTGTCTGCTAAATCCATCTTCAGCCTTTCCATGACTTGGTTCAACATCTGGACTTCCTCTTTCAACACGGTAAGCTGGTCATAATACTGCTTCAAATTCAAATCTTTTTCTGTAACGGAATCCTGCAGCTCTTGCAGCCGAGATACCATGTCCTGCATGGACCTCTGGGCTACGTGGGAGGGAACTGCTGAAACCTGCTCCTCCCTTTCAACGGTCTCATGTATCACCTCTGTATCCTCAGTGTGTTCAATAGTCCCATCGCCATGTTCAGCCAAAGGTGGTGGAAAGTCCTTCTCATCAGTTATGTCTGCAGAATGGAACCTGTTAAGTCCAGAGGTGAAGCCCACATTTTCCTTCTGCTCTATGCTGGATAACTCTTCTTGAAGCTTCTCTATCACTTCATTGAGTTTTTCTATTTCCTCCTCTGTGTTCTTCTTCAGGCATTCCTGGTCGCTCTTCAAGCATTTAATCTGGCTCTTGTATTCCTTAATTTGTTCATTTTTCTCCTCTATCACCTGAAACAGTGAGCAGAAATGGTGGTCATTTTGAATCTTTAAAATTAGCAATCTTTTTCAAATCACAAACCACATTTTATGAATATTCTAGTATGTAATGCTAGGTTCACAGTGGGATGTTGCAGAGCTGTGTTCTAAAGTCTTATAACGCAGCTTATTGCACTGAAAGGTTAAGCCTATGGGACGTTAACAGTGTGACGTTAGTGTCACATTGTAACGTGCTGGGTTCCAGTAATGCACCGCTGCAGTGCGTTACCTCTAAATGCACACGTTACCAGGTAGAGGAAAGCATACTTTTCATTGCCTGTATGCTGTACCTACTTGATGCAACGGTAACACACAGTTAATCTGCGTTACCACTTTTTTGGTGCGTTGCATTGTAATGTTGCGTTGCGACTTTAACGTTGCATCTCAACTCAGTGTCCCACTGTGAACCTAGCCTAAAACAAAAACAATATCAAATGAAAACAAATTAAAAAAAAGTATTACCATAAAGAAACAAAAGATAAAGTCAGGCCGGTTTCACACTGCAAACTGGCGGTGCGGTGAGGCGGCTGCACCGCACAAGACAGGCCATCTGGCCAAGCAGGAAGTGACGCGAGCTTGCGGTCACTTCCTGCTTCGGGGTATGCCAAAGTGCACAGCAGGGTAAAAACACGTTTGCGAGCATGTGCGCCGCCACAACGGGAAATGTTTAAAAATCCCTGTGTTGCCATAGACTAACATGACTTCCAGGCTGGCGCAGATTGCTGCAGAAGCTGCGCGGTAACGTAGTTCTGGAGCAGCGGCAGATCGAGGCCTGCCGGTGGACCGCACCACGAAGCAGGTAATATAAATTACCCCATAGGGTTGCAAAGCTGGAGTCCAGGAATTTTCACTTTTATGTAGCTGTACAGAAGCATGCTAGAGTATTATTATTTTTAATGTGAAAGACCATTCACATTACATTTTTATTAGACCTCCATTGAGACTGAAAACAGCCAAGCAGTTGGTAGAGAGCAGTGGAATGGGACTCCACTTTCCCTATACATTTTGTGTGCCAGCTAAAGGGTACCTGAAGTGACCAAAAAGTGTATTATAATAAACAGGTCCGTTTGTCCACTATGGGGTCCTGATGCTTACAGGTAGTCTAGTTAGGCTGACCTCCACTATGCCTCCCAGAGCCTCTCCTGAAGGAGTGGAACTCCTTCAGCTTCTGTTAAGCTGGCTTCAGTGAGGCCCATGGACTGGAGCAAAGTGGAGGAAAAGAGGGGAGGCCGGGGTCTGCTATTAATTTGTGGACAGTAAGGCTGCTCAGATGCAGTCTTAAAGAGACACTGTAAACTCAAAAATATCCCCTGGGGGGTACTCACCTCAGGTGGGGGAAGCCTCAGGATCCTAATGAGGCTTCCCACGCCGTCCTCTGTCCCACGGGGGTCTCGCTGCAGCCCTCCGAACAGCCGCCCGAAAGACCCGACTGTTAGTTCAATATTCACCTTTCCAGGCTCCAGCGGGGGCGCTGTGGCGGCTTTCGGGCTCCGAAGTAGAAGGTAATACCCGATCTCAGTCGGGTCCCTTTCTACTTCGCAGGCGCCGGAGACTTGCACCTCCGCAGTAGAGCAGACACGACGGCGATCGGGTATTTCCGCCTACTTCGGAGCCGCCAGCCGCCAGAGCGCCCCCGCTGGAGCCGGGAAGGTAAATATTGAACTAACAGTCGGGTCTGTTGGGCGGCTGTTCGGAGGGCTGCAGCGAGACCCCCGTGTGACAGAGGACGGCATGGGAAGCCTCATTAGGGTCCTGAGGCTTCCCCCACCTGAGGTGAGTACCCCCCAGGGGAACTTTTTGAGTTTACAGATTTTCTTTAAAGAGGAACTGTAACGACAAAACGGCCCCTGGGGGGTACTCACCTCGGGTGGGGGAAGCCTCAGGATCCTAATGAGGCTTCCCACGCCGTCCTCTGTCCCACGGAGGTCTCGCTGCAGCCCTCCGTACAGCCGTGACGCAATATTTACCCCCCTGGCTCCTGCGCAGGCGCTCTGATGGCTCTCGGCGCCGAAGTAGGCGGAAATACCCGATCGCCGTCGGGTCTGCTCTACTGTGCAGGCGCAAGTTTCCGGCGCCTGCGCAGTATAGCGGACCCGACGGAGATCGGGTATTTCCGTCTATTTCCGTGCCGAAAGTCGCCACAGCGCCCCCGCTGGAGCCAGCAAAGGTAAATATTGAACTAACAGTCGGGTCTGTCGGGCGGCTGTTCGGAGGGCTGCAGCGAGATCCCCGTGGGACAGAGGATGGCGTGGGAAGCCTCATTAGGGTCCTGAGGCTTCGCCATCCCGAGGTGAGTACCCCCCAGGGGAACTTTTTGAGTTTACAGATTTTCTGTAAGGTGGCCATACACAGCTCGACTTGGCAGCCGATTGACCAGTTTATTAAAAATTAATTATCGAATTGGATGAAAATTGGTGCCGCCAAGGGCATGCCCGGTAAGGAGGCTGAATTCAGAGAGATTTCATGCCGAAACTGATAGGGAATAAGCCTGCGGTGTATGGGCAGCCAACAGATCTCTCTCTCTAATCAGATTCGATAAGAGAGAGATTTGTATCTTGGTCAAATCTACCCATGGTTTCTTAATTTGTCAAGATGATGGTGTGTGTGTGTGTGTTGGCAAAGGTGATCGTGTAGACCAGGCATGGGCAAACTTGGCCCTCCAGCTGTTAAGGAACTACAAGTCCCACAATGCATTGCAGGAGTCTTACAGCCACAGTCATGACTCATAAAGGCAAATGCATTGTGGGACTTGTAGTTCCTTAACATCTGGAGGGTCAAGTTTGCCCATGCCTGGTGTAGACCATTGATTCTGAAATAATAGGGCAATGATAGTTAAGCTGAACAATACCTCATAGTGACAACATGCTTTCAAATGTTGCTACTAAAAAATTCTGAGATAGAATGAAGGCTGTAACCAGTAACCCTGGAATTACCTTGTTGTCAGTTGCGGCTTCAAGTTGCACCTGCAGCCTTCCTATCTGTTCGGTCAGCAGCTCAATTTCTTGCTCTTTAGAAGCTAAGATGTCCTCCATTTTTCCTTGTCTTAGAGAAGTCAAGCTTATTGGAAAAGTGTCTTCATGTTGTGGCGCTTCAAGCTCATCCTTAAGAAAGGAAAGAGAAGACAGTTTATCATCAAGGAACTTTCTAAACAATCAAGCTTTAAGTTGGGGGATCTTAACCTTTTTACAACTGCAGACCCTGAAGGAACAGTAAAACTGAAGCCAACATAGGTGCGTACCTAACTTTTTTCAGGGTGGCTTGAGCAATTTTACGACCTAGGTCAGGGGCGTAACTAGAAGTCCCCGGGCCCTACTGTAAAAATTTGAGCGGGCCCCCGCCCCCCCCCCCCCCCCCCCAAGTCGCAGCATGATGGGTGAGCTTGGTAGCACGTCCGTGGGGAGGGGGGACGGTCTCCCCCTCCCTCACCTCGGGCTCTCCCCTCTGCGCTCCCCCTCCTGCCTCTATGTAAACGTCAGCAGCAGCTATAATTACCTCCATTCATCACCGGAGGTCGCCGGTCTGCAAGGGCTTCACATTACTTCCTGTTTTAACAGGAAGAAATGCGAAGCCCTTGCTGCAGATTGGCAACCTCCGTGGTGGATGGAGGTAATTATAGCTGCCGCCGCTGTTGCTGACGCTTACATAGAGGTAGGAGGGAAGCGCAGCGGGGGGAGAGCCCGAGGTGAGGGAGGGGGAGGGGACTGTCCCCCTTCCCCACAGACATGCTACCAAGCTCTCCCATCATGCTGCGACCCCTCCTGCCCCCCCAAAACGACCATGAGCGGGGCTGCTTCCCCTATTGTTACGCGAGTGACCTAGGTCCGCTAACAGGAAACTACTAGGGCTCTACAAATGTAAAGTCTTTATTGATTGGTGCAAAGCTGCAGACAAATGCATGTACATAACAAGTTTTTTTTTAATTTGAAAAGTTAATTTGCAAAGGTAGTATTTATAATACATAACAACAACAACATCATACTCTAATGAACAGGATTACTTTGAGAATCTGTCTGGTTCAATTTTGGGTTCAGCTGGACTTAAACCTTTTGGCTGCTGCACAAAAGTTATCTCATGTTCGATAACTCAGCGTAGCGGCCGGCTATTCTCGTCCTGCCTCCCCCCTAACTGTGGAGTAGTGCAGAGTGCTCACATATTTCGGGTGCTGGATCAGGTGTCCTCTTCCTCCACAGAGCAGCGCTGTATGCCGACATCATCCTCTGGGTCCCGATCATGTGGTATGAGGTGTTCAGGTAAATATCAAAGCTCTCCCTGCACTACTCTACATCTGGGGGGCTGACCGGCTAGGGAGGCAGGACAAATATGCGGTGCCGCAGCGTTCAAAAAAAGGGCAGGCAAAAAGTTAAATAAATAGTTGGCGTAAGTTGTGACCCACCTTATAGGATTTAATCTCTTGCTCCATTTCCTGCAGGCGGGTGGCGGACTCCTTCCTCTGGATCTCCAGCTGCATGTGTAGCTGCTGCACCTCCTCATTCTTGTTCTCCAGCTCCTCCCTGAACTGCTCCAGCTGCTCCACCAGGTTTGTGATCTGCGGAGGCACAAAAAGAGGACAAAAACATAAGGTGGGAAGTTGCCTGGGCAACAACCAGGAGGGTTTCCTCAGGTGTGAAAAACAAAAACACCACTTCTGCAGAGGGTTGAAGCACAACTCTTGAAACATTTTAATCTTGTAAACAAGGGTTATATTTTAGAATTTATTTTGTTTTGTGGTCAGTGAATCCATCTGAAAGACAATTTCTACCTCCCGCCAAAGAAAATATGAGGTAAATCTCTCCAACATGGACAGATACTGCAACAAACAAAATAATACATCCCAGTCAAGGTTTTATTGCTGTCCCTGGTTTCTGATTGCTGATCTCAGCTCTGCCTGTTCAGTAGGCTGCACCTATTTAGTTTGAGACCTTGGGCAAGACTCCCTAACACTGCTACTGCCTATAGAGCGCGCCCTAGTGGCTCCAGCTCTGGCGCTTTGAGTCCGCCAGGAGAAAAGTGCAATATAAATGTTCTGTGTCTGTGTCTGATTTCCTATTTCTCAGACCATTAAGGCACACAATAAAACTGTGGAAATCCACAGAGATACTCAGGAAAGGAAGTGAATCTTACATCCAAAAGATCTACCAACCCTTCTCCAAACCATCCAAATAATTTCGGTTTTATCCGGAAGTAAACCTGAGAAGTATAACTGAACATATGAAGATAAAGCCCGATGGGCTTGATTCAGTAAGCTGCACTGCTAAAGCAGCGCACCTTAAAGCATCCGAGATGAAACACAAACTATAACAAGTAACTTGTCTATATATATCTTATCTAAAGTTTAGATAGTTTACACAGCAAATCTAGCTGCACACAGCTTTAATAGAATATGATTATTTCTTCCTGTGATACAATGACAGCAGCCATGTTGTTTGTAAACATTACACAGAGGCAGGCTTATCTGCATCTTGAGCACTCAGCATGTGAAAAAAACCTAATCCCCCCTCCTCCCCTCTGCCTTTGAAATCTCTGGCTAGTAATATCTCCCCCTCCTCCTGCCCAGACTGAGCTCTCCGCCTCTGCCCTTCCTCCACTTCTCTGCTGTAACAACCAACCAGTTACCTGCTGCCTCTGGCTCCCTTTAAATAGGTAGCAGTGTAATGCCTTGTACATACCCCAGATAGGACTTGCACAAGTCAGCTGGCGGGAATTATCTTGGCCAAGAATGTAGGGTGAGTACATTAGTCCCTATATGCCGCTGAGAGGTCCAGGGTGCCAGATAATCTTGCACAAGCACATTGTTCCCCTCCTTACCCAGCCTACCAGAAGTCGCTCCATCATCCCTTCTCCAACCTCCATAGAGAATGTACAGGTCACTTTCAGTTTTGCATGAAAAAAATTAAGTCCCTACTACAGTCATCCACGCATGCTACAGATAGTCAAGTCAGATACCAATTAACCTACCATCATGTGTTAGAGAAGTGGGAGCAAAACCATGCCAGCAAGGGTAAACCATAAACTACAAGACAAATAGCATCCCTAAAGGTGGCCACATACAATACAATAAAATGATCCGATTTTACGGCAATTCGATAAATATGATCGGATCTCCCGAAAAAAAATGAAAGCTTTATTTTCCATTCGACTGAAAAATCCGATCGGATTTCCCTTTTTTTTTTTTTTTTTTATTGATCCAGAATGCTGGAACTTTTTCTTCAATCTTTCTAAAGATTGTATGGTGTGTGTTAGATCGTCAATTTATTAGTATACACACCCTAGCAATTTTCTCTGAGTTTCCAATCATTTTTATCATAATTGGGGAAAAATGTAGCATATGTGTGTGGTACATTGGTCATATTTTTTTAAATGTTATAAAAAGATCAATTGATTGCAATTCTTGAATTGAACAGATATTTAAAAAAAATTGTATGGTGAGTGGCCACTTTAAAGCGGATGGGAGATGAAAAACGAACTATAACAAGTAACTTGTCTATATAACTTATCTAAAGTTTAGATAGTTTAACAGCAAACCTGGCTGCATACAGCTTCAATAGTTTATGTTTATTTATTCCTGTGATACAATGAGAGCAGCCATGTTGTTTGTCACTGGCTGAGGGCTGCAGATGCTAGCAGTTTGCCTGTGTGTAATGTGACAAATTCAGTCCCCTCTCTTCCTCCCTCCTCCCCTCTGCAGTATTTGGCTAGTGACACCTCCTCCTCCTGCTTAGACTGAGCTCCCATAAGCCCTTGCTACTGTGCCAAGGCACTCTAAAAAGCTGTGGGCGAGGCTTGTTTAGTTTATAGGGAAATAAAGTATTAAAACAAAACAAAAAAAGTATTTGGCTTGAGGAATGCCCTATAAACTATATAAAAGGAAAACAATTATGCAATGAGTAAAAGTTTATCTCGGATCCACTTTAAGAGTGACCCCAAAGCTGTAAGGCCAAAATGCTAAACACATAAATGTAACAAAGTGAACCCCCAAAACATGTCCTCACTGGCAGTATTCCGGCTCTCTGAGCAGTACTAGTGGATGTGCTTTCCATCCATAACTACGTATGTAAGGCAGCCTGTGTTTTAGAAAATAATTATCACATGCGATGAGGGGTTGTCCTGAGTAGAGGAAATGTCCTATGCAAAATTGGCACAGTGGAAAAATTAGGCACTGGAAATAGCCGGAAGTAGTAAATTGATAAAATTACAGATTTTTTACTAATGGGCAGTGGTCATTCCAATAATAAAATATCAGTACATTTTACTGATATTTTACTATCATTACACCAAACCCAATAGTCACACGAGCCAACTTTCTACCAATGCCTAACTGAACTGTCCCACCGATGCATAACTCTAAGGGCCTGTTTCCACTACACGCAGAGTGGATGCAGAATGGATGCAGAAAAACTGACTCCAATGAATGCCTATGGGAAAATTTGCATCAGAAAAATCGCGTTTATTGGAAACAAGCTCATAGACATTCATTGGAGTCAGTTTTTCTGAATCCAATCTGCGTGTAGTGAAAACAGGCCCACAGCAACCCCCTAACCGTTGACTAACCCTAACTGACTACAACCATGACAGCTTCATCACTACACACTATAAATATTGAGGTCAGCGAAAGTTTGGCAGCTGCTTAGGCGCCCATGTTAATATCGGCTTTTTGTAGCAGCAGTTTGTATAGTGGGCAGCCATGGCCCCCAGCTATTTTATTGGGCACCTCAGGGGTCCAAATTTCCATTGATAGTCGATATTAACATGGGCACCAAACTTCCACGCCGCCTCCAGCACCAAAATTTCCAGTTTTGTTGGTGATATTATATATGGTGATATTATATATCTATATGATATTAATACTTCCATTTGTATCTATACAAGAGACACTTACCTCCTTCTCCTTCCTGTCTGTGGCCTCTCGCTCCACCTGTAGCTGGGCCTCCAGCGGCATCTCTCCTCTCATGCCGACAAAAGACGCCCGTCTGTCCTCCGCCTGTATGAAACAATCAGGAAAACAGATGGATGAAAAATGTAATTTGCGAACAAAATAAAATTGGAATCCTAGGTGAGTATCAAGCAGGCAAATTTTCCGATGGAAGCGGAACCCAACTAAATTATGTACAGGTATCAGATAATTTTGCCTAAATATTGTTGTTGATTTACGGAGATGTACAATTAAGGTGTTACTGTCACCCACAAGGATTGGGGCTTGATACCTTGGGCAACAGTTCATGGTTGAGTGCTGTAGAGTCAAGTTGCTGGCCTATGGGCTAGCGACACATCCTGTTGCTACGCAGCAGGAGAGGAGGGATGATGCAAGGCACACGACGGAGCTGAAGGCATAAAGAGAACAATGCTTTCGGCTTGCGCTCAGATGAGATGATCCCCCATTTCGAGATCTTTCAGTGTTGTATAAGGGCCACCGTAGACATACTGGATTTTCGGCAGCCAAGCTGGCCGAGAACCATCTAACGTGTGACGAGGCTTTTAACACAAACACAGACAACGCAAGGACAGTACAGAGAATGCAATAACACAAGCAACCAACACAGACAAAACAAGGGTAATACAGAGAATACAACAACAAATACGACCTACACAGACAAAACTAGGACAATACAGAGAATACAAAAACACAAACAAGCTACACAGACAAAACAAGGGAAATACAGAAACAACCTACACAGACAAAACAAGGGTAATACACAAACAAGCTACACAGACAAAACAAGCGCAATTCAGAGAATACGAGACATCACTAGTGCCAAGTTGTGACTGAAAAACATATAAAGCCACAAATAAGTAGCATGGTAAGTGCTTATAAGCAAACAGCACCTGACTTCTAATGGTTCCAGCGGCGCTGCGGTAAAATGTCCGCCGCATAGACAGCAATATTAATTGCTGTTATAGAGGTGCCCAGAACGACATTCGGGTGCCGGTGGCCAATAAATATCAAGAATAGGTCTCCAGCCATATAAATAGTGGGTGAATTTAGCGGCAAAGGCGTGCAAAGGATAACGACGGAAATTGTGGCGGAAGGGTCAGTTAGTGTTCGGTATCAGTAGAAAGAGGGGTAGTGTGAAAAAAGGGTTAGACTATGAATATCGGTGGAGAATGTGGTGGGAAGGGTCTGTTGGTCATTGGTAGAGGGAGGACCCATGTGAAAACAGGGTTAGGTGTTCGTAAAATATTGTTAAAAATTACCAATATTTTACTATCTGAATTCCCCACTGGCTATAGTGGAATATCAGTAACTTTACCGATATTCCACTAGCGCTTTCTCCAAAATTACAGCGGCGCCCCTTTTAAATGTGCGCCATGTAGAGGATTTCCACTACTGAGGTAAGTATCTATCTGTTTTTCCCCTTCACTTCAGGGTTCCTTTAAGTGGACTCGTGGATATTTATACATTCGCCACTGTAAATAAAACATAGCTGGCGCCCATCCTGGTGATGACCTATGATTGGGAAGAGAGGCATTGTGGGAGGTGGTCACATGCTCACCTTCTGCAATGTGTCGGCACTGAGGAGTAGAGCTTGCTCCAGCTCCCGGATCCGGCTCTCCAGCTTCTCTATCTCCTCATTCCTCTCCTGCACATCACGCTGGAGCTGCTCCTTACACAGCAGGAGCTCACTGCATTTATCAGTCTTCTCCTTCAGGTGACTCTCTAATTTCTCCATCTGTCAGAAAAGACGAAACCAAACTCATTTTGACGAAACCTCAAGCCTTCTTGAAATTCGATCAAGAAAGTTTGTGGCTTCGGCAGTATGGCTGCCAGGGTTCGTCCACAGCAGGTTAATGGGTGGCCGCACACATAGACCATTGTCTGGCCAATTCAACAACTTCGACCGAAAATCTTAGAAACGTATGGTCCCCAACATGCTCGACTGATCTCCCTTTGATCGTTTTAGGTGGTTAATTGGTTGAAAAGTTCATCATTAATGAGAAGAAACAGAACAATGGGCATAAATCTTTGCATTCCACAAACTTAATGGTTTGATCTATTCTCAAACAGATTTCGGTTGAACCCTAAAGCCTTGTAAACGTGCTAAGCTATCGCCGCCTGAAAGCGAGGAATGATGCGTCTTCCAAGTACCGCTGGGAAAAAAGAAAAGACACCGTGATGGGAAAAGACACCGGCAGACCACAGTTATTGTCCATGTAGACTTCTCCATTATAGCAGATGTTAGTCAATAGTAAATACATGTATCGGACAACAATAAACAATGACGCCATTCAAAAGCCTCATCTGTGGCTAGCTACATGCTTCCAAAAACGTTGAGCTTCTGCTAACGATCCGATTGGTAGACCATTGTTATATTCAATCATTTCATACAGCTATCAGATGTTCATTTGTCGCATTGTCCTGGAAGTTCGTTGGTTTGCCAATAACCCTGCTCTAGAGGGTGTATTTATCCATCACTACCTGATCAGTTTCTCGATGGGGAACAATCAATCACTTGCCATATCAGTTCAACCTGGGCTTAAAGGGACTCTGTAACCAAATTTTGAGCCTTATTTCTTCTATCCTATAAGTTCCTATACCTGTTCTAATGTGCTCTGGCATACTGCAGCCTTTTCTAGTTGCACTGTCTCTGTAATAAATCTTATCTTCTTTCCTCTGTCGGCTCTGTCGGGCTCAGGCTGGAATGTGCAGCACTGCTTGTGATAGGCAGAAGCTTTACACACCCTCTCCAAGCTCTCCTCTCAGCCTATCACACTCTGGTTAGCAGCCATGTCTTTCGTTTGTAAACACTGCCTAAAGCTGGCAATTACAAGCCAGGATTGCAGCAGGGATTGGCAGAAACAGCACTGAGGGGCCCAGGAGACCATAATGAATAGAATAGTATGCTTTTTATTGTAAGAATTTTAGAGTACAGATTCTTTGTAAGTGACAAAGGTCTTTAATAAACTCAGATGCAGAGATGGCAGAATGATTGAAGTGGCTCAAGTAATGGAGGACCATGGCACACCGAGAGGATCCTGCCAGCCATAGGTTTACTAATTAATGACAGTAGAGGGCAGCACAACTGCTGCAAGCCAAACACACAGTTACTTTATTGACATAAAAAAATGTGATTTTCTAAAAAAAAATACATCTGAAAATTCAATCTTCACAGGTATCACAATGGCACAACATTTTCTTCAATACACAAAGAGAATATATTTCTGGCTTGACGTTATGAGTAGGTCATTAGCATTTAATCTAAATTGTCTGTCAGAGGCACTTAGTGCAACACTGATCTGCAGCTGTTATAGGCTCCTTTTTTTTACTGCTTGAGGAAGCAGAGTCACGCCTGTGAAACGCGTTGCACAATAACCTGGAGTGTGTAAATAAAATGTCTATGACTGTTTAAAACAACAGTTCTGTGTGTCTGCTTGGAGGAGGCAAGTCCACCACTCCCCCCTCTATATGATTTTTTTTAAATTTCAGTCTGTTTCATTATTTTGGCACCCCCTTCTTTCTTGATCTACGGAGAGCGACTTCTTAATCCTAAATGGCGGCAGGTCTAATCTCCCCACCTGCATTTACAGTGGTTGCCTCTGTGGTGACCCTGTTTTGTGAATATATCTTACTTACTGTACACATATATTACAATACCAGTACTTACTACACTATATTTGTCTCTAGGTATCTTCTTTTAGTAGAGTTATCTCGTTTGAGATAAGTGCTCTGCTTTTGACCCAGTTGGCAGAACTACTTGTGCTGTAATTATCTTGGAATGCTTTGATCTTTCTCTACTAGCTGAACTAAACTGAAAGCAGAAGTCCTCTGTTATCTCACACTGCCCCCTAGTGACAAGCGGCCATATATAAACATTGCAGTAGTACTAACTAGAAGCAGGGAAATGTAACAAATATGAAATTTAAAAAATGGTGTTCTGTAGCACTTGCAAGCCTCTAAATAAATTGTCTGCTTAAAAAGGAACTTCAGCCTAAACAAACATACTGTCATTAAGTTACATTAGATATGTTAATTAAAACAGATAGGTAATATAATCTCTTACCCACTCTGTTTTAAAAGAACAGGCAAAAGTTTGTGATTTCATGGGGGCAGCCATCTTGTTTAGCTGAAAGGAGGTGACAGGGAGCATGAGACATCCTGTGTCCTGATCACCTCTCCCAGCTGCGCGCGCTAGGCTTCAAATCTCTAATAAAAAAAAAATTGCACCAAAACAGCAGAACGAGAACAACATCAGAAATCCCACCATGCTTTGCACAGCATCGGGGGAAAAATGCCCGGGCAGATTTCTTCTGTGCAGCTAAAAATGAGGCTTAAGTATCAAAAACAAAGGGCTGGTGCACACCAAGAGCGGTTCTGAGCGTTTTTAAAAACGCTTGCGCTTTGAAAAGTGCTTGGCTAATGTATTTCAAAGGAATGGGGCACACCAGAGCGATTCGTTTTTTGCCGATTTCTGAGGCGATTCAGCCTTATGTTAAGTATAGGAAAGTGCGCTAGATCAGAGCGATTTTCCAAGTGTTTTTGTTACAAAAACTGTTCAGTTACGGCTCTGCTGTAACAAAAAATAAAAATTGCTACACCAAAACGCTCCAAAAAACCCTAGGCATGCTTAGAAAATCACTCTGCGCATGCCTAGAATCGCCTTGGAAAATCACTTTAAAAAGCGCTGAGCGTTTGCGATTACGCTAACGCTTTTTGGTGTGCATTGGGCCAAAGTTCTGATGCTGTGAAACTGTTAATGAAACACCAAGCCTTTTCACTGCTGCCGAGTAGATTTTGTAGTCTGGAGGTTCACTTTAAGGGTTACGGACTGGAGTTCCATTTCTATAAATAAATTATAGGTGTTGTTCATCTGATTTCCCCATAGCTAAATGAAGTCAGGGCTTCTGCAGGATGTCAGCACAGCCACTGACAGAAGATTGATGTTTGTGGCACGTGATTACTGAGTAAACATTGCAGGTCACATGCGAGTGACTTTGTTCCAGCTCACCTCGTTACTTTGATGGTCGTTAACAGGTTGATGTCTTTGAGGCGTTTTTAGCTGCTGCTCCAGTTTCTGAATTTCCTGCTGAAACACATCTCGTTCGTGTTCCCGATCAACCGCCTGTTCCTGCAGAATAATGTCCAGCAGAGAGTCAGCAGAGGGCGCTTTACAATCCAGCACACAGGAAGAACACACTTAAGAATATGAACTCCCCCCCACCCCCCCCACCACCATCAATACACACAATCAAACCTACTTCCTAGAAATTCAGCTGATCAGCAGACAGTTGTAATCATGGTTCCCGATTGTCCCTCTTTGGAAACCAAATCCCTCTGTCCCTCTTTCAAGACTCATGTACAGACCTGTGTAAATATGTATATTTTTTTCTACTGAAAAGGTGTTTAACTTTATTCCCATTAATTAAACGGATATATTTCTTATTTTCAAAGAGAAACTCCGACCAAGAATTGAACTTTATCCCAATCAGTAGCTGATACCCCCTTTTACTTGAGAAATCTATTCCTTTTCACAAACGGACCATCAGGGGGCGCTGTATGGCTGATATTGTGGTGAAACCCCTCCCACAAGAAACTCTGAGGACCGTGGTACTCCTGGCAGTTTCCTGTCTGTGAACCCTGTTGCCTTGTGGGAAATAGCTGTTTACAGCTGTTTCCAACTGCCAAAAAAAACCATGCAGCAGCTACATCACCTGCCAACAGTAAAAACGTCACCATGTAATAAATGTCAGAATGTAAATCAGGGATTTAAAAGATTTTACAATGGGCAAACACTGACTAAATCATTTATACATAATTATTGTAAAAATTAAGCACTTTTTTATTACATTATTTTCACTGAAGTTCCTCTTTAAATGTAAAATGATGTTAGAAAATAATATGATAAAACTAAATCTTTTGGTTCTGAATTCCTTGTGATATGCATGGCAAGGGGTGTGGTGGGGGCGTGGTTAGAGGTGTGGCAGGGGCGTGCCTTAAAGTGTCCCTCTTTTTATTTCAAAAAGTTGGGAGGTATGCATCATTTAGATTCCCCTATAAATGTATTATGTACATGTCAAGATTGGCCAAATACACGCCCTTGTGCCTTAGATGTACTGCAGGGCCCCCATGGATTTGAAGTGCAAGCTGCAGGATCATATTTATGTTAAATATTGCAAACTGAGGAGTAACTAGAATGGGGGCTCCCAGCAAGTAAAAAAAAAATTTCCAAACTTTTTTTTTATTAATCTAGTACATTAAATGTACAAGTTGAAATGTGCTATGTGTTTAGAGCAGCGTTTTTCAACCGTTGTGCACTAGTGTGCTGCGGGATGTTGCCTGGTGTGCCGTACAGGTCTGGCGTACAGGTCTGTTCCTACTGTAGGGCGCAGGAGATGGGAAGCAGCACTAGAAGGAGGGGCAGTGGAGGCAGCGGTGGGGAGGGGGGAAATATCCCCCCCTCCCTCACCTGGGACCCCTCCTTCTGCCTCTCTCCCCCTCCATTTAGCGGTGGCAAGTGCGGGCTCGGCGGCGGGGAGGCATGCGGAGAATTACCACTTCCGCGTTCCAAGCGCCGGCAGCGTCATGTCGTCAGATCTCCGCCTTCAATGCCGCCCACTGTGCTTCCTGATTAGCGGAAGCACAGTGGGCGGCATTGAAGGCGGAGATCTGTGACGACATGACGCTGCCGGCGCTTGGAACGTGGAAGTGGTGAGTAATTCTGCGCATGTCTCCACTCCGCCGAGCACGCACTTGCCACCGCTAAATGGAGGGGGAGAGAGGCAGAAGGAGGGGTCCCAGGTGAGGGGATATTTCCCCCCTCCCCACCGCTGCCTCCACTGCCCCTCCTTCTAGCGCTGCTTCCCCCCTCCTGGGCATCTATACTGGGGGGAACTGTACTAGCTATACTGGGGGCAACTAAACTAGCTATATTGGGGGCAACTAAACTATACTGGGGGCAACTAAACTACCTAGACTGGGGGCAACTAAACTAGCTATACTGGGGGCAACTATACTAGCTATACTGGGCACTGGGGCACTACCTACCTATACTGGGCACTATGCTAGCTAAACTGGGCACTATACTAGCTATACTGGGCAACATGCTAGCTATACTGGGCACTATCCTAGCTATCTGGGCACTATACTAGCTATCTGGGCACTATACTAGCTATACTGGGCACTATACTAGCTATACTGGGCACTTTACTGGCTATACTGGGGCACTACCTAACCATACTGGGCACTATACTGGGGCACTACCTATCCATACTGGGACTATACTAGCTATACTGGGGCACTATACTAGCTATACTGGGGTAACTACTCTAACCATACTGGGGCAACTAATCTCCCTATACTGGGGCAACTATGCTAGCTATGCAGCCGCACCCCCCCCCCCATAGCCTGCTGCGCACGGCACTGTCCACTAGGTCGCGCAAACACCCGCATGTGCCCCCCCCCCCCCCGTTCCCCGGAGAAAAATATGGTCAGAAAGTGTTCCCCGGGCCGGAAAAGGTTGGGAACCACTGGTTTAGAGCTCTACCAGCGGGTTTCACTGGCAAACTGTGTAAGTTCAAAAGAGGTCTCAGATAAGACATGTTCAATTCAATAGTAAAGAATTCTCATGTTCCCATAAATAACTGTGTTTTGTACCGTATATACTTGAATACAAGTCAACCTCGTGTATAAGTTGATGCCAATGTTCAACTCTCTTGAGCTGGAACTTTTTATTGACTCAAATATAAGTCTAACCAGCAAAGTTAAAACCTAAATTTCAGACCTAAATTTCTAGACTTATACTCGAGTATATACAGTAATCATTTATAGTTTTCCAATTTAAATTGTTTTCCAACATTCTACATTCCTTATAAAGAAACAGTCCAGAGACCAGGGGCTTGATGCACTAAAAGACAGTAAAGTTGCAGTGCGCAGGTGGAAAACCGGCCGCTAACCCACGTGACTGGGTTAACGTGTATCTTGCTATGGTAACGCATGGAGTTAGGCTCATTACCGCAGTAACGCATGTGCTGCTAAAGGTTTAACAGCCAGTTCTTCCCCTGTGCTACTAATGGTAAAGTTCTGAAAAGAAACTTATTCAATAGAATTTCTGCCAAGACTTGCTCTTTCTCAAAAAAAAACAACAATTATTTGCAATTTGGTTAGAGAACTGAAGGAAATTAAAAAAATGGACGTGCCACTGTGTATAATATGCCTACTGAACATTGTCTTACTCATCCACTTACATCTAAGAACCTTTTGGTCTTCTCTAGTTGCTTTTCCAGGGAAAGGTTCTTCTGGCGCAGATCTTCCAGAATAGTATTTTTCTCTAGTTCCATTTCTGTGTAGCGGCTGACCTGCTCCTCCAGCTCCACCTCTATCATTTTCACTTGTTTGTGGAGGTCTCCCGAGTCCTTCTCAGCCTGACGCTGAACCTCAATCTTCTCCTTCAAGAGCTTCTCGGTCTCTTCTAAGAGCTCTGTGGAAAGAAGTCACAGAACCCGCGTCAAGCACAGTCCATACGGAGAAATCATGGGCAATTCCAGTTTTGACATACACCAAACGTTTGCACTGAGAAAAATGTTGGACTCGTAGACATATCTGAATGTTTTCTAAAGTGATTTGTCTTTTATGCCCCAGCTTAGTTGGTCAAAAACAGCTAAGGCAGAGAAAACTGGTGCTCAATGGAGAATTTGACCATAGCCACCAATCAGGTTTCATCTGCCAAAGAACCTGGAAGCCAGTAATCCGTTTGGCTGCTATGAACAACTAATTCAGTCCAGAATTTGTACATTATTCATAACAGGGCTACACCAATTTAAATACTTTATTGATAAAGCTGAGCTATGAAAATCGAACTGTCCCTTTCAAACACCAAATATTTCTGTAAAACAATAAAATAAAGACTATAGTAAAGAAATAAAACAATGTAGCTTTCACAAGCACAGCTGCCATCACTGCTCCAAATTGCAAGGTAGATAATTAATTTTTACAGAAAGATCCATGGGCATTAGTCAACTTAATTATCTTTAAAAAGTACAGGACCTCAGCTTTAATATTAAAGGTCATTGAATTGACCTTTCCTTGACCTTCTAGCCCTGGTAAATAAAATATCCAGGTGGATAAACTAGTCTATATTATAGAAAAAAATGCAGAGGGGTTCTCTCTTTTATTTCATTTTTTTTTCTGAACTGGGAGTCAAACTCATGACCTTGTGCTTCATAGTCAGGGGCAGTACCTCTGAACCTCTCAGCTGACTGGGTTCTTTCTCTGTGTTCTAAAGCAAGGACACTGGATTAAAGTCGCCCAAACAGATTATTTATGATTGTGTGACCTCCAGTCTGCACAGCCATCCCTGCAGAGGCAAACTACATTACCTTGTGAACACAAGTTGTCCAGATCGTGATCTCCGAAAGCAGAACTTTTGTAGTGTACTGTAGCTGACGCTCGGTATGGAGTTGCAGTAGGCAACAAATGCTATATATTATTCCATGTTAAAAGTGCATCAGGCAATCCAAAACGAGGTGTGTGCAACAAGCAGAGTGAGGTGGTTGCCTACGCATGTACGGTACTGCTAAAAGCTGTTTCGCTTCAGTGGGCGCTTGTTCACAGCTGCACTGACCAGCTCTGTTTGTTGTGCACACCTCATCTTGGATTGCCAGGATAACCTAAACTGCAGTATAGTAAAGCAACCACAAGATGTCACTGTCTGTAAAATGTTGTGATGATCTCTATGGTATTGTGATTTCCTGCATTCATTGTGTGTTCTTCTCTGTTCTAAGTAAGTTACATGATCTGATGGTTGTATATGATTTCTCTCTGCATGTTTTCTTCAGTAAAGAGTTGTAATTTGTTATAGTGGGTGCCTATCTGTGCATACAGAACACTTTGCTCCATCACTCACTCTTTACCAGCAGTGCCACATCCTGTATGTTTCCTGGTCGTCTACGTCTTGGGCATTCAGTGGCTGAGCACGCTGTCTGAGCAATTGTCTATCACTGACGTGCACTGAGGAGTGTTGCTGTCCCAATCCAGTCCTGCTAGAAGCCACGTAAGTGGCCGACTTTTATTCCTTTTTCCCCCCCATTTATTCTGTAATGCATTACTCTTCTAATACTTGTGAATGATACATGTTTTTTTCTGTATAAAAACACATTATAGTTTATTTTATTGTTTTACTTCTATTTTTCTTCTCTGTGCCATCCTTCCCAGCGTTCATGACATATGACTACCCAGAATCCAACATTTTTCCCAGTCCTGAAAGCCAGGACGTGTCAGCCCAGTGCACCGGATGCAGTTAGGCATACAGTCAACTTTCCACGGGTTTGGAGTTTGTAACAAACTGCAAACTTATCACCGGGTGCTGTTACAAGGGAAAGAGATCCATCACAAAGATGATTACGGTAAAGAGCAAGACCAGTGAAGAGGAAATCACCAGAGGTTCAGTGTCATTTTCTTTACCGCTGTATCAGCGAGCCCTGCCTATTACCATCATCTTAAAGGAAAAACAATCACAGGGTGTTCAGTGATCCGGAACGGGACAAAAATCGCAGCTCTTGGGGTAAAATTCTGTATGAGGAATGGTGCAGAGTAACAGGATTGTGACTGATGGATAAGATGATGGTTATTTCGGTGATATGTGTTAATTTAGAGAGGTCGGGAATAAGAGCTTCTCTAGGAAAGAGATAAACTGTGGGCTACAGGCTGAGGGACTTTGCAGAATATTTAAAGCCCTGCAGAGGAAGGCTATAGTGACTCTTACAGGACAACTATCCTGAAAATGTGTAATACATGTGTATTAGTTGTACATTCGTACCCAGAGTAAAATGCTCTATAATTTTTTTTAATGTAGCGCTTACTTATAGTCGCAAGTAAAAATCTGACAGATCTGACAGATTTTGGACTAGCCCATCTCCTCATGAGGGATTTTCAATACTTTCTTTCTTGTTTTCAACACCACTCCCCTAAAAAGGACCTTTAGGGCCCATTCACACTGGGGCATTTAGCGGCTGTTTACCACTAATCGCACTTTTAAAAGCAATAGTGTAATGTAAACTATATGGCAGTTATCTCACTGCCACAATCGCCAGCGATCCGCAATAAACACAAATGCGGTGTATGCATCACTTTCACAATTTTAAGCGATTGCAATGTAAAAAAAAAACGCTACTCCCAATTGTCCAAAAACGATGAAAAATAAACTGTGAAAAATACACGTTTAACGTGAAAAATTACAGCAGCAAATTGCTAGCGCGAACAGCTAACATTTTGCTACCCCAGTGTGAATGGGCCCTTATGATGGTTTTGCTCCTGTGCACATTAATCTTGGCGGTTGGAGGGTGCCCCTGCCATCCAGGGAGCGCTTTTGAAAATAAAGGCATTCCTGATAATTCCCAATGAGATAGACTAGTCCAAAACCTGTCAGATCTGTCACATTTTTAGTGCACAGGATATAAAAAAAATAATATTGCATTTTACTCTGTGGCAAATGTACAACTAATACACGTATGTTTTAAATTTTACACATTTTTCGCAATAGTGGTGGAACCCGAGGTGAGAGAGATAAGGAGGCTGCCATATTTCTGCCTGGCTGTCCTGCTGATCCTCTGCCCCTAATCCTTTTAGCCATAAAAACCCTGAACAAGCAGTTGCTCTGACTCAAGTCTGACTGGCTTAGCTACATGCTTGTTTCAGGGTTGTGACTCGGACACTACTGATGCCAAAAGAGTAACAGGATTGCCAGGCAACTTCTATTGTTTAAAGGAAATAAATATGGCCGCCTCCATATCATTCTTACCTCAGGTTCACTTTAAGTCCTTATCTGAAGTCATCTGGGCCAAGATGGGCTGGTTGTTGGGGTAAAGCTGGAATAGATAACTATTGGCCTATGCAAAGCATTCCATAAAATCCAGCCCAGCTCGCCATAACTGAATTCAATATGTCCTCTGACATCACGCCGTCGTTAGCGCTCACATGGTATACAATGAAAATAAAGGCACAGCTACTTTAATATTCAGCTTTTATGAAATAGCTAAAAGATAATGAAAAAGACTTAAAAGCCACATTTATTTTGCTAAAAATGGAAGATCCTGCTTCAGTTCACACCCCGGTCACATGACTGAGGCTATGGCTACAAGGTTTATGCTAAAGGATTGTGGGGATTGATGTAAGGAGAACACTCAGACATCATGTCCATCATGTCTCTACTGGGAGATGGTGGGATAAAAATTCTGACATAACATTCAATAAAAATGTGCTTTCCTACTTTTTATTGCCCAGTCAATTACCAGATTTGCTTTTGTGCACAAGTAATATCTGTCTGTAAAGTACAGTTTATCTGCTCTGAAAGCTGCCATTGCATTTTATTGCATAGCTGCTGTATTACTATATATATATATACCGTGTATATATATATATATATATATATATATATATATATATATATATATATATATATATAAATCTATCTATCTAGTGATCACTCCTCGGCATTCTGCTTCTACAGCAGAGAGAGCTTGTTTTCATCTCAGCTAGGAATGTAGCAGACAAAGGAAGGTAAACAAAAGATAAGGCTATCACCTCTTTGGATGCGGCAGAAAGCTATCCATTAAAGAAGAAAAAGCTAGGTTTAACTGTTTGAATGCTGTTCTGCTACGATTTATTTTTTAGTAGTTGGTATTTTGCTGTAAAAAAAATCTTGCGTTTTATACCATGCTGCGTTTTATACCACTTTTAACAGGGACACTGTGACAGCCACCCTATAGTAGATGCACCTATATGGATGCACTGAAATATCCTCAAACTGAAGTGTTTTATAATAACAAGGATGCGGTGTCTCACCCTCAACCCTTTCTTCCTCTTCTGGTTAAGCTGTATAAAAAAAATAAAATAAGTCCAGCCTTTTGCTGACTCCCACAAGATCCCTTCTGACCCCTTTTCTGATGACTTATGCTGTCTTCTCTCCAACTAGACAGCATGAGTCATCAGAAAGGAAGGGTGAGGAGCAATGTTATGGGAGTTATCAAGTTCTGCTGTGATGTCTCCACTCAGTAGTTGATGTGCACAGCAGGATACCGCAGGATTTTCATACATTTGTTTTTAATTTGCGAAAGTTTACCTTTTCTATAACTTTCACTTCTATTCTGCAAGCTGAATGTTAAAATAACTGGCATTATTTGTCACCTTATGCTCCTGTTAGGCGGTAGGGACGAGTGTCATAATTTGTCATTTAACCTGCTTGGCGGTAACCCTGAGTTAGAAGCCAGGAGCTGCAATCCTGAGCCGGATTCTGCTGGCGGGAGGTCTATGCACAGCCTGCAGCATATTGGGCATTTCATCTCACCTCCCTCGGGTTCCAGACACTGGCAGCTATTCTTCTTCTGGTCCTCGGAGGCTCTGGATCCCTCGGGTGAGATCGCCGTTTGTCATCATGACTACTATGGCAATCTCACTACAGGGTTAGAGCCCCACCTGGAGGATGGAGAGAGAACTGCAATGCTGGATCCCAGGGAGGTGATCCCAGGGAGCTGCAGATCTCTCTGCGGTGTGACTTTTTCCTGGTTTTAGAGTCTAATAGCATGTGAAAAAATTGCACTGGTTTTAGACCCTAAAATTTGGAATAATCAAACCGCCAGGGAGGTTAAGGCACAATGCATTGATGTCAACGTCATGGCGATTGGCTTCATTTGGAAGTTCCGCCTTCCCTACTGACTTCAACACATTCAGTCTACATTCCGAATTCCGACTCTCATCCCTACTAGGCAGTAAGTCACTAAAGAGTCCCGTTACTATTCTGCAAGAGAGTTTAACCCTTTCCTAGAGAGCCTCTTGGCACCCCGTAACAGCAGGATGGGGCAGAAGGCAGGACAAGAGAGGTGGTTACATCAGGAGTGAAGCAGCGGGTTATTGCAGCGGTGGCAAGCCAGGATTGGTTAGTGCGAAGGAATCAAGTATAGCGGAAGCCCAAAAAGCCAGAAAGAAAAAAAGGGTTAATTATTCATTCCCAATCTGTGCCTTTTAACACCCGATTAGAAGGCTGGCCATGCAGGAGACAAACACACCTTCTTTGGGAGCTGCATGGGCTGCAGCTTCTACTATGCCTGGGAGAATAGAGAACAAAAACAAATGCAGTGTATGTAATTCACATGCCGTCTAGAGTTCTTCTGCAGTGAGATACTACTGGAGAGAGGAGAGAGAGCAGCACAGGGGTGAGTGAAGGCGAATTAAGACCCAAGCAATGTGGAGACTGCGGATTCCAGAGAATATTATATATATAAAATACCAACGTTCTGTGGTCAATGCACAGATCCCGGCGTTGTCACACATCATGTGATGAAGACACAACCAATGTCTGGGCTGCTCCGTCTACGGTGACCAGTGTGGGACATTTATAAAACTCTTGCAGGCAGAAAACAGGACAACTCCTGATAATCAATATCTGTAGTTTTGTACCTCAAAGGACCGCAATTGTTAACCTTCTGATATTTAGTATTTTATTATTATTGGGCAACATGATGGCTTGGTGGATACCTCTCGCTCACCTTGCAGCGCTGGGTTCCCAGTTCGATTCCCAGCCAGAGTATTATCTGCAAGGAGTGAGTTTGTTCTCCCTGTGTCTGTGTGGGTTTCCTCCGGGCACTCCCAGTTTCCTCCCACATCCCAAAAACATACAGATAAGTTAATTGGCTTCCCCTAAATTGTCCCTAGGCTATGATACATGCACTACATGATACATACATACATAGACATGACTATGATAGGGATTAGACTGTGAGCCCCTCTGAGGGACATTTAAGTGACAAGACAATATACTTTGTATAGCGCTGCGGAAGATGTCAGCGCTGTATAAATACTAAATAATAAACTCCTGATATTCTGCTACCTCTGCAGTCTGACAAAGTGGGGTGACCAGCGAAACAGCCGTCGGGCCTTCTGTTCACCCATTTTTTCTGCGTCTGTCAACGGAGGGTGAAATAAACAGGAGAAACGCTTATTGCAAGCGGACTGGTGCCTGGATTTGTGCTCTACTAATTACATTAAGACTGCCCTCTGGCAAACACAGCCATACTCCTATATTCCCTCAGCTGCTGACCAATCTAAAAGAGGAACTGTAACCAAGGATTAAACTTCATCCCAATCAGTAGCTGATTCCCCCTTTCCCATGAGAAATCTTTACCTTTTCTCCAATAAATCATCAGGGGAGGGGCCGGTGTGGCTGATATTGCGGTGAAACCCCTCCCACAGTGTGATGTCAGGACCTAGGTGGGAGCCTCGTGGCATTGTGGGAAATAACAGTTGTTTCCAACTGCCAAGCAACCAGTATCTCTCTCTGCACAAATGTATATGTATTAAATGAAAAATCTCATTGTTAGGGGGAGTGGATATAAATAATGGTGGTTGATGCTGTCTTTTTTTCTGCCAGCAGTAAAGATGATGACCTGCAGGCTGATTGTGGATCAAACAACATGAACAAATTACATGGCGAACATCAATCATTTTTTGATATCTCTTCTATTTTTTTTTACTTCTCGCTTTGCAATGTATTGATTTATTTTCCCCCCCTTTTCGCTAAAGCTCCCATTTAAGGCTTTTCAATAAAATTTCTTCAAGAACATACCCAGCAATTTTCAGTGCAGTCCATAGTGACGTCTTTCAAAGCACAGGGATAAACCAAATCTCCTAAAGCCATCCGCCTGCAGAAGCTTTATAAGTGCCCACCGATGATTTGCCGGGATCTGTGGCATTGACGGCCTTACCTGGTCTGGAAGCGGAGTGTGGGGGGTCTCGCCACATTACACATTAAGTTACATTCCAAAAACAAATCCTTATGGTAAAATAAACAAGAAATGAAGAGGGACACACTCAGCCTTAAACTGTTAAAGATCTAAAGGAGGAACTGTCGCCAGGGTTCACATTTAGAGAGAACTCCGCTGTGATATTTATATACAGCTGAGCCAATTTCAGAGCTAGTGTAGAGCTTTTATGACTGGGCGGCTATATAAATAGTATGATGATGATGTTATCCATTCAGTCGTATCCGACTCTCGGTGATTCTATGGGTTAGCTCTCTCCATGCTGTCCGATCTTGTACCATTTCTGCCAGTCTGCTCAATCCTGTGCTAGCTTTGATGGTGTCAAGCTAACTGGTTCTCTGGCGGCCTTGTCACCTTTTGCCACTGATCAGTCCTAGCATTAGGTCTTCCTCTAAGGAATATGATCGCATCACGTGGCCGAAATATGTGAGTCTGGTGATCTTGCCTTCCAGTGACATGTCTGGTCTTAAAATATTAAGGGACAATTGTAAAAAAAAAAAAAAACGCCCTTCTGAAGCGAAATTCACATTTCACAGGATTCTAACTCACATCATATAGTCCAAATGACAGAGGATGCTCAGCTGAGGGTGAGATAGAGGAAGTCAAGCAGCAGCTTGTGCACACTTCCTGCCAATACTTGTATGGGGCTGCTGGATTACTGGTGCTAGTCTAGTTTAGGGGGCTGAGTAGGAAATTTCCTCTCACGTGATTGGGTGGACGAAACTCTCTCAAACTGCTAGGTTTCAGATTGGTTGTAGTAAACCAGGCCCATGCTACTCGGCCAATTACAATGGTTCGTGCTGTAGAAGGTACTTTCAGGCCTGGATTTACCTCACAGGAGCCTATAGGCACAAATGTCCTGACACTTTAGACTCTTCCCTCCATGAACCTACAACCCCCCCCCCCCTCCACTCAGCAGAACTGAAAAGGCTTGGCGTTTCTTTAACAGTTTCACAGCATAAGAACTTTGTTTTTCTTACCAAAGCCTCATTTCTAGCTGCATTTTTTGCGAAGCTCCACCCATCAAAGAAAACTGCCGGGCGGTTTTTCCTTGATGCTGTGCAAAGCATGATGGGATTACCAATGTTTTTATTCACGTTGCCTAGCAACTGGGAGGGGTGATCAGCACACATGACAGTTGGAACTGTGTCTCATGCGCCCTGTCACCTCCTTTCAACCCAAAAGATGGCTGCCCTCATGAAATCAAACATTTGCCTGTTCTTTTAAAACAGGGTGGGTAAGAGATTATATTACCTATCTATTTTAATTAACATAACTAATTATGGATAACTAATTAAGGATTAACTTGCAGGGGTCAATAGGTTACTGGGGATAGATCAAAAGGCGCGTACACAACTTGTGACAGAGGTCACCCATTGGGGATCAGTACCTAATCCCCTTGGGCGACATTGCTGGGCCGGGCTGCACTCACGCATGTCAGCTGTGTAGCTGGCGACGCGCTATTATTATTATTATTTAGTATTTATATAGCTATGTTGCTATGGGGGTGGGGGGGGGGGTGACAGAGTGACGACTAGCGCCGCATGTGTGACATCACCTGGCGGGGGAAGGGAGATTGGCGGGGTGGATCGCTCATAGGTTGGGGGTTGTGGCCGCCGTACACACGCCTGATTATCGGCCGAGGTGGTTGTTAGTGGCCGCCTCACCGTGATGCGTGTGCGTGGGCCTATTGCGGTAAATTTGCCAAAAAAACTAATCACGTTTATGGCCACCTGGGATTGGCCGAATAGGAGAATAATTCCCAGATAAGCCGTAGCACATTATCTCGTAAAAGATTGGCTCTGTTGTTGTTACGCTTCTTGTTAAGACTCTACTGAGCTCTAAATCTCTCAAACGTCTTTTCTTTGGCCCCGAGAGTCTCTTGAGAACCCTGACGACAGATCCTGCCGGGTAACTTATGTAACAAATATTTCCATTGTACAGGTGTCAACAATAAGTCAACAACACTCTTACATTAAAAAAACATACTGCAGAAATGAGAATTACAATTAAATACTTTCAATCAACACTTTTAAAAATAAAAAAGGCCTCATATAATTATAATGGGGTGAATGTTGAAAGTAGAAGGAAAAACTGCTAAAATAAAAAAATAAATAAATAATACACACACACAAACACATATATCCAAGTAAACCAGGTAAAATAAAAAGTGGTAAGAGTAGAGAAAATCAAAATAAACCTAAAGGGACATACCATTTATGCTACCCAATTATGTAGTTATTAAAACAAATAACATACAGTATGTGTATAATAAACAAAGCCAAGTAAATTTTTACAGTGTTCACTAAGACATTAAGGGCAAGTGTCCTGTTACGCTAAATCAGTTGCTGTCAGTTATAACTGAACAGACAACTGATGTGCAAGACAATGTACAGGTTTCCCTATGTATAAGTCAGTGATTCTACCAATAGGGAGACCAACTCCTCATCAGATGGAACAGACGAGAATGGCCATGATCTCAGCTGAAGCTTCCACAAGGTGAAATCAAGATGCAGAGGGAGCTGCCAGGGCTCTTACCAGCCTATTTTATTAAAATAATGACTGCAGCTTGGATAGTAAAGCTACAGAGAACACAGACTTACTTTAGGTTTCTGCTCTCAAATCTGTATAGGAGAGGGAAGTGGCCACTAGACACCAGGGAACTGTATAGGAGAAGGAGGGTGGGGGCACTAAACATTCGGAAACTGTATAGGGGAGGGAGGACCACTAAACATCAGGGAACTATATAGGGGATGGAGGGGGGCTATTAGACACCAGGGAACTTTATAAGAGAGAGAAGTGGCCACTAGACATTGAGGTTGGCCCGCGACTTAATCCCAGAGCTCTATTTCACCCACTTTGCATTTGAGTTCGACACCCCTGTTCTAGAGGCTTCACGGCTCCTGCTTTTTTTTTTTTTTTACACCCCCGGGAGCGTGGACTAGCGCATCCCAACTGGGCATGCATGAGTGAGATCCGCACAGGACCAGTAGCTGCTGGTGTAAGGATTTTTTCCTGGTCAGCACACTGTTAAACGGTAATATCACCCACTTGAGTCATTGGGAAACATAGACATTACCTTGCTCATCAGTTGTCCTTTCAGCAGCTATAACTGACAGCAACTGATATATTTTAGTTCTGACAAAATCTTGTCAGAACTGGAAGGGATCATTGTCAGAAGAAAATGGGGAGCTTCTGAGAGGAACTGACAGTGAGGTAAGTATGTAATATTCATTTGCAGCTATGTCATGTGTTTATTTTAAATAATTTTACATGGTTCAGGTTAACTTTAAAGAGTAAAAGAAAAAGTTACTAGCCATTAAACTGATGCAGCCCGGTACCCCTAAACTTGCTGTGGCCTTGAAGTGGTTAAACAGCGTGGACATTTTTCTGCGCTCTTCATATATAAACTCTCATACAGTATATCCTATGTTTAGAAGGCTTTTAGAAGTTACATAACAGTGTCACATTAGTGTGATGTTCTGTTGGCGTACAGGACAAGCTACAATTATGTAATTATGTCTTTGTGACCACGTGTACGTGGCAGCTGCATAAACCTCCCTACAGGTGTGTGGCGGGGCTCAGCTGTGTGTTGTGGGATGACAGCGGTGAGGAGGAGGTGTATGGACACAGGAGAGACATATAATTACAGGCACAGGAGGTTTATCACGGAGATACCTACGTTGTTCAGCGGGTGCTGCACTGGCCTTCAGAGCGTTTTTCTGGCGGGAGAGCAGCTCTCTCTCCTCCTGGATCTGCTGTCGCTCCTGTTCCAGTTCCTGTAATCTGTTACCTGTACTCTGCAGCTCCTGTTCCAGATGCCGGACAAGATCGCTCTTCTCCTGCATCTGTTTCTCAAGAAAGACTCTCTCATCGGTGTACCCATCGAGGAGGCCTGCAGGGGGCGGAAGAGAGCGGGAGGGAAGACCGTTAATACAGCTTTGTTGAAAAATCTGCATGGCATACACAGATGATCAATAAATTCAGAGGAAATAGATTTGAAGTTCCATTTTTCTGTGTTAGTGCGCTTTTAGAGCAGTTAAAACCCAGTACTGATTTAAGCTCTGTTTTAAGATAGTGGCATGATAATTCCATTGCTTAGAACACGGGTGCCATACTCAAATACAAAGCGAGCCAACCTCAATGTCTCGTGGTCACCTCCCTTCCTTATAAATTTCCTGGTGTCTACTGGCCCACCTCCCCTATACAGTTCCCTGGTGTCTAGTGGTCCCACCTCGTACTCCTTAACAGTTCCCTATTTTATCTCCTAGGAGAAAACTCAGGAGAGAAAGTTAATAGCGTATGGGCCCATGTGCATTAATCGCTACACATGCGCAGTGTGCTAAAATAACATGTGTAAACTCATACATTATTATTGCAGCACTATACAGAGTATATAGCACTGTCACTTAAAGTGAACCTCCGGACTAAAAATTGACTCAGCAGCACTGAAAACGCCTGGTGTTTCTTTAACAGTTTTACAGCATCAGAACTTTGTTTCTCTTATACAAGCCTCATTTTTAGCTGCACAGAAGAAAACTGCCCGGGCTTTTTTCCCCTGATGCTGAGCAAAGCATGATGGGATTTCTGATGTTGTTGTTCTCCTTCTGCTGTTTTGGTGCAATTTTTTTTTTTTTTTACATTTTAATTTGACATTTGAAGCCTAGCGTGTGCAGCTGGAAGGGTTAATCAGGACACAGGACAGTTGGAACTGTGTCTCCTGCTCCTTGTCACCTCCTTTCAACCAAAAAGATGGCTGCTCCCATGACAAAGATGGCAGCCTCCATGAATCACAAACATTTGCCTGTTCTTTTAAAACAGGGTGGGTAAGAGATTATATTACCTATCTATTCTAATTAACATAACTAATGTAACTTAATGACAGTATGTTTGTTTAGGCTGAAGTTCCCCTTTAACTGTCCCTCAGAGGAGCTCACTATCTAATCCCTGCCGTAGTCCTGTGTCCATTACAGTCTAGGGCCAATTTTAGGGGAAGCTAATCAACTTATCTGTCTTTTTGGGGTGTGGGAGGAAACCGGAGTGCCCAGAGTAAACCCAGACAGAAAAGGGGAGAACGTACAAACTCCATGCAGATAGTGCCCTGGTTGGGATTCTAACCGGGGACCGAGCGCAGCAAGACAAGAGTGCTATCCACTACACCATTGCGCTGCCCAATACAGCAGGTCCTTTTCCACTGCAAAACGCAAAAGTGCGTTTTTTATGCGTATGCGTTTTTCTGATTTGCAAGTGTTGTCTTGATTTTTGAAAATAGATACCTATGGTTAACGCAAAACGCAAATGCATCTCTATGTGTTTTTCATGCGTTCCTATACTTTACATTGAACCTCGAAACGCATTATAATCACACAGACATGCGTTTGCGGGTTTTTTTAAATCGGAACGCAGCAGTGTAAAAGGACACCCAAGATTGTTATTTTAAGCAGGCTGCACTTAAAGAGAAACTCCGACCAAGAATTGAACTTTATCCCAATCAGTAGCCGATACCCCCTTTCCCATGAGAAATCTTTTCCTTTTCTCAAACAGACCATCAGGGGGCGCTGTATGACTGATATTGTGGTAAAACCCCTCCCACAAGAAACTCTGAGGACCGAGGTACTCCTAGCAGTTTCCTGTCTGTGAACCTTGCTGAATTGTGGGAAATAGCTGTTTACAGCTGTTTCCAACTGCCAAAAAAGCAAGCAGCAGCTACATCACCTGCCAACAGTAAAAATGTCACCATGTCATAAATGTCAGAATGTAAATCAGGGATTTAAAAGATTTTACAATGGGCAAACACCGACTAAATAATTTATACATAATAATTGTAAAAATGAAGCACATTTTTTTATTACATTATTTTCACTGGAGTTCCTCTTTAAGAATCAGCAAACGCATGCGTTTTGCGTTTTTGGCAAAAACGCAGCTAGTGGAAAAGGGCCCTAACTCTACTTTGCATACAGCCCTATAGACCGCTATACGTGTGACATGAGAATGAGGATATGCTTCCTGCTCCCTGTGATAACAGGAGGATGATACTGTGTGCAGAGATCGTGTACAATTGCTACGAGACCGGAGAGGACAAACACTGCCTGCCCGATACATTTCATTACACTTCAAAAGGACGAGATGAAAATTCCACAGCAGCCCCATGCAATTACCAGAGAGCACCTATCAGTTATTAATCGTGAAACTGGCATCAATATTGACTGAGCAAGCCTGTACATGCTTCCTGCATTGTCTGCGCATTCCGGCTGTCATGTCAAGGGCCGCGCTGCTACAATACCCGCCATGGTAACACTGTTTCCATTCCAGCAGTCCTCCGAGGATGTTCTGTGCTCTGTGTAACGTGTGCTGCATTGTCTGCTCTACACACGTAAAATGCAGCCTGTAACCAGCTCAGGACATGTATAGCACAACATTGCTTCAGAAAAACAACCAACCCTTCCTGCAAAAAAAAATCAAAGGACTTTGATAAGCCCCCCAATGGTCACTCCCCTTCCCTTGCCTCCCTCTGGTGATCCTCACGGCCTGGAGGCCCATCTCACAAGGCTCATAAAACAAGTGTGGCCATCAGGATCTTCACAAAGGCCTCAATTCACTAAGCAGTTTAGACTAGTCTACAAATGGTTTTTAGCCTAGTGATGGTTTGGTGTAATGTTTTAGACCTGTTTTTAGACCTGGTCAAACATTCAGCAATTACACAATTCGCAAAGGCAAACCAGGAGTAACCACCAGGGCCGGCCCTAGACTTTTTGCCGCCTGAGGCAAATTTTTTAAAAGTTGTCACCGCCGCCCCTCCCCCCCGGGGGGGGGGGGCGCTCTGGGGGGCCGCCGAGCTGGAGGGGTAGCTGGCAGGACGGGGGTATTGGGCCAGCGGCGGGGAGGGGGGTCGGACCCCCCCCCCTCCCTCGCCTGGGTCCCCCGTCCTCTGCTCCCCTCCAGCCTAAATAGAAGCAGCCATATGTGTAAGAGGCACGGGCGGGGAGGACACTCACCTCTTCCCAGCATGCGCTCCACTGACATCACTTCCTGCAGCGTCCTGCAGGAAGTGATGTCAGTGGAGCGCACGCTGGAGCAAGGAGGAGGTGAGTGTCTCCCCGCCCGTGCCTCTTACACATACGGCTGCTTCTATTTAGGCTGGAGGGGAGCGGAGGACGGGGGACCCAGGCGAGGGAGGGGGGGTCCGACCCCCCTCCCCGCCGCTGGCCCAATACCCCCGTCCTGCCAGCTACCCCTCCAGCTCGGCGGGCCGGCTCCCCGCACCCACGGACAGGCGGGTGCCGCCCCTGGAAATTTGCCGCCTGAGGCAAAAGTTTCACCCCGCCTCATGAGCGGGCCAGCCCTGGTAACCACGCCCACTTTCTCTGACAGAGAGTAGACCAGCTGATTTCTGTCGGTAAAGTAATTCTGTGAGGGATTGTAGATGTGAGGATGGAACCTTTTGAATTAATTATGCAGGAGTTTAATTGTATCCAGAGGAGAACTCATCAAAGGAGAAGGATGTCAGTCATAGCTGCTTGTTTGTGAATTGCATCTTTTGATCATTTTCCCTGCTTTACCCCCCTAATTACCAAATAGTTTAGACCAGGTCTAAAAACAGGTCTGAAACATTTGGTAAAAGTGAATTCCCCTTTGATTCAACTGACCAAACCATCAGTAGACTAGTCAAAACGGCTTAGTGAATTGAGGCCAATGTAGTCACAAAAACATCTAAAGGAACAACCTCTCTGTCGAAGGGAGTGAGATAGTAATTGGGGCCCCCTTATAGCTCTGAGCCCCTCTGAAGTTACGCCCCGAGGGGTTGTTTGATTGTAAAAAAAAAAAAAAAAAAAAAAAAAAAGAGAGAGACTTAGATAGCAACCAAAGAATAGGGAAGGTTCTGGATCCCTTAGTGCCTTCCCGCTCCTCTCTGTGTCCCCTCATTCCTTCGCCTGGCCCCCCAGGTGAAGTTATCCTCGGGACACCACGGAAGGCTTGGGAAGTACTTGCATCCCAGGTTCTTTCGAAGACGAGAGGATTTGTATCGGGCATGCATGAGTCCAGGCTCGCACATGCATAGTACGGATGTGACAGTCTCTGGAAAATAACTCAGTGACGCAAGTGTTTCTGAAGCCTTCCGAGGACTCCTGAAAGTGCAAAATTAGAACGGCGACAGGCCTGGAACGAGGGGACACAAAGAGGACAGGGAAGGCTCTACAGAACCTCAAGCCTTCCATCTTCTTAGGTGAGTTTCGAAGTCTTTTTTTTAATCTTGTTTAGGTTTGGTTTAAGTGGAGGTGGTGGTAGGGAAGTTGAAGGTGCATCTTAAAACCCCCAGTAGTATCTGAGGTACCTCGATGGCTGAGTCACAGATTACGGCGCATCGGCTGTCTCATGCCGCAAACCTCCTTGATAGCATTCCTGTGCACAACCACTTTTGAACTGGGCATACGCAAGTTCCAAAACGCCCATGCGCAGTAACAGGAAGCGGACATGCGCTTTCTTTCACCGGATATATATGGTTTAGAACAAGCGCATGCCCAGTTCATAAACGCTTGTTCACAGGCCAATGAACATCTTTGAGGCAGTGAAGGGAAGAGGTCCAGAAACGAGAGAAACCCTGATGACAACGGGCAGCAGCAGGATGGTGAGTATAGCAGTGGGTACTGTGGCCCACAATGTTTTTAGATTTAAAGTTCTAGCACTTGTCAGTTCTGCTTTGATAACCTGTAGAACCACAACAAAAAGATACTCCCTTCACTCAGAAATCCCATGCTGCTAATGCTGCAGTCTAGTGGCAGCATAATCCAGCCCTAAAACTTGTGTGTCGAGTTTACACACCATGGGGAATTGGTAATTATCTCTATATATAGGTACTACTACAGTTTATGTAAGCAGTAATATATCCTTATATATCAAGGCAAGTCTGCAATCTCCCAATAATATTAAACAATCATATTTCTGTCCTCACGTGGTGTGTAGCTCTCCTCTGTGTGATGAAGGCCTCCCTTTGAGGTATACATGTGATTAGGGCGCTGGGAAATTTGGGCGCAGGGTGAAGCCGAAAAACAGCTCACCCTTCTCCTGCAAAAGTCCCGGCAGCGTTAATTATTATTACGATTCCCCCTCCAGCCTGCCATGGACTCTGTGGTAAGACGTATGCTATAGCTGGCAGTCGAATTACATTACGGCCTAAGGCGGTGCATGGTGTGCCCAAATTTACAGTGGCATTTTTGCCTGACTTGCCCTTTGGGTGTCCTTACTCCCTGAGCACCCCCCTCTGTTTACACAGTGCCCATCTCCACGCCTTATTCTATATGCAGACCCTTATTTCATATTTTAGAACTGCACTGCACCCAACCACGGCAGCAAACCCATGAACCCCGCCTGACCTGCCAACTGCTCCGCTGATGGAGTCCAGAACATCAATGTCCCTGACCCCACAAGTGTTTAGACTCGAATGCCAACCCGAACCTGCTTTTCTCCAATTTGTAAAATGAACACTACAAGAGTAAAATAAGGATGAACCTGAAACTACACAAGATTAAACCATAAACAATTGCAACAGAGATGTACTTAGACTTCTTTTACATCCAATCACCCCTCATCTTAGGCATTGAAGGCCATATAAATTCAAATTATGCATATATGAAACAGAAAAACTGCACAACGTAACGCAAATTTGATGTGAGAAAACTCATTTCAGGTTAGATTATATACCTACTAGACCTTAGGCCTGTTACAATAAGGGCGCTAGGCCTTGGCTGCTACACCCCTCTTTCCAATCACACCCCCACACCCCCAGGGGGCCTCCCCCCAACGCCACCGCAACATCGCCCACACAGTCAGCGTGCATGCGCACGGCTGCTACGCGTACCCCCCCCCCCCCCCCTAACACACACACACACACACCCGCCCCCTGTACCCGTCCTCCTGTGCTGTCTAAAGTCCGCCCACGTGCCACGCATGCGCACTGGCCTAAATGCACGAACACAGGGACACAGCCAGATTATATAGGATGTAGAGTCTTCACTCTGGATATCAAAGCCTTCCTTGTCCTTGGTCCGTCCTGTGCCATGCCCTGTTGAAGTTCTGTGATTGGCTGTGTCTTTGGCAGTCCTCAGACAGCCTTCAGACATGCTCACGTTGCTGAGTGCTCCCGAAGGTGGGCGCATCCGTAATACTTACCGTGCACAAAACCACCCGGGGATTTGAGTACGTCGAAAGCCTGCCTAAGAACCGAAGAGATATTCGACCGAGCAGGTTGAATAACTTCAACAGGGTGCGGCGCTGGAACAACCGGACAGATCAGGGATGGAGAAGGCTCTATGGTATCCAGAGCCTTCAATAGCTAGTGAGTTTCATCACTTTTAGATTCACTTTAAGAGTCCCAAGCCCTCTTCTAAACCATTTCTTTCTAAACCAACTCTTTTGCTCTATGAATCAAAACGCAAATACACCATTATACAAAGCTCTACATAAGCTGTCCTCTCCACATGTCTTCATTAATCTCCAAATACCATCTCTACCAGAACCTTCACTACTCCAGCTTGGTCACCTCCTCTCACTCTAGCATCCAGGAATTCTCACGAGTGTCGCCTCTCCTTTGGAACTCCCTCCAATAGCCATTCCTTCATGCTCCAAGCCTGGAAATTCTCAAACGCCCTCAAACAAGCTTTTCATTTGGTACAGCTAGAATTTGAGGGCCCGAGTCCACTTGTGCCACGCGCGGCGGCACTTCCTGGTCTGCGGGTACGCAGACGAATCCCATCAACCGTGCCATGCATCGCTATGGGATTTGCAGCCTCCAGCACCGAAATGGCTGGAAATGTTGGCCAAATCGCTAGCAAAAGCCATCCTGCCGGCGGCGCCATTGTATCCTATGGCAGAGTTTCCATGCGCGATTTGCCTGCGGGGAAACTCTGCGGATTTGGCACGGAAACCGCGCCAGTGGAAACAGTCGCTCGGGCTCAGTGCCTCATCTGCTAACTCCTTTGTCTCCTCCCCTAGTGTCTCTACCCCATTACTCTCTACATTGGAAGCTCACAAGGTCAGTGATCTCTTCCTGTTATTTCCGGTGTTGGTGTTTTTTGTAATCAAAGGAGCATGAGCTTAAAAACATTGTTTATGTTTTCAAGCTATAGATCAACTGTATGCATTTGCACTTGTGTTGCTGAATGCTCTAATTGTACAGTGTGTTGAACTGCTCATATATCTATTCTCACCACTTTTGTCTGTTTTATGCCATGTACAGCACTGCACAAGATAATGGTGCTGTATAAATAATAGTAATAAAAATAATAATAATAGCAGTCCAGACACAAATAGAAGTCCAATCTAATCATAAATTCTCACACTGCAGTCCAATCATAAATACCCACACAACAGTCCAATCACAAAAGCACATATATTGCTGCCCAATCACAAATGCTCATACTGCTGTCCAATCACAAATGCTCATATTGCTGCCCAATCACAAATGCTCATATTGCTGCCCAATCACAAATGCTCATATTGCTGCCCAATCACAAATGCTCATATTGCTCCCCAATCACAAATGCTCATATTGCTGTCCAATCATATACCTTTGAGATTGTGAATGAACTGTGGCTCTCCCACTTCCAGCAGCACTGCTGCCATAGCGGTCTCCTCTTGTTCACCAGTCATATCTCTTGCGTCTTCCTCTCCCAAGTGAAGAAAGCATGGCCAGAACATCGTCTGGCTCCTCTCCACTCCAATATATCCAGGTAGTGACAGGAAGGCACAGCTGAATCATTACTCCTCCCTGCTGAAATGACTATGCATAGTAGCACCAAATGAATTCCCGCTGCTAGTAAACCATTATCAACTGCCACTTACTTACCTCTGTATTTACTGTGGCTGCTGGCATGTCCCTAATTAGATGTGTGAAGCTCACGCTCAAAGCACCATTAACATGAGTAAAGCAATATTCACAGCAATCAAGCACACAAAACCACTCTGGTCACCACAACCAACACCTGACCAGACCTGCAGTAGGTCCTACTCGCAATCCACCTGCAACCCATTCATACTTAACTGTGAGCTACCTGCAAATCCATTACCCCATGGGTACTACCCAACCACAGTGTTCTCCCCAGGTTCTTCTCGCCAGGTGCTCCACTCGGCTAATTTTGGTGAGCACCCGGCTGTCATCAGCTCGCCTCCTTATCCTTCTACTATGCCGTATGTAACGTCATAACGGCTCTTCCAATCCCCCTTCGTGCCTTAGTCGCCTACTTTTTCATACCACCCGTCTGGAAAAAATTCCTGGGGAGAACACTGCAACCCGATATAGCTCTGTACCCTCAACCATCAGCAGGTATCATTGTGTATGCAAGCAGTATTCAATCAATGTGTAGGTCTTATTGTGGAGCCTCCCTTTCCTGTGTGGGCCAATATTCAATATGTAATCCCCAGTAGCATCACTAGAGTGGGGCACGTGTCCACAAATGTTAGCATTGGTGCCCAGGTCGTTCTCCAGGAGTAAATTATACCACTCAGGATCCCACATGTGAGGGCTGGCAGATCGCTGTTGTGCCGTTGGTGAATTCAAAGTTGTGCCGATGTCGTTCGCTCATCGCTAACCATCAAGGATCGCTCATTTTCCAATCACCACGATCTAGTGTGTGTATGGAGCTTTAGGCGCTGCACTCATCAGCATTTCACGATCTACGTCACTGTCAATGGCACAATCATTCACCCAACCACACAAGCCCGCTGCCTGGGTGTCACCCTGGACTCTGCCCTCTCCTTCACCTTCCACATCCAAACCGTAGCTAGGGCCTGCTATTTCCACCTACGCAACATCTCCAAGATCCGGCCTTTCCTGACCCCAGACATTGCCAAACTCCTTGTCCATGCCCTTAATCATCTCCCGCCTGGACTACTGCAACTCACTCCTGTCCGGCCTCCCTCAAAACTGCATAGCCTCCCTACAATCCATCATGAACGCAGCAGCCAGACTCATCTACTCCTCCCACCGCTCTGTCTCCACGACTCCCCTACGCAAATCCCTTTATGGGCTTCCAATTCACTTCAGAATTAGCTTCAAGGTCCTATGTTTGGCCTACAAATCCTTACACAAGTCCTGCCCAAGCTACATCTCTGACCTGGTCAGCAGATATACACCTGGCCGCCCACTTCGCTCCTCCAACAACCTCCTCTTAACCACCCCACGCATTTCGCACTCCCATGCACGACTGCAGGACTTCACTAGAGCTGCCCCCATCCTGTGGAACCCTCTCCCACTGCCCATCAGGCTCGCTCCCACCTTCAACACCTTCAAAAAAGCACTCAAAACTCACTTCTTCAAGGAGGCCTACATCAAATCAACACTGCCCTAATCCTTTCTGCCAATAACTTCTTGCTGCACCCCCTCCTTTTGTGTCACCAACCCCTCCCTCTAGATTGTAAGCCTTTGGCAGGGCCCTCTCCCCTTGTGTATCATACATGACTGTGTGCACTTTACCCAGAATTTGGAACTTGTTACCACTACCACTCCAGTTTATGATCTGGCATTGTACTTCTGTCTGCATTGTGTTGTGTATCTTTTTGCTATTACCTGTATTGTTGTATCTATTGTCTATTACCTGTATTGTTCTGTCACCCCTGTTATCATTGTCTGTAACCTTATTTATTGTACAGCGCTGCGTAATATGTTGGCGCTATATAAATCAAATAATAATAATAATAATAATAATGATCAGAGTCTCAGAGAATTGAACGTAAATTTACCAGACCAATGGGAGAAAACAGATTATTGAGTCCTTGATCAGATAATGAGTGACTGGGCATGCAGATAACTATCGATTAATGGTATACATGGTATATTGTGTGTATAGTATGCACCACATAATGGCGGAGAAACAGCAGGAGCAGGAAGTGCTTTGGAACTACAAAGTCACATGGAAAAGGCAGAAAGCCATGGTGGACAGCAGCTTTACATTACACGTATAGCAGAAGTCTTAAAGGGAAACTGAACCAAATAAAATTATTTAAAATAAACACATGATGTACCTGCAAATGAATATAACATACTTACCTCACCGTCAGTTCCTCTCAGAAGCTCCTCATTTTCTTCTAACAATGATTCCAAGATTTTGCCAGAAATGAAATAAAGTAATTGCTGTCAGTTATATATCAGTTGCTGTCAGTTATAACTGAGACAACTGATGTGCAAGGCAATTTCCATGTTTCCCACGGGCTCAAGGGGTGGGCGATATAATAGTTTAACAGTGTGATGTCCAGGAAGCGGTTAAGGGGTTTTTAAAATGGAGGACTGAGAATTCCATTGATCACAGTGGACAAACAGGATGCGGGAGAGGAGAAAGAGATCGGTAATTAGACTAAACAGTGAGTAAGTATGACCTTCGTATGTTTATTTTGACTAATAGTTTTCAATTCAGGTTTGATTTAAAGACCAATTAATATGTTGTTTAAAGTCTTATGGGGCCTGTGCGGCTGCAGAGGCACGAGAGGGAATTGTGTGCCTAGGCACAGTAGTATGGCTGGAGGTCTTACAGGATACAGTGCAGGGAAGCAGCAGACTGCCTTATTCCAGGGCAGCAGAAGTTAGGAACAAGTTCCAGAAAGGTAAGCTGGTCTCTCTCCCTTTCTGTGTCTGTATTGGAGACTTGTGTGGAAGCCTTCAGGTGATGGCTGCAGAGCTGCATGGGGTAAGGCCAGGTAACTGCCACTGCTACACAATGTAAATATTCACTAGCAATCTTCCCTGATAACCCTGGACACTGCGGTCAGCATCTTGGAGGTGAGCCAAGTTGTTGTATGCAGGGATTTCTCCTTATAGAGAACGTGCGATTATGATCCGTGGATTATGGTTAACCCTAAAGGTGCCCATACATTAGAACGATTATGGCAGATTCGACCAAGAGACACATTTACCTCTAATCGAATCTGATTAGAGATACATTTGTCTCTAATCGAATCTGCCCTTACACTACAGGCTGATTCCAGTCTGATTTCAGCATGAAATCATCAGGGAATCGGCTGAGCCGCCGCGTCCGCCTCTCCGCTGCCTCCAAAATGTATAAATGTATGTAGTGTAGTGCATTTATACATTACCTGTCCTGTAGCAGCTCGCCGGGTCCACCCATCCATCTCGCCGGGTAACAGCCGCATACACGCTATGCGCCTTCATGACGTCAGAGCACCGCCGGCGTGTATGCGGAACCCAGAAATGGACGGAAACCGTGTGGAGGCTGACACCAGACAGGTAATGTATAAATGCACTACACACTGCATACATTTATACATTGCGGCAGCGGTTGTCGTCGTCTCGTCGCTCGTTCGCAAATCGGCCGCCATACCGCAGCGCACCCGACCAACCTCGGCCCGAAATTTTCCAACATGCGCAAACGACTGTGCGGCCAATTTATGTCCCGAAATTGGTCGCTTTGTCGGTCGGGCATGCACTTGGCAGCACCAATTTTCATCTAATTCGATTATAATCGAATTGGATGGTCGATTGGTTGGTTGCCTAGTGTATGGCCCCCTTAAGGCAGGGAAGACACTTGCTGGAATCCTGCACGTTTGCCACTGACTGGGCATTGAACGGCCCCGCTTGGGAAATCAACTTTGTTAGTGTTCATTCGCATTTTTTTCTCCTCACCTTTAAAGGGGTTCTGTGGAGTGTAAAAAAATCCCCAAAACTGACTCTTACCTGGGGCTTCTATCGCCCCCTGTAGCCGTCATATCCCGCGCCGTCCTCTTACGATACGCCGCTTCACGCCGCAGGCACCGGTCAATTATTCGTATAACAAGAGGAATAGTGAGCGCTCCCCCCCACGTCTCCGGGAGCTTGCTGCGCAGCTGCAGTACAAGGTTTTCTCATACTGCTTCTGCGCAGTAAGCTCACGGAGACGCGAGTGGGAGCGAGCGGCTACGCAGCTGCAGTCTCGTTACAGAAATAATTAGACTGGCGGCGGGGAACAGAGGATCGTAGGAGGACGTTGCAGGACATGACAGCTGCAGGCGGCCGATAGAAGCCCCAGGTAAGTTAGTTTTGGGGGAGTTTTTACACTCCACAGAACCCTTTAATTTGCACAGCTTTCTGCTTTTTTCCACCTGTCACACATTTGCAATTACAATGTTACATAGTTGAGTTGAAAAAAGACATATGTCCATCGAGTTCAACCAGAAAACAAAGTACAACACCAGCCTGCTCCCTAATATATCCCTGTTGATCCAGAGGAAGGTGAAAAACCCTTACAAGGCATGGTCCAATTAGCCCCAAAAGGGAAAAAATTCCTTCCCGACTCCAGATGGCAATCAGATAAAATCCCTGGATCAACATCATTGGGCATTACCTAGTAATTATAGCCATGGATGTCTTTCATCTGTATCTGAAAAATTGTGGAATGAATGCGAGAAAATTGTGTGAAGGGGCATAACTAGACTTAAAAGAGCGCCCCCTGCAAAAATGATAGCATGGGGCCCCCCTGGTCCTTAAACCCCATGCGGGTCACATGATCGGGAGTCAGCGAAAGGCAACAAAGCAGCATCTGGAAGCAGGAAAAAATTACACACTCCTACACATGTTTTTTGTTAGGAAACAGGGAGGTTTTTTTTTTTGCTAATTGGCTTGCTTGGGCCCCTCTGCGATGGCGAGGGTCGCAGGAGTGATTGCTACGCCCATGGTATGACGGGAGACCCAGGAATCCTGAGAAAAAAATGACTCGCAAGTGTGTTCCCGGATGATAAAACACCTATAAAATATTACCTACATATTTACCATATACAACCAGCAGAGGACACCACAGACAAAATCAAAGCTGCAAGTATTTAAAGGGAACCCCAGGTGTGAGACCTATGGAAGCTGCCATATTTATTTCCTTTTAAACAATACCAGTTACCTGGCAGCTCTGCTGATCTTTCTGGTCAGTAGGGTCTAAATCACACACCTGAAACAAGCATGTGGATAATCTTGTCAGATTTGTCATAGGGCTCGTTTCCACTATCGCGAATCCACATGCGTCCAACGCATGCGGATTCGCACATGGTATGCAAGTGGATGGGCCTGTTTCCACTGCTGCGTTGGTGATGTGCGTTTTTTTCAGCGGTGAAAAAACGCACAAAAGAGCCAACGATTTCGCCTGAGAGTGGAATGCATGCGAATCGCATGCAATGTATTTAATAGGGAAATCGCATGCGTTTTCCCCATGCGTTTTTTGCCGCGAATTCGCATGAAAATTCGCATAGGTACGATGTAAATTCACACAGGCAATGACATGGTTAAAATCGCATATACCCTCACCTATGCGAATTCGCGGCAAAAAACGCATGGGGAAAACGCATCCGCATGCTATTTTATCAGCGGTGGAATCCAGGCGATTCCGCACCGCAACAGTGGAAACGAGCCCATAGACATCTGATCTGCATGCTTGTTCAGGGTCTATGGAGAACTATGACCTGATAAAGCAAGTTTAAAAAAAATAAAATTTTCATTTAAAGAGAAACTCCAACCAAGAATTGAACTTTATCCCAATCAGTAGCTGATACCCCCTTTTACATGAGAAATAGAATGATTTTCACAAACAGACCATCAGGGGGCGCTGTGTGACTAATTTTGTGCTGAAACCCCTCCCAAAAGAGGCTCTGAATACCGCGGTACTCTGGGCAAACTGCCACAATGTAACAATGTTCACAGACAGGAAATGGCTGTTTAAAGCTGTCTGTAACAGCCAGAGCAGCTAGAAACAGCTACATAACTTGCCCACAGTAACAATGTCACCATGTAATACATGTCAGAATGTGAATCTGGGAGAGGAAAGATTTTACAATGAGCAAACACTGACTAAATCATTTATACATAATAATTGTAAAAATGAAGCACTTTTTTTTATTAAATTATTTTCACTGGAGTTCCTCTTTAAGGGCATTTTTAAAGTGACTCCGAGCATCTCTCATGGGCATGCCTTTAAGCCAAACGACTTCCAACAAAGTCGTGCTATGACCCCTCTGGAGGAGCCTCTTGCAATGGCCATGCATGTCACTTCCTCTACCTGCTTCATTCAGTGATGCACTTCTCTAACAGAGAAGACAGGGGGGACCCGGAAGTTATAACATAGCCAAGATGGCAGCCGCGATTTTTAAATTGAAATGGAGCGAAAACTATTTGGTGTAGAATGGCGATTCAGGCATCAAATGAAAGAGGAGTGCACAAGCTACAGAAAGGTATGCATCTTTAATAAGAACCTGTACTGAGTAAAAATATTTAAAATAAACACATGAGGTAACTTCAAATGAACATTGCATAGTTACCTTGCAATCAGTTCCTCTCAGAAGCTCACCATTTTCTTCTGACAATAATCCCTTCCAGTTCTGACAACATTTTGTCAGATCTGAAATATATCAGTTGCTGTCAGTAAAATATCAGTTGCTGTCAGTTATAGCTGAGAGGACAACTGATGTACCAGGTAATGTCCATGTTTCCCTATGGCTCAAGTGGGCGATGTTACAGTTTAACTGTGTGCTGACCAGAAAGCTGTTATGGGTAATGGCCATTTTCAAAATGGAGGACGGAAAATTCCCTTGATCACAGTGACCAAACAGGACGCAGGAGAGGAGAAAGACACTGAGGAGTAGACTACATAGGAGGCAATTATGACTTGTGTATACTTTTATTTTGACTTTTAATTTTCAGTTCAGGTTTTCTTTAAGTACTTTGCAGTACTGGTCAGAGTCTCTAGGCATACCCATGAGAGGTGCTCGGAGTCCCTTTAAAACACTTTTTAGCACCATTTCTTATAATGACCTGCTGGAAACATTGTGCCCAAACTTCAAAGTCTGCTGCCTTTTGCCTATGAAAACATCTAAAGGGGGTTTTCCCTGGATTTTGTTCTGCACGGTTTACTCTCTTGCGAAATGCTTGCAAACGTAGTGCTGTGTACAATTTGATTTCTTAATCTATTTCATCAGACCTTTATAGCGTCACAAAAATAAGCTGAACCATATATATATTTTATGGTATGTGGGAACAGAACTAGTTTATCCACGCCCCGCGCTTAATAGTTAGAGAAAGACTTTTAAGAGGATTCTCCAATTAATAGCGAGCATAGTGAAACAGGTCACACGCTCATAAAAATGCCACAACATTTATAACATTACAACGTATGGACTAACATTTAGGGCTGGTTTACACTACAGGAGCTTTTTTAAGCGCTGGTGATTCGAAAAGCGCTTGCTAATGTAATGCTATGTGTGTTTTCTCACTTAAAGGACAACAGAAGTGAGAGGGATATGGAGGCTGCCCTATTTATTTCCTTTTAAGCAATACCAGTTGCCTGGCTGTCCTGCTGATCCTCTGCCTCTAACACTATTAGCCTTATACCCTGAACAAGCATGCATCAGATGCACGACGGCAGCCAAATAGATCAGCAGGGCTGCCAGGCAACTGGTATTGCTTAAAAGGAAATTATTATTTGGCAGCATTCATATACCTCTCCCTTCAGTTGTCCTTTAAACATTTTTTTCTTTAAATCATACCTAGCATTACATCAGCAAAGTGCTTTTCAAATCACGTTCATAGTGAGCACCATTACAACAACCATTGCAGCACATTCAGACAATTCAAATATCGGACCTAATGTCTACTTGAATCATAAACTGCGATATTCCAAGTCATGTATATGGGTATGTAGTCCCGCCCTCCCCAGTGGAGCTTAGCTTAGGCTGTTTAGCAATAAATTATCTTCCCAGAGCATTCTGGGAGAGCAGCTATATTTTGCGCTGGCTTTGGAACGCTCAGTAAACAAACATTCCACAGAGATCAACTGACAAGATTAAAAATGTCGCCACCTGTGATTAATCTCAGAATGTAAAGAGGGGAGAGGAAAGATTTTACAATGGTCAAACACTGACTACACAATTTTCAGTAACAATGTAAAAGAAAAAAAAAAAGGTTATTTACGATGTTATTTTTACTAGCTCCTCCTTAAGGTCACATATTCAGCACTGCACAGTTTGAAGAGTTCCCGATTCACAGTCTCCTGCCGAACCCATTAAATACATTCCATAGGGTGCAATTATGTGTTTTTGGTGATGGCCCCAGGGGCAGCCTGGCTGTGTGTGTGTTAGAATGTGTGTGTCTGTGGGTTGCATTCCTCCACCACTATATATCGTGGGGTGTGTGTGTGTATAGTGTGTGTGTGTGTGTGTGTGTGTGTGTGTGTGTGTGTGTGTGTGTGTGTGTGTGTGTGTAGGTGTGTGTGTGTAGGTGTGTGTGTGTAGGTGTGTGTGTGTAGGTGTGTGTGTGTAGGTGTGTGTGTGTGTAGGTGTGTGTGTAGGTGTCTGTAGGTGTGTGCGTGTGTAGGTGTGTGTGTGTGTGTGTGTGTGTGTGTGTGTGTGTGTGTGTGTGTGTGTGTAGGTGTGTGTGTGTAGGTGTGTGTAGGTGTGTGTGTGTAGGTGTGTGTGTGTAGGTGTGTGTGTAGGTGTGTGTGTGTAGGTGTGTAGGTGTGTAGGTGTGTAGGTGTGTGTGTATAGGTGTGTGTGTGTGTAGGTGTGTGTGTGTGTAGGTGTGTGTGTGTGTAGGTGTGTGTGTGTGTAGGTGTGTGTGTGTGTAGGTGTGTGTGTGTGTAGGTGTGTAGGTGTGTGTATAGGTGTGTGTGTAGGTGTGTGTGTGTAGGTGTGTGTGTGTGTGTGTAGGTGTGTGTGTGTGTGTGTAGGTGTGTGTGTGTGTACCTACACACACATCTACATATCTATACACTATGTGATGTATGTGTGTACACATGTGTGTGTGTGTGTGTGCATGTACGTGTATGCGTGTGTACGTGTGTGTATGCGGTGTGTACGTGTGTGTATGCGGTGTGTACGTGTGTGTATGCGGTGTGTACGTGTGTGTATGTGGAGTGTACGTGTGTGTATGCGGAGTGTACGTGTGTGTATGCGGAGTGTACGTGTGTGTATGCGGAGTGTACGTGTGTGTATGCAGAGTGTACGTGTGTGTATGCGGTGTGTACGTGTGTGTATGCGGTGTGTACGTGTGTGTATGCGTGTGTGTGCGTGTGTGTGCGTGTGTGTGCGTGTGTGTGCGTTCCTGTACCTCTGTATATCGTGGCACAGACAGGTAACAGGACTCCACATCCAGCGCCTGTGCTGTGAGAATTAATCATTAAACAGGCTATCTGTTATTAGGAGGAAGGCGTGCCAACCGGCTTACAACCCTAACAACCAGCAATTAAAATAATAAAAAACTGGTATAATTAGCCAAGGGAACACAACTACAACATAAGCTAAAGGTTCATCACACCTGCAACTTTTCCATCCAGCTGTCTAAACTTGGTCTGTTGGACGATAGTTGGGTGTGTGTACGACAAGACGACCAACCGATATTAAGTTGTTTGCCAGATCGAACAGGCAAATCAACCTGCCCAATTATCATGCAGGTTGGCCGCGTGTGTACAAGTCGTTTGAATGTGGACAACTGCTTCCGCACGCGGTATTCAATGAGTTGGTCAGCGCATGCGTACGTAACTGTCGCGTAAACTACTTGTGTCCAGTGTCATGTCCACCGCTGTGTAGGCGGAAAAAGTGTCTCATACAAGAAATGACCAAGCTATTTCTAATCTGATATTATAAGAGCATGTCCTAACATTTTAGTTGTGTCCTGAGTGAGAAAAGCTACGTATACTGTGTAGATTCTGACTGCCTTAAACAGCTGTTTGTGCTTGCTTCTGGTAAGAATTTACTGTAAATACAGCTGTGGTCTGAAATTATAGGCCTATCATTCAACAGTGCGTTAAGTCAGAGCTACTCAGCTAAATGCCATTGTACTTCCTGTGTAGTGGAACACCCCTGCTTACTGTGGCCTATGGCACACTAATTAGAATTAAATTGTCTCCTGAAGCGATAATTTCAGGTAAAATATCTGTACATAGCTTGAGCTATCATATAGTATACTGTAGTTCGATCTCTACCTGAACGTGGGCTTTAAAGAGAAACCGTAACCAAGAATTGAACTTCATCCCAATCAGTAGCTGAGACCCCCTTTCCCATGAGAAATCATTTCCATTTCACAAACTGATCATCAGGTGGGTCTGTATGGCTCATTTTGTGGTGAAACCCTCCAAGAGTGTGATGTCACTGCCTCACAACACTCAGGTCCTGACATCACACTGTGGGGAGACTTGTTGCATTGTTGATAATAACAGCTGTTTCCAACTGCCAAAAAAGCAAGCAGCATCTCCTTCCAGTGACATCACCTGCCAAGCAGTAAAAATGTCACCATGTGATAAATGTCAGAATGTAAATCAGGGAGAGGGAAGATTTTACAATGGGCAAACAGTGACTAAATCATTTATACATAATTATTGTAAAAATGAAGCACTTTTTTATTACATTATTTTCACTGGAGTTCCTCTTTAAAAGGGAAACTATAGCAAATTAGCACATTCTTAATAAATTGAAACAATGAAAGAGGTATATGGTTGATGTATAAAAAAGAAAATAGATAAAAAATAAAAAAATAAGCAGAGCTATAACAATAAACACCTATGGAGTGGGCATACCGATGCTTGTGACAGTAAGTGACAGAAAATGCGATCAGCTCATTCACTTGTGGGGGACAACAATTATGACTTTCGGTGGCATAGCGGTGGTATGTCAGAAAATGGTTTTGGACAATTTTTCCAAGTGGCAGCAGGTATATAGTCAACAGCAAAGGGGATAGTTTTGTGCCCTGGGGTACACCATATTTTAGTGGTACAGGGTTGGAGAGGAAGGGCCCCAAGGATACCCTTTGTGTTCTGCCAGCCAGGAAGGAGTTGAACCACTGGAGGACTAAGCCATCTATGCCACAGTAGTCTTGCAGCCTGTTAAAGGACACCCGAGGTGAAAATAAACTAATGAAATAAACAATCGTATCTATTTTCCTTCTCTAAAAATGACTTTTTAAGATTCCACAGTTGTATTTTATATTTAAATCTACTTATCAAGTTTTTGCTGTTTTATTGTTTTTGCTCACTGACATAGTCATCGAAGTATGCCAGGGCTAAAATCTAGGACTATTGAACTTTTTATCTCTTTCCTGCTTTCAGAAGCCATTTTCTGCTAGGAAAGAGTTTTCTAGTTGTAATTTCTCATCAGTGAGGGTCACACTGTAGTCTGACTCAATCCTGACCCAGACGGGAACTGCCACTTACATCCCTGATGTTTAACTCTTTCAGGCAGAGAAAGAAAAAAAATGAACACAGCATAGTTATTTGTGTGCTAGGCACTGTACATACATATGTCTATCTCATCATGTCACCTCGGGTATCCTGTAAGCAAGATTTCATGAATGATCCATTGTGTCAAAAGCTGCCGAGAGGTCAAGCAAAATTAGGATGGAAGGCCTCTGAGCAGATCACTGGAGATTTAAGTGAGCTGTGATGTTTTTTTTTTTTAAGCCAGATAGTAGATGGTTAAAGATGCTGTTTCTTGAGAGCCTGGCTTCAAGTTGGAGATAGACAGCCTTTTCAATAACTTTTCCCAGAAAGGGGAGGTTGGACAGGTCTGTAGCTGCTCAAAGCATCTGGGTCTAGGATGGTTTCTCCTTTCTTTCTTCACCAGACAGGTGGGAAGCCTCCCTGCTTGTGAAGAACAGTTGACTATTCTGTGAAATGCTGGTCTAAACAGGTCAGGGCATTTCAACATGAACTTAGCTGGGCCAGGGTCCAGGTGGCAGGTAGTCTGTCAAAGACCACTTAATAGGTAATTATTGTGATGGCTCTGCTTATTTATTGTTTTTTTTTAACAGTTTTACCGAATACCTGTTTGATTGAAGATGAGCTAATTCAATACAGTGCCCCTTTAAGGCTTTGCTCACTGCCTGTCAGTCATTCAGAGGGAGGCCTGGAGATGAAGCCTTCAAGCCCTTGGTCACCTTCCCAAATTTTTCATGGTTAGCAACAGTGAATAAGGTACTATGCCATTACTCACTCCATGCTCTTATTTGATGCGGCCGTTCCAAAGAATTCCCTCTGGAAAAGTCAGTCACGTGCCTCAGGAGGTCTATGCACCAAGTATAGAGATGTCAGCAAAGGGAGAGTTTCCTCCTCTGCACAGAGCCATCACATGACCCCCTACTACAATCTCCAGGAAAAAAAACGGCTTCTGCCCCTCCCAGAACCTATTGGACAATCTCCTGTGGGTGATGATGGGATAGGGAAAGAGTTTAATAATGGCTCAACATTCATACAGGAAGTCAGCATTGTAAACCTGGCCAACCAGGGAAGTATATGCAGAAAATGTTGTACAAATTATAACATATTCTCAAAATATGACCAGAAACAAGCACAGGCTGGAACCAGGTCTTTACACCCATGTTGTTACATTTTGCCTCAACCTAACCAGGTGACAACCACCCACCAAATGCTACGGGAAGTGGTTCTGAACTGTGTAGTCAATCACTGCCGCTTCCATTAACCCAAAACTACTTGTACGGATACCCCGGAAGGAACAGTTTGAGTGGTAGATCAACAGATGCTAGGCAACTGAGACCTGTGGCAACCTTGCAGTTCAGCCGCCCACCTGAACTAGCGCTTCATAACAATGCGTTCATTTCTGTCGACAGAATAGCTGATTGCCGGGAGCCAAGCTCGACTCATGACACAGGCCTGTATATGGAAGGCCGGAGCTGCTGTACAGACGTGGCGTTCTGTACCGGCGAGGTGAGGAGACGCCTCTGCACATGCAGGAATTCCCTGGAGGCCATAGAAATGTCACAGCGCAGATTTCACAGAACACACCTGTCTAGCTCTCTCCCTCCTCATAATCTTCATGGGTGATAGAAAAAAGAAGCTATGATGACCCGGCACATTTTCACTCTCACAATGATAAAATCATTTCTGCAAAGCTGTAGTCAGGTCTTTTTTTTTGGGCCTGAGGAGTCTGAAGGCCTTAAGGCAATGTTGTTTTGGTTGTTCATAGCAGCCAGTAAACTCTTTCCTTTACTTCTCTCACAGAAAGGTTGAAGGGAGGGATTGATTTTAAGCCGTGGGTGACAAGTCTGAGAAAAACTACACTGGCTTGAATAAAGTATAAAAGGATTGGTTTTTCAAACTCTTAACCCTAAACTATAAAGCTCTTTACAGTCTCTCTACCCTGTACATCTCACTAGTTTCCAGATACCAACTCAACTGCAATCTCAGATCTGCGTACAATATTGTTCTGTCCTCCTCTGAAATCACCTCCTCACATTCACGTATTCAAGACTTCTCATGGGTTTTACCCCTCCTCTGGAATCTCCTTCCACAACACATCCGCCACTCACCATGAGTCAGGTCTACTCCGCGCCCGCTCTGATCCGCCCAGAGCTAGATTTTGGCTCCGCCATAGACCGTAATATTAATTACGGCTATAGCGGCGCATTTTAGATTATCTTCCTGCGTTGAGGGAGCTTGACTCTGGATTATAGTCAGGGTCAGCTGACTTTAATCTAGCTTGCGTATGGGCCCTAAAAGAACAACTGTAGTGAAAGGGATATGTAGGCTGCCATATTTATTTCATTTTAAGCAAACCCAGTTGCCTGGCTGTCCTGCTGATTCTCTGCCTCTAATACCTTTAGCCATAGCCCCTGAACAAGCATGCAGCAGATCAGGTGTTTCTGACATTTTTGTCAGTTCTGACAGGATTAGCTGCGTGCTTATTTCTGGTATTATTCAAACACTACTGCAGCCAAATAGACCAGCAGGGCTGCAAGGCCACTGGTATTGCTTAAAAGGAAATAAATATGACAGAATACATATTCTTCTCACGTCAGTTGTCCTTTAAAGTGTAACTATCGGGCATAAAATAAAAAATCAATTCTTTATCTGGTAAACAAGTAATAAGGATGCTAACCAGGTAATGCAAAAGTTAAAATAACAATTACTTTTCTTGTTGATAAATGATCACTCCCCAGTTTACCTGACTCTTATTTGGTACACACAAAATTTGGTACACAAAAAGGAAGTTGCAGGGCACGCTGGGTTGTCCTTTTTTGCTTCTCTACTTCCCCTCAGACTTAACTAATGAAGCCTGATTGGCTGAAGCCTCTTTCCCTCCTGTTTTCCCCTCCCACACCTCTGTTCCTCTCTAATTGGCCAATATTTCTCATGCTGAGACAATGCACTTTCTATAGTGAAGGACGGGCAAATAAGGCAGATAAGAGTAAGGGAGGAAATTACATCAGGCTTGGCTTCAAAATAGCCACAGTTAAAATAGGAAATGCTAAGAAGGATTTTCTCTTTTTTTTACTGTAGAAAAATCACTAAAATCAAAACATGGACAGTGCAATACAGATGTTATGCAAGTAGAGCAAGTATTTATCTATTTATATACTGTATGTGTATTTTTTTCTGAGATAGTATGGCTGCCAGCTTTTCTTTCAGGCAATTTGGCATCCCTATCTGGATTGATTATCAAAGATCAGGTTGGAAAGATAAATTGCATAAAAGGTTTTAAAGGGAACTTAAACTGAGAAGGAAATGGATTTTTCCTTTGAAAATAATACCAGTTGCCTGACTCTCCTGCTGCATGCTTGTTTCAGGTGTGCGATTCAAATACTACTGCAGTCAAAAGATGCGTACACACGCACTACAAAAAGGCAATGACGGGTCTGCCGGATCCTCCCGCTGGACGGTCTTTTAGCCGACAGTAGCGCGTGTGTACGCGCTGTCGGCGGACTGATAAGGCTGTTTCTGAACGATCCGCTGAGCGTTGCCTTTTGTAGTGCGTGTGTACGCACCTAAAGAGATCAGCAGGACTGCCAGGCAAATGGTATTGTTTAAAAAGAAACATCCATATCCCTCTCAGTTTAGGTTTCCTTTAAGCTCACAAGGGCAGGGACCTCACCCCCTTGTTTCTGATGTACTTTCTAGAGAACATGTACCATTATTGGGGACGTTTCAAAGCACACAACTATATATGTATTTTGTACTCTTGTTGCTGGATGTTCTGACTGTACTATGTGTTGAACTACGTCTGTCACAGTGTTCCTCACTATTGTCCATATTGCACTCTGTACAGAGCTACAGAAGATGTTTGTGCTTTATAAATAAATCAATAAATAATGATAAGATTGGCCTGTGACTTGTCCTTCCATACTTGGTGTTAATTACAGTAACCAGATTTTTCTAGGCTCAACCTGGGGCGGGAAATGGGTGCGTCCATGACCGTGGTGGAAAAATGGGCATCTCCATGACATGGTGTGGGCGGAGCGAGCTATAGTGTAACTCTGAGGCAGTGGGCCAGAGTTTCCTCCCAAAACACAGATAGACGCCAGTGCTATATAAATACATAATAATATCTTAGGACATTAGACTATGACTATGGTGGGATTAGATTGTGCACAAAATCTGCAGAAGCTACTGGTGCTGAAATGCAGCAGAAAACTATTACTTTGACTACGTAAATGAGGCAAACATTACCTCATGCGGTCACAGAGTCCCACGGCTGGGACACCCGGCAACCAAAAGTGGGAGCTAACCTGGGACACATTGCAGCCTGGGACAGGGGACCCTGAATCTGGTACGTGTCCCAGGTAAAACGGGACGTCTGGTCAGGGTATGTTAATGAAATAGTAAAACATTGAACAGACTGGCTACTGTTCCTGTCTATACAAGTCTTTCTGCGTGAGTGAGCAGAGGGTTATCACGTAATTAAATCAATTTTATCTCAGGCTATAACTCTGTAAAATGAGGAAAGGTCCAAAGGGGTGAATTCTTATGCAAAGATTCTGTAACTGGTGTGGAAATGATCAGACCTGGGCTTTGCAGGTGGGAGGTAGGATGAGTGTTTTATGACGTTGGGTTTTCTACACCTCTGACAAGAGATCAAGGCTGCTCTGACCCCTAATGCATTGCTGGAATGCCTCTGTCAGGTTCTTTGAGGCTGGAGTGGTGAGCTGACAGAGGCCTGCTGTGACAGGTCAGCCAAAACTTTACAAGGCCTAGTTCACACTGCTAATACCTGAGCATGTCCGGCCTCAGAGGCTGCTGTGACAGGTCAGCCAAAACATTACAAGGCCTAACAATATATGTCCTAGTTCACACTGAGCATGTCCCGCCTCGAAGGCCTGCTGGCCACAGTAAGGGCTGGTTCACACGGGCGTCTGCTGAGCTTTTGCTTGGCATTGCGTTCAAACGCCAGCGTTTAAAAGCTAGCTTTTAAAAGCTTTTGAAAAGCGTTCAAGGCTAGCAGTTCTGGTCTCTGCTATTGTTTCCTCGCGTTTACTGCCTCTGAAAGCAGCATGTTGCTTTTGAGACTAGACGCAACGCTGTGATCTATTGCCAGGCTTTCATGAAAGCCTGCAAAAGCCAGCTCTAAACGCTCCCATTCACTTGTATGGGATGGCAGTAGATCCCAAAAAACGCTGCGTCTGAAACGCTGGGTTAAACGCCACAAAAACGCCCGTCTGAACCAGCCCTAACATACAGCGCTCAGCCAAAACATTACAAGGCCTAGTTCACACTGAGCATGTCCCCCCTCGGAGGCCTTCTGGCCACAGTAACATACAGTACAGCGCTCAGCCAAAGCATTATAAAGGCCTAGTTCACACTGCTAATCACCAAATACAATCACAATAGCGAAGCAATTTTGAAGGGTTTCTTTAGCAAGTGATTACCAAGCAATCTTGCATTTCTTTACTTTAATCAAAAACGCAATCGATGAGGGGAAAAAATGTTGCATGCTCCGTGTTTGTGCTTTTGGGATGATTGAACCGATTTAGAGAGAAAACCCCCATTGAACGTGTGAACCGTGTCTACAACTGCCAACTTCAAAAACATGGTGTGCCACCAAAGCAGCTGGGAACCAACCAGCATAAACTCCACAAGCCCTCGCAAGGTGTCCTCTGGTATCTGGCGCCAAGATCGTAACAACTGGCTTCTAGTTTAAAGGGAAACTTAAGTCAACTGGACCCAGGATGACTCCAGGGGGCTGCAAGAAGCCCCATTTTTTCAGGTTGACTTAAAGAGAAACTCCGACCAAGAATTAAACTTCATCCCAATCTGTAGCGGATACCACCTTTTACATGAGAAATGTATTCCTTTTGACAAACAGACCATTAGGGGGTGCTGTATGACTGATATTGTGGTGAAACCCCTCCCACAAGAAACCCCTCCCACAAGAAACTCTGAGGATCGTGGTACTACTGGCAGTTTCCTGTCTGTGAACTTTGCTGCATTGTGGGAAATAGCTGTTTACAGCTGTTTCCAACTGCCAAAAAAGCATGCAGCAGCTACATCAATTGCCAGTAGTAAAAATGTCACCATGTGATAAATGTCAGAATGTAAATCAGGGATCTAAAAGATTTTACAATGGGCAAACACTGACTAAATCATTTATACATAATTATTGTAAAAATGAAGCACTTTTTTATTACATTATTTTCACTGGAGTTTCTCTTCAAGATTTCTTTGAAAGCACACCTGAAGAGTAAAAGGGATACGAAGGCCTCTAATACTTTTAGCCATAGATTCAGAATACTGAAGTTTCAGGTGTGTGATTCAGACGCTACTGCAGCCAAGGAGATTAACAGGACTGCCAGGCAACCAGTATTATTTAAAAGGAAATAAATATGGCAGCCTCTATATCCCTGTCACTTCCATATCACTGTGCTCTAATGCAGTTGATAATGGGTGTGTGGTCTGCTGGGATATGGTGTGCTCCATACACTTTGTATAATGTCATCCTCATAGGAATGTTTGTAGACACTGATTTCCTGTCACATGGAAACAGCTCTGATCCTCCATGGGAACCGGCATGTAAGCCAATACGTCTCATCTGCCACAATGCAGAGGAACTGAAGGCAAAATAGCATATTGAATAAAATTTGCCTATGACTTTTACAATATTAACCTGTAAATGATTTACTCAGTGTTTGCCCATTGTAAAATCTCCCTCTCCCTGAGGCCTGCGGAATATTAATTTACGGAGAATTTGAAAGCGGAGGGGGGGGTTGCCGAGGAGGAGGGGGGGGGCGCAGGGTTAGGGGCGGGACTCCGCATAATAAACAGCCTAGACTAAGCCTCAGCAAGAGGGCGGAGCTACATACCAATATACAGCAATATACAGGTAAGGGAAGTGTTTCTGATGCTGAACGCAGGAACATTCCAGTAAAAGTAGGTATCCTGAATAATTTACTACATTGTACTATATGTCACTACAGGCATATTCCACTTTTGTGAGAGAAAAACACAGAGGAATCAGTGGAACAGGGTCCTAAGAGACAGTTTCTACTAAGTTTGAATATGCAGCATTTTCCAGCATGCAAGTGGGAGACAGACAGGGAAACGCTGCCTATTCAGACAATAGCTTCTGGTCTAAACCACGCCAGTGCGATTCTTGGCGGCATGCATCAGTTTTCTGCAGCACGCATTTAAATCCCTATGGTCATGCATGGCACAGCTATAGTGATTCACCTGCAGCTTACAGCGACACGTGCCGTGTCTGATTCAGAAATGGACGCAGCACCCAGTGGTAATAGGCCCCAATGCTGGGCATACATGGGTCGATCCGGCGGCCGATTAGCCGCCGGATCGACCCCCGCCGTGTCCCCGCTCTTTCCTGCGGGCGCTCCTAATCAGCCGCTCGATTCCCCGCTATTGTCCGCCGGCGGGGATCGAGCAGGGAATCTATCCGGCAGGTCATCGGACCTGTCGGATATTATCAATCAAGCCATCAGGCTCGATTGATAAGCCTGCCTAGAATGCCGTGTATGCCCATCATTAGACCAGAGCCGGGACAAGCACCTCCAGCACCCAAGGCTGAGACACCAAAGTGCGCCCCTCCATCCCTCCCACCCACCTGTCGCACACTGATTGCTATGAGGCTAAGAGGCGCCCCAGGGCCCCCAACACCCCTAACACCTTAATCTCTAGTTTTCTGGCTTGTAGTCACTGCCATGTGTCCCCTTTTCATATTTCTCTCTGCTTTAAACACAATAAGGGAATGATAGGCGAGAGTTGTGCGCCCCTCCATCCCTCCCACCCCAGCCGTCACACACAGATTGCTCTAAGACTGAGAGACTCCCAATCCTCCCTCCCCCCATACCTTAATATCTAGTTATCTGGCTTGCAGTCACTGCCATGTATCCCCTTTTCTTATTTCTCTCGGCTTCAAACACAATAGGGGAATGATAGCTGAGTGAGTTGTCAAGAAAGCGCAACAGAGGATGTACCATCTACGGCAGCTGAAAAAAGTTTGGCCTACCTCTGGTGCAGTTCTACACTGCAATCATCGGATCCACCATAACATCATCTATGACTGAATGGTTCGGCTCCTGTTCAGCATTAGAAAAGGGGAGGCTGCAGCGCATCATCCGAACAGCGGAAAGGATAATTGGCTGTAGCTTACCTTAACTGCAGGATCTTTACGCTAGCAGGTGCAGAAAGAGAGCAACCAAAATTGCCTCTGACCCCTCTCACCCAGCTCACTCCATCTCCCAGCGTATGCCTTCAGGAGTAAGATTCCGGTCAATCGTAACTACAACCTCCAGACACAGGAAGAGCTTTTTTCCTCAAGCGGTAGCCATACTTAATGCTGAACCACGTTAGAGCTGCTAGGACTTGAAAGTAATCAGCACAGAACTGAAAATGAACAATTCTCACCTTGCTTACTGCCACTATACTCACATACTGTCCTTGACTTGTAATATACACACTGTCCGCCCTTGTATTGTTTTTGTTTCTTTTTGTTAAGAAACTGCCAAGACAAATGCCTTGTAAGTGCAAACTTACTTGGCGAAATAAATTGATTCCGATTGTGCACCCCTCCTACACTGCCCCCCAAGGCTGGAGCCTCTCTCGCCTCTGCCTCGGCCCTGCCCTGCCTAAGACACAGACCTGTGCTACGCAGAGGGAAGGTGCCACTCCCAGAATTGTTCAGTGTTATATATACACAAAACATCAAACACACAACAGGTAATGTTTTACCACACATAACTGCAGCAATACCAACATCTTCATACATTGAAACCACAGTCTCCTTCCATTACTGCTACTCCTTACCCTGGGGGCAGGAAGGACAGCGGAATCATCTAGTCTGCAGCATTCTCGCTGCTATACAAGTAATGTAGTTTCTCGCTTAGAATGAACCTGTGTTTGGCATTTTACATTCTCAGCTGTCAGCACATGAGAGGTGGCGGCAGGGCTCCTCAGCTTGCAGAGTGTCACAGGAGCTCAAATTCCAGGGAAATAACAATAAGGTGCACAATGGCTGACCTAAACCATGCCGGTTTCCTGGCTGTCATGCTGAGCTTTTGGCTTAGAGTAAACTTGAACTCTTGCACAGGACAGAAGGAAAACAGGGAGAAATGAACCCTGTATGTATTTAGAGAGTTTAGCCTGTCTACGTCCACCTCCTCTGTGACTAATCACAACTGTAATTCAGGGGCGTATCTTGGTAATATAGTGCCTATGGCAAACAATGAAATTGCGCCCCCCACCCCTCAGTCAGAGCCTCCTTCCCCTCTAAACAGCATCCTTTCTCATGTACATGTATCATGGTTGCTTGTGTGTTTTGGCTCAGGATATTGCTGAGGTTACTTTTTGGGAAATAGCTCTTTATTCACGCTTTGTCCTCTGTTCTAACACTAAGCAAAGTGCGCCCTACATGCATAAGTTAAAGGATACTGCAGCCGAAAGGCTGCGGAGAGATAAAACCTGCAATGTGTAGGGAAAGAAAAGGACATACTCACCGCTCCCCTCGCTCCCTGCCGTCGGGTCCCGCTCGTCAGCCACAGCTCCCGGTACTGGCCGACTCTCCTGACCCCTGACCCGGACATACTGCGCCGCGCATGCGCAGTATGTCCTGTAATCTTCGCTTCTGGCGTCGCATCATGACGCCAGAAGTACGGACACTCCCCCGCCTCCTGCGTGTGCGCTCCAGCGGCCCCACTATAAAGCTAGCATGTGGAGCCGCTGGAGCGCACACGCAGGAGGCGGGGGAATGTCCATACTTCTGGCGTCATGATGTGACGCCAGAAGCGAAGATTACAGGACATACTGCGCATGCGCGGCGCAGTATGTCCGGGTCAGGGGTCAGGAGTCGGCCAGTACCGGGAGCTGTGGCTGACGAGCGGGACCCGACGGCAGGGAGCGAGGGGAGCGGTGAGTATGTCCTTTTCTTTCCCTACACATTGCAGGTTTTATCTCTCCGCAGCCTTTCGGCTGCAGTATCCTTTAAGTAGCCATGTTCCCTGGATAACAGCATTAATCTGATCTGAGGTCTGGATGACAGGGAGGCATGGAGGAAGGCAGGCTGGTGCAGCACAGGGGCAGGCATGGAGCCCATGGTGCTGTGGTGCCCGTGGCACAAGCCATGCCTGCACCCCTCTAGATACGCCTCTGCTGTAATTTGATCACTCAAGTGTGTCAGCTGATTGCCATGGCAGATAAGCTCATTTAAAAGCACAGGGTGTTAACGATCTGTCTGCTTCCATGAAAGCAGGAAGTAGACACAATGCAGATTTATTACAGGATTTGTAGCAACTGTAACAAAGAAATGTTTTTCTTTAAAAGGTTATTATGCTGTGGCTTATCTTTACAGAGGTACTGAGTTTTTTTTAAAGGAGCTGTAGTGAAAAGAACAATGAATAAAATTGCTCATTTTTTACAATATTCATTTCTTTTCTTTTTTTAGTCAGTTTTCCCAGTGTAAAATCTTTCCTCTCCTCGATTTACATTCTGATATTTATCACTGGTAATGACATCTTTAGTCCTGCCAGGTGATCTGCACAGAATGTTCGTTACTAACAGTTCTATACACAAAGGGAGATAGTGGTTGCTTGGCAATCATTATTTCCCACAATGCAACAAGGTTCACAGAAAGGAAACCGTCAGAACCAAGGTCCTGACATCACACTGTGGGAGGGGTTTCACCACAATATCAGCCATACAGACCCCTCTGATGATCTATTGGAGAACAGGGAAAGATTTCTAGTGGGAAGGGGGTATCAGCTACTCATTGGGATGAAGTTCTATCCTGGGTTAGTCGATTTGGGGCCAGGTAAGTACAACCTACACCGCATCTGTGGCTCTCTAACTCTGATGTGGTGTAGATTCTATGCCGCGGCCCCGAGCTGATCGCTCTTCCTGGAGGAATGGAACTTGTCTATAGTGTGACAGCCTAACATCCTCCTATCGGTCAGGAGCTGTTTTTATTGGCTCCTGACCTTCTAATCGCTGTGAGCCAATCACAGCGATTGGGAAATGAAAAAAAAAAGGCCTCTGGTCCTTAAAGGGAACCAGAGACAAAGCACCCTTGTGTATTTTACCATATATATCAGTAAGAACATTAGAGAAAATACTTACCCTGCCCTCTGTTTCATCCTCACTGCTAAACGTGTCTGTTAGCAGCTGTGATAAGAATCCCGGACTGAGTATTCAGTCTGGCTTTGCAGGGAATAATTATAGCTGAGTCATTATAGCAGAGCCACAAGGGGGCAGGCTTGGGTTTGGAAAAGACACCAGAGAAGAGAGACTCAGCTATAATCTTTCCGTAGCAAAGCTAGACTGAATGCTCAGTCTGGGATTCTTATCAGAGGTGATAACAGTCAGATTAAACAGAGAACAATGAAACAAAGAGCAGATTAGGTGTTTACTGTCATGTTCCCACTGATTTATAAGGTAAAATACAAGAGGGTGCTTCATCTCTGGTTCTCTTTAAAGGGGCCAGAGGCTGCGGTCCCAAAGAGGTTAAAGTTCCTCTTTAGTTGTGTTAGAGTCACACACCTGCAACAAGCATGCAGCCAGTGGAGTCACACCAGAGTCACAGCATCTGATCTGTGTGCTCATTCCGGGCCAGTGACTTACAGTATTAGAGGTGGAGCATCAGCACAGAAGTCAGGCAACCGGCATTGTTCATTAGAGCAGCCTCCGTACTACTCTCACTTCTGGTTCCCTTTAAACCTCAGTAGGATTTTAGGCTCTTGGGACATTACAGAAGCGTGCATGTGCCCTGCAGGTGCAGCAAGTCTCATGTGCTGATAGGTGACAATGGGAATAATGAACGCACTTTAATATGAACAGCTTGAAAAGAATGATCTTATTTCAGATCATGCACTGCTTTTGACCTCAGCAGGCAGAACTTTAAATTCGTGGAATGCTTTAATGTCTCTCTGCTTGCAGAGGCTATAGAAACTGAAAGCTGAAATCCTGTTATTGTCTCACACTGCCCCCTAGTGACAAGTGGCCATAAATACACATTTCAGCAGTACTAATTAGAAGCAAGAAAATGTAACAAATAAGAAATATTAGTTGATACTTTTGGATGCGTGTCTGGAAATGAACTTTAAATCATTTAAAGGGTAACTGTCGGGCATAAAATCAAATCTTTATTTTTATCTGGTAAACAAGTAATAAGGATGCTAACCAGGCAATCCAAAAGTTAAAAATCACTCTTATTTGTCTTCTCCATAAAACACCATTCCACAGTTTCCCTGGCACAGAGGAAGTTGCAGTGCATGCTGGATTGTCTTTTTTGCTTCTTTACTTTCCCCTCAGACTTAACTAATGCAGCCCGATTGGCTGACACCTCTTTCCCACCAGTTTTCCCCACCCACACCTCTTTGGGTTTTATCAATGATTGGCCAATATTTATCAATGCACTTTCTACTGCAGAGCTGGGTGGGAGTGTCTGAAGACTGGGAGGAGGGCGGGCAATGCACACACAATCAGGCAGAGGAGAGTAAGGGAGGGAATGACATCAGGATTGGCTTCAAGATAGACAGACAAAATGGAAAATCCTAAGGATTTTCTCTCTTTTTTTAACTATAGAAAAATCACTAAAATCAAAACGTGGACAGTGCAATACATATGTTATGTAAGTAGAGCAAGTATTTATCTACTTATATGTGGTTTTTTTCTGAGATAGTATGGCTGACAGCTCCTCTTTAATGCCACAGTATTACAAAAAACTTCAGGAAAATCAGAAAGTAACCAAAGCCACCTCAACAGTATTGCCCACATGGACACCAGAGGGCTGTGCAGAAGCCAGTGACATCCCATAAGCTCTGTATTGCCATGTTTCTGCCACTTACCTTCAGCTTTACTGAGTTCCAGGGCTAGGTGCTCTCTGGCTTTGGCCTCCTCTTTGAGTCTTTCTTGGAGCTCCTCCTGGCTCTGGAGCAGGTCAGTAATCTCCTGTTTCCACTTGACGGACTCCCGCACCAGCTCCGTCTGCGCTGCTTTAGCATGTTCAAGCTGCGGAGGAAAGACAACACAGGATGAGACTATAGTACAATTATCAGAACTAAGAACACACCACGAGGCTACAGATAATGCTGAAAGGGAATGCTGTGATCGGTGATCAATATAGTCTTAAAGGGGTACGTCAGCCTAAATAAACACACTGTCATTAAGTTACATTAGTTATGTTTATTAAATTAGATAAGTAATATAATCTCTTACCCACCCTGTTTTAAAAGAACAGGCAAATGTTTGTGATTTCATGGGGCAGCCATCTTTTTGGTTAAATGGAGGTGACAGGGAGCATGAGACACAGTTCCAACTGTCCCGTGTCCTGATCACCCCTCCCGGCTGCGCGCGCTAGGCTTCAAATCTCATATTCAAAATTTCGGGGGAAAAAATGGCACCAAAACAGCAGAACGAGAACATCAGAAATCCCATCATGCTTCGTTCAGCATCAGGGAAAAAAATTCTTCTGTACAGCTAAAAATGAGGCCTGGGTAAGAAAAACAAAGTTCTGATGCTGTGAAACTGTTAAAGAAACACAAAGCCTTTTCAGTGCTGCTGAGTAGATTTTTTAGTCTGGGGGTTCACTTTAAAGGATAACCGAGGTGACATGTGACATGATGAGATAGACATGTGTTTGTACAGTGCCTTGCACACAAATCACTATGCTGTGTTCCTTTTATTCTTTCTCTGCATGAAGGAGTTAAACATCAGGTATGTAAGTGACAGTTTCTGTCTGGGTTGGGACTGGGTCAGACTACAGCATAACCCTCACTGATAAGGAATTGCAGCCATAAAACACTTTCCTGTCAGTAAATGGCTTCTGATGTCAGGAAAGAGATAAAAAGGCTCAATAATTCATAGATTTGAGCTCTGGCATACTTCAATGAAGGGTTCATTGAGCAGAGACAATGAAACAGTAAAAAATAGATTTAAATATAAAATAAAACTGTGGGATATCTAAAAAAAAAAAAGTCATTTTTAGGAGAATAAGGATAGATGACATTTTTTTTCCTCATCATTTTATTTTCACCTTGGATGTCCATTAAAGGACAACTGTAGGGAGGCTGCCATGTTTTTTTTCCTTTTGTACAATACCAGTTGCCTGGCTCTCCTGCTGATCCTCTGTCTCTAATACTTTTAGCCATAGACCCTGAACTAGCATGCAGGTGATCAGGTGTTTTACGACATTAATGTCGGAACTGACAAGATTAGCTGCATGCTTGTTTCTGGTGTTATTCAGACACTATTGCATCCACAGACATTAGCAGGGCTGCCAGGAAACTGGTATTGCTTAAGGATGAATAAATATGGCAGCCTCCTTATACCTCTCCCTACAGTTGTCCTTTAAAGTCCCACTCTGTATAATTAAGAACAAGTTAAAGCTTGGACATTCTCGTGCAAAAACCTCTAGTGTGCATCTTCCTTTTAGGCTGGTTTCCCAGTGGGACGTTACAGGCGCACGTTAGAGCAGCCTGTAACGCAGCCCACCGCACAGTAATGAAAAATCAATGGGGCTGTTCACAGTGCCCACGTTGCGTTACATTGTAACGCTGCGTCACAAGGCAACGTACTGCATGCAGTACTTTAGACGCGGCTGAGCCGCGTTAGACTGCTTGCACATGCTCAGCAACGTTGGGGAGGAGCGGAGAGCGGCCAGGCACATGGCTAATTAATATGCACTGCACGTTGTGACGTGCAGGGTTTACTTCCTGGAGCGGCCGCTCTGTGCGGCGATTGGCCGGCGGGACCACGTGATGCCGCATGCGCACAAGAGTGCGCATCACTGACGCCAGAGTGAGCTGCACAACGCGGCTCACTCTGACGTCCAGATCCAGCACCACCAGGCGTTCCGTTAGGGGGACGTTATGCGACCTTAACGCCCCCTCTAACGCAACGTCCTGGTGTGAAATTAGCCTTAGGCTCATCATTCCAAAAACCAATGTTTTTTTTTGTTTTTTCCAAAAAGAGCAATACAGCAGAGGAAGAGAGCGTATTTTTCTCAAATAGGCAAGGGTTAATAACCAACTTGGAGAGCCAACATATGATTTACCAAATTATCAAGGAAACCGGAGCTCAGACTGCGTAGTATTCAGATTTACAGGAAGGAAGAGCTGCATTGTGTCTCTGCTAATGCTACATTAACCAGACGTTAATAATGGGGTGCCATAATTACTAAGCAAGAAGTTACAGAAAACGTCTTTGTTGGGTATTACATGTGGGAAATGTCGTCCAATGTCATGAGATCTCAGTCAGCAGATACAGATGTCTGCAAGATGCCAATGATGATATTCTGGCTACAATGCTGTCTGTAGCTGAGACGTTATATCCAACTCCTCCAAGTGTCCAGCATGTATAGCGGTGCTCCCCAAGCTCTCCGTTACCAACCGCTGTTGTCCGTCCTCCTCAGTTCTAAACAGCGTTCATTCCCTGTAGCGCCATCTGCAGGATCAGTCTGAACATGACAGGAGACCACGCGATATAAGTTTCTCTGCATTGGGCGCCGGAGGACCTAATCCTCGACCTGAGAGAAGATACTGGCGGGTGTGATGCAATGTGAAGGGTCCTTTCTGTGGTCAATAAATCTGTCTGAGATCGTCAGATGTCAGGAGATCTGGTGTGCATACCTGTTCCAGGTGAAGGACTAAAGGTGGCCACTAACTATACAATGTTTTTCATCCAATTTTACCAAATCTATGTAGTATAATGGTAAACTGAGTGAATATATTGAATGGACAATTTAGGCAGTTACCTTATATTACATAGAAATGGTAAGATTGGATGAAAAAGATTGTATCATTAGTGGCCCCCTTAAGAAAGCATTACTGCCAGAGAATAAAGATTATGGCCAGAAAACTGGCAATTTTTTAGGCGATCAGGAAAGCCAATTACATCTCTGTTGGAACAATGGCACTTTATCAAAAAGGAACCTTTCATAATGGCTACCGTGAAGTTTCTACCCTAAGGGCTCGTTTCCACTACACGCAGAATGGATGCAGAAAAACTGACTCCAATGAATGCTTATGGGCCAGTTTCCAATAAAAACAATTTTTCTGGTGCAGATTTTCCCATAGGCATTCATTGGAGTCAGTTTTTCTGCATCCATTCTGCATCCAATCTGTGTGTAGTGGAAACAGGCCCTTATGCAAGAGAAAGCGTTTTTTCCTCATTGAAAACAGTGCCAGTATCAGGACAGCTTGATATCGCCGCCTATGCTGCTATTGCCTTCTTGCCGCAATAGCAGCATAGGGGGCGATATGATGTGGCTGGGAACGCGAAGAATCACTCGCGTTCCCAGCCTGTCGTCGGCTGTCGCCGAACCCGGAAGTAGCCGATGGCGGGGACAGGAGGATCGGAGACAGGCTGTGAGGGCACCGGACAGCTGCAGGGGGCTGAGGTAAGCCCCAGGTGAGTAAAAATCATTTTTTTATTTTCACTTAAGTATCCCTTTAACACACACCTAAAGTGAGAGGGACATGGAGGCTGCCATATTTCTTTCTTTTTAAACAATACCAGTTGCCTGGCTGTCCTGCTGATACTTTGCCTCTAATACCCTTATCCATAGACCCTGAACAAGCATGCAGATCAGGTGCTCTGACTAGATCAGCTCATGCTTGTTCCAGGTGTGTGATTCAGACACTACTGCATGCAAAGAGATCGGTATGACTGCCAGGGAAGGGGTACTGTTTAAATTGGACCTGAACTCTTGCACGGGACACAAGGAAAAACAGAGAGAAATGCACCCTGTGTGTTTTTAGAGAGAAGAGCCTGTCTAATCCCCCCTCATCTTCAAGCAATCACAAGTGTAATTTGATTTCTCAGCTGTTTCAGCACAAGAATTCGGCAGTGTCGGTAGACACAGCTAATATGTAAACACAGAATGTTAACCTTTTGTCTGCTTCCATGAAAGCAGGAAGTAGACAGACTGCAGATTTATTGCAGGATTTGTATCAGCAGCTGTAACAAAGAAATGTTTTTCTTTGTCGGACATCCGGGGTGAAAATAAACTGATGGTATATCTAAAAATGCCCTTTTTTTATATATATATATATAGTTTTATTTTATATTTAAATCTTGATTTTAAGTTTTCACTGTTTCATTGTCTCTGCTCAATGACACCTTCATTGAAGTATGTCAGAGCTAATATCTATGGATAATTGACCCTTTTTATCTCTTTCCTGCTCTTAGAAACCATTTACTGACAGGAAAGTGTTTTATGGCTGTAATTACTTATCTGTGAGGGTTATGCTGTATTCTGACTCAGTCCTGACCCGAGCAGAAACTGTCACTTGCATACCTGATTTTTAACTTTTTCGGGCAGAGAAAGAAAAAAGGAACACAGCATAGTTATTTGTGTGCTAGGCACTGTACATACACATGTCTATCTCATCATGTCACATGTCACCTCGGTTGTCCTTTAAAGGTTATTATGCTGTTGCTTATTTTTTAGAGCAGAGAGGAAGTTCTGAGTTCAGGTCCTCTTTAAACAGAAGGAAATATAGCAGCCTCCATACGCCTGTCACTTCAGCTGTGCTTTGTACTTGGCTTCCAAGATCGATAAACAGGATAAGAGCACCAGAGGGGAGGGGCCGCTGTGACAGGGAACAGTCCTCCTCACAGGTTCTCCTCAATTATTTACAGCTGAGTGTACATTACTAGTTAAGGCACAGCTGCATATAGTGCATAGGATGGGGGACTGCACAGCCAGGTAACGTTACACTCTGCACAGCGGATCGGGTTCCCAGCAGAGGTGTTAATCCAAAAGAGCAGCACAATAACAGGCAGCGGCATCCTAAATATGCCAAACAAAGGCCCGGATCAGACGTGGCTTTTGGAGCGGTATGAGGGCTGCTGCACACCAGAGCGGTTCTGGAGCGTTTTTAAAAACGCTAGCCGTTTGAAAACAGCTTGGGTAATGTATTTCAATGGGCTGGTGCGCACCAGAGCGGGTCGTTTTTTCCACAAACGCAAACTGGGGGGCTGCAGCATTTTTTAGATTTCTGATGCCTTTCTGCCTCAATGTTAAAATATAGGAAAGTGGAAAACCACTCTGAAAAACGCTAGATCAGAGCGGTTTTCTAGGCGTTTTTGTTACAGAAGCTGTTCAGTAACAGCTCTACTGTAAGGCCTGGTGCACACCAAAAACCGCTAGCAGATCCGCAAAACGCTAGCAGATTTTGAAACACTTTTTCTTATTTTTCTATGGCGTTTTGCTAACGTTTTGCGGATTGCTGCAGCGGATTTCAGTATAGTACATTTCATATATTGTTACAGTAAAGCTGTTACTGAACAGCTTCTGTAACAAAAACGCCGGCAAAACTGCTCTGAACAGGCGTTTTTTAGAGCGGTTTGCGTTTTTCCTATACTTAACATTGAGGCAGAAACGCATCCGAAATCCAAAAAATGCCTCACCTCAGCATTTTTCGTTTCTGCAAAACGCCTCCTGCTCTGGTGTGCACCACCCCATTGAGATACATTGACCAAGCGGATCCGCAGCCGCAAGCGGCTGCAGAAACGCTGAAAAAGCCGCTCGGTGTGCACCAGCCCTAACAATATATGAAATCTGCTACACAAAAACGCTCCAAAAAACGCTAGGCATGTTTAGAAAACCTCTCTAAACATGCCTAGAATTGCTCTGAAAATCTGCTTCCAAAACCTCTAGCGTTTTGCGGATCTGCTTTTGGTGTGCGCTGGGCCTTACAAAGAGAGATGCGAGGAGAGGTGTTAGTGACATGTGATAATAATAATAATGGCTGGATAGAGTACTGGGTAAGGGCTCTGCCTCTGGCACAGGAGACCAGAGTTCGAATCTTGGCTTCAGTAAGCCGAAACCTATTTGGTAAGGAGTTCTTGGGCAAGACTCCCTAACACTGCTTCTGCCTGTAGAGTGTGCCCTAGTGGCTGCAGCTCTGGTGCTTTGAGTTCGCCAGGAGGAAAGCGCAATATAAATGTTATTTGTCTTGTATAACAATGCTAACATTTGTATAGCGCAATAATCCTGACACTTGTATAGCAGTTTTCTACTGTTGGACTCAAAGCGCTTGAGAGCTGCAGCCACTAGGCGTATGCTCAATAGGCCACACTGCAGTGTTAGGGAGTCTGGCCCACGAAACCTTACTGAATAAGTACTGGCTTACTGAAGAGGTACAGCCTAGTCTCCTATGTCCGAGGTGGTACCCATTACCCAGCCATTTTAAGTAACTAAATCTCCCTTAAAAATCTTTTCTTCCTTGGAATGGATAGATATACAAGATCGCTCACTAGTCGGTACACGGCCTTGTGCTGTAGTATGGATACGTTCTTAACAATACATCAAAGAGTCCAAGAAATTGGATTTATTGGAGTTGACACAGTTTGCTGTTTAAAGGACAACTGAAGTGAGAGGGATATGGAGGCTGCCATCTTTATTTCCTTTTAAACAATACCAGCTGCCTGGCAGCCCTGCTGATCCTCTGCCTCTAATACTTTTAGCCATAGACCCTGAACAAGCATGCAGCAGATCAGGCGTTTCTGACATTATTGTCAGATCTGACAAGATTAGCTGCATGCTTGTATCTGGTGCCATTCAGACACTACTGCAGCTAAACAGCCCAGCAGGGCTGCCAGGCAACTGGCATTGGTTAAAAGGAAATAAATATGGCAGCCTCCATGTTCTTCTCACTTCAATTGTCCTTTGAATAGGTATCGCTTTATTGTTATATTATCTTTAGTTCATGCAAATTGTTGAGCAACATTCAGGTTTCACACTCTTACAACAACAAACGGCCTGACACGTCTAGCGCGGTGAGGCACCGCTTCCTCATAGGCACACAAAGTATATATAATCAGTTCCAGACCTTAAAGGAGAACTGAAGTGAGAGGGTTATGGAGGCTGCCATTATTATTTCCTTTAAAGCAATACCAGTTGCCTGGCAGCCCTGCTGATCCTCTGCCTCTAATACTATTAGCCATGGACCCTGAACAAGCATGCAGCAGATCAGGTATTTAACATTTTTGTCAAATCTGACAAGATTAGCTGCATGCTTGTTTCTGGTGTGTGATTCAGACACTGCTGCAGCCAAATCGATAAGCAGCATATCCAAGCAACTGGTATTGTTTCAAAGGAAATGCATATGGCAGCCTCCATATCCCTCTCCCTTCAGTCGTGCCAACTCAAGCATAGCTGTGATACCCTAGAGGCATGTAATCCCTGCTGAGTGCGTAAACCTATACAGAACACATCTGAAATCCTATTCAGACTAAAGACAGAAATGTGCTGACCTACCACCACTGAACACTCACCTGACGACGCAGGAAGATGGATCCCAGCGGTGTCCCCTGGAGATGAGCGTTCCCTGATCCATCTTCCTGCCGGGGCTATGCAACGCACATGAGGGGCTGAACCGGAAGTCAAGAGATCATGGTACTCTACGTGGAGTCGTCGGGGATCTTAACGATATCACCACTCGTCGCCAAACGTCATTTACGCATCCGTGCGCCTGTATCCACATCGCAAGATCATGGAAACAATCGCTCATTGCTCAAAACAAAATTCACCAGTCATCGGAAAAACTGTCGTAGATATTGCGTAGTGGATACAGGCCTTCAGTGTTCACTGCATGTTGCATTGGGCTGTCATGGGCCTGAGTGTGCCTACCTTCACACGCCATGCTAGATCTTCTCATTAACGCTACAATATGGAAACTATAGCATGAACGGCGACAGCCGAATGATCATGTGACTGAGATCACCAGCATAACCTGAAAAGTCAGCTCTGAGTGGAGCGATTGGTTTTCCCACAGCGATAAGCAGATGAAAGCCAAGAAGGATGAGAAAGACCGGCAACAAAGGGCCGGCTGTGGTGAAGGTATAAAAACATTACTGTGGAATTCAGCTACAACCAGAATAAACAGAGGAAATAATTAGATTCTCACTATGTCACTCATTTCTTGATTGAAGTTTGCAGAGATGCTGTGGAATGAGGCTGGGGGAATGAAGGTGTGTCCTGATCCTTCTCAATTATCGGCTTCAGAATGCTAGATATACCATTACACTGTCACTCTTCCTATAACACAGCTTATTACCACCTCAGGGACTGGGGAAGAGGCTCTTATGCGCAATGATTACAGGGGAAGAGACTCTTGTGCGCAATGATTACAGGGGAAGAGACTCTCATACACAAGTGATTACAGGGGAGGAGCCTCTCGTGTGCAATGATTACAGGGGAGGAGCCTCTCGTGCACAATGATTACAGGGGAAGAGACTCTCATATACAAGTGATTACAGGGGAGGAGCCTCTCGTGCGCAATGATTACAGGGGAAGAGACTCTTGTATGCAATGATTACAGGGGAAGAGACTCTTGTGCGCAATGATTATAGAGTAAGAGGCTCTTGTGCACAATGATTACAGAGGAAGAGACTCTTGTGTGCAATGATTACAGGGGAAGAGACTCTCATGCACAATGATTACAGGGAAAAAAAGCTCTTGTGCGCAATGAGAATGGAGGAAGAGCCTCTCATTACAGGGGAGGAGCCTCTCGTGCTCAATGATTACAGGGGAGGAGCCTCTCGTGCACAATGATTACATGGGAGGAGCCTTTCGTGCACAATTATAGGGGAGGAGCCTCTCGTACACAATGATTACAGGGGAGAATCCTCTCGTGCACAATGATTACAGAGGAGGAGCCTCTCGTGCTCAATGATTACAGGGGAGGAGCCTCATGCACAATGATTACAGGGGAGGAGCCTCGGGCACAATGATTACAGGGGAGGAGTCTCTTGTGCACAATGATTACAGGGGAGGAGCCTCTCGTGCACAATGATTACAGGGGAGGAGCCTCTCATGCACAATGATTACAGGGCAAGAGCCTCTCATGCACAATGATTACAGGGCAAGAGCCTCTCATGCACAATGATTACATCGGAGGAGTCTCTCGTGCACAATGATTACAGGGGAGAATCCTCTCGTGCACAATGATTACAGAGGAGGAGCCTCTCGTGCTCAATGATTACAGGGGAGGAGCCTCATGCACAATGATTACAGGGGAGGAGCCTCGGGCACAATGATTACAGGGGAGGAGTCTCTTGTGCACAATGATTACAGGGGAGGAGCCTCTCGTGCACAATGATTACAGGGGAGGAGCCTCTCATGCACAATGATTACAGGGCAAGAGCCTCTCATGCACAATGATTACAGGGCAAGAGCCTCTCATGCACAATGATTACATCGGAGGAGTCTCTCGTGCACAATGATTACAGGGGAGGAGCCTCTCATGCACAATGATTACAGATGAAGAGCCTCTCGTGCACAATGATTACAGGGGAGGAGTCTCTCGTGCACAATGATTACAGGGGAGGAGTCTCTCGTGCACAATGATTACAGGGGAGGAGTCTCTCGTGCACAATGATTACAGGGGAGGAGTCTCTCATGCACAATGATTACAGATGAAGAGCCTCTCGTGCACAATGATTACAGGGGAGGAGTCTCTCGTGCACAATGATTACAGGGGAGGAGCCTCTCATGCACAATGATTACAGGGGAGGAGCCTCTCATGCACAATGATTACAGATGAAGAGCCTCTTGTGCACAATGATTACAGATGAAGAGCCTCTTGTGCACAATGATTACAGATGAAGAGCCTCTTGTGCACAATGATTACAGGGGAGGAGCCTCTCATGCACAATGATTACAGATGAAGAGCCTCTTGTGCACAATGATTACAGGGGAGGAGCCTCTCGTGCACAATGATTACAGATGAAGAGCCTCTTGTGCACAATGATTACAGATGAAAAGCCTTTTGTGCACAATGATTACAGAGGAGGAGCCTCTCGTGCACAATGGTTACAGGGGAGGAGCCTCTCATGCACAATGATTACAGGGGAGGAGTCTCTCGTGCACAATGATTACAGGGGAGGAGTCTCTCGTGCACAATGATTACAGGGGAGGAGTCTCTCGTGCACAATGATTACAGGGGAGGAGCCTCTCATGCACAATGATTACAGGGGAGGAGCCTCATGCTCAATGATTACAGGGGAGGTGCCTCTCGTGCACAATGATTACAGAGGAGGAGCCTGTTGTGCACAATGATTACAGGGGAGGAGCCTCTAGTGCACAATGATTACAGGGTAAGAGGCTCTCGTGCACATTGATTACAATGGAAGAGTTCCACTGCCATCATTGGGTTACAGTCGGTACATTACATTACCAGCCGTGTCACCAGCCCATGCACTGTAGTACCCCTAATACTCCCAGACGTGGGTTCTGTCCAGGCTCCCAGCCCTGATACTCAACCAGCCCTGCACTACTAGTGACCTGAGGAATCCGCTTGCGGCGGTGAAACGCGTTGTCCACTGCCATAATAAAGTTACCTTGTGAAGTTCCAAGTGAGTCTTCCTTCTTTGTATATAAATTTGTTGTTTTTGCTTCTGCTTATCTACAATTGGGAGCCTCTTACCTACTGATTTACATTGTCTATCCCTTTGGCAAAGGACACTTGCTTTTGGAGTTTTCCATCTAGCCGACTTTTTACTGAAGTAGCGATCGACCAATCCCCACAGAGGGCGAGAGGGGACGGCACTTCCTCTCATGCTCTTTAGTGGTTGCTTTTCTAGCAACCCTGCTTTGTGAGTATAATAATACTACCATTTATTTCCTTCTACTTACATTTACATACTATACCAGATCAGGCTTTCGTGTCTTTGTGCTCTTATCCCTCTCCTCGAGCCAATTACACAACACAGGGCCAAATTTATCAAAGCATTACCAAAATGTTTTTCTTCTTAAACAGTTCTAACCAGCAGGAAAGGGGGGGGGGGGCAGTTCTGCATGATAATAATAAGATTCCTAAATCCTACTTAACAATAGCAGATCAGCATGAATTTCTAGAACTGGACTACAGTTAAAAACAGTGCAAATCCATCCCTAAACGGCCATAGATTAAGAAGTGCTTAATAGCACTTCTACAGATAATGCTGCAGTGCAGGCTAGGCATGATTTGTGAAGGGCTCCTCCCCCCTGCTGCCAGATGTCCTGTGAAGCAGTTTTGTGCTTACCCCTTCTAGTGCTGGGCATTGATGCAATACAGCAGATGTATTGGTTACCTCAGCAACAGCAATCTTCCTCACAGACTGCACTGTCTGAAAAACCTTCCTAACTCCTCCTATTTTACCACAGTTTAAGAAGGAAAGTGCACCATATAGTGAGTTCTTAATATGTCGGAGACAGTTCTGCATGGATTTCTAAAAACCTACCAATATTTAGTCTCAGACACTCTTGATAAATGTCCCCCAGAGACTCCAATGATACAGAAGTGGTCTTTCAGCACCATATGTCACACAACTGGTCACTCACCCTGCAGTGACATGGCACTAGTCACTGAACCACTTGTAACATGGCAGCAGCCCTTGAGTCACAAAGACAATGTCATAGTTATCTATCTATCATAGGTATAACACAAAAGGAGAATTGAGTCTTAGGTGCATGTGAACTGAAGAAGTAGAAAAAATCTTTAATAAGTCAAATATAATACAAAATTCTAAAAACCGTAAACAATTGCATTAATGATCTCATGCATTAGCATGTTTGACACATTACACCCACTGACTCCAGAGAGCACAAACAGAGGCTGCAGTCCCCTGTGTCCAGTGTAGTTACAACAAGAAGTTTTGAATCAGGATGTCCAGTGTAGTTAGTCCTCCCTGGCCTGTTGATCACAGATTGTTATACTGAGTTCTCTCATGAGCAATCAACAAAATGAATCAAAAAGGGGGTCTTATTCCCAAGGACCATGTATCGCCAGTTGTTTGACCCAAAAGAGCCGTGCCCCCAAATGCAGCACATTTAGTACACACTCCACTGATGATCCCACTCGCAGATACCAGTGGTTATGTGATAGATAACTGGATAAAGGATGACACACTGTCCCCTAATGGACCTCCAGGGCAACACACATGAATGGTTCCAACTGCGAGTTAAAGCGGACCCAAACCAAACATTTTTTTTTAATTCAAAATATTTAGTTGCACCACTCTGACACATACAAAGATAAATAAACACTCCTTCAAGCCTATGAGCATTTCAGTGCATGCTTTTCACCCTCCTCGTTGCATAACTAGGGTTATACAGGTGGCAGCCATTAGCAATTCCCCCTTTGCCGGACACCATCTACTCCACCAGTTTGCCGGATTTTTTGCCGGCAATATGAAAGTAAGGGAGGGGTTCCTCCAATAAATGTAAAATATTTTATATTTGTCATCATGCAGCTGAAAAAAAGCTGCTATTTATTATTATAATTTAGAAAATAGATTTTATTTCTGAAATCTTGTATTTTTAGTTTGGGTCCACTTTAAGCATAGACACTGCAGTACTTGTGTACAAGCAGAAAGCAAGCCATGCAATTGATGCCAAAGGTTGTTGCAAAGTTCAAATATCACCGTAGATCAGACATGAAGATAAAGCATATGTGCATACAGCAAGCCACTATGCAGGTTTGATGAACAGTTCACAGCCAATCTGTCACTCAAGATGAACATGGATAGCAGTTGCCCTCACAGCAATGTTGGCATGCAAAAGTCCACTCTTGATCCCAGTTGCAGAACAGTGGCAATTGCAAAATCAAGTGGTTCTATGTACATACATAGCAAGCAGCAGATGTATTGGTTACCTCAGCAACAGCAATCTCCCTCACAGACTGCACTATCTGAGAAACCTTCCAAACTCCTCCTATTTTACCACAGTTTAAGAAGGAAAGTGCACCATATAGTGAGTTCTTAAAATGTCAGACAGTTCTGCACGGATTTCTAAAAACCTACCAATATTTAGTCTCAGACAATCTTGATAAATGTCCCTCAGAGACTCCAATGATACAGAAGTGGTCTTTCAGCTCCATATGTCGCACAACTGGTCACTCACCCTGCAGTGACATGGCACTAGTCACTGAACCACTTGTAACATGGCAGCAGCCCTTGAGTCACAATGACAATGTCATAGTTATCTGTCAGATACTAAGCAGCTCCCAATTTCCAAGATTTCAGTAGCAAATCTAATTTTTTCTTCCTCTCATGTTTTGGAGGCATAGTCTTTCTGGTTTACTCCACCCAAAAACAAATATTTATGGTTTAATTTACAACCCACTTCTGTAAGCAAATAGGACAAGCAGGAATGGAGGTTTGCTTTCCTTCTGCTAAGATAAACAATGCGCGGACAATAAAACGCCAACACCCTCATGTGTGCAGTACTGACCCTAGCCTGTATGTCAGGACCCAGTCTGTCCTGTTATACTATATGTGTACAGTATATGCATATTGCATGTCTTATATTACTGAACAATCCCCATGATATCCTATAGCTAAAAATACACACGGAGAATACACAATGATCTGACACTACACAAAACCATATTTGTTTCCGTGAACCTAACGTCAGTAAAGACCCAGACACATTTGCAACTTATATTGCTTCAAACATTCATTCTCTTTAGTCATTAGACTAAGGAGAATAAATTATTATATTGGAAATTAAAGCCTGTCAGGAGGTTAGTGTTGGGCACCGGGGGGAAGCGTTCGTGTTGGGCACTAGGAGGGGGTTAGTATTAGTACTGGGCAAGTAGGGGGTAGTGTTAGGCACTAGGAGAGGGAGTGGTATTGGGCACGGGACGGGGAGGGGGGTTAAGCACTAGGAGGGGGCATAGTATTGGGCACTGGGAGGGGAGGGTTCTGGTCAGGTTAGTCACTAACACAATATTGGTAATGTAAATTACCAATAATTTTACAAGTGGCATCACCCAGCCCCCAACTCATGATGTGGTGCGGTTACATGTACTCCTCAATGACACGCTGCTCATCCCTCTGCCAAGAGGCATATTCTGCTCTATGGAAAAGGGAAGGAGCGTACCTCCCAACTTATTGAGATGAGAAAGAGGGACACCTAAACCACACCCCTGCCACACCCCTGATCACCCCCGCCACTCCCCTAGTCAATTCAAACCACACATGATCCTTTCTATCCTGGTTCATTTATTCATTTTCCTTCATATTAACATTTTAAACTTAGTATTATATCAATTTAAAGGATGGGAATAAAGTTTAGAGTCTAACAGATTTTTCAGTAGATATATATACGGTATATATATTTACATAAAAGAGGGACAAAGTCCTGAAAGAGGGACAAATGAGGAGGAAAGAGGGACAGGGCTCCCAAAGAGAGACTGTCCCTCCCAAAGAGGGACATTTGGTAGCTATGGGGAGAGGGACAGAGTAACAAGAGCAGGCTGTGACAGGAAATAGGGGAGGGGATAGAGAAACAGTAGCAGGCTGTGACAGGAAATAGGGGAGGGGGATAGAGAAACAAGACCAGGCTGTCAAAGGAAATAGGGGAAGGGGATAGAGAAACAGCAGCAGGCTGGCACAGGAAATAGGGGAAGGGGATAGAGAAACAGGAGCAGGCTGTGACAGGAAATAGGGGAGGGGGATAGAGAAACAAGACCAGGCTGTCAAAGGAAATAGGGGAAGGGGATAGAGAAACAGGAGCAGGCTGTCAAAGGAAATAGGGGAAGGGGATAGAGAAACAGCAGCAGGTTGTGACAGGAAATAGGGGAGGATATAGAGAAACAGGAGCAGGCTGTGACAGGAAATAGGGGAAGGGGATAGAGAAACAGGACCAGGCTATCATAGAAAATAGGGGAGGGGATAAAGAAACAGGACCAGACTGTCACAGGATATAGGAGTGGGGGATAAAGAAACAGGAGCAGGCTGTGACAGGAAATAGGGGAAGGGGATAGAGAAACAGGAGCAGGCTGGCACAGGAAATAGGGGAAGGGGATAGAGAAACAGGAGCAGGCTGGCACAGGAAATAGGGGAGGGGGATAGAGAAACAGGACCCAGCCGTCACAGGAAATAGGGGAGGGGATAGAGAAACAGGAGCAAGCTGTCAAAGGAAATCTGAGAGGGGATAAAGAAACAGGAGCAGGCTGTCACAAGAAATAAGGGAAGGGGATAGAGAAACAGGACCAGGCTATCACAGGAAATAGGGGAGGGGATAGAGAAACAGCAGCAGGCTGTCACAGGAAATAGGGGAAGGGGATAGAGAAACAGGAGCAGGCCGTCAAAGAAAATAGGGGAGGGGATAGAGAAACAGCAGCAGGCTATCACAGGAAATAGGGGAAGGGGATAGAGAAACAAGACCAGGCTGTCACAGGAATCAGGAAATATGGAAATGGGATGGAGAAACAGGACCAGGCTATCACAGAAAATAGGGGAGGGGATAAAGAAACAGGACCAGACTGTCACAGGATATAGGAGTGGGGGATAGAGAAACAGGAGCAGGCTGTCAGAGGAAATAGGGGAGGGGATAGAGAAACAGGAGCAGGCTGTCAGAGGAAATAGGGGAGGGGATAGAGAAACAGGAGCAGGCTGTCACAGGAAATAGGGGATAGAGAAACAGGAGCAGGCTGGCACAGGAAATAGGGGAAGGGGATAGAGAAACAAGAGAAGGCTGTGACAGGAAATAGGGGAGGGGATAGAGAAACAGGACCAGGCTGTCAAAGGAAATAAGGGAGGGGATAGAGAAACAGGAGCAGGCTGTCACAGGAAATAGGGGAAGGGGATAGAGAAACAGGAGCAGGCTGTCACAGGAAATAGGGGAAGGGGATAGAGAAACAGAACCAGGCCGTCACATGAAATATGGGAAGGGGATAGAGAAACAGTTGCAAGCTGTCATAGGAAATAGCTTTTGGGCAAGCCAAGGTTTTGCATCTTATTCTACTGACAACCTGCAGATGTTGGGGAAACATTTACACACAGTAGATGGTCATCTGAAAGGATCACAAATCAAGGCTTCATTTGACTAAAAGTCAGGTGTGTGCAGGCCCTTAAAGTGAAGCTTGTCCTGTCTTGTCTCAATCATTCTTAGGGCCCTTTTCCACCTGCAATCTCTAGCGTTCACGCTGAACGCTAGCAATTGCTGAATCGCAAAACCGGCGATTCCCCCGACGTTTGCGGCCGCGATTTTGCTATGCTATGCACTGCATAGCAAAATTGCGGCAATTATCGCTCCGCCGCGCGTTCGCGTCCCCGACAAAAGCGAATTGCGGTAGTGGAAATGACCTACCGCGATTCCTATGTTAAAAAGCAAACCGTAGCGATTGTAAAATCGCTAGCGGTTTGCGGTTTTGCGATTCAGCCAGCGCAAACGCGCTGGTGGAAAAGGGCCCATATGGCATTCTTTGGTTCAGAAGAGGTTCCTGGTTCTCCTGATCTATTTAGTGTCTTTACTGATAACAATGGAGCAGGTGGCTTCTTTGCTTAGCACAAAGCAAACAGTGATGTCACATCCTTGTCTTGGCCAGCAGGTCCTGTCAGGGCTCAGGCTGTACCACTGATCTCTGTTTACCTATGGAATGTTTTATTTGCGGATCATTTATGCCGTGTGTTTGTTAGGTACATAAAAGTGTACAAATGTGGGGAGCTGTGTACACACGGCACGGTAATCTCTGTAATCTGCGCTCCCTTGTATGTGCTCACCCAATAAATACACAAGGGGAAGGGGGGAAGAGGGGGGCGTTTCATGGGAGCTGAGCCCGTTTTATGTTTCAAAACATTTTGAAGTAGTTTGATAAACCCAAGCATGGTGGGTCACAGTAAGGGCCCTGCTCCATGGGCTTATCTGCTTATTTGCCGTAGGCAGTCGTGACACGGGGAGGGATCAAATGACAACTTGTGATTAGACAAAAATGCGGGGAAATTACACAGGCTAAACTCTGTAAAGAGACTCTAACAATTGAGCCTTATTTCTTCTATCCTATAAGTTCCTATACCAGTTCTAATGTGCTCTGGCATACTGCAGCCTTTTCTAGTTGCATTGTCTGTAATAAATCTTATCTTCTTTCCTCTGTCGGCTCCGTCGGCCTCAGGCTGGAATGTGTGGAATCTGCAGCACTGCTTGTGATAGGCAGAAGCTTTACACACCCTCTCCAAGCTCTCCTCTCAGCCTATCACATGCAGGTTAGCAGCCATGTCTTGTTTGTAAACACTGCGTAAAACTGGCAATTACTAGCCAGGATTGCAGCAGGGAGTGGCAGAAACAGCACAGAGGGGCCCAGGAGAACAGAATGAATAGTATGGTATGCTTTTTACTGTAAGAATGTTAGAGTACAGATTCTCTTTAACCACTTCCGGGTTTCGGGTGGTTTGGATGATCTGTGCTGTGGGGGCTCTTCAGCCCGCAGCACAGATCAGATAGCAGACAGGGCGATCAGACTCCCCCCCCCCCCTTTTTCCCCACTAGGGGGATGTCCTGCTGGGGGGGTCTGATCGCCGCCGCTCTGCTGTGCCTTGCGGGGGGGGGGGGGGGAGGGGCTCCTCAAAGCCCCCCTCCACAGCGCTATTCCTGCCTCTGCCTCCTTCTCTCCCTCCCCTCTTCATTCTGGGCTGCGCATGATGGAAATCCGTCCTGCGCCGCCTCAGATAGACTTCAGCCTATCAGATGCCGGCGATCCCCGGCCAATCAGAGGCCGGGGATCGCCGATCTCCTCTACGGCGTAGCAGCGCTGTATGTATGTAAACAGCGGGGAAGATCTTCCCCGCGTGTTTACATTTACCCTGCGAGCCGCGATCGGAGGCTCGCAGGTTGTTCACGGAGACACCCTCCGTGAATTGACATGGAACGGCCGCAGGATTCAGGGACGTACTTATGCGTACGCACTACACAGAATCCTGAAGTTGTTAAATACATACAGGGTGCATTTCTGTTATGTTTTCCTTGTGTCCTGTGCAAGAGCTCAGGTCCACTTTAAATGATTTTCGATATTATCTGCTGGTCTTTTATTAATCCTAACCATATCACACACTTTACCTAACCTTATCCTAACTTCGTGCATTACACATTTGTTATTGCTCTAGATCCAATTATGTCTTAAAGCCGCTCAGCCTTACAAATACTCCTACGTTCTTTTCCAAGGAGGAACCTGATGCCAGCATTGTTTTGATTTGCCATATATGGAACCACAGGAGGTTATATGGAATGTCAATGGCTTATGTCATCCTCTAGTGTCTCTTTATTACCGTCCTGCAGACAGAAGCCGATTATTGGCCATTCACAATCTCATAAGAGATTCCAGAGAGGCTGAGCCACACTGGAGTCATGTTATGTAAGGCCTTTACAACTGAAAAGGAAATATAAATGAACACATGTAGCTGTTCAGCTAATGGCCATGCAGATTCCAGACAAAACTTTTAATTAACGAGGAACTGTAGTAAAAATAACTTCATGAATAAAACTACATTTTTATTTCTTTAATTGTTTTTTTTACAATAAGCATCTATAAATTATTTAGTAGGTGTTTGCCCATTGTAAAATGTTACCTCACTCTGATTTACATTCTGAAACGTATCACAGGTGGTGACCTCTTTAGTCCTGTCAGGTGACCTCTGCGGAATGTTTGCTTCAGAGAATTCCAAAGGCGGTGAAAATAATGCCTGGTCCCCCACAATGGTCTGGAAGGAGAATTCCGCATAGCAAACATTCCGCAAACAGCCTAGGTTGGAAGGATGGGGTTACATACCAACATGGTAATATATAGATATAGGAAGTGTTTCTGATACTAACACCAGGATTTAATAGCCATAAAAATTAAAATAACCATGATTTACATATTACCGCTTGGAAAACTAATCCAAAAACACAGCCTGACATACCACTGCCATGCTGGCGACACCCAATTACCGTATTTTCTGCTGTATAAGACGCTCCGGAATATAAGACGCACCCAGGTTTGGAGGACAAAACCAGGCAAAAAAAATATATACTAAATCTGGTGCGTCCATAGTCCAGGACACATATCCTTCTGTGTGTCCTCATGTGTGCTCCTGTGCCCCCCATATTCCCCAGGTGTCGTGCTGTGCCCCCATGTGTCCTGTGTGTCCTCATTTGCTCCCCCATGTGTGCTCCTGTGCCCCCCATATGTCGTGTGTCCTCATTTTCCCCCCATGTGTCCTCGTGTGCTCCTGTGCCCCCCTGCCTTCCCTGTGTGCCTTCCTCCCTGCCTCCCGCTCGAGTCTCCTGCCCCCCCCCCCCCCCCCCCGGCGGGAGGAAGGCAGGTATGGGGGAGCAGGCACAGAAAGGCAGGGCATCCCCGACGTGGCGGCGGGTCAGCGGTTCTGTATCGGCGGACGTTCGTAAGTCGGGGATTCCCTGCCTTTGCCGTATAAGACGCAGGGACTTTTTCTCCCTATTTTTTTGGGGAGGGGGGAAGTGCGTCTTATACGGCGAAAAATTCGGTATATCTTTCCTTCAAGCCTGGTGTGACAAACCCAACTCCAACTATAAACGCTTGCTTACGTGAACCAGAGCAATGGATGAGTGACAACTGGCTGAAACTAAATGCAAACAAATCTGAAGTCCTGCTGATCGGAGGGCAGCACATGACAACAAAACAACTTAACTTGCAGTCTTCATCAATGAGAATAGGAGGCACTGATCTACACTGCTCTGAGCATGTGCGTAGCCTGGAAGTTTGATGGAGATTTAAACTTCAGAACTCCTATCTCTGCTTTGGTGAAATCATCCTATTTCCACCCAAAGAACTTCGCGAAAATCAACCACCTAATCCCCCCAGATCTGCCAACCCTAGTTCACACCTTCATTACACCGGCCTTCCAAAAAAAGACTTGTATCGCCTACAGCTGATACAGAATACTGCTGCCAGACTGTTAACCAACCAACCCCATCACTGCCACATAACGCCAGTCCTGCACTCCCTTCACTGGCTACCTATAGAATGGAGGGTCCTATTCAAGATCGGCCTACTGACATTTAAATCACTAAATAATCTGGGCCCTGGATACATGAAAGAAATGTTACAGCTGCGTAGAAATCCCCGCAATCTCAGATGCACAGTTTCTAATAATCTAGTCATACCCAGAGTCCACCTGGAAACTTTTGGTCCCAGAGCCTTCTGTCATACTGCTCCTACATTATGGAACTCCTTACCTCAGCAGATCAGGACAGCTCCATCCCTGGACGTGTTTAAATCCAGACTAAAAACCCACCTGTTCAGTTTGGCAATTCCAGAAATATAACTTTTATTGTGTGAACAATTCATCCTACTACCAACTACTGAATCCGAGAGAGCCTAAGCGCTTTGAGTTCTATGGGAGAAAAGAGCTATAGAAATGTTAAGGCTATTGGTAAAAATGGGTATCCTCAATAATTTACTGCATTCTATTGTAAGTCACTACAGTGTCTCTTTAAGCTTGGATAAAGTGTCGTTTTTAACGTCTGTATCTTTTCTTAGGCCTTTTTCACAGACAGGATTTGAAGCATTTAACTGCATTAGTTTGCAGGTCTCACCAGTTTACAGTGATGTGAAAAACTATTTGCCCCCTTCCTGATTTCTTATTCTTTTGCATGTTTGTCACACTTAAATGTTTCTGCTCATCAAAAACCATTAACTATTAGTCAAAGATAACCTAATTGATCACAAAATGCAGTTTTAAATGATGGTTTTTATTATTTAGTGAGAAAAAAAACTCCAAATCTCCATGGCCCTGTGTGAAAAAGTGATTGCCCCCCCCCCCTTGTTAAAAAATAACTTAACTGTGGTTTATCACACCTGAGTTCAATTTCTGTAGTCACCCCCAGGCCTGATTACTGCCACACCTGTTTCAATCAAGAAATCACTTAAATAGGAGCTATCTGACACAGAGAAGTAGACCAAAAGCACCTCAAAAGCTAGACATCATGCCAAGATCCAAAGAAATTCAGGAACAAATAAGGAACAAAAGTAATTGAGATCTATCAGTCTGGTAAAGGTTATAAAGCGATTTCTAAAGCTTTGGGACTCCAGCGAACCACAGTGAGAGCCATTATCCACAAATGGAAAAAACATGGAACAGTGATGAACCTTCCCAGGAGTGGCCGGCCGACCAAAATTACCCCAAAAGCGCAGAGAAAACTCATCCGAGAGGCCACAAAAGACCCCAGGACAACATCTAAAGAACTGCAGGCCTCACTTGCCTCAATTAAGGTCAGTGTTCACGACTCCACCATAAGAAAGAGACTGGGCAAAAACGGCCTGCATGGCAGATATCCGAGGCTCAAACCACTTTTAAGCAAAAAGAACATTAAGGCTACACTCAATTGTGCTAAAAAAACATCTCAATGATTGCCAAGACTTTGGGGAAAATACCTTGTGGACCGACGAGACAAAAGTTGAACTTTTTGGAAGGTGAGTGTCCCGTTACATCTGGCGTAGAACACAGCATTTCAGCAAAAGAACATCATACAGTAAAATATGGTGGTGGTAGTGTGATGGTCTGGGGTTGTTTTGCTGCTTCAGGACCTGGAGGGCTTGCTGTGATAGATGGAACCATGAATTCTACTGTCTACCAAAGAACCCTGAAGGAGAATGTCCGACCATCTGTTCGTCAACTCAAGCTGAAGCGATCTTGGGTGCTGCAGCAGGACAATGACCCAAAACACACCAGCAAATCCACCTCTGAATGGCTGAAGAAAAACAAAATGAAGACTTTGGAGTGGCCTAGTCAAAGTCCTGACCTGAATCCTATTGAGATGTTGTGGCATGACCTTAAAAAGGCGGTTCATGCTAGAAAACCCTGGAATAAAGCTGAATTACAACAATTCTGCAAAGATGAGTGGGCCAAAATTCCTCCAGAGCGCTGTAAAAGACTCGTTGCAAGTTATCGCAAACGCTTGATTGCAGTTATTGCTGCTAAGGGTGGCCCAACCAGTTATTAGGTTCAGGGGGCAATTTCTTTTTCACACAGGGCCATGTAGGTTTTGAGTTTTTTTTCTCACTAAATAATAAAAACCATCATTTAAAACTGCATTTTGTGTTCAATTATGTGATCTTTGACTAAAAGTTAACGGTTTTTGATGAGCAGAAACATTTAAGTGTGACAAACATGCATAAGAATAAGAAATCAGGAAGGGGGCAATTAGTTTTTCACATCACTGTATATGTGAAAGCTGAAATACAATGTGTTGGGCCTCTTTCATAGGGGAGCGACAGGCAGTGCATTCACAGCCTGTCTCCCTCTCATGTACCTGCCAGGGATGGATTTCTGGAAAGGTAACAAAGGCCCGGGCCTTGGGCGGCTGCAGCCCAAGGTGGCACTTACCGTGTTTCCCCTAAAGTAAGACATCCCCTAAGAATAAGCCCTAGCAGGAATTCCTATCATGCTTGAAATATAAGCCCTCCCCCAAATGTAAGCCCTAGCAGAAGCCCACATGACCCCAGCAAGTCACGCTCCATACAAAGCCTGCATACAGGAGAGCAGCAGTATAATGTGAGTTCTACGGTCCTGTATATGTGTCAGGCAATTTGTGTTTTTGTTGGAGCCAGCCCTCCTGATCTGTCGTGATAAGCAGCAGCAGCAGCAGCACTTCACCTCTTCCCAGGGCACACAGCTTATCCTATCATAGCTCTGGGGAGCCTGACAGAGTTATCTGTCTGCAAGAAATAGACTCTTACCCACATGATCAGCAGAGTCAGTTTCTTGTGAGAGCCAATATCTGCAAACCACAAGCTCTGTGCATGCGGCTTGTGTTTCAGCATGGCATGCAGTATATACATTTTGTATAGGAAAACTGCCAGTGTTTCCCCCCCCCCCCAAAATAAGACATCCTCTGAAAATAAGCCCTAGCACATCTTTTGGAGCAAAAATGAATATAAGACCGTGTCTTATTTTCGGGGAAACACGGGTAGAAGTGAAATAGGGGTTACTACATATGAAAGAGAAAGCTGTAAATGGGGAGTAACGCATGAAAAATGGAATCTGATGCCCAATGGAGCTGTACATGAAAGAAAGGAGCTGCTGTACATGTATAATTGACTTGGAAGAAGGGACTATAAGAGGGGCAATACTGCTTATGGAAGGGTAGCCCTAACATACTTGGCCTAGGGGCGGGAAAGTATAAATCCGGCCTTGGTACCTGCTGGAAGTTTGCTAGCACTCTGCACAGGCAGTGAGGTGTCCATCCCATGGAGGCACAATTGAACACAGGAAAAATTCCCCCTTTTTGCTGCTGCGTGTATCTATTTGGGGAGAAATTTAACCCCTTGTGGCTTTTACTTCATCTGGATCAGGTCACAGAGAGGCTAGAATTTATTTTATGCAGTTCAGCATCCTCCCTGCCGGATTGTACCTTCTGGTAGCCATTTCCTGAAGACAGATGCACATGTTCCCTGCAGCCACTGGCACAATCTTTATTGACCCGAGGAAGCAGGAAGGCACCAGTGAAACACGTTGTCTACTATTGTACAATAAAAAAAATTACTATACTGCTATGTGGAGAGGTAAGCCAACCACATCTTTTTATAATCAGTTTTCAATTATTTTATTTTTATTGGGTGCCTCCACCCACCAGTTATTACGGTTACACCTTTGTTGGGAGCGGAGTTGTTCCGTAGGCTATATAAGTGATTGTGTCTTAGAGCAGTGCTGTCCAACCTCACGAGCATGGAAGGTCATTTTTTCAGAACCCCCCCCCCCCCCGTGGAAAAAAATGCAATTAAAGGACAATTAGATTGGCAGCAATTTCCACAAAATGCAATTTAAGATCTTGGTGAAGTTGTGTGGCGCAGTGCGCCGAAAAACCACGAGGGTTACGTTGTGCTTAGAGTGGCGCCGGAAAATGGGTGTGGCCATGGACCAGAATGCGGGTGTGGCCACGGGTGGAGACAAATTTACATGAACTTAGCAATGTGGGACATTAGATTATGACAGTGGTGGCGAACCTTTTGGAGGCTGATTGCCCAAACTGCAACCCAAAAGTCACTTATCTATCGCAAAGTGGCAACAGCAATTTAAACTACATACAAACGTTTTAACTCATACATGAACATTATGGAAAATCCAAGTTGAAAATAAACTGTGAAGATAAACAATTTCATCCATCCTACTCAACTTATTTTCCGTTTTTAAAAGCTAAAAAAGTAGGTTTAATGCTATTGTCTCATGATGATTCAGCTTTTCCACAGTCTCGCATCGCAGTTCACAATCATGTGACCCCCAACAAGACAAATTCAGCAATCATGAGGCCCCCAACAAATCATGAGGCCCCCAACAAGACAAATTCAGCAATCATGAGGCCCCCAACAAGACACATTCAGCAATCATGAGGCCACCAACAAGACAAATTTAGCAATCATGAGGCCCCCAACAAGACAAATTTAGCAATCATGAGGCCCCCAACAAGACATATTCAGCAATCTTGAGGCTCCCAACAAGACAAATTCAGCAATCGTGATGCCCCCAACAAATCATGAGGCCCCCAACAAGACAAATTCAGCAATCATGAGGCCCCCAACACGACAAATTCAGCAGTCATGAGGCACATAAATAGACAGCATTTCACATAAATAGGCAGAATGCCCCTTTAATATGGTAGACACCTCTTACCTGGCTTCTAAATTCTTCTCTACTGGCTGCTGTGCATGGCTGGCCTGGCAATAGTGTTTTTGGCCGGATTGGGGATGATGTGTGGGCTGAAATGCCTTGCGGTGCTGCTGTGGCCGGGCTGGCGGTAATGCTGTGGTGTGGCCGGATGAGGTAGTGACAGGTGCCCCCCCCCAGTTAGTGACAGGTGTCCCCCCCCCCCCTCAGCTGAGGTAGTGACAGGTGCCCCCCCAGTTAGATAGTGACAGGTGTCCCCCAGATGAGGTAGTGACAGGTGAGTTAGATAGTGACAGGTGTCCCCCCCAGCTAGATAGTGGCAGGTGTCCCCCCCAGCTAGATAGTGACAGGTGTGTGTCCCAGCTAGATAGTGACAGGTGCCCCCTCAGCTAGATAGTGACAGGTGTCCCCCTCAGCTAGATAGTGACAGGTGCCCCCCCAGCTAGATAGTGACAGGTCCCCCCCCAGTTAGTGACAGGTGCCCCCCCCCCAGCTAGATAGTGACAGGTGCCCCCCCCCAGCTAGATAGTGACAGGTGTCCCCCCCAGCTAGATAGTGACAGGTGTCCCCCCCCAGCTAGATAGTGACAGGTGCCCCCTCAGCTAGATAGTGACAGGTGTCCCCCCAGTTAGATAGTGACAGGTGTCCCCCCCCAGCTAGATAGTGACAGGTGTCCCCCCAGTTAGTGACAGGTGTCCCCCCCCCAGCTAGATAGTGACAGGTGCCCCCACCAGTTAGATAGCGAGGTGTCCAGTGCCTCGCCCGTTACCTCTCTCTCCTGTTTCCATGCCTGCATCTCATGGAGACGAGCGGGCCGCAGCAGGTGGCCTGGTGGCCGGATGCGGCCCGTGGGCCGCCAGTTGGACAGCGCCGCCTTAGAGCAACCCAAAAAGTGCAAGTTATTTTTCCCTAACCTTGATTATAAGGTGTTGCATAACAGTCCACACTATTGGCTCCTGGTCTACCTGGTTTACCCGCTATGCTTTTTAATGACGCCAAATGGCTGTGCTTAACACGTGGCCACGCTCAGATGTGACTCAATATGATGGTCACCCCTCCACTGCTTATGCCAAAACCCCAGCAACTGCCCAGCCGATGCACAGGATCGGGTGACAGATGGTGAATTCACAGCCTTCAGAGGGTGAATTTGATGGACACCCATCCTTTGCCAACCTAGATAACTATGTAACGAACACCAGAGGTGCGCAAAGAATTCTCCAGCACAGACAGAGACCACCCCATTTTTTTCTACAGCTCTAAAGAATTAAGGAGCCTAGTCATGAATGTTAAACAAGAAAGTGCCAAAGCTGGTCTACTGCTCAACATCAAGAAAACTAAAGTTATGTCATCTGTTCCAATGAACCCTCTACAAATAGATGGTGAAAAAAAGGTGTGTGTGTGTGTGCGTGTGGTGTGTGTGCGTGTGTGTTCAAATTTGGACAAGGTACTAAAGAATAGAGATGTAACTTAACCAACAAAGACCAGGATAGTTAAAGCTATGGTCTTCCCAGTAGTAACACTTGGCTGTGAAATTTGGACTATAAATAGGGCCATGTATAGAAAAAATTGATGCCTTTGAATTGTGGGTGTGGAGAAAACTGCTAAAAGCTACTGGTCTGCCAGAAGATCTAACCAGCAAATACTTAAAGAAATAAGGCCAGAGTGCTCACTATAAGGGTTGATGCTACTATTAAAGGTCAAAAAGAGATGTTTACCTAAAGAACGGGGAATCCTCACGATTCTATTGAGGCCTCCCTCCGAGCTCCGATGTTCCCCCTTACTCAGCACGGCCTCACTCCACATCAGGGCCGCACTCCTCGCCTGTTACAAGCGCAGCCATGCAGTAGCCGTGCAAGCATGGCCACGCATACTCGTACATAAGGGACTCTGGCTTACTGGGCATGTGCGGATGTGTTCGTACGGCTTCTTCCGAAGGGCCGCGCTCAGCGACGGAGGACATCGAAGCACTGAGAGAAGCCTCAATAGGATTCTGAGGCTTCCCTCTCTCTGAGTAAGTATCTCATTTTATACCCGAACTTCGGCTCGAGTACACTTTAAAACTCAAATACTTTGGTCACATAATGAGAAGACCGCATTCTTCATAGAAAAAAAACAGAGGGCAAAAGAAGCGAAGATGGATAGACAGTATATGTGAAGCTATGAACATGCCTATGCAACAGTTGAAAGAACAGTGACCGACAGATAGACAGATCTGGCGTGCAAAAGCACATATGGTCACGAAGAGTCGCCTAAACAAATGAGGATAAATTCTTAATATTTAAGAAACAATTACCACGTACAACTATTAAATATATCTGTGTGAAAAATCTGCCCAGGCTAAATGATAGCCACAAGACTGGAATCCCTAATTCTGTGTTTTATCTTCTATTCAGCTGACATGCTTGAGACTCTCACGGTTCACCCTCAGGGCAACTGGAGAGATTCACTTCTGCCTACTGAAAAAACATTGCTGTGTAATTTGTCCTGTATAATCAGACATGTTATGGTTACACTTATTATGAAATCTGAATATATAACTTCTGTGAGCGTTTTATATGTTATGTGATGGACCTTCCCTTTGTATGTCTGTATCTTTTTCTCATCTGTTTATTTAACAATAAAAAGATGCATGCGCGCGCACACACACACACTGTACACACACACTGTACAGTCTCACACACACACACACTGTACAGTCTCTCACACACACACACACACACAGTACAGTCTCTCACACACACACACACACACACAGTACAGTCTCTCACACACACACACACACACACACACACACACACACACACACACACACACACTGTACAGTCACACACACACACACACACACACACACACACACTGTACAGTCACACACACACACACACACTGTACAGTCACACACACACACACACTGTACAGTCACACACACACACACACTGTACAGTCACACACACACACACACACTGTACAGTCACACACACACACACACACTGTACAGTCACACACACACACACACACACACACACACACACACACACACACACACACACACACACACACACACACACACACACACACACACACACACACACACACACACACACACACACACACACACACACACACACACACACACACACACACACACACACACACACACACACACACACACACCTCCAGTATTCAACCCTCTTAAGCTGGAATTTTATTGACTCAAGTATAAGTCTACCCAGCAAAGTTATTGGCTGCATTTGGGGACCATTAGAGGTTAATGACTGCACTGCATACAGTATTGCAGCCATAAACCCCTCCTGGCCCTTAATGTGCAGCCAATACCTCCTCCAGGCCCCCAAGTGCTGCAATTATTCACTCCCCTTTATGCATCCTGGTATCCTCCCCCCTTTCCTTGTTAATTGTTGTAGCCAGGACTTTCAAGCCTGTGTTTTCTTGGCATTTCCTTTCCTCAAAGTATCACTTACCACAGGGTAAACTGCTGCAAATGGGAATGTCACTATTAGTACACACATTACTCAGTGTGCTCAGTGTTGCCTGCGACTCGTGTATAAGTCGACCCCTATACTTTTATGAAGTGAATCAGACCTAAATTTCTAGACTTATATACTGTATATCTCTCTGTGTCAAGGGGTACTTGAGGTATTTGCCATACAAAGGGGCAACATGGTAAATACTGCATTCAAAAGGGGCACATACCAAAGTGTTGATAAAAACTGTCCTAAGCTATGGCCTATGTGGCGTATGGATAAATACGGCTCTGAAAAGCAGTCCTGACTTGGTCAAGCATCCACTACACCACTATGGAGGAGAGTGAGGAGAGGATGCTGCTGTTAGTTTGCCTTGAGTAGGAGGACAGCTATGGGTCATGAAGAACCTGATTGCCTTCACTACAAGCACTCTCTTCCTAATTGAGTCAGAAGAGTGTAGTACAGACACATGGTATATAGAGGGGGTGGTGCTTGTGATGGACAGGGGTAGAGATTCTGCCAGTCAGGGAAGGGTTTCCAACATTACAGCCATTGACCGTCATTGGCCTACTCACTACCGTCAGAAGCACAGCCCGCCATCTATTTCCTAGATTCTTTAGGTGGGCATGAAATGACATAACTATTGTTTACATCTGTAGATTGCAGGGACACTGTGCAGTAGTGGCCACATCTCTCAATCCAGACAACTAAGTTAGATTTTGATTGAAAGTGTATCTGCACCTACCAAACAATATGACACTAACAGTAACAGCGCCCAAAGACACTGACCGGCTGAACTGGTAGACATGGGTTGTTTTGGCAAATGAATAATCGTATTGTCTGACCAATGACTGTTCTTGGCTGAAAAACTCATCTGCTGAGATGGATTCTTTATGGCCAAGGATGGAACAGTCATTGTGCAACCATGGCAACCCAGTGACGGTGAAATTACAAAACTCCATACACACCATTAGGCTTGTTTATTAAAATAGAGTCAATAGGCTTCGATCCAGCAGATATTGCTCTGCTGTCTGTATGGTTCAGTCAGCAGATGGTAAGCTGTTTACTACTCACACTCCTAGGAGTTCTGGTTCACCATGAGCTTGCTGGGCACTCTGTAACTCTTAGTTTTGGTAATAGATCAAAAACCCTTGTGAGGGTTGTTTAGGTGTCGTTTGTCCCTTTGGATAATAGATGACCTCACTTCCTGTCTTACTGACAGCTGGCAACCATACAGAGTGAGCTCTGGTTGTCACCCAAGTAAAATTGGCAGTATTGCTCAAGTGGAAGGGCTGTGGAGTCTGGAGTCTGGATTTTTATACCAAATACACAGCCCTGGTAAGTGTTAGACTAAGGAGTCAGAGTCGTGGAGATGGAGCCATTTGGGGTACCTGGAGTCGGAGTTGGAGTCAGAGTTGGTGGTTTCATAAACTGAGGAGTCAGAGTTGGATGATTTTTGTACAGACTCCACAGCCCTGTCCAGTGGGGACACAATTTTGGGTGAAAACTCAGGGAAGTGAGATCCCCTCTTTCAGGAGACTTCTACTCAATGCAGAACCTCTGAAAGAGGTGTTAGCTCTGCCTCATTCTGTCCAAAGATAATATTTACAAAAATGTGGTTGGAGTTCTACTTTAAGTTTTATACTAAGCATCACTTGCTCTTCTCTGTAGTCCATGTAATCAAATGCTTCCCTGATTGCCCCACAGGGTCCCCCAATAAAAGAGGGGTTCAGAGGTTTTGTTAGTGTTGGTTCTGGGGTGTCTTTACTTGAACTATTTAAAAATGAGTCAGATATGGGGGATTTTCGAGGGTGAATAGGGGAACATTTGTTGAACCCAGGGAATTGTAATTAAAGAGGCCCTGTAGTGACATATAATAGTATGCAGTAAATTATTCAGGATACCCACTTTCACAGTAATTTTCCTGGTTTCAACATCAGAAACACTTAATATATCTAATATATATCTATATATTGCTGTATATTCAAGTGTAGCCCCACCCTCCCCATGAGGCTCAGCCTAGGCTGTTTATTTTGCAGAATTCTCCACAACAGAGCATTCTGGGAGACAAGGCATTATTTTCACTGGTTTCAGAATAATCCAAAACAAACATTCCGCAGAGCTGCACCTGACTGGACTAAAGAGGTCACCAGCTGTGATAAATGTCAGATTGTTAATCAGGTTGAGGAAAGGTTTTAACATGGGCAAACACTAACTTAATAATGTTAAATGAATAATGTAAAAAAAATATAAAGCAGCAACATGCATTACATTTTTTTCACTACAGTTTCCCTTTAAAGGACACCCGAAACGAAAATTAACTAATGAAATAAACAATTGTATCCATTTTCCTTCTCTTAAAAACGACTTTTTAAGATATTTCACAGTTTTATTTTATGTTTAAATCTACTTTTTAAGTTTTAACTGTTTTATTGTTTTTGCTCAATGACACATTCATTGAAATATGCCGGAGCTAAAATCTACGAACTATTGACTCTTTTTTTTTTCTCTTTCCTGCTCTCAGAAGCCATTTTCTGATAGGTAAGTGTTTTATAGTTGGAATTTCTTATCAGTGAGGGTCACACTGTAGTCAGGACTGAGTCAGCCACTTACATACCTGATATTTAACTCTTTCAGGCAGAGAAAGAAAAAAAAGGAACACAGCATAGTTATTTGTGTGCTTGGCACTGTACATACCCATGTCTATCTCATCATGTCAAACGTCACTTCGGGAATCCTTTAAAGCGTTGTATATAATGTATGATATTTATGTAAGTTCATGTTCACTTTCACCTGCAGGAAATCCATCACAATTTGGGGCCCCTTGACACCCACTAGGCCCCAAGAACCTGCCTAGGGTTGCCTGGTGGATGATTCGCTGTTTACTTTATAATGACCAATGATAAGCACACGTCCCCTGCAAACATTCAAATCATTGGTATATACATGTACCAGAGGTCCATGCCTACTGTGATGCTCTCCTGCTACCATGTGACTACAAGTCCCAGCATGCCGCGCCTACGGAAGCCTGAGGCTCCAAAATAAATATTCCTAAGATGTAAAAATAATGAAATTAAGCGCAACAAGGCGATTCATACTCACACTGTATGGAGGGGTGGGTAAGGAGATTTTGGAGACTACTCTTAGCAAGTGCCCATTTTTTTTGTGGCTAATGTGAGAGATGGAGGTGTTAACCACAATGGCGTTCATATCGTTTAATTCAAACGTAAACGGGTACGGTTCGGGCAGCGGAACGAGCGTTTCAACTTCATAAGTATCTGCCTCCTGGCCTGCAGGCCACAGATCGCTCATAGTTCCCGTAGACCAGAGAGTTGTGTGGGACTCCATTGTAGGGTCTACAGGGATCCTACTTCAGATAGGTGAGACGATACTGAAAACTCCTTTCCATAGGCAGAAGCAGAGAAGCAAGAGCGAAACATGTTGCTTTTGTCATCAGCCAGGTAACGTGAGCCTGGAGACAATTCTGAGGCTTATAGCAGATATGAAATGGAAGGTGACGCTTCTTTAAATGGGCCACATAATCCTTTGATTGGAGAAGGTTCCATGTTTGCGCAGGAAGGTAATATCCGTCAAGTGGAAGAAACGCATCATGCAAAGCAGCCAGGATGGATGCAAACCATCAGACGTAGCTTTCCTATGACTAGGTCGGTGGAGCAGCTCACCAGCCTGGACTGTCAGTTCACTGGTGGCAGCTCGGATGAAGAAGTCAGATGATCTGGCCACCTCAGTCTACGTAGCATCATCAGTGATGAGCCAAGTGCAAGTCCTGGATGACCCAACCCAAGTCCTCCTGTCAACAAGAGGATGGTATAGTCATGCTGGGGAAAGAGCGGGAGACGTCACTGGATGGAGGAGAAGGAACTTTCCTTAACAGCTCTCTTCAGAGCCAGGATGTCTTCTGAGGGAAATGACAAGTCCGTAACCTCCCAGTGAGCAGAAATTGTTTAGCTGGCTGCTTTCCGTGTGAACGAAGCACAGGCAGATGGGAGTGGCCTGATACCTTCAGGCAGGTAAACATTAACTCATAGCAGGCCAAAGGGGCATGCAGTGTGAGTGACTCTGAACAATGCATAAGCAGTGCCTGGAGCACGAACTGTACTAATGATATACGCCTGCCATCTACCTGTCTGCAGTTCAAGTTGTAGGAGGATAAATGCCACCAACAGATAGGTTGTGCAGCCAGCAAGTAGGGGGACTCTTCTCCAAGCAGACAGGAAGGACAGGTTGGCCAAATGAACAAGCTTAAAGAGCTACTCCTCCCGCAGCTAAAATTATCAGTTTCACAAGGGTCACACAGTAATAACCTTTCAAAAACAGTACTTTTCTTCCCAGCTCTATAATTAATTATTATTGTTCACAGAACTGAGGGTGAGCAGAAGGTTAGATCAGGTGTGGTCAGAACCAGGACTGTGGAGTCAGGCCAAAAATCATTGAACTCCAACTCCGACGTTTATGAAACCACCGACTCAGAGTACCAAACATTGCTCTGACTCCTCGACTCCAACTCCACAGCCTTTACAGGGCTATGGAGTGGGTACAAAAAAAAATTAATCGGAATCCAACTCAGACTCCTCAGTTTATGAAACCACTGCCTCCGACTTCAGGTATCCAAAAATTGCTCGACTTCTCGACTCCGGCTCCACAGCCCTGGTCAGAACCATTGGCACCTAGCCATCGTCAAGTGTCCAGCATCTCCCTTCCTACATCCTTTTCCTTGTTCCTGCTCACACCATTTTCTGCAATCTTTCGGGGCCTCCTGCTGCATCACCTCTATTCCCCCTGCTAGCGTTATGTGATGCCAGCGGACAGAGGGGGCACAAGAGGCATGAGAACCAGAAAAGGCAAGCAGGAACTATGCAGTAGGCAAATGCTGCTCGGAAGTGAGCTCTGCAAGGGAGTAGTGGATCCACCACTTGGAGCACCTATATGGCAAGCATTAGAACAAGGGAGACTAAGGGTTCCACTCTACATAAAAGAGGACACAGTGAAGAAACTATAAAAGGGGGTAAAATAACTGGAAACACTAACTGAAGGCACTGAAACATGAAGGATACCAACGACACTAGGACAGAGGCTTACACTAAAAGAGAGACACTAAAGGGCACTACAACCGGTGGAACACAGCAATGTAATCTCCGGGACGAATCGGAACCAGCAAGTCTTGCGCCCCAAACTCTGCCCTCCACTGAACCCACAAATCCCAGCTTGGGCTAGAACCACACTATAACCCATCTAGCCCGCCCACACACTTCTCTATGCTCCATGCATAGCTCCAGGGTGGTGAGCCCAGGTTCACAAACCTGGGCACCTCTTGTGCCTAGTGCCAAGTTCAGTCCTGACGGAGAGTACAGAGAGTACAGTACATAGTCATGTCACAGACGGTCCTCAGAGGAGCTCACAATCTAATCCTACCATAGTCACAGTCTAATGTCCTACCATATTATTATTATGTATTTATATAGCACTGACATCTCCTGCAGCACATTACAGAGTACATAGTCATGTCACTGACTGTCCTCAGAGGAGCTCACAATCTAATCCTACCATAGTCATAGTCTAACACCCTACCATACTATTATTATTAAGTATTTATATAGCACTGACATCTTGTGCAGCACATTTCAGCATATAGTCATGTCACTGACTGTCCTCAGAGGAGCTCACAATCTAATCCTAACAGAGTTACAGTCTAATGTCCCTACAATATAATTATTATGTATTTCTATAGCACTGACATCTTCTGCAGCACATTACAGAGTACATAGTCACGTCACTGACTGTCCTTAGAGGAGCTCACAATCTAATCCTACCATAGTCATAGTCTAACACCCTACCATACTATTATTATTATTATGTATTTATACAGCACTGACATCTTCAGCAGCACATTACAGAGTACATAGTCATGTCACTGACTGTCCTCAGAGGGGCTCACAATCTAATCCTACCATAGTCATAGTCTAACACCCTACCATACTATTATTATTATGTATTTATACAGCACTGACATCTTCTGCAGCACATTACAGAGTACATAGTCACGTCACTGACTGTCCTTAGAGGAGCTCACAATCTAATCCTACCATAGTCATAGTCTAACACCCTACCATACTATTATTATTATGTATTTATACAGCACTGACATCTTCAGCAGCACATTACAGAGTACATAGTCATGTCACTGACTGTCCTCAGAGGGGCTCACAATCTAATCCTACCATAGTCACAGTCTAACGCCCCACCATATTATTTTTATGTATTTATACAGCACTGACATCTTCTGCAGCACATTTCAGAATATAGTCGTGTCACTGACTGTCCTTAAGAGGAGCTCACAATCTAATCCTAACAGAGTCACAGTCTAATGTCCCTACAATATGATTATTATGTATTTAAACAGCACTGACATCTTCTGCCGCACATTACAGAGTACATAGTCATGTCACTGACTGTCCTCAGAGGAGCCATAACCACAGTCACATTCTTATGTCCCTATCGTAGGGTAAGTGCAATTTTGTTCACAATATAAAACGCATTTTTCCCCCCAAAAAATGGGAGAAAATGTCCCTGAAGCTTATATTCCAAAGACAGGGAGTCCCCAACTTATGAACACCCAACAAATACAGTAATTTATCTGTACATTTTGAGGATGTGGAAGGCAATCAGAGTGTACAGAAACCCACACAAACACAGGGAAGAAATACAAACTCCATGCATGTAGTGTGCTGGCCCCAGGCCCGGATTTACATCACAGGAGTCTATAGGCCCAGATGTCCTGGCGCCTTAGACTTCTCCCTCCATGTACCTGCAAACCCCCACTGAACCGCACTGCGAGTTTGCTGGCTGGCCCAGCTTTCACTTCTCCCTTACTTCCCTTGCATGTCATAGGTAGCTACAGGTGCACCTTAGTATTAGGTAGCCAGAGCTATCCTCAGTATTAAGTAGCTAGTGGTGCCAAGTATTAGGTAGCTAGAGGAACCTCTCATTTATACTCTCATCAGGACTCTGCATAGGGAAGGAGGGAGTGAGGCACTCAGAGAGGAGGGAGCCACCTTTCCATCATCATGCACTTGAAACAAAAAGAAAAACAGAGAGCCCAATATAGTGCAGTAAGTCTAGCAATTGTTGGCAAAATAATTAACAGATGTGGATATACTCACAAACACGGGTTACCACATAGGCAACCACTCGCAATGCAGGTGGGGAGCATTAGAACCTGACCCCACTCAGGTTTAAGAAGTCGCTCTCTGTAGATAGAAAGAAGAGGAGAGTCCCCTCCACCCAAGGTGGACTATATACAGGATCTTCTCAAAAAATTAGCATATTGTGATAAAGTTCATTATTTTCTGTAATGTACTGATAAACATTAGACTTTCATATATTTTAGATTCAAATATACACAACTGAAGTAGTTCAAGCCTTTTATTGTTTTAATATTGATGATTTTGGCATACAGCTCACGAAAACTCAAAATTCCTATCTCAAAAAATTAGCATATTTCATCCGACCAATAAAAGAAAAGTGTTTTAAAAACAAAAAAAGTCAACCTTCAAATAATGATGTTCAGTTATGCACTCAATACTTGGTCGGGAATCCTTTTGCAGAAATGACTGCCTCAATGCGGCGTGGCATGGAGGCAATCAGCCTGTGGCACTGCTCAGGTGTTATGGAGGCCCAGGATGTTTCGAAAAGCGGCCTTAAGCTCATCCAGAGTAATACCATGGTCAGTGAACCATTTACCAGTGGTTTTGGCACTGTGCGCATGTGCCAGGTCGTGCTGAAAATGAAATCTTCATCTCCATAAAGCTTTTCAGCAGATGGAAGCATGAACCCACTTTTGAACCAGAAACAGCGGCAGAAGCGCCTGACCTGGGCTACAGAGAAGCAGCACTGGACTGTTGCTCAGTGGTCCAAAGTATTTTTTCGGATGAAAGCAACTTTTACATGTCATTCGGAAATCAAGATGCCAGAGTCTGCAGGAAGACTGGGGAGAGGGAAATGCCAAAATGCTTGAAGTCCAGTGTCAAGTACCCACAGTCAGTGATCGTCTGGGGTGCCATGTCAGTTGCTGGTGTTGGTCCACTGTGTTTTATCAAGGGCAGGGTCAATGCAGCTAGCTATCAGGAGATTTTGGAGCACTTCATGCTTCCATCTGCTGAAAAGCTTTATGGAGATGAAGATTTCATTTTTCAGCATGACCTGGCACCTGCTCACAGTGCCAAAACCACTGGTAAATGGTTTAAGGACCATGGTATTACTTTGCTCAATTGGCCTGCCAACTCTCCTGAACTGAACCCCATAGAGAATCTGTGGGATATTGTGAATAGAAAGTTGAGAGACGCAAGACCCGACACTCTGGATGAGCTTAAGGCCGCTATCGAAGCATCCTGGGCCTCCATAACACCTGATCAGTGCCACAGGCTGATTGCCTCCATGCCACGCCGCATTGAAGCAGTCATTTCTGCAAAATGATTCCCGACCAAGTATTGAGTGCATAATTGAACATAATTTTTTGAAGGTTGACCTTTTTTGTTTTAAAAACACTTTTCTTTTATTGGTCGGATGAAATATGCTAATTTTTTGAGATAGTAAATTTGGGTTTTCATGAGCTGTATGCCAAAATCATCAATATTAAAACAATAAAAGGCTTGAACTACTTCAGTTGTGTGTATTTGAATGTAAAATATATGAAAGTCTAATGTTTATCAGTACATTACAGAAAATAATGAACTTTATCACAATATGCTAATTTTTTGAGAAGATCCTGTACTGTGCAAATTTGGACAGAGGCGCCAGGCAGGTTAAAACGATCTAAAAAAAAAAAAAAAAAAGGAGGAGTACAGGTGGACTTACCTCCTGAAATGATGGACAATAGTGGCAGAGGCACATTGCCACTATTGGACCTTTTTGAGGTAAGATGGAATTCCCTATTCATTCAAAGAGCTATACTTCCCTTTTATAGATGATCCTTTTGCGGCTATGTAGATAGTTATGACACCACCATGGATACACGGGTATTGTCACTATATAATAACTTACGCTGATATATATAACTTATGCTGACAATTGAATGAAACGTTATTTATGTGCTGTTTCATGATAGATTCTTGTACTACTTTGGTCGCATTCCTCATTACACATGGGGCCTGATTTACTAATGCTTGGCGCGATTTTTTCGCGCTAAGCATCTTTTGCACGCGCATACATTTGCACGCGCTGTGTTTGCGCGGGATTCGTCTTTTTGGACGTGCGGGGCCCAATATGGGTCTATGGGCTTTGCGCGTCCGGGGCGGCGCATTGCTATCGCGGATGTTTGGAGGAGCAAACAAACAATTAGACATGCAAAGGGGCTTATCGCCCTTTGGTAAATCAGGCCCTTGGTGTTTGCACGTCTCCTGTCACAGCAGATCGCCCCTTCTGTGACAGACATAATATGTCATTTTTGCATTTTGTATTATGATGGCAAGCTCTTAGGGTCGTGTTTTGTTTATTGTATATGGTTTATGGTTTGTATGCTTGATTTTTAGCTTGTACTCCTTGCCTGATGAAGCGGGTTATGCCTGCGAAACGCGTTGCGGAGTGCCAAATAAATTGTTATTTGCGATTTGAACAATCTCGATTGTCCACAATTTCAGGAGGTAAGTCCACCTGTACTCCTCCTTTTTAGTTGTTTTTAGATCATTTTAACCTGCCTGGCGCCTCTATCCAAATTTGCACCTTTCCATCATCAGGCGCCTGTAGGCATGAGCCTAAAGTGCCTTATGGTAAATCCGGCTCTGCCTAGCCCAATAAGAACCCAGGACCCAGCGCTGCACGGCCGGAGTAACATCCACTATACCAAAATGCCACTTGTAATGAACACAGCTGATTGTCTTAGGCATTGAGTGAGCATGTAAGCTTTACTGTTACACAGTGTGACTACTAAGACTTTGCCGTAAGCTGGGCTGATAGCTTTATGTGACTTTTAGTGTTGCTGTAAAGTGTTAATTAGGCATTGCCTTCAGGAAGAACCCGGTCACTGTGAGCAGAGTACAGCATGACTGTACAAGTCTCCGGCACCTGCTGACATATTATATAATGCGCCATAAATCAGAGCTCTGATCAAACCACAAATAAGAGTTGACAGACTATCGAGGTAATGTGTGAAATCACTCGCTCATCAGAGGGAAGAGCCGGACAGGCTGATCTCTCAGCACAGTGCTTTATTGGGTAAAAACATCAACCAACTCCTACTTATAGGGGCATTATGGCGAAAAACTGCAAACATGTGCAAACACATACAAATAAGTACATTTTTTCCAGGTTTTGGACTAGTCCATCTCTTCTTAGGCGATGCTCAGGGATTTATTTATTTTCAAAAGCACTTAGTGAATGGCAGTTGCTCTGTTCCAACTGCAAACTGTGTAGCGAGCAGGGAGGCTGGCCAGCATCATTGTTTAAATCCTTTTTAGGGAATCCTACTAATATAATAAATGGGAACGTTCGGATGTTTGGATGTTTGTTACTCGATCACGCAAAAATGGCTGAACGGATTTGAATGAAATTTGGCACACACATAGTACACTACCTGGAATAAAGTATAGGATACATTTTATTCCCATAACCAAAAAGGGGGCGGATACAAATACACATTTCACTGGAAAATGTAAACAGCAGACATTCTTACACTGTTAATGGCAGGGTTCTCAAACTTTGCACAGTTGGTCGCTGGGTGACTGGGATTAATATTCAGAAAAGTGGGTGGAGTCTATAAAAGCCAATCAAAATTAACCTATTGATTTTCAAGGGGAATATTTACATTGCTGCCATTCTTGCACTGTTAATGGCGCAAGTCTCAAACCTGGTACAGTTGATCATTGGGTGACTGGGGTTCAATTTCAGAAAGGGGGTGGAGCCACAAACAGCCAATTAGATTTGTTTCATTCCAATGCAAATTATTGATACCAAACAACGCAAAGCTCACAAACTTGGTAATTGATTAATTGTGTGTTAGGGTTAGAAAAGTGGGCACAGCCAACACAAGCCAAATACATAAGCGGGCAACGCCGGGTCATAAGTGGGCAGGGACAAATACAAATTTTACTGGGAAAATGTAAACAGCAGACATTCTTACACTGTTAATGGTAGGGTTCTCAAACTTTGCACAGTTGGTCACTGGGTGACTGGGGTTAATATTCAGAAAAGTGGGTGGAGCCTACAAAAGGCAATCAAAAATTACCTATTGATTTTTCAGGGGAATATTTCATTGCTGCCATTCTTGCACTGTTAATGGCACAAGCCTCAAACCTGGTACAGTTGATCATTGCGTGACTGGGGTTTAAATTTATAAAAGGGGGTGGAGCCACAAACAGCCAATATGATTTGTTTCATTGCAGGTTATTGATGCCTAAGACCGCATAGCTCACAAACTTGGTAATTGAGTAACTGATTAATTGTGTGTTAGGGTTAGGAAAAGTAGGCGCAGCCAGCACCTGCAAAATACATAATCGGGCCATGCCGGGTCATCCGTGGCGGAGACAAATGCAAATTTCACTGAGAAAATGTAAACTGCAGCAATTCTTACACTTTTAATGGTAATGTTCTCAAACTTTGCACAATTGGTTACTGGGTGACTGGGATTAATATTCTGAAAAGTGGGTGGAGCCTACAAAAGCCAATCAAAATTCACCTATTGATTTTCAAGGGGAATATGTAATTGCTACCATTCTTGCACCGTTAATGGCACAAGCCTTACGCCTGGTACAGTTGGTCATTGGGTGACTGGGGTTCAAATTCAGACAAAGGGGTGGAGCCACAAACAGCCAATCAGATTAATTTAATCTCAATACAAATTATTGATGCCAAAGACCGCAAAGCTCACAAACTTGGTTATTGAGTAATTGTGTATTAGGGTTAGAAATAGTAGGCGGAGCCAACACCAGCCAAATACATAACTCAACAATGTTAGGAAATAAGTGGGTGGAGAAAAATACAAATTTCATTGCGCAAATGTAAACTGCAGCCATTCTTACACTGTTAATGGTAGGGTTCTCAAACTTTGCAGAGTTGGTCACTGGGTGACTGGGATTAATATTCAGAAAAGTGGGTGGAGCCTATAAAAGCCAATCAAAATCTACCTATTGAAGGGGAATATTTAATTGCTGCCATTCTTGCACTGTTAATTACCTGTACCTGTTACAGTTGGCCATTGGGTGATTGGGGTTCAAATTCAGAAAATGGGTGGAGCCACATCCAATCAGATTAATTTTATTTAATTGCAAATTATTGATGCCAAAGACCGCAAAGCTCACATACTTGGTCATTAAGTAATTGTGTGTTAGGGTTAGGAAAAGTAGGCAGAGCCAACACCAGCCAAATACATACCATTACCCGGGCAACGCCGGGCGTCCAGCTAGTATCTTTATAAAAAATAAAAGCCTTGCTGAGAATCCCCTATGAAGAGATGGACTAGTCCAAAACCTGTCACTTCTGTCAGATTTCTACTACCTACTGTAAGTGACAGCAACATAGGAGAAAAGTAATTTATGGCTCATTTTACTCTGGAAAAAACGTATTTCTTATTTGTCTGTTTGCACATATTTTAAATTTTAGAATTTTTCGCAATAGTGCCCCTTTAAAGGGCAACTGCTAAAGACAGGAATATGGAGGCTGCCCTATTTATTGCCTTTTAAGCAATACCAGTTGCCTGGCTGCCCTGCTGATCCTCTGCCTCTGATACTTTTAGCCATAGCCCCTGAACAAGCATGCAGCAGATCAGGGGCCATAATATGCAATTCATTTTTTCTCCTTGGTTTTCTCCGAGGAGATATTTTTTTCATTTTCAATTTTAAATAACTTTTTAGCACTTTGCAATTGAAAAAGTACCAAAAAGTTGGTGAAAAAGTACTATCAAAACTATTTTGAACACTTGTTTTCTTGCTGGTGGTTTAAAAAGCATTTTTTTTTTTTACAAGTTGTGAAAATATCACAAAAGAGAAAACTCAGGTGAAAAAGTGAATTGCTTATGTGTGGGCCCTGGTGTTTCTGACAAGATTAGCTGCATGCTTGTTTCTGGTGTTATTCAGACACTGCTGCAGCCAAATAGATCAGCAGGACTGTCAGGCAACTGGTATTGTTTAAAAGGAAATAAATATGGCATCCTTTATATACTTCTCACTTCAGTTGTCCTTTAAAGCGGTATCGTCGCCATAAAAATCAAATTTCAACAGCAACTGGTCTGAGTGTATTAAGTCAGTGTTTCTCAACATTTTATTGGTATGTACCCCTTTTAAAACCCTGTACTCACCAAGTACCCCCTAGCATAGTAAACATTATCACACGTACCCCTTGACAAATATATATTGAATCGTAGTACATTATAATTGGTTCTAAACCATTTCCAAGCATTTGCTATTGCTTTTAATTAGCTAAAATACTAATTTGGTGGTGTTTAAATAAGATTTATCATTTTCTAAAACTCTAAATTTGTTATTTTTGGTTAAGTATAATCAAGCCTGAGTACCCCCTATAACCCTCAGAAGTACCCCCTGGGGTACGCGTACCACACGTTGAGAACCTATGTATTAAGTGATAAAGATGCTAAGCCTGCATTCAAAACTTTCAAAACTTTTTCTGCTGTTATGATTTGGAGTTATCACATACTTAAGGAGCACTGGCCCTTTAGTAGTCGTGCCAAAGAATTGCATGCTGGGGGTTCATTTTATCTATAATCTATTCCTCCTCTTCCCTTTATTTCCCTGCCAGCTGCTTATCTGAAACCTAATCCCCTACTCACTTGTGTTTACAAGCAAGACTGAGGCGACTCAGCGATTGGAGGAGACAAGAAAAAAAGTAAAGGGCAGAAATGACATCACGAGTTAGCCTTGACTGTGGGCAAAAGACATGGCCCCCACCAGGAACAGAATTCTCGTCATTTACTATATAACATTCACTGAAATCAAAATGTGGACAGTATAATACATGTGTTATGTAAGTAGATCAGGTATTTATCTACTTATATATATTTTTTTCCCTGGCATAGTATGGCTGATCCTACTGCTTTAAAGATGCCCTATAGTGACAAAGTAGAATGCAGTAAATGTTTCAGGATACCCACTTTTTTACATTATTTTTCCAATATCTATATACTGCTGTTTATTGGTATGTAGCCCCACCTTTTCAGTGATACTTAGCCTAGGCTGTTTAGCTATGCATAACTCTCTTCCCACAGCATTTTGGGAGAACAGGTATTATTTTCACTGGCTTTGTAACACGGAGTACACAAACATACGATACTTTAGCCATTGCCCCTGAACAAGCATGCAGCAGATCAGGCGTATGACATTGTCGGATCTGACAAGATTAGCTGCATGCTTGTTTCTGGTGTGACCCAGACACTACTGCCGCCAAATAGACCCGCAGGATGGTCTTGCTTAAAAGAAAACAAATATGGCAGCCTCCATATCACTCTCACATATTGTTTTTCACATGTTGGTTTTACACTTAAAGTGTACGTTGTGGTGTGATGCCCCGCCCCCTAGCACCATTACACAAAAAACATATGACCCTGCGACAGAGTACTCCGACAAGGTCACTTTGCATGCTTGTTCAGGGTATATGGCTAAATGAGGATCAGCAGGACTGCCAGGCAATCTGCATAGGTTAAAAGGAAATGTATATGTCAACCTCCATACCCTCTTAGATCAGGTAAAACCGCATGTAGCATAGATTCACAAAAACATGAATACATTGCTTGTACGCCCTGCACTCTGACAGAGTCCAGTAAACTCAATGAAAACTTTTTTTTTTTCACAAATATGCATGCACCCTAACATAAATGCCAAATGTGCATATTGCAAGGGGCCCTAAATCTCAAATCCAGGAATGTTTTCTTCTAACTACCCGTATATACTCGCATATAAGCCGACCCGCGTATAAGCCGAGGTACCCACTTTTTCCTCAGAAACCAGGAAAAGGTGATTGAGTCACGTATAAGCCCCCTCCACAGTAGCCTGATGTGCCCTCTGTGCAAGTCACTCCTTCTCCCCATAGCCAGATGTGTCCCAAGGATGATACAGCTGTGTCTCAGGACGCCACTAGATGGCATCATAGATATGAGACACAGCGATTGCCACACAGGAAGAATCTCTGATCATTGCACTGCTGGCATGTTCCTTGCACTCCGCTCCACAAGCCAGGGGACACAGGTTGTTTTGAGCAGCGCACTCTGCACACCATGTTGCAGGGGATGGAGGGCACGAACACAGCAGGGAGCCAGCTGGCAAGAGCAGGATCATTAGTGCACGATCCTTACGCTCCTCTGCCAGTAACAAAACCTGCTCCACCATCCATTCTGCTCCACTGACTCGCATACAAGCTGAGGGGGTAACGTTTCAGCACATCTTTTGTGCTGAAAAATTAGGCTTATACGCAGGTATATACAGTAATCTCCCCTATCATGCCTGCTCAGTTCACCTAACAATGCACACTCACCTTCCCAGTACTCTATACCTATGGGTGCTCTCAACCTTAAGTTCCATGTAACCCTGCCTTCCGTGGGCTCCTCCCAATCACTTTAGCTCTGATTGCATTTGATCCCCCTCCACTAGCCATGCTCCATATCAATTACCCTTGCTCAGATCCAAGATTGCCACACAAGGGTTTAACAGCCATGCCCCCTGCCCCTTAATGGCCATGCCCCCTTCAGTTGCTGGCAGGAGTTGGGGTAAGTAGAAGGAGCACCACTCTCGCCACCAGGAGTGACAGAAAAACACCTTGCATCTGCAAAGGCACAGTGGCCTTTCTCCCAAACAACAATGAGACCCAGTCACATGAGTATAATGGGGGCTTTGGAGGGCAGCTCTTAGTGTTAGTTGGAGGGGGCAGACAGGAGTTTAAAACACAGCATAGACAGACTCAATCAACCCAGCAGTGATCTCGAATAGTGGCCTTTACTATGCCCAGTGCTGGATCCTCTACAAAACAATTAGAGGCAGCTGCCTAGGGCCTTAAGAGAGTATAGGGGCCTAGTGGATGCTAGCCACCAAATCTAGCTAAAAAAAGCCAGGTGACCCTCAGCAGTGAGCAAACAGTGCTAACTTGCCTAGGGACCTATTTTTTTGAATCATTTTCTGCCCCAATGAGTCCCAAAATTGGATTACTTTTAAGCCATTGATGAATATACCTGTCCAGATACCCCACAAACCATGTGACCTCTGCCTGGGCACTGTACAGGGCAATGGGCAGCTATGCCTTATACAATGGGTGGCAGGAAACATGGCAGAGTCATGGCTGGGGCAAGAGCTATACATTACAAATGTTATTCCTAATGATTGTCCAATTCAATGAAACCTCATTTAAATGACAAAATAGCTGATTAAGCAATGAAAACTATCTTCTGGAGGCAGACTTTACACAGGATGGTTGGCCTACATTATGTAATGATGCAGTAAGGGAGGCCCCCCGGTGGCCAGAAAATACTGCTTCTGTTTCAGAAAGCAGGAGATACCAGCAGCTAGTACAACACTGGATGCCTGGTGAGCAGGTCTCAAGCTACCTGAACACTTGCCGATGTCTTGTCTCAGCTGGATTGCTCATACAGCTTGCATAGCATCAAAAATGAAAAAAAGAGAAGGCACACTAATGGCTGCAAATAACTTGCTGTGTATTAGCGAACAAGACACTACATGTTACGGAGGACTAACCTCCTTCATCAGGTGTAAAACAGCAATGAAGCGTACAACATCCGGTGCCGTCTCTTTTTTCATTTCTGATACCAGCAGCTAGGCCTGGCCACATACCATCAGTATTGATCAGGGTCAGGGATACGGACTATTATCTTCTGTTTCCACTGGGACACCAGCCAAATGTATGGGCGCATTAAGTAATTGTACGTACTTACAGTTATAAGAAAAAGTGGTGTATATTAAAAAAATATCAGTAAAACTTACGTGTGCACATAGCACATGAAGCGTACCAGAGGCAAACCTAAAGCAAAAATTAGTTACTGTATATACTCGCGTATAAGCCTAATTTTTCAGCATGATAAATGTGCAGAAGAGTTACCCCTCTCGGCTTATATGCGGGTCAGTGGAGCAAAAGAGATGGTGGAGCAGGTTTTGTTACTGGCAGAAGAGTGTAAGGATTGGTCACCAATGATCCTGCTCTTACCAGCTGGCTCCCTGCTGTGTCTGTGCCCCCATCCCCTGCAACATGGTGTGCAGAGTGCACTGCTCAAGACTACCTGGCACAAACAAAGAGATATAGTTGGCACTACAGCACTAGAAAGCTGATGCTGGGGTGGTGCGGACAGGATTCTCGCACTTCTCATCTTGTGGTGCAACCTGCTTGCTCTGATAGAGATAAAGAGTGACTTGTACATGGAATGAAGAGAAGGAGGTGCAATCGGCACTGCAGGTGCTTTATTCCATAATTGCAGTAGGTAAAACAATACACATATAGGGTATCATATGAAGTCACATACCATATGCAAGAATTGCGGTGGGTGCTGGGCAAAAGATGCCTGACAGCCGTTTTGCGCTAGATATGCGCTTCAACGGAGGCGCCTCCGTTGAAGCGCATATGTAGCGTGAAACTGGCTTGTGGAGCGAAGGTGCAAGCAACGTGTCAGTGGTGCAATGATCGGGGGTTCTTCCTGTGTGGCAATCACTGTTTTTCATATCTATGACGCCATCTAGTGGCTTCTTAACCACTTAGGGGATTTGCATATGCGCTGTGCTGGGTGGGCTCTTCAGCCCCTAGCACAGATCACGTTGCAGGCAGGGCGATCAGACTTCCCCCCCTTTTTTCTCCACTAGGGGGTTGTCCTGCTGGGGGGTCTGATCGCCGCCGCCTGTTTGTGCCTTGCGGGGGAGGGGCTCCTCAAAGCTCCCCTCCGCAGCGCTATTCCGCCCTTCCTCTCCTTCTCTCTACAGGCGGTACAGGACGGCGATCCATCCTGTACCGCCTCTGATAGGCTTCAGCCTATCAGATGCCGGCGATCCCCGATCAGGAAACGGCCGCTTACTGACAGGAAACCCACTTACGACCAACCGCTGCCTATCGGCGTTAGGCGGTCGTTAAGTGGTTAAGACACAGCTGTATGATCCTGGGGCACATCTAGCTATGGGGTGGGGGGCCAACTTGTACTGGGGTAACATCTGGCTATGTTCCATGGCTGCGCTCCTCTTCATGAAGGAGTACGGCCGTACTGCGCAAGTGAGGCCGTGCTTATGCAGTTAGCTGGAGCTGCTTGTCCACGAGCAGCTCCGTATATAGCACAGGCATGGCCATACTCCTGCAGGTGCAGCACGGCTGCAGTCATGGATGAAGAGGAGCAAGGGGGCAAACCTCTAGTAGGTTCCGAGCGGTGGCGGTAATCTGGAGGAGGTAAGCATTTCATATCTTAGATAAGTATAAAATGTTTTGCTTTAAAGGACATCCAAGGTGAAAATAAACTGATGAGAAAAACTATTGCATCTATCCTCCTCCTCCTAAAAATTACTTTTTTTTAGATATCCCACAGTTTTATTTTATATTTAAGTTTTTATGGTTTCATTGTCTCTGCTCAATGACACCTTCACTGAAGTATGTCAGAGCTCAAATCTATGGATTATTGACACTTTATCTCTTTCCTGCTCTTAGAAGCCATTTACTGACAGGAAAGTGTTTTTTGGCTATAATTACTTATCAGTGAGGGTTATGCTATAGTCTGACCCAGTCCAACCTGGTACCGACCCGGACAGAAACTGTCACTTACATACCTGATTTTTTAAAAATTTTTCAGGCAAAGAAAGTAAAAAAAGGAACACAGCATAGTTATTTGTGTGTAGGGCTGCTCAAATCCGGATCCGGGAGATACCCGGATAGTTGCTATCCGGATATCTCCCAGTAAACCTGTGCGGGGGGGGGGGTGTCAATCTTACCTGTCTGACGTCTTCTTCGTCCGTCCTTCAGCGCCTCCCACGATGCACTCCACGAGCGTCACGTGATTACAAACACTTTCTCCTTCAACTCGGAAGGAGGAAGTGCTTGTAATCACGTGACCGCCGATTGGATCGCATCGTGGGAGGCGCCGAGGAACGGACGAAGAAGACGTCAGACAGGTAAGATTGACCCCCCCCCCCCCCCCCCCCGCACAGGTTTACTGGGAGATATCCGGATAGCAACTATCCGGATGTCTCCCGGATCCGGATTTGAGCAGCCCTGTTTGCGTGCTAGGCACTGTACATACACGTGTCTATCTCATCATGTCACATGTCACCTCGGTTGTCCTTTAAGTTCGCCTCAGGTTCTTGTTAATGTGTACCGAGGAGTTACACAAACATCCTAACAAATGTGATAGACCACGTTCACAGTGGTGCGTTGTGGAGTAAGGGCCTTTTTCCACTAGCCTGCGATTTGCGATTTGCTTCTGATCGCAAATCGCAAGGGACATTAAACTAATGGAAACTGCAGCAGCAATTTCCATTAGTGCGATCCGATTGCGATGCGATTTTGGTCAAAGCGCAATCGTCGTCCTGCCGCGTTTTGTATGAGATTGAGCTGTACTATTATGAGTATAGTAGCTCAATCGCAATCACAATCGCATGGTGGAAATTGAAACGCGATTGCGATCGCGATCTGAATCGCGATCGCAATCGCATTTCATAGTGGAAAAGAGCCCTAACAGACATTTAGTAAAGCAGCTTACCGCACTGCACCACCTATTGGCGACGATCACAGTGTGGCATGTGCATTCCAGTATAAGGGGTTGTGTTATGGTAATGGACTGCATGCAGTGCTTTACCGCTAAACTTGCACGTGAACCGCCACTGTCCCGATGCATTGGGCTCCTCCTGTCGCAGGAAATGTAATGCAAAAGCCACTGTAAATGTGGTCACTTAAGCAATGTGCACGTAGGGTATATAACGCGAGTGGCGCAATTTGTGCAATGTGCTGTGCACACGTAGTGGAACAATATATTGTGAATATGCTCTTATGTGTGTACATGAGGCAGTAGGATTTTATATCTCACAGGAAGTAGGCGAGTGCAATTCCAAACCCCGCTAACCGGGAATAACAGATAGAAGTTTCTAAGCCTGCAAAGAGATGTGCACAGCTGCAGGCAAGCAAAGCTTTTTTTCATTGTAAAAAAATGTTTGGTTCCTAAGTTTATTCTTAAAGTGGACATAAACTCTTGCACAGGACAGAAGTAAAACAGAGAAATGCACTCTTTATATATTTAGAGGGTTTAGTCTGTGTAATCCCCCTTCATCTGTGTTTAATCACAAGTTGTAATTTGATCTCTCCCCTTTGTCACATGACTGCCACAGCAAATAACCTAATTTAAAGCAGGAAGATCAGCCATACTATGCCAGGGGGGAAAAAAAACACACATATAAGTAGATAAATACTTGATCTACTTACATAACACATGTATTGTACTATCAACGTTTTGATTTCAGTGAATTTTATATAGAAAATGAAGAGAATTCTGTTCCTGGTGGGAACCATGTCTTTTGTCCACAGTTTGAGGCTAAACACTGATGTCATTTCTTCCCTTAACTTTTTTTTCTTTTCTCCTCCAAAAGTCACCTGAGCATTGCATGTAAACAAAAGTGAGCAGAGGATTATGTTTCAGCTAGGCAGCCAGACAGGGAAATAAAGGGTAGAGGAGGGATATAATATAGATAAAAAGAACCCCCAGCATGCAAATGAATAGCAATGGCTATTAAAGGGCCAGTGCTCCTAAGGTATGTGATAACTCCAAGCCATAACAGCAGAAAAAGTTTTGAAAGTTGTGAATGAAGAATTAGCATCTTTATCACTTAATACACTCAGACTAGTTGCTGTTGAAATTTGATTTTTATGGTGACAATCACAGTAGGTTAAAGTGAACCAGAGACGAAGCACCCTCATGTATTTTACCATATATATCAGTGGTAACATTAGAGAAAACACCTACCCTGCTCTCTGTTTCATTCACTGCTCAGCCTGCTTGTTGTCAGCCCTGATAAAATCCCCGACTGAGCATTCAGTCTGGCTTTGCTCAATAATCATTATAGCTGAGTCATTACAGCAGAGCCAGAATGGGCTTAAAGGGAAGGTTCAGGGAGGGGATTAAAAAAATAAAAATACATTTCCACTTACCTGGGGCTTCCTCCAGCCCATGGCAGGCAGGAGGTGCCCTCGCCGCCGCTCCGCAGGCTCCCGGTGGTCTCCGGTGCCCGACCCGACCTGGCCAGGCCGGCTGCCAGGTCGGGCTCTTCTGCGCTCCATTTCCTGGGACTTCCGCGTCCCACGCCGGCGCGCTGATGTCATCGGACGTCCGCCGGGCTGTACTGCGCAGGCGCAGAACTACTGCGCCTGCGCAGTACAGCCTGGCGGACGTCCGATGACGTCAGCGCGCCGGCGTGGGACGCGGAAGTCCCAGGAAATGGAGCGCAGAAGAGCCCGACCTGGCAGCCGGCCTGGCCAGGTCGGGCACCGGAGACCACCGGGAGCCTGCGGAGCGGCGGCGAGGGCACCTCCTGCCTGCCACGGGCTGGAGGAAGCCCCAGGCAAGTGGAAATTTATTTTTATTTTTTTTTAATCCCCTCCCTGAACCTTCCCTTTAAAAAGACAACAGAAGACAAACTCAGCTATAATGATTCCTAAGCAAAGCCAGACTGAATGCTCAGTCTGGGATTTTATCAGGGCTGAAAATAAGCAAGCTGTGCAGTGCAGAATGAAACAGAACACAAGGTAGGTGTTTTCTCTAATGTTCCCACTGATCTATATGGTAAAATACATGAGGGTGCTTCGTCTCTGGTTCACTTTAACAATATGTCTGCATCAATGAAAGCACAAAGTAAAAACAGTGTAGATTTATTATAAGATTTGTATCAGCTGTAAGAAGTACATGTTTTTCTTTAAAGGTTATTATGCTGTTGCGTATCTTTTAGAGCAGAGACGAAGTTGTGAGTTCAGGTCCACTTTAAAAGTTTATACCGATGAATATGCCCGCTTTAAGAATTTGCCTTATTTATTCAGGTTTCGTTGGGCTTTAGGCATGGGACTCGTGTTTCTGAGCGCGTTTCCTGCATGCGTTTTCAGTACACCATGCGTGTGTGCAAATAAATGCATGTGTTTTTTTCACAGCAGTCAGTGTAATGGATAGAGAAAATGCACACAATGCACAGACTTATGCTGCAGTATGTTTTTTTTCCCCTGTGCGTGAAATATACAGTACATTCAAGTGTGAACCAGACCACTGATTAACCTGAGTTCTCAGTTTCAGTCAGTTTTTGTGAGCAGAAAACGCACACAAAAATAGACAAGCGAGTCCCCTTCCTTTAAGGGACCCTGAACAGACAATAAAAATGGAATCTGAATTTTCTCCAGCCCCCCCGTAACCCGCAAGGTCCCTCGGCGTCCTCTGGGTCCCCTCCATTCACCCACTGGCGGCTCTGTTAGGGTGCGACTTGGCCGGGAGTTATGCGCAACTGCCCATCCGCACTCGGCTCAATCATGCGTCAGTTGCCATGAGAATTGTGTGCAAGTGCGGTTCATTCCTTTCAGAACTGCGCATGCGCAGAACGCTCACGGCAACAAGTGTGTGATGGAGCCGAGTGTGAATGGGCCGCACAGACATAGTTGCACATGACTCCTGGCCAAGTCACGCTACCAGAGCCACCACTGGAAGAATGGAGGGGACCCAGAGGAGACTGAGGGACCTCGCGGGCTGCAAGAAGCCCCAGGTAAGTTCAGATTCCATTTCCATTGTCTGTTCAGGGTCCCTTTAAAGTGTATGTCAGATGTAGTAACTAATGCAATGAATTACAATCCCCAGTCGGCCTCTGCTATGCTGAGACATGTAGTCACGCTACAATTACAGATGCCCTTCTAAGGAAAATCCGAGCACAAGACTCAAGTTTGTCATTTAATCCCACAGTCCTGAAATCCCTTAATGTGCACAGACACACCCATAACGATTATCGGAGGGCAGTTAAATTACACCTCTAATGGCAGCTAATTAGGTTCTAACAATGGAGCAGAAGTGAAAACTGACTATTCTTATGGGGAAACATTGTCAGTTATTTCTGTAACGTTTTACATTACAATGTGCATCACTTTTTAGAGTAAAGAAAGACAGAAGCCTGGAACATCACGCAGTCACAGCAGCAACAGTGCTCCAAGTTCTGTCATTTTTATGTAGATCTAGTCCATTCAGGTGATGACCATGCCACCTGCAGTCATTAAGTACAGTCCCAAAGGGTTAATGAGGCGGAGTATTGAACGCCTCCATACTCCTCAATACTTGGTTCATACTTATTAACCCTTTAGCACTGTGCTTGGCCTGAGGAAGTGGGCTTAGACCCATGAAACGCGTTGCCTTTGCTTAAAGGAATTATCAGGCAAAAAAAAAAAAAAAAAAAGTTTCACTTACCTGGGGCTTCTACCAACTCCATGCAGCCATCCTGTGCCCTCGTAGTCACTCGCTGCTGCACCAGTCCCCCGCCAGGAATGCTAAAAAATGTACACAATGCCGCCTGCCGACCCCGAGGTCAGCAAAAACGAAACTAACTGGTGGATGGGGACTGGAGTAGCAGTGAGTGACTATGAGGGCACAGGATGGCTGCATGGGGCTAGTAGAAGCCCCAGGTAAGGGAAACTCATTTCTTTTTTTTGCCTAACAATTCCTTTAAAGAGGAGCTGTCAGCCATGCTAGCTCAGAAAAAAACACACATGTAAGGAGATAAATACTTTCTCTACTTACATAACATATGTATTGCACTGTTCACGTTTTGATTTTAGTGATTTTTTTACAGTAAAAAAAAAAAAAAGAGGAAATCCTTCTTAGCATTTCCTATTTTAACTGTGGCTATTTTGAAGCCAATCCTGATGTCATTTCCTTCCTTACTTTCCTTTGCCTGATTGTATATGCATTGCCCGCCCTTCACTATAGAAAGTGCATTGTCTCAGCATGAGAAATATTGGCTAATCAGAGAGGAACAGGTGTGGGAGGGGAAAGCAGGAGGAAAAGAGGCTTCAGCCAATCAGGCTGCATTAGTTAAGTCTGAGGGGAAGTAGAGAAGCAAAAAAGGACAACCCAGCATGCCCTGCAACTTCCTTTGTGTGTATCAAAATTTGTATGTACCAAATAAGAGCCAGGTAAACTGGGGAATGATCATTTATCAACAAGAAAAGAGTGGTTTTTAACTTTTGGATTGCCTGGTTAGCATCCTTATTACTTGTTTACCAGATAAAAAGAAAGAATTGATTTTTGATTTTATGCCCAACAGTTATGCTGGGAATACAAGGTAAGTTTCCTGCTTGATTGATAGCGGCTCGATTGATAATATCCGACAGGTCCGATGACCCGCCAGATAGATTCCCCGCTCGATCCCCGCGGGCGGACAATAGCCGGGAATCAAGCGGAAGATAAGAAGCGCCCGCAGGGATGAGCGGGGATCGATACAGGCGCCGGCGGGGATGCGCCGGGATCGAGCCAGCGACTCGATCCGGCGCATACATAATTGCATCCGTGTATGCCCAGCATAACACTTCAATACTATTGACTACCGTTATTGAGGTAAGCCACCTCCCCTTTTCACTTTTAGTGATTTTACCTAGTTTTATATACCTTTAGGCGTCTCTTCTCCCTTTTGAGCTACAAACCCTCCACAACCTATAAGGTTTGGAGGGGTACTGTCTTAGCCCCACATGGTTTACACCATCATGTTGTAAACTACAGATTGTTTCTTCCTCAAGAGGGCGACCACATCCGGTCCAGGCTGGACACCCCGGGTGGAGCCAGGTTATACATCACCACCGCGTCACGCAGATGGGCATGAGAACGGCAGCAGCCCCAGGACCGCCTAACACCGATCGGCGTGAAGTCCTGGCGCTCTGTTTTGCAGGAGATCGCGTGCAGGCTGCGCGCGCATCTCCTGCTATGTGGGCAGAGCGGAGCCAGCGTCTAATTACATTGTACAGCGCTGCGATCTGCGTGTGACACGGCGATCGGCTAACATAGGCAGAAGCCATGATTGTCTGGCTGCAGGGAGGGAGGGAAAATAAATAAATAGACACATGGGGAGCAATCAGACCCCACCAACAGAGAGCTCTGTTGGTGGGGAGAAAAGGGGGGAGGGGAATTACTAGTGTGCTGTGCGGCCCTGCAGCTTTGCCTTAAAGTGAACCTCCGGACTAAAAATCGACTCAGCAGCACTGAAAAGGCCTGTTGTTTCTTTAACAGTATCACAGCATCAGAACGTTGTTTCTCTTATCCAAGCCTCATTTTTAGCTGCACAGAAGATAACTGCCCGGGCTTTTTTCCCCTGATGCTGTGCAAAGCATGATGGGATTTCTGATGTTGTTGCTCTCGTTCTGCTGTTTTGGTGCAATTTTTTTTATTTTTACATTTTGAATTTGACATTTGAAGCCTAGTGCATGCAGCTGGGAGGGGTTATCAGGACACAGGACAGTTGGAACTGTGTCTCATGCTCCTTGTCACCTCCTTTCAACCAAAAAGATGGCTGCCCCCATGACAAAGATGGCTGCCCCCATGAATCACAAACATTTGCCTGTTCTTTTAAAACAGGGTAGGTAAAAAAATATATTACTCATCTATTCTAATTAACATAACTAATGTAACTTAATGACAGTATGTTTGTTTAGGCTGAAGTTCCCCTTTAAAGCTGCAGTGGCCTATTTTACAAAAAAAAAAAAAAAAAGCCTGGTCTTTAGGGGGGTTTAACACTGTGTGGTCCTCAAGAGGTTAACCCCCAGAGACCCAAATAGGCACCCAGGTTGTATGACTTCATGGCCAGATAAACAGTCCTATTTTCACATTTAACCATCCAATAGTGCAGCAGAACTGAACAAGAGGACCTGTTAGTAATGCACATGAGGTTTTAAAAAGAAGAAAATAGGGTAGAGTTTATTTCTGTAGCATTTTGTAGCTTACATGTGATGTTGCAATATTACAATACTGGGTCTCTGGGGGTAAAGCGGTAGGTTGCTCTTCATGGAGCCCCCCTCTGTGAGTAATATTTATTACACCTACAATTACATTTTCTTGAAGTGACATATTGCGCTATTTGGGCTCTTTTTTATTCTAGGTACATCCGATGCGTTTTTCCGGACGATTTTCCGTCCAATTGATTTTCAGTTCGACTTTCCGGTTGATTTCCCGCTCGATTCTCCCATTTTCTTATCTATTTCCATTCACTTCTATGAGAAACTGACCATAAAAATGATCGAAAATAATATCGGACATGACGGAAATTATCTATTGAGCCATCTATCTGCCGAAAAAAACGTATGGTGTGTAGCTAGCATAAACGTGCCAAAACCCCCTCCATTCCTACACATCTACCTGTAGTACATGACTTGCTGAGGGAGAAAACGCCTCAGCTTCTCTCAAGATTTACAATGATTAATCTCATAATATACTGTATTTTATATAGAGTGTCCTGCTTGGCTTGTTAGATTAGTTTTAAAGCGGACCTGAACTCAGAACTTCCTCTCGTCTCTAAGAGATAAGAAACAGTATAATAACCTTTAAAGAGAGACTCTGACCAAGAATTGAACTTTATCCCAGTCAGTAGCTGATACCCCCTTTTACATGAGAAATCTACTCCTTTTCACAAACGGATCATCAGGGGGCGCTGTATGGCTTATAATTGTGGTGAAACCCCTCCCACAAAGATATTCTGAGTACGTACTCTTGGCAGTTTCCTGTCTGTGAACCTTGTTGCATTGTGGGAAATAGCTGTTTACAGCTGTTTCCAACTGCCAAAACAGCAAGCAGCAGCTACATCACCTGCCAGCAGTAAAAATGTCACCATGTAATAAATGTCAGAATGTAAATCAGTGATTTAAAAGATTTTACAATGGGCAAACACTGACTAAATCATTTATACATAATTATTGTCAAAATGAAGCACTTTTTTATTACATTATTTTCACTGGAGTTCCTCTTTAAAGAAAACACCTTTCTTTGTTAAAGCTCATAGAAATCCTGCAATGAATCTGCAGTGTGTCTACTTCTTGCCTACATGGAAGCAGACATGTTAACATCCTGTGTTTACAAATCAGGTGCACTGCTAAGGTAGCAGATTCCTGAGTGGACACAGCTGAGAGATCAAATTACAGTTGTGATTATTCACAGATGAGAGGGAATTAGACAGGCTAAACTCTCTACATACATACAGGATGCATTTCTCTATGTTCTATCCTGTGCAAGAGTTCAGGTCCATCTTAGTTGTTTGCTTGAAGTGCAACTTTTGATTCATTGGGATCTAAGTATTCCTGTTAGGATGCTTCATATTTCCTTTTCACATGATCTTTATTATTATTGATTTACACATTTCCAACATATTCCCCGGCTCTTCATACAGGATTGATATTTTTCTGAATGGATAATGTACTCTTTCGGATATTGTTATTTCAGGTTATCTTGCACATGTGTAATGTTAGCTGCAACGGCTTTTCAAATAATAAAAAAACGTAGTGAAAAAAAACTCTGCATGTGATTATTATTATTATTTACTATTTATATAGCGCTGACATCTTCCACAGCGCTGTACAGAGTATATTGTCACTTATCTGTCCCTCAGAGGGGCTCACAATCTAATCCCTACCCTAGTCCTATGTCTGTGTGTATCGTGCAGTGTATGCATCATAGGGCCAATTTAGGGGGAACTAATGTATCTGTATGTTCTTGGGATGTGGGAGGAAACCAGGGTGCCCAGAGGAAACTCACGTAGACATGGGGAGAACATACAAACTCCATGCAGATAGTGCCCTGGCTGGGATTCAGCACTGCAAGGTGAGAGAGCTATCCACTATGCCACCGTGATGAAAATATTTTCTAATCCAGTAATAACAATCAGCTATTGGATAGTACAATAGTCACCTGGAAAGCATTACTGACCCATTTCTGGGATTGCAGATATACTTTATAGTCACACTGTGTGCTGTACAGTATTTCTGCATCTCTGATGCTGCCGCACTCTTGATGCTCACACAAAAGGTTCAGCAGATAAAAGGCCTCCATCATTTATTTTGGCATCAGGGCTGTGATGATCACGCCTCGATCTTGCCAAGGACAACCTTGTTTCTGTTACCATCTATCCTGGCACCAGGCCAGCCTATTAATGCTAGTGAAATACAGCAGGTGCCAAGGAGGAACAAAAAACGTCAGATGTGAATAGGCTCTGGGAGGCCACAAACACAGCAGAGTCAACAGAAAATAATCACTGTAATACCAGGGAACACATGCTGAATAAAGGCAGAGAGGATTCTGGGTAATACCAGGGAACACATGCTGAATAAAGGCAGAGAGGATTCTGGTTAATACCAGGGAACACATGCTGAATAAAGCCTGGCAGAGAGGATTCTGGGTAATACCAGGGAACACACGTTGAATAAATCCTGGCAGAGAGGATTCTGGGTAATACCAGGGAACACATGCTGAATAAATCCTGGCAGAGAGGATTCTGGGTAATACCAGGGAACGCATGCTGAATAAATCCTGGCAGAGAGGATTCTGGGTAATACCGGGAAACACACGCTGAATAAATCCTGGCAGAGAGGATTCTGGGTAATACCAGGGAACACACGCTGAATAAATCCTGGCAGAGAGGATTCTGGGTAATACCAGGGAACACATGCTGAATAAATCCTGGCAGAGAGGATTCTGGGTAATACCAGGGAACACATGCTGAATAAATCCTGGCAGAGAGGATTCTGGGTAATACCAGGGAACGCATGCTGAATAAATCCTGGCAGAGAGGATTCTGGGTAATACCGGGAAACACATGCTGAATAAAGGCAGAGAGGATTCTAGTAATACCAGGGAACACATGCTGAATTAAGCCTGGCAGAGAGGATTCTGGGCATTACCAGGGAACACATTCTGAATAAAGACTGACAGAGAGGATTCTGGATTGTTCCAGGGACCAGGCAGCACGGTGGCGTAGTGGATAGCACATTCGCCTTGCAGCGCTGGGTCCCCTATCTGAATCTCTGCCAGGGCACTATCTGCATGGAGTATGTATGTTCTCCCTGTGTCTGCGTGGGTTTCCTCCAGGCACTCCATATTCCTTTCACAACTCAAAAACATGCAGATAAGATAACTGGGCTTCCCCCTAAACTACAATATATACTCTACACGATGCATATATGGACATGGACTATGGTAGGGATTAGATTGTGAGCCCCTCTGTGGGACAGTTAAGTGACATATATAATATACGCTGTACAGCGCTGTTATATACATACTAAATAATAACAGGGAACAGTGCGGAACACATGCTGAATGAATGCTAGCAGAGGATTCTGGGTAATACCAGGGAACAGGGAGCACGTGCTGAATAAAGGCTAGCAGAGAGGATTCTGGGTAATACCAGGGAACACATGCTGAATAAAGGCCAGCAGAGAGAATTCTGGGTAATACCAGGGAACACATGCTGAATAAAGGCCAGCAGAGAGGATTCTGGGTAATACCAGGGAACACATGATGAATAAATGCTAGTAGAGAGGATTCTGGGTAAAACACGTCTATCCTCTGAACTACATCTTCTCCCATAAACTTGTCTAAACCCGGCCACACAGGACTTTGGTGAGATGCCCAGAAAAGGTAATGAACCCATTAACAGATTATATCATCCTTGCTGTAAATGTAAGTGGAGCATAAACTGGAAGCTATAGTTAATATTGAAGTATGATTGCTTACTTTTAAAGAAAAACTGTAACTAATGAAGGGGGGCGGTCCTCTCTTGGTCTCCTCGTTCCCCTATTCAAATCTTCCGTTAGTTGTGTCCAAAGACAAGCGGCTCTGTACTGCGCGTGCCCGAATCTGTATTTGTTTGTGCTGTACAACACCGCTGATCTTCAGAAGTACTTGGAGACGCGAGTATTCCTCCTGGAACAGGAGGCCCAGCGGAGGAATGAGGGTGGTGCAGAGAAAACCGGGAAGGCTCTAAGGATCCAGAGCCTTCCCTCTTCTAAGGTGAGTGTGTCACTTTATCTTTCTTGGTAGGTTACAGGTAGTTGTACTGGTGATAGTGAGAGATAGTTGTACTGGTGATAGCGAGAGGCAGTGGTACTGGTGGCATTGGAAGGTGGTTGTACTGGTGGTACTGACAGAAGTTGTTCTGGCAGGTGGTCAGTCTGGCAGCAGTACTGGTAGTAGTTAGAGGTGGTTGTACTGGTGAGAGGTGGTTGTACTGGTAAGAGGTGGTTGTACTGGTAGTAGTGAGACTGGTAGTAGTGAGAGGTGGTTGTACTGGTGAGAGGTGGTTGTACTGGTAGTAGTGAGAGGTGGTTGTACTGGTGAGAGGTGGTTGTACTGGTAGTAGTGAGAGGTGGATGTACTGGTGAGAGGTGGTTGTACTGGTAGTAGTGAGAGGTGGTTGTACTGGTGAGAGGTGATTGTACTGGTAGTAGTGAGAGGTGGTTGTACTGGTAGTAGTGAGAGGTGGTTGTACTGGTGAGAGGTGGTTGTACTGGTAGTAGTGAGAGGTGGTTGTGCTGGTGAGAGGTGGTTGTACTGGTAGTAGTGAGAGGTGGTTGTACTGGTGAGAGGTGATTGTACTGGTAGTAGTGAGAGGTGGTTGTACTGGTGAGAGGTGGTTGTACTGGTAGTAGTGAGAGGTGGATGTACTGGTGAGAGGTGGTTGTACTGGTAGTAGTGAGAGGTGGTTGTACTGGTAGTAGTGAGAGGTGGTTGTACTGGTGAGAGGTGATTGTACTGGTAGTAGTGAGAGGTGGTTGTACTGGTAGTAGTGAGAGGTGGTTGTACTGGTAGTAGTGAGAGGTGGTTGTACTGGTGAGAGGTGATTGTACTGGTAGTAGTGAGAGGTGGTTGTACTGGTGACAGGTGGTTGTACTGGTAGTAGTGAGAGGTGGATGTACTAGTGAGAGGTGGTTGTACTGGTAGTAGTGAGAGGTGGTTGTACTGGCGAGAGGTAATTGTACTGGTAGTAGTGAGAGGTGGTTGTACTGGTAGTAGTGAGAGGTGGTTGTACTGGTGAGAGGTGGTTGTGCTGGTGAGAGGTGGTTGTACTGGTAGTAGTGAGAGGTGGTTGTACTGGTAGTAGTGAGAGGTGGTTGTACTGGTGAGAGGTGGTTGTACTGGTAGTAGTGAGAGGTGGTTGTACTGGTGAGAGGTGGAGGTTCTGACCGTAGTGAGAGTAAAGCACTACTATTGGTCTGCAGTGGTTCTGATGATGTCTCAATATGGAAAACAGAGGAGACACATAATCTGATCTGAGATGCTGATGTCACAGCTCATAGAAAAAAGGTGGTAGGGAGCACCGATGTAAAAAGAAGTGACGTGCCAAGACCCCTTGCCCCAGTATCCCTTGGGGTACAACCGTCAAAAAAGTAAAATGGGTCGACAATGCCAAAAATAGCTCTTTATTCATAAAAATGCGTTAGGCAGCAGTGACAAACTGCTGTTTCTGGTAATGCTAGCTGTTTATCAAATGCTTTAGCATTAGTAGTTTGAGAAAGGGCTAGGATTGCCCAAAACAGCAGTCTATGAATGCTGCCTAACACATTTTTGTGAATAAAGGGCTATAAAAACTATTTTTAGCGGTGCCGACTCATTTTACTGCTCATGGCTGGGGCCACCTGACACATGGCCAACCATTGCTACACAGACCAGAGCCTGAAAACCTCAGGACTGGTCTTATTGTCTCCTTCCTTTAGTAAGCTAAAAGCAATAATAAACTTAAAATGAATTACGGTAGGTAAAGACGAACACAAAAAAATCCTGCTCATCATGGGACACCTTATACACGTCTGCCACGCCCGTACCTGATTGCTGGTTTCAGTGATGGCTTCTAGTAGCTTCTCCACAGCAGCCTGAAGCCGCCCTCGGATGTTGAACACCTGAGATTCCTCTTCTGGGCTGAGACCTGTATCGGGAAAACCTGCTTCTGTGAGCTGCAGGGGGGCATCCAGATCCTCCTCTACAGCTTCTGACCAGGTGGTCTCTGCCTTCACCCCGCTGCAGGTATCCCCTCCATCGGCAGCAGCTAGAGAGAGGGGACATCACAATCACCAGCTGACCACAACAAAGACAAGTCCACAACATACATGAATGACCCATCACTGATCCCAGAGCTAAATTTAGAAAAACATAATTTACCAGTATGACCTGCTGGTGGGCAAGGTGAAGCGTCTAAAAGAAAAGATTTATTGCAGATGTTTTGTGTAAACATTGCCTCCTTCCTTATATTTATACTCTCGCCCCATGGACGGGCATCGAGGCAGATGGGCAACATGGTGGTGTAGTGTTTGGCATGCTCGCCTTGCAGCGATGGGTCCCTAGATCGTCTCCCAGCCAGGGCACTATCTGCACAGAGTTTTGTATGTTCTCCGTGTCTGCGTGGGTTTCCTCCAGGCACTAATGTTTCTTCCCACGGCCCAAAAACTGTCAGATAAGTTAATTGGCTTCCCCAAAAGTGTCCCTGGACTACGATACATACACTACACGATACATACACTACACGATACATACACTACACGATACATACATAGACATATGACTATGGTAGGGATTACAGGCACAGAACATTCATATCACACTTTTCTCCTGGCAGACTCCAGGCGACAGAGCTGCAGCCACTAGGACATGCTGTATTGGCAGTAGCAGTGTTAGGGAGTCTTGCCCAAGGTCTCCTCACTGAATAGGTGCTGGCTTACTGAACAGGAAGCGATGAGATTCGAACCCTGGTCTCCTGTGTCAGAAGCAGAGCCCTTTATCATTACACTTTCCAGCTTCAGCACTGATTAGATTGTGAGCTCCTCTGAGGGACATTTAGTGACTAGACAATATACTCTGTGCAGTGGAAGATGTCGGCACTATATAAATGTTAATAATAATCCAGGTGCAATTTGTACAGCGTGTCACTATGTTCCTTCACGCCTCAGATCCACAACTAATGTAAACATGTACAAGCTGCAGAAAACGTGGCAGGGCTACAGAAATGCTGAGTGGTAATTGTTATTATAATAATAATTCCTATTATTCCATTCAGAATATTTCATGACATTGATCTGGCATAGGAAAAAGCAGCTGATCTGACACATCCCTCCAGCCTGCGCGGTAGACAATCTAACCTGAAGTGAAATGTCGCCACCTGCTGGTGAGTTCACCACAGAGCAGGGACTAACGTCAGGACTATGTTTAATGGAATAATTCCAAGTCCATGCAAATGTTATGGAAAGTAGCACAGATGGAAAATAGGTCCAGACTAACCAGTAAGCTCATGGTGAACCAGAACTCATTGGAGTGTGTAAGGGGCTCCAATGGTCCTATCACATGCAGTGGCTGCTGCCTTTCTTACACAGCTATTTTACCAGTTCTGTTGGGTTAACAGTAACCTGAAAGTGAGAGGGATATGGGGGCTGCCATATTTATTTCCTTTTAAACAATACCAGTTGCCTGGCAGTCCTGCTGGTCTGTTTGGCTGCAGTAGTGTCTAAATCATACACCTGGAACAAGCATGTGGTTAAGCTTGTCAGATTTTTGTCAGCGACTCCTGATCTACATGCTTATTCAGGGGCTCTGGTTAAAAGTAGGATCAGCAGAATGCCAGGCAACTGGTACTGTTTAAAAATAAATAAAATATCCCTCTCACTACATGTGTCCTTTAAAATAAAACTTTGAAAAACATATGTTTGTACTGAAAATATGACAACACACAGAACATTTATTTTGCGCTTTTCTCCTGGCAGAAAAAGCACCAGAGCTGCAGCCACTAGGATGCGCTCTATAGGCAGTAGCAGTGTTAGGAAGTCTTGCCCAAGGTCTCCTTACTGAATAGATACTCGCTTACTGAACAGGAAAAGCCGATATTCGAGTCCTGGTCTCCTGTGTCAGAGGCAGAGCCCTTAACCATTACACTATCCAGCTAACTATCTCACTTTTCTTCCTAATTTGACTGAATAAAATCATTAGGACGGCAAGTTAACAATCTCTCCAAACAGAAACAAAGACAGCAATAAAAGTCTACTGTACAGTAATCCATATAGTGTCTGTCCAAAAATAACAGAAAAGATTATGGCTGGTGTTACACTTTAAAGTGGGCCTATACTGGGCAATTCCTGGCCTTGATCTGAAAAATACTCCTTCACTGGTCATGAACTGATCCTCAGCGTTTCATACTTCCAGAACCCTGTATTACATGTGTGTATAAGTGGTGGAGTGAAAGGGAAAAAGAGAGAGCTACGGTCACTTTTTTAAAGGACAACTGAGGTGAGAGTGATATGGAGGCTGCCATGTTTATTACCTTTTTAGCAATACCAGTTGCCTGGCGACCCTGCTGCTCAGTAGCATCTGAATAACACCAGAAACAAGCATGCAGCTAATTTTGTCAGATCTGACAATGTCAGAAACACCTGATCTGCTGCATGCTGGTTCAGGGTCTATGGCTAAAAGTATTAGAGGCAGAGGGTCAGCAGGATAGCCAGGCAACTGGTAAGGTTTAAAAGGAAATATATATGACAGCCTCCATATTGCTCTCACACTAGAGTTCTCCTTTAAAACAAAAATTCTAGAATAGTTGAGTTGTACTTTTACTTAGGTTTGATTCAAGTGTCTTAAAATGGGCCCTGGTGAGTTATAAAAAAAATTGCAAATTATACTCCAGTTTTATCATACTGACTTGTTACTACCAGTATGTACACGGTTACTCCTTGCTTAACCACTTGAGGACCACAGTCTTTCTACCCCTTAAAGAGACTCTGTAACAAATTGTTTATCTTTATTTCTTCTATGCTATAAGTTCCTATGCCTTTTCTAATGTGGTCTGGCTTACTGCAGCTTTTCCTAATTGCACAGTAGCTGTGTTATCTCTGTTATATGATCTAATCTTCTCTCTATAGTCGGCACAGTCAGGCTGAGGCAGTCAGACTGGAATGTGCAGGGCTGCTTGTGATTAGCTAGAAGCTGTACACAACCCCTGCAGGCTCTGTGTGACTAACACACTCTGCTTAGCTGAGCCTATTAGAAGCTGGTTAGTTTGTTTGTAAACACTGCCTAAAACTGGCAATTACAAGCCAGGTTTGCAGCAGAGAATGGCAGAAACAGCACAGAGGGGACCAGGAGCACATAATGAATAGAATGGTATGCTTTTTATTGTAAGAATTTCAGAGTACAGATTCTCTTTAAGGACCGGCCACTTTTTTTCCATTCAGACCACTGCAGCTTTCACGGTTTATTGCTCGCTCATACAACCTACCACCTAAATGAATTTTGGCTCCTTTTCTTGTCACTAATAAAGCTTTCTTTTGGTGCTATTTGATTGCTCCTGCGATTTTTACTTTTTATTATATTCATCAAAAAAGACATGAATTTTGGCAAAAAAATGATTTTTTTAACTTTCTGTGCTGACAATTTTCAAATAAAGTAAAATTTCTGTATACATGCAGCGCGAAAAATGTGGACAAACATGTTTTTGATTAAAAAAAAACCATTCAGTGTATATTTATTGGTTTGGGTAAAAGTTATAGCGTTTACAAACTATGGTGCAAAAAGTGAATTTTGCCATTTTCGAGCATCTATGACTTTTCTGACCCCCTGTCATGTTTCATGAGGGGCTAGAATTCCAGGATAGTATAAATACCCCCCAAATGACCCCATTTTGGAAAGAAGACATCCCAAAGTATTCACTGAGAGGCATAGTGAGTTCATAGAAGATATTATTTTTTGTCACAAGTAAGCGGAAAATGACACTTTGTGACAAAAAAAAAGAAAAACAAAAAGAATCCATTTCTTCTAACTTGCGACAAAAAAAAATGAAATCTGCCACGGACTCACCATGCCCCTCTCTGAATACCTTGAAGTGTCTACTTTCCAAAATGGGGTCATTTGTGGGGTGTGTTTACTGTCCTCGCATTTTGGGGGGTGCTAATTTGTAAGCACCCCTGTAAAGCCTAAAGGTGCTCATTGGACTTTGGGCCCCTTAGCGCAGTTAGGCTGCAAAAAAGTGCCACACATGTGGTATTGCCGTACTCAAGAGAAGTAGTAGAATGTGTTTTGGGGTGTATTTTTACACCTACCCATGCTGGGTGGGAGAAATATCTCTGTAAATGACAATTTTTTCATTTTTTTTACACACAATTGTCCATTTACAGAGTTATTTCTCCCACCCAGCATGGGTATGTGTAAAAATACACCCCAAAACACATTGTACTACTTCTCCCGAGTACGGCGATACCACATGTGTGGCACTTTTTTGCACCCTAACTGCGCTAAAGGGCCCAAAGTCCAATGAGTACCTTTAGGATTTCACAAGTCATTTTGCGGAATTTGATTTCCAGACTACTCCTCACGGTTTAGGGCCCCTAAAATGCCAGGGCAGTATAGGAACCCCACAAATGACCCCATTTTAGAAAGAAGACACCCCAAGGTATTCCGTTAGGAGTATGGTGAGTTCATAGAAGATTTTATTTTTTGTCAAAAGTTAGCGGAAAATTGATTTTTATTGTTTTTTTCACAAAGTGTCATTTTCCACTAACTTGTGACAAAAAAATAAAATATTCTATGAACTCACCATACTCCTAACGGAATACCTTGAGGTGTCTTCTTTCTAAAATGGGGTCATTTGTGGGGTTCCTATACTGCCCTGGCATTTTAGGGGCCCTAAACCGTGAGGAGTAGTCTGGAAATCAAATTCCGCAAAATGACCTGTGAAATCCTAAAGGTACTCATTGGACTTTGGGCCCTTTAGCGCAGTTAGGGTGCAAAAAAGTGCCACACATGTGGTATCGCCGTACTCGGGAGAAGTAGTACAATGTGTTTTGGGGTGTATTTTTACACATACCCATGCTGGGTGGGAGAAATAACTCTGTAAATGGACAATTGTGTGTAAAAAAATCAAAAGATTGTCATTTACAGAGGTATTTCTCCCACCCAGCATGGGTATGTGTAAAAATACACCCCAAAACACATTGTACTACTTCTCCCGAGTATGGCAATACCACATGTGTGGCACTTTTTTGCACCCTAACTGCGCTAAAGGGCCCAAAGTCCAATGAGTACCTTTAGGATTTCACAGGTCATTTTGCGAAATTTGATTTCCAGACTACTCCTCACGGTTTAGGGCCCCTAAAATGCCAGTTCAGTATAGGAACCCCACAAATGACCCCATTTTAGAAAGAAGACACCCCAAGGTATTCCGTTAGGAGTATGGTGAGTTCATAGAAGATTTTATTTTTTGTCACAAGTTAGTGGAAAATGACACTTTGTGAAAAAAACAATAAAAATCAATTTTCCGCTAACTTTTGACAAAAAATAAAATCTTCTATGAACTCACCATACTCCTAACGGAATACCTTTGGGTGTCTTCTTTCTAGAATGGGGTCATTTGTGAGGTTACTATACTGCCCTGGCATTTTAGGGGCCCTAAACCGTGAGGAGTAGTCTTGAAACCAAATGTCGCAAAATGACCTGTGAAATCCTAAAGGTACTCATTGGACTTTGGGCCCCTTAGCGTACTTAGGGTGTAAAAAAGTGCCACACATGTGGTACCGCCGTACTCAGGAGAAGTAGTATAATGTGTTTTGGGGTGTATTTTTACACATACCCATGCTAAGTGGGAGAAATATCTCTGTAAATGACAATTGTTTGATTTGTTTTACACACAATTGACCATTTACATAGAAATTTCTCCCACCCAGCATGGGTATGTGTAAAAATACACCCCAAAACACATTATACTACTTTTCCTGAGTACGGCGGTACCACATGTGTGACACTTTTTTGCAGCCTAGGTGCGCTAAGGGGCCCAACGTCCTATTCACGGGTCATTTTGAGGCATTTGTTTTCTAGACTACTCCTCGCGGTTTAGGGCCCCTAAAATGCCAGGGCAGTATAGGAACCCCACAAGTGACCCCATTTTAGAAAGAAGACACCCCAAGGTATTCCGTTAGGTGTATGGCGAGTTCATAGAAGATTTTATTTTTTGTCACAAGTTAGTGAAAAATGACACTTTGTGAAAAAAACCCAATAAAAATCAATTTCCGCTAACTTTTGACAAAAAATAAAATCTTCTATGAACTCGTCATACACCTAACAGAATACCTTGGGGTGTCTTTTTTTCTAAAATGGGGTCACTTGTGGGGTTCCTATACCGCCCTGGCATTTTACGGGCCCAAAACCGTGAGTAGTCTGGAAACCAAATGTCTCAAAATGACTGTTCAGGGGTATAAGCATCTGCAAATTTTGATGACAGGTGGTCTATGAGGGGGCAAATTTTGTGGAACCGGTCATAAGCAGGGTGGCCTTTTAGATGACAGGTTGTATTGGGCCTGATCTGATGGATAGGAGTGCTAGGGGGGTGACAGGAGGTGATTGATGGGTGTCTCAGGGGGTGGTTAGAGGGGAAAATAGATGCAATCAATGCACTGGGGAGGTGATCGGAAGGGGGTCTGAGGGGGATCTGAGGGTTTGGCCGAGTGATCAGGAGCCCACACGGGGCAAATTAGGGCCTGATCTGATGGGTAGGTGTGCTAGGGGGTGACAGGAGGTGATTGATGGGTGTCTCAAGGTGTGATTAGAGGGGGGAATAGATGCAAGCAATGCACTGGCGAGGTGATCAGGGCTGGGGTCTGAGGGCATTCTGAGGGTGTGGGCGGGTGATTGAGTGCCCTAGGGGCAGATAGGGGTCTAATCTGATAGGTAGCAGTGACAGGGGGTGATTGATGGGTAATTAGTGGGTGTTTAGGGTAGAGAACAGATGTGAACACTGCACTTGGGAGGTGATCGGACGTCGGATCTGCGGGCGATCTATTGGTGTGGGTGGGTGATCAGATTGCCCGCAAGGGGCAGGTTAGGGGCTGATTGATGGGTGGCAGTGACAGGGGGTGATTGATGGGTGATTGACAGGTGATTGACAGGTGATCAGTGGGTTATTACAGGGAAGGACAGATGTAAATAATGCCCTGGCGAATTGATAAGGGGGGGTCTGAGGGCAATCTGAGCGTGTAGGCGGGTGATTGGGTGCCCGCAAGGGGCAGATTAGGGTCTGATCTGATGGGTAACAGTGACAGGTGGTGATAGGGGGTGATTGATGGGTAATTAGTGAGTGTTTAGAGGAGAGAATAGATGGAAACACTGCGCTTGGGTGGTGATCTGATGTCGGATCTGCGGGCGATCTAATGGTGTGGGTGGGTGATCAGATTGCCCGCAAGGGGCAGGTTAGGGGCTGATTGATGGGTGGCAGTGACAGGGGGTGATTGATGGGTGATAGGTGATTGGCAGGTGATTGACAGGTGATCAGTGGGTTATTACAGGGAAGAACAGATGTAATTAATGCACTGGCGAATTGATAAGGGGGGGTCAGAGGGCAATCTGAGCGTGTTGGCGGGTGATTGGGTGCCCGCAAGGGGCAGCTTAGGGTCTGATCTGATAGGTAACAGTGACAGGTGGTGATAGGGGGTGATTGATGGGTGATTGATGGGTAATTAGTGGGTGTTTAGAGAAGATAACAGATGTAAACAATACATTTGGGAGGTAATCTGACGGCGGGTTTGCGGGCGATCTAATGGTGTGGGTGGGTGATCAGATTGCCCGCAAGGGGCAGGTTAGGGGCTGATTGATGGGTGGCAGTGACAGGGGGTGATTGATGGGTGATAGGTGATTGGCAGGTGATTGACAGGTGATCAGTGGGTTATTACAGGGAAGAACAGATGTAATTAATGCACTGGCAAATTGATAAGGGGGGGTCAGAGGGCAATCTGAGCGTGTTGGCGGGTGATTGGGTGCCCGCAAGGGGCAGATTAGGGTCTGATCTGATAGGTAAAAGTGACAGGTGGTGATAGGGGGTGATTGATGGGTGATTGATGGGTAATTAGTGGGTGTTTAGAGGAGAGAATAGATGTAAACAATGGATTTGGGAGGTGATCTGATGTCGGATCTGCGGGCGATCTATTGGTGTGGGTGGGTGATCAGATTGCCCGCAAGGGGCAGGTTAGGGGCTGATTGTTGGGTGGCAGTGACAGGGGGTGATTGATGGGTGATTGATGGGTGATTGACGGGTGATTGACGGGTGATTGACGGGTGATTGACAGGTTATCAGGGAAGATAGATGCATACAGTACACAGGGGGGGGGGGGGTCTGGGGGGGGGGTCTGGGGAGAATCTGAGGGGTGGGGGGGTGATCAGGAGGGGGCAGGGGGCAGGGGGGGGATAAAAAAAAAATAGCGTTGACAGATAGTGACAGGGAGTGATTGATGGGTTATTAGGGGGGTGATTGGGTGCAAACAGGGGTCTGGGGGGTGGGCAGGGGGGGGTCTGAGGGGTGCTGTGGGCGATCAGTGGGCGGGGGGGGGCAGATCAGTGTGTTTGGGTGCAGACTAGGGTGGCTGCAGCCTGCCCTGGTGGTCCCTCAGACACTGGGACCACCAGGGCAGGAGGCAGCCTGTATAATACACTTTGTATACATTACAAAGTGTATTATACACTTTGTAGCGGCGATCGCGGGGTTAACATCCCGCCGGCGCTTCCGTATGGCCGGCGGGATGTTACGGCGGGTGGGCGGAGCCAGTTGCCGGGGGAAGCGCGCGTCATCAATGACGCGATCGCTCCCCCGGCATGCCTAAAGGACGCGCCGCCTGAAGGCGTATTGCGGTCCTTTAGGCGTCCACTTTGCCGCCGCCCATGGGCTGTGGGCGGTCGGCAAGTGGTTAAACTAAACTAAACCGTCCCCAAACACTCAGTTTTTAGCAGACTTTTCTTGTATTTAGTTTCCCTGCTTATCATCACTCTGCAGCTATTATCAGCACTTCAGCACAGACAGAGTGGTTTACTAAAGAATACAGAATGTGCAAATGAAGCGACAACGGATATTGGCCAATTATTTCGATGTGGGGCATCAACTGCAGCTCAGGGGCCTGGAGGAAGGCTGAAAAGTGCTGGTATCCTAGCAATGGTAATATTTATCCCTCCCTTTAACTTCAGTACATCAGATAAAAATATATTCACCTTGATAAGAAATGAGAGTTGTATGTTACGGAACTATAGTCTGATGTGTGTATATGGCCACATACACACATCAGACCATAGTCTTTGGAAAATGAAAGATCACAGACCAATTTTACCCCCTTCCATGTAGTATGAGAGCCATAGTCTTTTCTATGGAGCTGAACTCCCCATCAAAAAAAAATCTTTGCAAGATGCTGCACACACAGATGCTGTACAGACACAAAAGATCAGTATCTGCAAAAGATCTGTTCCTGCCAAAGATCCGTTCCTGCAAATTGCATTCATAGTCTATGAGATCTGCAGATCCTCATACACACCTTGTTTAACTGACATTCATCTGCAGATCAGACAATCATCTGCAGATCTGAAAATCCATCCGGGTAGATCTGATCTGCAGATGAATGTCTGTTAAACAAGGTGTGTATGAGGATCTGCAGATATCATAGACTATGAATGCATTTTGCAGGAACAGATCTTTGGCAGGAACAGATCTTTTGCAGATACTGATCTTTTGAATGTCTACAGCATCTGTGTGTGCAGCTTCTTGCAAAGATTTCTGTCTGATGGGGAGTTCAGCTCCATAGAATAGACTGTGTAGAGTATGGCTCTCATACTACATGGAAGGGGGTAAAATTGGTCTGTGATCTTTCATTTTCCAAAGACCAAAGTCTGATGTGTGTATGAGCCTTGAGCCTTAAGGGCCGAAGTGGCCCAAGGGCCGCGCAGGAGGGGCATCAGGGGGTAACAGAATCAGTCTATGAAAAAAAATCTAATGAAATCCTTGCTTTTATTTATAAATGGGAATATTTGCTACTTGTTTGGGATTCTGTTCACAACAGAGCTCTGCTGACACCCCGCATCTGCGCGTACGCGACACGTCTCTCCGACATACGGCGTGCCAAGAGCCATCTGTGCCCGTCTACAAGTGCCATTATGGGAATTAGTCCAAGCTTTCAGTTTTAACACCGTTAAAGGGGAACTGTAGTGAAAATAACATGATAAATAAAATTGCTTATTGTTTACAATATTCAGTTTGGGCTCGTTCACACCGTTTTTGCTCTTTTTTCAAGCGCCGGTGATTTTGAAAATCGCCCTAAAAAGCTTGTGCAATGATTCCCGTTGAGAGTGTTCACATCTGAGCGGTTCGTTTCCAGTCCGCTCAGCAAAGCGCTGCCTGTACCATTTTCTGAGCGTTTTTGCTTAATGGAAGGTGTAGGGAAATCGCAAAGCGCTTGAAAAAGCGTTTTATGGAGCGATTTCTTTTGCGCTTTTAAGAATAAATACATTGTATTTATTATTTTCCGGGTCAAAGAGTTTACATCGCTCTGCAAAAGTGCTTTGAAAAGCTCTTTATACAAAACCACAGCGGGCAGCTAACCGCCGGGAGGAGGAAAAAAACCATGCAAAAAAACGAAAATCATTGCCGTCAGGGATTTTAATTTTAGATGTGAACAAGGCCTTATGGATTTAGTCAGTGTGATTTGTAAAATCTTTCCTCTCCCTGATTTACATTCTGAAATGTATCACTGGTAGTGACATCTTTAGTTCTGCCAGGTGATTTGTATGGAATGTTTGTTACTGAGAGTTCTATGCACAGAGGTAGATATTGCTTGCTTGCCAGTTGGAAAAAGCAGTTATTTCCCACAATGCAATGAGGTTCACAGACAGCAAACTGTCAGGACCTTGGTCATGACATCACACTGTGGGGGGAGGGGAATAATTAATATTAAATTGGGCATCCTTGATAATGTATTACATCCCAGCACGTCGTTGTGGTGCCTCTAAGCTGCGGACACACCTGGGATGAATGTCACTAAAACGATCTGTCGTGATTGTTTAGGGTGACAGTTTCTCCCCAATCAGCGTAGGGATGAGCAGCCCATTTGTTCAATGGGAAGGGAGGAGCAGCAGAACCACTACAGCTCTCAGAGGGAACTACAATACGGATTGGCCTGAATAGAATTTGACGAGGGAAGGGGAGGCTGCAAGAATTGGGAATTACCTGTATTTTCAATGGATCTTCACGAATGGACATTTTGGGCTATGGAAATGTACTGTGAGTACACCGCTCTCTGCCAGCTCCCTCTGGCTATATAAAACACTCCTGACACTGATTTACCATTAAACAAGCCTGTGCTTGCCAGAGAAAGGCAGCGTGTTGGGCCTTGCTGGCAGCTACACAGCACACACACACATGAAGGGTATATAAACACTTGTATTACATCTTGGCTGCATTGCCCACACTGGCACAATCAACAACACTTATCACAATGCTTCCAGTGTATGACTTTGTATGCTGGGATTATACAAGTCAGTAAGATCAGGTTACTTATAACAGTTTCATCAGAGAAAGAGTCTCCTTTTGCTAAAGGGGGGAGCTTAAAGTGTACCAGAGACGGAGTCAAAGAAAAAAGTGTACAGATACCTGGGGCTAGGGGCTTCCTCCAACCCCCTCCGGCCTGATCGCTCCCTCGTCATCTTCAGTCGCTGCATGGATCCTCCACAAATTGCTCCGGAAAGTCCTCCGGTCTGGGGTATACTGCAGTGCAGGGAGCATGACGGGAGAGCGCACACGTCCAGACAGCGCATGTGCCAACTGGCCCCAACTGGAGGTTTTTCGGGGGGCCAGTTGTGTACGAACCAGGTAGCGCAGAAAAATGGAGAGGGAGTGATCAGGCCGGAGGGGGCTGGAGGAAGCTCCAGGTATGTATACATTTTTTTCTTTGGTCCCATTTCAGGTACGGTTTAAAGAGTAACTCCATTGAAAATAATGTAATTAAAAAAAGTGCTTCATTTTTACAATAATTATGTATAAATGATTTAGTGAGTGTTTGCCCATTGTAGAAACTTTTCTCTCCCTGATTTACATTCTGACGATTATCACATGGTGACATTTTTACTACTGGCAGGTGATGTCACTGGAAGGAGATGCTGCCTGCCTTTTTTGGCAGTTGGAAGCAGCTGTAAACAGCTATTTCCCACAATTCAATGAGGTTCACAGACAGGAAACTGCCAGGACCATGGTGCTCAGTTTCCTGTGGGAGGGGTTTCACCACAATATCAGCCATAAAGCGCCCCCTGGTGGTCTGTTTGTGAAAGGGAATAGATTTCTTAAGGGAAAGGGGGTATCCGCTACTGGTTGGGATGAAGTTTAATTCTAGGTTACGGTTTCTCTTTAAGGCCTAGTTCACACTGGGAATGACAAAATGCTAGTAAAATTACAGGGGTTTTGCAAAGCTATTTTCCAGTGGTTTTTCACTGTACAGGACAGTGATTTTGGAGAGACTGCGTATTGCAATTCTAGAACAGTGAAACGTAATTGCTCCAAAATCGCTACAAAATGCTGCATGCAGAACTTTTGTGATTTCAGCAAATTGCAAATCGCTGGTGATCGCTAAGTGTGAACACTGCCATACACATTACATTGCAGCAATGCTTTTCAAAACGTTAGTGATCACCGGCGATTCCAAAAGCTGCTGAAATCACTAGTAAAATGATCCAGTGTGAATGAGGTCAGTGCTGCTAGTTAAAGAGGAACTGTAGGGAGAATGACAATGAATAAAATTGCTTTTTTTTTTTTTTTTACAATATTCATTTATAGATTATTTAGTCAGTGTTTGCTCATTGTAAAATCTTTCCTCTCCCTGATTTACATTCTGAAATAGATCTCTGGTGGTGACATCTTTAGTCCTGCCAGGTGATCTGTACAGAATGTTCGTTACTGAGAGTTCTATGCACACAGGGAGATAATGCTTGCATGGCAGTTGGATAAAGCTATTATTTCCCACAATGCAACAAGGTTCACAGACAGGAAACTGTCAGGACCATGGTCATGACATCACACAAAGACCCCCCACCCCGGCTGACATATTTACTTCTTTTGCCTTACACACGCTGGATTCTTGACAGAGGCGGTCGTTCTCAGCCACCTCGGCAGTATTTCATCTAGTGTGTACACAGCTTAAAAGCTAGCCGAGGTGTGCAGTGGTGGGCAAATTGAGCATGTGAGTGATGCGGCGCCGGTGTAGTCAGGGCCGGATTTACCATAAAGGCACTGTAGGCACGTGCCTATAGGCGCCTGATGATGGAAAGACGGCTTCCCTCCCTCCCTGAGCGCCTCCCTCCCTCCTTCCCCATGCAAAGTCCTGATGAGAGTGTAATTGAGAGGTTACTCACCCTGCTCTGTATTCCAGATCTCCCTTCAGTTGGGGGAACCTCTAGCTACTTAATACTAAGGGGTACCTGTAGCTACCTATGATGGGCAGGGGAAGTAAGGGAGAAGTGACAGCTGGGACAGCCAGCACACTTGCGGTGAAGATCGGTGGGTATCTGTAGGTTCATGGAGGGCGGAGTCTAGGGTGCCAGGAGATCTGTGCCTATAGGCTCCCGTGAGGTAAATCCGGGCCTGGGTGTAGTACATACCCAGCATCCTGGGCAGGCCAGCAGGGAAGGAAACAGAAGGAGGTGAGAGTAGTGCCAGTGCAGAGCCGGCAATGCACAGCCTGATGTGTCTGTGTCTCTCCTCTCAGGTCCAGCTTTGCACTCACACACAGGAAGGGGGGGTCCTCACAATGTATTGCTTCAGGGGGCAAAAGTCTAGAATCTGTACAGTGTGTGGAGAGATCCGGTCAGATAGAACCTTCTATTATCAGATAACAATCGGAAAGGAATCTGTTGGCCACATTGACTGTATGGCCAGCTTTAGAATGGTTGTCTCTGAGAAAAAACAATCACAACTTTATAAAAAATGAACAAGCCTTACTGGTGACAGTGGCCGCTGCAGCAGATGGGGCCTGCAGGTCTTCTGGCTCCCGGTTCCAGAGGAGCACCTTACATGTGGAGGGTCTCCGGCTTGACTTGTCCAGTAGCCCCACGACATGCCTCCCGATGGTCTCCTCCACCGCCCCCGTCGTCTTGGCTATTTCCAGCAGGATCTTCACCAGGCGATTGTTCACTCTCTTCAGGCTTTTCCTACAGATTATAAATCAAAAGCACATTTACATAATGCCATTTCTTGCTCCAATAATACTTTTTGAAGTCAGTCAGGGAAGCTTAGCCATTGGAATAGGCTTTGGGTTTTTGGACTAAGGAGAATAAAGGGACACCTCTGATGAACTGTACTGTCAACAGGCAAAGTTTTCACAACAGATTTTCAATGAATACCTTAGCCCAGTGGTTCTCAACCTGGTGTCCGCGGACCCCTGGGTGTACATCAGTACCTGTCACGGGGTTCCCCAGAGGCCGCGGACAAAATGGCAGAGAACCGCTGCATCGCAGTTTACAATTGAATAATACCAGTCAGCTGTTAAATCTCTGGCGTAGCGCCCCTATGCCCCATTCACAGGTGCTCGTGCAGGAAATATGTAGTAGCCCAGCTCTCTGATTGGCCCAAAAGCTGTCTGTCACAGCAGCGCGTGCACCCGGCCTGCACCACCATCGTGGCCAATCAGAGCCGCTGTTGTGACAGGCAACATTTGGGCCAATCAGAGAGCTGGGCTACTACACATCTCCCGCTTGAGTGCTTGTGTATGGGGCATAGCGTGCGCTACAGGGGGGGGGGGGGGGGGGGGGGGGGCTTGGCCATTTAACTGCAGCAAGTGTGCATGAGTTTTTCTGGGGGAGGGGCGAAGGAATAGAGGAGCAGAGCTATTGGTGTTCGTTCACTACATTTACAATGGAGAAATGTTAGAAGACATTTTGATCTGTGATGATCTGAAAACTACAACTACGGGAGCTGATATCTTTGAAAAAGTTGACAATTTTTTCTCTATTTACGGCCTGGACTGGAAAAAGAGCATTGACATTTGTGCTGATGGTGCCAAGGCAATGCAGGGTCCTATTTCTGGAGTAGTGTGTGTTTGTCCACTGTGTGTGCATAAAAGAGTGGGGGGGGGGGATGTTGGGGGAGAAGGTATTGCACAGGCCAGGGGCTCCTTGGGAGAAGCGCCCTTAGGGGGAAGGGGGGTAGGCCATAAGAGTTACAATCACTTTATGGGGATAGGGGGGTGACCTGAGGGTGTGGCCTATGCTGAGGGACGGGATTCAGGGCGCCAGAAATTCTGTGCCTATAGGCTCCTAAACTGTAAATCCGGTCTTGCTCCTGGCTATTTAAAGTAGAGGTGGGGTCCAAAGTCTGCATTGGGGGCCCGAGGTTTGTAACTACGTCACTGACACTTAATCTGGCACTACAGGGTAAAATTACCACACTTTTCACTGCCCATGTATAAACATCTGCCTTCAAAGAAAAAATGGTTGCTTGGAAAAGGAGAGCCGAAGAAGGTAAATTTGAGACCTTTGAGACTATGAACACATTCTTAATGGAAAAGGACATACCCATCTACTCGGACATACAGGCAGCAATCATTGATCACATTACACTGCTGACTGTTTCTTTCCAGAAATATCTTCCTCCAATGATGGACATTGAAAACTACAGGTGGATAGCTAACCCTTTTTTCAAAAGGTCAAAATACATCTAAGCAAAAGCAGAAGAGGAAGTTATTGATCTATCTTGTAGCACTGCACTCCAGGATACATTTCACACGGTCCCCCTGTCAGCATTCTGGGCTAGTTTATCAGAAAGTTTTCCAGATGTAGGAGATGCAGCTATTCGTAAACTTCTACCTGTTGTGACGACATATATGTGGGAATGTGGGTTTGCAAAATACTGCGACACAAAAGTCAAAAAGAGGAACAGACTTGATGCCTCTGCAGATATACGCTGTCAGCGGTCACCTCTGATACCAGATTTTACCAAAATTGCTACAAATATGCAACAACAGATTTCGCAATAACTTTTTTTAAAATTAAGTATGGACACAGTCCCTGCCTATCTCATTTGTTAACCAGGGACTACCTGTATTTCACTAGTATTTGGCTCCACCCACATCATGTGATAGCCACACCCACTTTTTTGCCGTGGCGTGCTTCGCGTGACGCCATATTCGGTAGTGGGTACGTTTGTTTAGGGATGACCCACAAAGGGGTACATGTGCTGAAAAGGTTGAGAACCACTGCCTTAGCCTGTAGCGTGGATTCTCCACTGCTTTATATTCTCACACTGATCAATGAGTAAAGAACCACTCTGGCCAGTGTACAATATACAGATGCAGGGGCGTAACTAGAGGGGAGCAGTCCCTGCAAATGTAGGGAGGCCCAGAGCTGTGATTGGGGGGGCTCAACTACTAACCTTACCTTCCTCTGGAATCTACGTCCTGCTGGTGGCTGTGCGGCTCTGACAGGACGTGGATTCCAACTATTCACCGCCGCGCACTCACGCTGTCCTTGACGTTCACGCCCCTGTTCCATCACTGCATCTACTCACATTGCTGTCCCAGTGACAGCAGAGCTTCAACATCTTGATCCAGGAAAACCTCACCACACAGCACAATAGGGAAAGGACGGCTCTGGTCCTTAAAGAGAATCTGTACTCTAAAATTCTTACAATAAAAAGCATACCATTCTATTAATTATGTTCTCCTGGGCCCCTCTGTGCTGTTCCTGCCACGCCCTGCTGCAATCCTGGCTTGTAATTGCCAGTTTTACGCAGTGTTTACAAACAAAAAACATGGCTGCTAACCAGCATGTGATAGGCTGAGAGAAGCTCATACAGAGCCTGGAGGGGGCGTAGAGAGGATGTGTATAACTTCTTCCTATCACAAGCAGAGCAGCACATTCCAGCCTGAGCCGACAAATCTGACAAAGGAAAGAAGATTAGATTACATAACAGAGATAATACAGCCACTGTGCAAATAGGAAAGGCTGCAGTAAGACAGACCACATTAGAACAGGTATAGGAACTTATAGGATAGAAGAAATAAGGCTGAAGATTTTGTTACAGAGTCTCTTTAAGGGGCCAGACCACTCCGGTCCTGAAAGCGTTAAAGAGAACCCAAGGCTTCAGTGTGTCAAAAAGTAAATAATTACTTAAAGTGTACCATAGTCGAGTTAAATACATACCTGGGGCTTCCTCCAGCCCCATGCGCACGGATCGTTCCCACGCCGCCGGCCTCAGTCTTCTCCCTCTTTGGTACCGGGTCCCGTAACTTCCTCTAGTCGCAGTCAGTCTGCACAAGAGAAGTGCACCATCTACATATCTCTCCAGTAGCTGCCAGAGATACGTAGAGGGTGCACCTCTTTTGCGTAGACTGGCCACGACTGGCCAAAGTTACAGGACCCAGTACCGGCAATACAGAAGGCTGAGGACGGCGGTGTGGGAGTGATCCATGTGCATGGGGCTGGAAGAAGCCCCAGGTATGTATAAAACTTTTAATTTAACTCAGCACTGGTTTCTGAATCCTCCAGAAGCTTCCCACATTGTCCTCCGGTCCCCCACTGCTGCCCGGGACCCTCCTTAACACGGGGGCCACACCCCTATTCTGGCATGAATGTGGCCGTGCTGCAGTGTTAGGCTGTGCTTGGCAGCACGGCTGTGTCTGTGCAGTAGCACAGAGCCGCTTGTGCCTGAAGAGGAGAGTGGCCCCGATGTGATTACCGAAAAAAGCTCTTGTTGGTAATCTTCAGAGGGTCGTTGCTTGGTGGCAGGGGACTGGAGGACGCAATGGAAAGCCTCTTTAGGATCTAGAGGCTTCCCTCTTCTTAAAGCGGATCCGAGATGAAAAACTAACTATAACAAGTAACTTGTCTATATATCTTATCTAAAGTTTAGATAGTTTACACAGCAAATCTAGCTGCAAACGGCTTTAATAGAATATGATTATTTCTTCCTGTGATACGACAGCAGCCATGTTGTTTGTAAACATTACACAGAGGCACGCTTATCTGTATCTTGAGCAAAACAAATCTAATCCTCCCTCCTCCCCTCTGCCTCTGAAATCTCTGGCTAGTAATACCTCTCCATCATCCTGCCCAGACAGAGCTCCCATGAGCGCTTGCTACTGTCTGGAAGTGCCTTGGCTCTCTGAAAACCTGTGGACGTGGCTTGTTTAGTTTATAGGGAATTAGAGTAATAAAACAAAAAAAGTATTTGGCTTGAGGAATGCCCTATAAACAATAGGAAAGGCACACAATTATGCAAGGAGTAAAAGTTCATCTCGGATCCACTTTAAGTATTTACTTTTTGACCTGAACATCGGCTCGGGGACACTTTAAATAAAGGGAACGCGCACACACAGTCTATAGTGCCTGGAATGACTGGTTTGATGCATATAGGTGTGTGTTCCCTTAATTTAAAGGTTAAGAACGGCCAGTTGCTCCTGGTCTCATTTTCAAGTTGTATGCATGAATGATCAGCTTGCATACTGGTATGAATGGACCTGTCCTAAGGAGGGAGCCGTGACGAGGTGGGTTGGCATTATTCTGAAAATGCTGTGACATTTTTGAAGCACTATGATGCCCAATATGAACACATGTTTGCATGACGTTGCTATGTTCTCCTGGTTGGAATGCCTAAGAAGCTCCATTTTCTCCCACATATTGGTGACCACACTGGAGTTGTGACTGTGTACATGCACGCATGTTTTACAATAGATATGATCTCATTGGGAAGTGTAAACTGTAAATAGGTTTGTTGGTCATACTTACAGAAAACAGACTTGCTCATCGATGTTGCCAGTCACAAGGCTTTCCCTCACCCAAGGCACAGCGTGCTGCCAGCACAGACCAGGCCACCAACTACATATGCTGCTGCCCAGCGCAGGCACAGCCTAACACTGCACAGCGTGCTGCCAGCCACAGACCAGGCCACCAACTACATACAGTATGCTGCTGCCCAGCACAGGCACAGCATGCTGCCAGCCACAGACCAGGCCACCAACTACATACATACAGTATGCTGCTGCCCAGCACAGGCACAGCCTAACACTGCACAGCGTGCTGCCAGCCACAGACCAGGCCACCAACTACATACAGTATGCTGCTGCCCAACAAAGGCACAGCATGCTGCCAGCCACAGACCAGGCCACCAACTACATACAGTATGATGCTGCCCAACAAAGGCACAGCATGCTTCCAGCCACAGACCAGGCCACCAACTACATACAGTATGCTGCTGCCCAGCACAGGCACAGCATGCTGCCAGCCACAGACCAGGCCACCAACTACATACATACAGTATGCTGCTGCCAAGCACAGGCACAGCCTAACACTGCACAGCATGCTACCAGCCACAGACCAGGCCACCAACTACATACAGTATGCTGCTGCTCAGCGCAGGCACAGCCTAAAACTGCACAGCATGCTACCAGCCACAGACCAGGCCACCAACTACATACAGTATGCTGCTGCCCAGCGCAGGCATAGCATGCTGCCAGCCACAGACCAGGCCACCAAGTTCAACTACATACAGTATGCTGCTGCCCAGCACAGCCTAACACTGCACAGCATGCTTCCAGCCACAAACAAGGCCACCAACTATATACAGTATGCTGCTGCCCAGCGCAGGCACAGCCTAACACTGCACAGCATGCTGCCAGCCTCAGACCAGGCCACCAAGTTCAACTACATACAGTATGCTGCTGCCCAGCACAGCCTAACACTGCACAGCATGCTGCCAGCCACAGACCAGGCCACCAACTACATACAGTATGCTGCTGCCCAGCACAGCCTAACACTGCACAGCATGCTGCCAGCCACAGACCAGGCCACCAACTACATACAGTATGCTGCTGCCCAGCACAGCCTAACACTGCACAGCATGCTGCCAGCCACAGACCAGGCCACCAACTACATACAGTAATCTGCTGCCCAGCGCAGGCACAGCCTAACACTGCACAGCATGCTGCCAGCCACAGAAAAGGCCAGCAACTAGGTATGCTGTAGCCTAACACTGCACCACAGACCAGGCCATCAACTACATATGTTGCTGCCCAGCACAGACCAAGCCACCAACTACATATGCTGCTGCCCAGCACAGGCACAGCTTAACACTGCACGGCATATGCCAACCACATACCAGGCCACCAACTACATATACAGATTTCCATTCCTCATGCTGCATTGGACCCAGCCTTCCAATTTACACTATGCTTTCAATCACAGACCCTGCCAACCAATCAATTCCCCTCTGACCATGACAGATCCAGCCTCCCACTCTACACCTTTCTTATCCCAGGTCCAGTCCCGCAATTAACATTCTACCACTCACAGGCCCAGCCTCCCAGTCCACAGCCCTACTGACGTCACTTCATGGGCCAGTGTCACGTGGTACAGGCACTTGCAGTGATGCCAGACACTAGATCTGTCTGCAGTATGTGAGCAGGCAATAGATTCCTACCTGATCAGAGATCTGATTGATCTGGTGACAGGTGTATAGCCTAATTTGGTGGAAGCCAATCCAAGATCCCAGTCTGAGATTCGACCTCAGACTCTGGCGAACAAGGTGAGATTGTTAATCATGACCCCATTATACAACTGTGCTGTAGCCTGATCTAGACAAACAGTCACTTGCTGCTAGTCATAGGCAACCACTGAGGGGGATTACAGATGCCCAGAATCCCCCCTCAGACCAGGGCCGGTGCACTGTCTGGGGACAGGCACAAGTTGAGACACCAGAATATCTGCAGACATCCTGCAGCTCACAGCACTGCCCCCTTTCTTTCCCTGCTACAGATGACTTTGGATGGAGCAGCAGCGTGTGTACAGAGCATGGAGCAGCAGCGTGTGTACAGAGCATGGAGCAGCAGCGTGTGTACAGAGCATGGAGTAGCAGCGTGTGTACAGAGCATGGAGCAGCAGCAGCGTATGTACAGAGCATGGAGCAGCAGCGTGTGTACAGAGCCTGGAGCAGCAGCGTGTGTACAGAGCCTGGAGCAGCAGTGTGTGTACAGAGCCTGGAGCAGCAGTGTGTGTACAGAGCCTGGAGCAGCACTGGGGAACATAACAGAGTCAGGAATGAGCATAGCCCTGTGCCCTGTTGTGTGAATGCTTCACTCTCCCCTTCATTAGCAATGTCGGCTGTCCTCATTATTATCTGTATCCAAACTGCTCCTGATCGATCCTGTTGTCAATCGGGAGCAGATCGGACATTTAGGAAATAACTGTCAGATCCTGTCAGTGGGACGGGAAATTGCATTCGGTGTACCCAGCGTGATGTCCTACCATATTATTATACTGTATTGTGCGTGGCTGAGGGAGACTTTTCAGGAATCCCCCCCCCCCCCTTGAAAATCCTGGGTTTTCCCCTGCTGCCAGTTACACTTCTGAATAGAGGAATGTTCCCATTAGCTCACACTGCTTGTACTCTGCGTTTATTGGGAGTATTAGCAACCGAATGCTGTCAGAAATAGCCACATGCAGGGTCTCTTGGGCAGCGACTTGGCATGCTTGGGTATGCTACCTGATTGATTCTCAAATGTGCACTTCACGGTCACTTGCTGTGCATTCTGGTGTGCGAATGCTATGACAAACCACAGTGAACCCCAGGGCGATTAGAAGCAGTGGGTAATATACAGCGAGAAGCTGCTGGCTGGGACAACCATGTGAATGGGCCCTAAAGGGGAACTGCACTGAAAACAACATAATGAATAAAACGGCTTTTTTTTATAATATTCCTTTACCCCATAAATTATTCAGTCAGTGCAAATCTGTACAGTGAGCCAAGAAAAGGCACAACTTAAAGGACCACTGAAATGAGAGAGATATGGAGGCTGCCATAAGTATTTTCTTTTTTTTTAAAAAAAAGAAAGTCTGAACTTAGCCATCAAAAATACTTCTTTTTACTTCGCATTTATCTTAAGCAATATGAGTATAGCTGAAACGCTGCATTCCTGTGGCAGAACAATGTATTTATACTTTCCAGGTTGTGGATTTTGCTGCCTGGTAGATTCAGTGCTTTGTGTAGTAGTTCTGCCTCCGCTAATGTCAATCTCTGCGGATTTCTGCCTCTCCCGGCCCCTCTCAGTGAAAGAAGACAGAGGGGCGGGGAGAGGCAGCAATCCGCGGAGATTGACTCCAGTAGAGGCATAGCTACTGCACAAAGCTCTGCCTCTACCTGGAAGCTATCCCCGAATTTTGCCCCGGGGATTTGGGGGTTATAAAGGCATTGTTCTGCTGTGGGAATGTGGTGTTTAAAAAGAAGTATTTTTTTGGGCTTCAGACTCTCCTTTAAGCAATACCAGTTGCCTGGCAGCCCTGCTGATCCATTTGGCAGCAGTAGAGTCTGAATCTCACCAGAAACAAGCATGCAGCTAATCTCATCAGATCGGACAATATCAGAAACACCCGATCTGCTGAATGCTTGTTCAGGGTTAATGGCTAAAAGTATTAGAGGCAAAGGATCAGCAGGATAGCCAGGCAACTGGTATTGCTTAAAAGGAAATAAATATGGCAGCCTCCATGCACCTCTCACTTCAGTTGTCCTTTAACCTCCAAAGCTGGAAATCTACACACGGAAATGAATGACTCCTGGTGCTGCGACTACGCCAAACTGCTTTGCCTCTGTTTGACAATAAACCTGTCACATAAACATCAACAGGTAGTCCATCTTCAAGTGGTGACCGATTAAATTATATATGCTGCCTAAACGCATGTGGAGATCACATTTCAGGCTTGTGAAAGCTGGAGGGAGAGAGACAATTGTTGTAAATGTACACACAGCCTCCACGTGGGGCGGACATGACAGATGCAGGCTGCAGATAAGGGATGGTGCGGCACAGACCGGTGTGATCTGACTCTCTAATAACTCCACCTGTCATAGATTGTCCTACTGCCTGCTGTCAGCCAATAATAACATTTGTATTTAAAGGGATTCTAAGTGTAAAAAAGAAAAAAAATGTTTAACTTACCTGGGGCTTCTTCCTGTGCCCGTGTCATCTTTCCAGTCAGCCGGAGCAACCTCCTCAAAGCTGGCCTGTCGCAAGGAGCTGCATGCATCCTGATCGTGTTCCTGTTGCCGGGAGCGTTCTGCACATGCGCAGTAGTGAGTTTCTCATACTACGCAAGCGCAGAACACTGCCATACATGGGGACGAGATGAGATGGCGTGTGGCCTGCCAGCTTTGAGGAGGTCACCGCTGCTGCCTGGAGGCTCTCGGAGGGACAGGATGACTGCAGGGGGCTACAAGAAGCCCCAAGTAAGTTAAACTGTTATTGTTTTTTGTTGTTTTTGTTTTTTTTTTTACACTTAAGACTTCCTTTAAGGCAGGATTAAACTCTGTATATAATGAATTTCAAAAAAACAAAAACATTATTTGTCACCCTCACAATAAAACTACTGTACCTGTAAGGACTATTTCACACCGGCGGCGATTGATAACCATTTGTGCTGTGTTTAATGGGCAAGTACAACAATGAGGCTTCTGCGCTGAACAAAATATTTCTCACATAAAAGTTTTCATGCTCCTCTGCTACTTAGATGGCAAGTTCACTTGGCAAGATGCTTCCCCTTGTCAAATCTCCTTCCCCTTGTCAAATCTATTTTCAATCGTGTAAAGGGATGGGTTTTAGATTGGTGCTGTACAAATAAATGATAATAATGATAAAACAAACAAGTTTTTCTTATAGAGCTATGTATATGGAACTGTGGTAAACTCTACACAGCAACCAATCAGATTTCTCCTTTCATTTTCAGTTTGAGTCATGTGGTATGAGCCATAAACACTGTGCATGGAGTAGTGCTGCTCTCACACTGATATGCAGTATATGAAGGAATTTACTATACTTTACACAATGTATTGTTACCGGGATGACACCTCCTCCTGAGTACAGTTGTCCTTTAATTTGCTAGAGGCTTTTTAATGGAGTAAAGTTAGCCATACATCTAGCGAGTCTGATTCAATCGACAAAGCGATCAACTTTATTAAGGAATTGACTTCAGTATGGTTGACCAAAAGTCGATCGACTAGTGGCCCACACACTATACATGATATCCTATGCAAGTCACCTTCACATTTGACCTGACCAATGTTGTGTCTCCATGCTCTGGATGCAAGAGTCGATGCGAAGTCGATCAAATGACGTGAACAGTAGCTGATTCCTGTGAGATTGACAGATATCTTGCATCCTGCTTAATCGACTAAGCTGGTCGACATGAAATCAGCCACTTTTCATCGATTGGGGATTCTGGAACACACTCGATTCCCTCTCAATTCTATACAATGATCGAATCGCACAGCCAAATCGCTAGATGTATGGCCACCTTAACATTACTACTTCGGAAAAAAAAAAGCTATATTTTACCAAAGTGACTCTTTTCTCCCCACTCCAAACATCAATTGGAGGTAAAATGGTTATTCTTTTTTTTTTGGGGGGGGGGGGGGGATAATTTGGTAAGAGGGACAACTCACTATTTCCATCACTTCCTCTGCAGACAGGAAGTGGTTGAATCTCTGAACGACTGACAGACTAACCATTTTTTTTTGTTAATTTATTAGTGGAATCCCTGACTAGATTTTAATGCTGTCCATTTCCTATTCCTAAGACATCCAATGGGAACCCAGCCACAGGCAGCAATAAAGCACCCAGCAAAAAAATGAGTAAATAAAGCACCTCGCAAAAGAATAAAAAAATAAAAATAAAAGAAATCACCTCACAAAAAAATAAAGCACACCACAAATGAATTAAAATAAAAATCAGTGGAATACATTTTAAAACTAAAGAAAAACCTGCATATGGAATGTGACTTTAGAAGGAGTGTTCTCTTGCAATGTGCCCATTAATGGTACAATTGATCTTTCGATGCAATTTTTATGATCGAATTGTACTGAAAACTGCATAGTGTGTGGCGCAAATAGATTTGAAACGATTCTTTGGTCGATTAGAAGAGGAAAAATAATCAATTCGAAAATTGGATTTTATGATAGAATCGGAATATAAAAGCTTCTTAAATCCTTCCGTTAATGGGAACAATTGATAATCGCCTTATGATTCGTTTTGATCGTTCAAATTGTGTCCTAAAGATCAAATCTGCAGGAAAAATTGTACTGTTAACGGCACCTGCAGACATGACAGCGCTGCTCTCCAAAAATCAGTTCTTTTACAGAAGTAACAGAATTCCTCTGCAGATAAGAAAAGGAGCACCATACAGGCATAGACATAGTACCATCACCTTATGTCACCTACCTGTCACCGCTGGGGTGGCCTACGGTGGCCTCGCTCTCCTCCAATCCCCTCTCTCCATCTCCCTGGCCGCTCTCCCCGCCTGGTTCCCTCGTGTCCGGCTGAGCCGCGGCTTCATCCTGCGTGAGTTTTTGCAAAGGTAAATAAGACAAGAGGGACAGGAATCCCGTCATTCCGGCGCAGCATGAGAAAAGATGACATGCAATCACCCCGGTGTCTCAGGCTGAAGAGAGACAGCTTAATGCAGCACCCTCCCTCTCCTCCCCGCTCAGGAGCAGCACAGAGAAGCTCCAGGCACGGCGGCTTCCATGTAAACACCAAACAATATGTCATTAGCAGGCTGTGACATTGTTATAGTGGCTGAGACAGGCGACTCCTGACAACGCTACGGTAACCAAAGACGGCAGGCCAAGCTGTCCTATCAACAGGGGGAGCTCCGCCCCCTCCCACTATCAGCTGCTATAACTTGATACAGGCAGGAAAAGTCAATAGTGTCAGGCTAGTGTGCGGAGCAGCATCATGCAGGACGGACATGACCATACCTGTGTCTGGGAGCTGCTGTCCTGCAGGCTACAGGTCGGTGGCCGGCTTGTGACTCCGCCACACGTCTGTTTCATGGACTCCAGCTCTTCCAGCAGGATCTTCTCCCTCTCCGTGGCCTGGTTTTCGCTGATCACCGACGAGCTCTGAACAAATTACACTCATTTCACTTCCCTGATAAATAATTAATATCCTGGAAAGTTAACACTGAAATATCCTCAGTCTACTCTCCCTTGTTTTTCAGAGCATGAATGCAGGAGATACAGGGCTGGAGGGGACTGTCTGATCTACAAGCGATGACAGAGGCAGAGGACAGAGGTCAGCATGTCTATTCTACAAGCATCGCCCTGAGGTTTCAAAAGGATTTTTTTTTTCTTAAAGTAGACCTGAACTCTTGCACAGGAAAAAAGGGAAAACAGAGAAATAAGCCCTGTGTGTATTTAGAGAGATTAGCCTCACTTATTCCCACTCATCTGTGAATAATCACCCCATTGTAATTTGATCTCTCAGCTGTGTCGGCTCAGGAATCTCCTCTTCTACGGCAGAGCAGCTAATTTGTAAACACAGGATGTTAAAGTGGACCTGAACTCTTGCACAGGACAGAAGGAAAACAGAAATGAACCCTGTATGTATTTAAAGAATTTAGCCTGTCTAATTCCCCCTCATTTGTGTCTAATCACAAGTTGTAATCTGATCTCTCCCCTGTGTCAGCTGACTGCCACAGCAGATAAGCCCATTTCAAAGCACAGGCTGTCAACAATAGGTTTGCTTCCATGAATCAAGAAGTAGACACACTGCCAATTTATTGCAGGATTTGTATCCGCTGTAATAAAGAAATGATTTTTGTTTAAAGGTTATTATGCGGTTGCGTATCTTTTAAGAGCAGAGAGGAGTTCTGAGTTCAAGTCCACTAATCTGTCTGCTTCCATAAAAGCAGGAAGTAGGCACACTGCAGATTTATTGCAGGTTTTGTATGAGCTGTAATAAAAAATTGATTTAAAGGTCATTATGCTGGTGCTTATCTTTTAGAGCCCAGCACCAGTGCATTGTGGTGCAGCGCATTTTGTACACACCCTTGTAAGTATTTGTTTGTGTGCTAAACACATACTCATAATGCTGTCAAGCTGGCCATATACTTAAAGGGGAACTGAAGTAAGAGGTATACGGGGCTGCCATATTTATTTCCTTTTAATCAATGCCAGTTGCCTGGCAGCCCTGCTGGTCTATTTCTCTGCAGTAGTATCTGAATAACACCAGAAACAAGCATGCAGCTAGTCTTGTCAGATCTGACTAAAGTCTGAAACACCTGATCTGCTGCATGCTTGTTCAGGGGCTATGGCTAATAGTATTAGAGGCAGAGGATCAGCAGGGCTGCCAGGCAACTGGTATTGCTTAAAACGAAATAAACATGGCAGCCTCCATATACCTCTCTCTTCAGTTCCCCTTTAAGGTGTCCAAACACCTCTCAACCTGGTGGCTGATCGACCATCAGATTCGATAATTATTATCGAATTGGATGAAAATCAGTCCTGCCAAGAGCATGCCCTATCAAAGATACAACCGATTTCAGGCAGGAATTGGTTGCATGTATCGATCGGACATGCTGCAAGATGTCAGGCCACCGTGGTCGTTTGGGTGCGCGGAGGTAGCGGCGAGCAATATCGGGACGAGCGACAACACCCCCGGCGCTGCCCCCTAGCGTGTGACATCACACACTTAGCACTAACAGAGCAGTGGGATACCGGAGACAGGTGGGCACCGGACGGAGGGTGGCAATGGACAGGTAAGGCATAAATGCACACATGGGGGGGCACATTTCTGCACTAGGGGGGCAGTCACGGATGCAGCGCACTCAGCCAATTCCTGAGAGATTTCATGCTGAAAATGATCGGTAATCGGCCTGCGGAGTATGGGCAGCTGACAGATCTCTCTAATCAGATTAGATTAGAGAGAGGTTTGTCTCTTGGTCGAATCTGCCCATCGTCGTTAGATCTATGGCCACCTTTATAGATTTCCACCCAATGTTCCAAAACAACAGAATCATTTCTGGAAAAAAAAATCGATTCAGAAGGAATGGATTCCTACCATACACTGCACATCAATTTCCAACAGATTCCAGGAGGGAATCTACTGATCGAACTGCAGAGTTGCACAGTTCCATGCAGTGCGAAGCTATGGGCCATCAATCTGCCAATGCTCTTACCCCACTCCAAATTGTTTTACATTTTCCATCCTGTCCGATATGTTTAGACAAAAACAATCGATCTGAGATTTTGGGGGATTCATTCCCAGCATATGAATCAAATCTGCAAGGAATTGAATGGGAATGGGCACCTTTACTCCAAATTATTCCGAAAAAAAAATCTATGTAACATTTATCAACGCTATACAAGACACTGGGGGATTTACAGTGGGATGCAAAAGTATTCGGCCCCCTTAAAGTTCTCCACATTTTGTCACATTACTGCCACAAACATGAATCAATTTTATTGGAATTCCACATGAAAGACCAATACAAAGTGGTGTACGTGTGAGAAGTGGAACGAAAATCGTACATTATTCCAAACATTTTTTACAGATCAATAACTGCAAAGTGTAATAATTCAGCCCCCTTTGGTCTGAGTGCAGTCAGATGCCCATAGACATTGCCTGATGAGTGCTAATGACTAAATAGAGTGCACCTGTGATTAATCTAATGTCAGTACAAACACAGCTGCTCTGTGATGGCCTCAGAGGTTGTATAAGAGAATATTGGGAGCAACAACACCATGAAGTCCAAGGAACACACAAGACCGTCAGGGATAAAGTTATTGAGAAATTTAAAGCAGGTTTAAGCTACAAAAAGATTTCCAAAGCCTTGAACATCCCACGGAGAACTTTTCAAGCAATCATTCAAAAATGAAAGGAGTATGGCACAACTGTACACCTATTAAGACAAGGCCATCCACCTAAACTCAGAGGCCGAACAAGGAGAGCGCTGATCAGAAATGCAGTCAAGAGGCCCATGGTGACTCTGGACGAGCTGTAGAGATCCACAGCTCAGGTGGGGGAATCTGTCCATAGGACAACTATTAGTCATGCACTGTACAAAGTTGGCCTTTATGGAAGAGTGGCAAGAAGAAAGCCATTGAAGAAAAGCATAAGAAGTCCCGTTTGCAGTTTGCCACAAGCTGTGTGGGGGACACAGCAAACATGTGGAAGAAGGTGCTCTGGTCGGATGAGACCAAAATTTAACTTTTTGGCCAAAATGCAAAACGCTATGTGTGGCAAAAAACGAACACTTCACATCACTCTGAACACACCATCCCAATTGTCAAATATGGTGGTGGCAGCATCATGCTCTGGGGTTGCTTCTCTTCAGCAGGGACAGGGAAGCTGGTCAAAGTTGATGGGAAGATGGATGGAGTCAAATACAGGGCAATCTTGGAAGAGACCTCTTGGAGTCTGCAAAAGACTTGAGACTGGGGCGGAGGTCCATGTTCCAGCAGGACAACAACCCTAAACATAAAGCCAGGGCAACAATGGAATGGTTTAAAACAAAACATATCCATTTGGTAAAATGGCCCAGTCAAAGTCCAGATCTAAATCCAATCGAGAATCTGTGGCAAGATCAGAAAACTGCTGTTCACAAACGCTGTCCATCTAATCTGACTGAGCTGGAGCTGTTTTGCAAGGAAGAATGGGCAAGGATTTCAGTCTCTAGATGTGCAAAGCTGGTAGAGACATACCCTAAAAGACTGGCAGCTGTAATTGCAGCAAAAGGTGGTTCTACAAAGTATTGACTCAGGGGGCTGACTAATTACGCACACCCCACTTTGCAGTTATTGATTTGTTAAAAATGTTTGGAATCATGTATGAGTTTTGTTCCACTTCTCACGTGTACACCACTTTGTATTGGTCTTTCACGTGGAATTCCAATACAATTGATTCATGTTTGTGGCAGTAATGTGACAAAATGTGGAAAACTGCAAGGGGGCCGAATACTTATGCAAGCCACTGTATCATGCCATTAAAAGTCATCTACAATCTGGTATAATTTATCTTTCTTTTTTTTTTTGGGGGGGGGAGGAGGGGGTTGCTTGAAATCATGTTGCAGGCACAATGTTTGATGCAAAATACACCAAAAAAATGATCAAAGAAATCAATAATTACATCAAATCGGATGAAAATCAGTATAGCAACAAACATGCACAATCGATTATTCTGCTAATTTAGGGCCAAAATCAGTCAAATGCAGCGATCAAGCAAGCTACAAATGCTCGATCTGACGTGGTTGATGGAATGCATGGCTGTAATGGCGTGCCATGTTGCAACGATGGACCCCCAGCTGCCGCCCTCACAAATGTAAATGTCCCCACCCGGCGCCCGTGCATTGTAAATTTCACCTGTCCACCTGCCGTGACACCTCTGGGTGCGGCCAGGGAAGCGGGCAGAATAGTCAGTGCAGTGAGGCCGATTCCCAAGAGATTTTATGCTGAAATCAATCAGGAATCGGCATGCGGTGTATAGGCAGGCAACAGATCTCTCTAATCTGATTTGATCAGAGAAAGATCTGTCTCTTGGTCGATCAGCCCATCATCGTTAGATGTATGGGCACCCTAAAGTGAACCAAAGATGAAGCACCCTCATGTATTTTTCCATATATATCAGTGGGGACATTAGAGAAAACACCTACCCTGCTCTCTGTTTCATTTTTAAGTGTTCAGCTTGCTTCTTATCAGCCCTGATAAAATCCCCGACTGAACATTCAGTCTGGCTTTGCTCAGGAATTATTATAGCCCAGTCTGTCTTCTCTGATGTCCCCTTGTGGCTCTGCTATAATGACTCAGCTGTAATGATTCCTGAGCAAAGCCAGACTGAATGCTCAGTGGGGGATTTTATCAGGGCTGGTAACAAGCAGGCTGAGCAGTGAAGGATAAAACAGAGAGCAGGGTAGGCGTTTTCTCTAATGTCCCCACTGATATATTTGGTAAAATACATGAGGGTGCTTCTTTACAGGTGGCCGTACACTTATAGATTTTCATTAGATTCGACCATCAGATAAGATTTCTGTCAGATGCCTGCCAAGTCCAATCTGACAGGAATCTATCTGATGTGTGCCACACACTAGGAACTGATTTCCAATAGATTTCAGAATAGATGTAAATGCATTATTGGACTATTAGATCCAATGCAACTCTATGGGCCATCGATCTGCTGCCAGCAGCAGATCAACCTAGACTTTCCACCCAGTCAGATCAAATCGATCGAAATCGGCCACAAATCGATCGATCAGCTGATTTGATAGAATCGATTTACGATCAATGGCTGAAATTGTATGGGCCCCTTCACTTTTTTTTTTTAGGTCAGTTCATGTTTGCTTTAACTACTTGCCGACTGCTCCACGCAATTGGCGTGAGCAGTGCGGCAGACCCAGGACCGCTCCACGCCGATTGGCGTGAACGGACGTTTATGGGGCTACCAGGAGATTCTCCTGCCTGGAAAGCGGAGCTCAGCTCCGCCTTCAGATTGCCGCTCGGGAGACTGTTAGACGACGAAAACGTTGTCTAATTACCTAATTACAGCAGCGCTGTACTGGGGACACAGGGAAGGGATCTGCTGGAACAGGCTGAAGCCTATCACAGCCGATTGCGCTGATAGGCTGGCCAGGGGAGGAAGGGAGAAAGGGAAGTAAAAAAAATAAAAAAAAATAAAAACGTAATTTTATTTAAAAAGAATACAAATAAATATTAATAAAAAACAAACAAGCAAACATTGGGGGAGCGATGAGACCCCACCAACAGAGATCTCTGTTGGTGGGGAGAAAAGTGAAGGGGGGGAAATCACCTGTGAGTTTTACGGCCCTGCAGCTTGGCCTTAAAGCTGCAGTGGCCTATTTAACTAAAAATGGCCTGGTCTTTAGGGGGTGTGAACACTGTGGTCCTCAAGTGGTTAAGCACACTTACCAAAAAGTGTGGGCCCTTCTGAGGGACAGTCAGTGACAAGACAATGGCCTTGATTCACAAAATAGTGCTAACTGTTAGCACGTCCGTTTTCACACGAATGTTGGCGTTTGCGCGCGATCGTGAATTTTCATGCGCAATTAAACATTTTCGTGTGCAAACACAAAATCGTTATTGTTTTCGCGCACAAACGCGAATTTTCGTGCGAAAACAATAACGATTCCGCGCGGAAATTCTCATTTGCGCGCAAAACCGTTTAATTGCGCGTGAAAATTCTGGAACGTGCGAAAACGTGAACATTCGCGCAAAAACAGCCGTGCTAACAGTTAGCACTCTTTTGTGAATCAAGCCCAATATATACTCTGTACAGCGCTGCATAATATGTCAGCGATATATAAATACTTATAATAAATACATAATAAATAAGTACACTGGTTCTTTAAATGACAGTCATGTTTTGTTTGTTTTTTTCTGTACAGAAAACACAAAAAAAGAAAACAAAAGGGGTGCACAGAAGAGTAGAAAGATAGCAAACCACAGAAAAGCCCTCCTACCACCATTAGCCCACTTGCAGGCTTCTGTGTATTTTTCAGCAACAAATAAAAGTTAATGACCGACTGATACACCAGGGCTGTGGAGTCGGAGTCGAGGAATCGGAGTCGGAGCAATTTTGGGTACAGGGAGTCGGTGGTTTCAAAAAACTGAGGAGTCGGAGTCAGATGACTTTGAAGCAAATCCATAGCCTTTGTAAAAATGAGACTACGGTAAGGAGTCGGAGTCGAGGAGTCGGAGCAATTTTGGGTTGGAGTCGGTGCTTTTATAAACTGAGGAGTCTGAGTCGGATGATTTTTGTACTGACTCCACAGCCCTGTAATACACATTGCTGAAAAATACACAAAAGTGTGCAAAGTGTGCTCCAGCCATTAGGTAATGCAGACCGCTATGCCAGTAACAGCAGCTTACCTGTGCCAGCTGTGCTCTGAGCTGGTGCACTTCAGAGAGGAGCTGCTCCTGGTCATACACCTGCCTCTCCAGCTGTGCTGCGTGTGCCAGTCTGAGAGCCTCGGCCGCCTGCTGGTACTCCTGCTCCTGCCGCACCAGCTCCTGCCTCATCTCCTCCACCCGCTCCTCATACATCTGCCGGAACTTCGCACTCTCAGCACCCATCGCTACCATCTGGTTATAGGCCTGAAACAGAGGATTTGGTTGACTTTCCGTGACATTTCCCACAATTTTAACAGTGCTTCACGGCTTACTACAGTAACAAGCTTATCTCAGCATGCAAATAACAGAGCGCTTCTATTTTGGATAAGATATGGATACTATGGCTAGAAGCAGCAAATTGAATCTCTTGCTCCCTTTGAAGGGTTTACAAAGTGCTGAAGTCCTGTTTAGTGATGCTTGTTCTAGAAGGGATGGTAAGCTGTGGCAATAGGGAGGAAAAACTAACGAGTGGAGTTGGAAAATCTAAAAAAAAAAAAGAAAAAAAGAGCAGAAGTGCTGTCACTTTTGGGAAACCGTACAGATGGAAAACAGCAGAAATAGTCTATTCGTTTTTTCACATAACATTTCCCCTAAATCCCAGGAAGTGATTGTGAAGGGGTGGCATGCATTGCACTTAGGCACCAGATTGTAGCTGATAACAGAACAGATAACATAAGTGTGTGCAGCTGAGTGGCAGACTTAAAGAGTAACTGTCGGGCATGTAATAAAAAATCAATTCTTTATTTTTATCTGGTACACAAGTAATAAGGATGCTAATCAGGCAATCTAAAAGTTAAAATTACTATTACTTTTCTTGTTGATAAATTATCATTCCCCAGTTTACATGACTTATTTGGTACACAGAAAATTTGGTACACAAAAGAGAAGTTGCAGGGCATGCTGGGTTGTCCTTTTTTGGCTTCTGTACTTCCCCTCAGACTTAACTAATGCAGCCTGATTGGCTGAAGCCTCTTTCCCTCCTGTTTTCCCTCCCACACCTCTGTTCCTCTCTGATTGGCCAAAATTTCTCATGCTGAAACAATGCACTTTCTATAGTGAAGGGCGTGCAAATCAGGCAGAGGAGACTAAGGGCGGATATTACATCACGACCAGCTTCAAAATAGCCACAGTAAATATGGAAACTGTCTAGAATAGGATTCTCTACTTTTCCTTTATAAAATTCACAGGAATCATAACGTGGACAGTGCAATACAGATGTTATGTAAGTAGAGCAAGTATTTATCTACTTATATATGTGGTTTTTTTTTTCCTGAGATAGTATAGCTGACAGATCCTCTTTAAAATAGGTAGTGAATGATGTACAGTAATGTATAAACACTGGTAACAACTCTATGAAGGAACTTTAGCAAAAAGGGGAAAATAATAAATCAAAACACTGCAAAGTGAGAAGTTAAAATATAAAACAGAGATCACAAAATTATTGATATTCACCATGTAATTATTTCATATGCTTGGCAGTTGGAAACAGCTGCTATTTCCCACAATGCAACGAGGTTCACAGACAGCAAACTGTCAGGACCATGGTCATGACATCACACTGGGGGAGGGGTTTCACCACAACATCAGCCATACAGCCCCCTTTCCCCCACCCCCCTTGAGGATCTATTCAAGAAAAGGTTTCTCATGGGAAAGGGGGTATCAGCTACTGATTGGGATGAAGTTCAATTCTTGGTTACAGTTCCTCTTACAGAGGAACTCCAGTGAAAATAATGTAATAAAGTGCTTCATTTTTACAATAATTATGTATAAATGAGTTAGCCAGTGTTTGCGCATTGTAAAATCTTTCCTCTCCCTGATTTACATTCTGACATTTATCACATGGTGACATTTTTACTGCTGGCAGGTGATGTCAGCAGAAGGAGCCGTTGCTTGCTTTTTTGGCAGTTGGAAACAGCTGTAAACAGCTGTTATTTCCCACAATGCAACAAGGCTCCCCGTGGGAGGGGTTTCAACACAAAATCTACCATACAGACCCCCCCTGGTGATCCGTTTGAGAAAAGGAATAGATTTCTCATGGGAAAGGGGGTATCACCTACTGATGAAGTTCAGTTCTTGGTTACGGTTTCTCTTTAAGCCACGCTGCATGAACATTAAAGCGACAGGGGGATGAGGACTGATTTAATTTGTTGGGAAACTTATACATAAAGGCAGGCCAGGGGCATACATTTACCCAGTTGATTTGTGCCAACTCTCTTCCCACACCCCCTTTCCTTATACAGCAGCTTCCCTAAATTACATGTATGCCCCTCCCCCCCCCCATCCATGTCCAACTCTCCAGTGCATATTCTGGTCCCTCCTCCGTATGCAGCAGCCCACTACTACATGGCCAGGGCCCCCCTTGCTTCCTTCCATAGGGAGCCCTCATTCCCAATGAGGTATGATTTTGTCTTTTATATATGTTACGGCCAGAACCCGAAGTCTGGCCACTTCGGGTTCTGGCCGGTCAAAGCTAGAAATGGCCGGCTGAAGTGGCCAGTGTGCGAAACGGGGACTTTTTGTGGACTTTGGCCGGCCAGAACGCATTCTATCTAGATGTTGGTGGCCAATTCCCGATATCCCTGTTGCCTTCTGTCTTACTGCTCCTTGCCTTTTCTCCCCGGCTGTTCCCCGCCACTGGATCATACTGGGTCGCATCCTCTGCCGCCGGGGACCGGGCACACCACCAACCGCTGAGCTCTGCATCGATGCGGTCGAACCACGTGGCTGAGACCACCGCCGCTGATGATGCGAGACTTGGCCGCCCGCATGCTGCACCAACATTTCAGCCATGGAAGAACATGCCCCCGGACCCATTCATCGCCGCCGCTGCTGCCAGACTGCCGCTGTGCTGAGACCTTCTCCAACAAAGGTTAGCCACCCACATGCAGCAGGCTTCCATTGCTACATGCCTGCTGCCTCCCGGTCTGCTCCCTTCTCGCTGCTGAGCTCACCAGCTGGACCTCCACGCACCAGACATAGCCCTGCATGCATTATACTAGGCCAATACAGAGAATGCACCCAGTATGTATTTAGAGAGTGTAGCCCGTCTATTTCCCACTAATCTGTGACTAAATACCAATGTAATTTGATTTCTAAGCTGAATCAGCTCTGGAATCTCCTCTGCCACGGCAGAGCAGCTAAATGGTAAACAAGGAATGTTAACATGTCTGCTTCCATGAAAGCAGAAGGTATACAAACTGCAGATTTAATGCAGGATTTGTATCAGCTGTAAAGAAGTATTTTTCTTTATAGGTTATTATGCTATCTATTATCCTATCTTTCAGAGGAGAGAGGTAGTTCTGAGTGCCTTTCATGCTGATGGACAGGACTTGGAATGTTCTGGAAATTGCATATTTTGGACTTTGGCCATTTTGCAAACTGGCCGGCCAATGTCAGAAATTCCCAGCATTTTGGACTTTGGCCGACTTCAAATCGGCCAGTTCTAGAAATGGCCGGCCACTTCCCACTTTGGCCGATTTCTGGTTTTGGCCATAACATATACATAAATGGCACAATAAATAATGCAGGTGCACTATATTAGAAGTCCACTATTTTAAGAAATTTTATGAAGTGCACTTACCCTTTAAATGGTAAAAAATGTCTAAAATAAATTGCAGGAAGAGAATGCAGCAGAGGATAAGGTAGCGTGGCCTCTTCTTGGTGCCCCCTATGGGCTGGAGGGTGAACAGGACTCACAACAGCCATATAAGTCCAGAACCCAGAATTCTGCAGCCAGATCTTATGACATCCAGCAGTATAATGAGCAGACAGACCCGAGTCTGGGCAGATAGCAGCGCTGCACTCACAGGAGGCCAGCGTGTTCACAGCACCCCGCCTGACACATCCATACTAATGATAACTCACTGCCTGAACAAACATTTACCTTTCTAAAACCAACAACATTATTTCCTACATAAATCATGCTTTCTCTCCCAGAAACAGGTGGAGAACTAATAATAGCAAGTGTCGTCACCAAACATCACATGACTGCGTGGCCACCTAACCTCATATGACTGTATAACCACCAAACTCAACATGACCAACATCACATGACTGCATGGCCACCAATCGTCACATGACTGCAAGGCTACCACATGTCATATAACTACATGTCCACCAAACATCACATGACTGCGTGGCCACCAAACGTCACATGACTGCATTGCCACCACACATCACTGCATGGCCACCTAACCTCACATGACTGTATGACCATCAAACATCATGACTGCGTGGTCACCAAACATCACATGACTGCAAGGCCACCAATCGTCACATGACTGCATGGCCACCAAACGTCACTGCATGGCCACCTAACCTCACATGACTGTATGACCATCAAACATCATGACTGCGTGGTCACCAAACATCACATGACTGCAAGGCCACCAATCGTCACATGACTGCATGGCCACCAAACGTCACATGACTGCATGGCCACCAATCGTCACATGACTGCAAGGCTACCACATGTCATATAACTACATGTCCACCAAACGTCACATGACTGCGTGGCCACCAAACGTCACATGACTGCATTGCCACCACACATCACTGCATGGCCACCTAACCTCACATGACTGTATGACCATCAAACATCATGACTGCGTGGTCACCAAACGTCACATGACTGCACGGCCACCAATCGTCACATGACTGCATGGCCACCAATCGTCACATGACTGCAAGGCCACCAATCGTCACATGACTGCACGGCCACCAATCGTCACATGACTGCATGGCCACCAATCGTCACATGACTGCATGGCCACCAAACATCACATGACTGCAAGGCCACCAATCGTCACATGACTGCATGGCCACCAATCGTCACATGACTGCATGGCCACCTAACCTCACATGACTGCACGGCCACCAATCGTCACATGACTGCATGGCCACCTAACCTCACATGACTGTATGACCATCAAACATCATGACTGCGTGGTCACCAAACGTCACATGACTGCATGGCCACCAATCGTCACATGACTGCAAGGCCACCAATCGTCACATGACTGCATGGCCACCAATCGTCACATGACTGCATGGCCACCACACATCCCATGACTGCAAGGCCACCAATCATCACATGACTGCATGGCCACCAATCGTCACATGACTGCAAGGCCACCAATCGTCACATGACTGCAAGGCCACCACACATCACTGCATGGCCACCTAACCTCACATGACTGTATGACCATCAAACATCATGACTGCGTGGTCACCAAACGTCACATGACTGCATGGCCACCAATCGTCACATGACTGCAAGGCCACCAATCGTCACATGACTGCATGGCCACCAATCGTCACATGACTGCATGGCCACCACACATCCCATGACTGCAAGGCCACCAATCATCACATGACTGCATGGCCACCAATCGTCACATGACTGCATGGCCACCAATCGTCACATGACTGCATGGCCACCAATCGTCACATGACTGCATTGCCACCACACATCACTGCATGGCCACCTAACCTCACATGACTGTATGACCATCAAACATCATGACTGCGTGGTCACCAAACGTCACATGACTGCATGGCCACCAATCGTCACATGACTGCATGGCCACCAATCGTCACATGACTGCAAGGCCACCAATCGTCACATGACTGCATGGCCACCAATCGTCACATGACTGCAAGGCCACCAATCGTCACATGACTGCATGGCCACCAATCGTCACATGATTGCATGGCCACCACACATCCCATGACTGCAAGGCCACCAATCGTCACATGACTGCATGGCCACCAATCGTCACATGACTGCATGGCCACCAATCGTCACATGACTGCATTGCCACCACACATCACTGCATGGCCACCACACATCACATGACTGTATGACCATCAAACATCATGACTGCGTGGTCACCAAACGTCACATGACTGCATGGCCACCAATTGTCACATGACTGCAAGGCCACCAATCGTCACATGACTGCATGGCCACCAATCGTCACATGACTGCATGGCCACCAATCGTCACATGACTGCATGGCCACCAATCGTCACATGACTGCATGGCCACCAATCGTCACATGACTGCATGGCCACCAATCGTCACATGACTGCATGGCCACCAATCGTCACATGACTGCATGGCTGACTGCACGGCCACCACACATCACATGTCTGCATGTCCACCACACATCACATCACTACATGGCCACCACACATCACATGACTGCACGGCCACCACACATCACATGACTGCACGGCCACCACACATCACATGACTGCCTGGCCTCCCGAATGCTCTGGGAGGAGAATTCCGCATAGCAAAACAGCCTAAACTAGGACTCACTGGGAAGGCTGGGCTACATACCAGGAAATGTTTCTGATGCTGAATACAAGCAATACAGTCCCGTCACCGGGAGCGTCCTGCGCAGGCGCAGTAGATATTTTCCCATACCGTGTCTGTGTGTCCTGCTCACAGCAACAGGAGCATGAACGAGGATGCACGCACAGTGGTCGGCAACAGGTACAGTCGTCGAAATCTAAACTAAGCCACTGCGGGCAACCATAGGATCGTTCCAGGACGTCGCGGGCACAGGGCAGCTGCAGGGGGCTGGTAGAAGCCCCAGGTAAGTGAAACTCTTTTTTTTTCCACCCCACTTTAGGTTCCTGCTCAGTAGTGATGGGGAGGAGTGGAGAGCGGCCAGGCACATGGCTAATTAATATTCACTGCATGGTGTGACGTACAGTGTTTACTTCCTGGAGCAGCCGCTCTGTGCGGCGATTGGCCGGGCGGGACCACGTGATGCCACATGCGTCCAAGAGTACGCATCACGGACGCCAGAGTGAGCTGCACAACTCGGCTCACTCTGACGTCCACATCAGAGAGCACCAGGGGTTGCGTTAGGGGCACGTTATGTCGTCCCCTAAACGCAACGCCCTGGTGTGTAAGTAGCCTCAAACTATCCAGCCACTGGACTGTTGAATACTAGAACTGTGGGTAAATAATATGCTGCCGGGGGTTCTCAGATCTCTTCAGTAATGCATGACAACTGCATTATTAATGTAGTGCAATTCAGGAATGAGCCATGTACTTTATGGAGAGGGGAGGTCGAGTCAGCAGCACACTACTGTGAGATATCTTCACAGGCCGTTCCTGCAGCAGTAATACATGTCAAGACCAATTCCCCCACTTAATTAGTCATTTTGAGAAGTCACAGAGAAGCATGTGATCAGTTTGGTCAGGTGATAGATCCGCAAGTCTCTGATTTGCAAGTCATGGTCAAAGCAGGAAGTGATCTCAGCAAATGAGAGCTTTGCAAATCTATCAGCTGATCAAACAAATCACATGCTTCTCCATGAGTTCACTGGTGATGACCACCACTACTCCCTGCACATCTGAACCTTCAAGTACCCAGGAGTTTGGTAGGGGTATCAAAACAAATCATAAAGCCCCCCAGGGAAACCTAGATGGGGCTTCCTATGCCGCTTAAACCCCCTTCCCTCAGTGAACCTCGCAGCAAAGGGGCTCAACTTTCAGAGGTTACATAACCAGTCCAACCACCATAACAAGTGTGACCACAGCGGTACCTTCTCTGAAGGAGGCCCCTGTATTCTGAGCGGGTGGCTGCAGGAGTCATGCCTCCGGTGTACTGAGCATATGGATGAGCCCGACACTGTGCCATGTCATGGCTGTGCTCATCAGCGCTAGTACAGCGTACATGGAAAAAGGGCGCTCGGAACTTTGGGTGCCCAGAAAAGCCGATAATAGAATTAGTATATAAGTCAATTTACAAACATTTTACTGTTACAATGCAAATGCCGATACTAGAATATTGGTAATAAATACTGATATTTTACTACAAATAAACCTAACCCTATTTTCACACTGAACCCTCCCATTACTGATGCCTAACCTTGACCCCCCCCGCCATGGTTAACCTCAACACCCCCCACCCCTTCCTGCATTAATGGGAAATCTGGGCGTCTGATAAATATCGCCTGGGCCACTCACTATTTGTAGCCGGATCCTGCATTGTGGTTGGCTCCCGCACCCAAATTTCCCCCCACCGCCGATATTTGCTTGTGCACCTATGGGGGCGCCCAGTGTTCCACCACTAGCAGGCGCCCTCATTTCCTGCTTCCCTAGTTCATGCATTGGGTGGAAGTAAACAGCCGCATGTAACGCTGTGGTCCTAAGGGAAAATATTCAGGACCACTTCTCCTCAACAGGAGCTAACATGGGTAGCTGAGGACTGAATAACTAGAAGCCAAGGATTGCTTGACATGTAAAGTGTGTATTAAAATATCAGGTAACTGAAAGGCCTAACAGTGTATCCAAAGCACGGTAATATTCATCCACTGCTTTTTCATATTGGACTTAAAGAGAAACCGTAACCACGAATTGAACTTCATCCCAATCAGTAGCTGATACCCCCTTTCCCATGAGAAATCTATTCCTTTACACAAACTGATCATCAGGGGGCGCTGTATGGCTGATATTGTGTTGAAACCCCTCCCAGTGTGATGTCATGACCATGGTTATCTACAAAAACCTCCAGACACAAGAACAGCTTTTTTCCTCAAGCGGTAGCCATGCTTAATGCAGAACCACACTAGAGCTGCTAGGACTGGAAAGTAATCAGCACAGAACTGTAAATGAACAATTCTCACCTTGCTTACTGCCACTATACTCACATACTGTCCTTGACTTGTAATATACACACGGTCTGTTCTTGCATTGTTTTTGTTTGTGTTTGTTAAGCAACTGCCAAGACAAATTCCTTGTAGGTGCAAACTTACTTGGCGAAAATAAATTGATTCTGATTCTAACACTGTGAGAACCCTGTTGCATTGTGGGAAATAACAGCTGTTTCCAACTACCAAAAAAGCAAGCAGCATCTCCTGCCACTGACATCACCTGCCAGCAGTAAAAACGTCCCCATGTGATAAATGTCAGAATGTAAATCAGGGAGAGGAAATCTTTTACAATGGGCAAACACTGACTAAATCATTTATACATAATTATTGTAAAAATGAAGCACTTTTTTTATTACATAATTTTCAGTGGAAATCCTCTTGAAAAACGCAGACATTAACCATTAAATGGTTACACGGGATTTGTTTCAGCTTTCATCTATTTAATTGTTTAGACAATGTAACCTTTGAAAGCAAACCTGAAGCAAAAGCAAAAAAAAAAACCTTATGATATAATGAATTGTCTGTGTAGTATGGATAATGAATAGATCAGTAGTAGCAAAGAAAAGAGTCTCATATTTATTTTCAGTTATATTGCTTTTTTATAAAGTATCATTCTGCCATATTTGCAGCTTACAAACCACACTCTGTATTTTAACGGACAACTATAGCGGGAGGGATATGGAAGCTGCCATATTTATTTCCTTTTAAGCAATACCAGTTTCCTGGCTGTCATGCTGATCCTCTGCTTCTAATACTTTTTAGCCATAGCCCCTGAACAAGCATGCAGGAGATCAGACACATTATTGTCAGATTTGACATGATTAGCTGCATGCTTGTTTCTGGTGAGATTGAAACACGGCTACAGCCAACTAGACCAGCAGGGTTGCCAAGTAACGGTTATTGTTTAAAAGGAAAATAAATATGGCAGCCTCCATATCCCTCTCATTCCAGTTGTCCTTTAAGCTATAAAACAAAGCAGAAATAATGACCCTTTGAACTTTCCTGCAGTAAAACCTTATCTCAAGCTTTCTGTCACTGTTTCTTGGCTGTTTAAAGGGGAACTGAAGAGAGAGGTATATGGAGGCTGCCATGTTTATTTCCTTTTAAGCAATACCAGTTGCCTGGCAGCCCTGCTGATCCTCTGCCTCTAATACTATCAGGCCATAGCCCCTGAACAAGCATGCAGCAGATTAGGTGTTTTAGACTTTAAAGGGAACCTGAACTGAGTAAAATGATTTAAAATAAACACATGAGGTAACTTCAAATGAACATTACATAGTTACCTTGCCATCAGTTCCTCTCAGAAGCTCACCATTTTCTTCTGACAATGATCCCTTCCAGTTCTGACAATATTTTGTCAGAACTGAAATATATCCGTTGCTGTCAGTTATATCTGAGTGGACAACTGATGTGCCCGGTAATGTCCATGTTTCCCTATGGCTCAAGTGGGCGATGTTACAGTTTAACAAAGTGCTAACCAGAAAGTTGTTATGGGGTAAAGGCCATTTTCAAAATGGAGGACGGAAAATTCCCTTGATCACAGTGGACAAACGGGATGCAGGAGAGGAAAAAGAGATTGAGGAGTAGACTACACAGGAGGTAAGTATGACTTGTGTATGGTTATTTTGACTTTCAATTTTCAGTTCAGGTTTTCTTTAAAGTCAGATCTGACAAGACTAGCTGCATGCTTGTTTCTGGTGTTATTCAGATACTACTGCAGAGAAATAGACCAACAGGGCTGCCAGGCAACTGGTATTGATTAAAAAGAAATAAATGTGGCAGCCTCCGTATACCTCTTACTTCAGTTCCCCTTTAAAGGGAACCTTAACTGAGAGGGATATGGATGTTTCCTTTTAAACACAATACCAGTTGCCTGGCAGTTCTGCGGATCTCATTGACCAAAGTAGTGATTGAATCACACACCTGTAACAAGCATGCAGCTAATTCAGTCTGACTTCAGTCAGAGCATCTGATCTGCATGCTGGTTCAGGGGCTGTGGCTGAAAGTATTAGAGACACAGGATCAGCAGGAGAGTCAGGTAACTGGTATTATTTTAAGAGGAAAATTCCATATCCTTCTCAGTTTAGGTTCCCTTTAAATGCTTCAGAAAAAAAGAACTGTACTGAACCAAGCTGGGTCTCAGAGAAGCTCTTTTGCATAGATAACAACTTGAACTCATCCTTTACTGGAAAACAATAGGAGACTCTTTCCTTTGCTACTAATGTTCTATTTATTAGCTGTACTATACGGTTCATTTTCGCTTGAGGTTTGCTGTAATACTGCAGATTCTGCTCTTACCTCCTCTTTGAGGATCACGGTTCTCTCTTTCGGTTGAGGCTCTGTTAGAGTTGAGCCATCTTCTTGCCTCAGAGTCAGATCTTCATGTTGGTCAACAACTAAATCCACCTCATTGATGTCCCTCACTGGAGCTTCCTGTAACCCGGAGTCCTCTTGTTCCAGCTCTTCTGTCTGTAATTCCTCTGTCTGCCCATCAGTCAGGCCACCTTCGCCTTGTTCAGGGGTCTGTGAATCAGGGACCTCTGTCAGGTCAGGAGGACATTCCTTCTGCTCCTCTATCTCCTGAGCGGACAGCCGCGCAAGCTCAGTCTGCTGGGCAAATGCAATTGACATCTCCACAATAACCTAAATGGAGAAGAAATACACAAGTAAGCATGGACAGGAGCTTGGCTGACAAGTAGAACAATGTGACTAGCTGACAGCTAGGAACACAAAGCTGGATTTCAGGTCAAGCAAGGCAGAAGAACTGATAATATTACACTGGTAGCCAAGGAGAATTTCTGTAAACTTAAAGTAGACTTGTATCCATGTATTCATTTTTCCTGTAGCAAGAATCAGGAATAGCTCTTTTCTACAGTAGATATTGGCCTCAATTCACTAAGATCATGCTGGAGATAATAAGGCAAGAGAAAACTTACCTCCACATAAGAGAGAGTTATCTTATCTCTTCATTCCTTAAGTTACCTCCTCTGTAGTTAAGTTACCTACTCTGTAGTTAAGTTACCTCCTCTGTAGTTAAGTTACCTCCTCTGTAGTTAAGTTACCTCCTCTGTAGTTAAGTTACCTCCTCTGTAGTTAAGTTACCTCCTCTGTAGTTAAGTTACCTCCTCTGTAGTTATTTTCACATGCAGTTAATAAACAGCCTGTCTTTAACTCTGGAGTTATTTTAAGGATTGAAGAGTTAACTTAAAGACAGAAGAGTTAACTTTAGGTTTGCCTGAGGTAAAATGTTTCCTGAATACTACATGCCTTATCACCATGGTAACAACTCTAGAAGAGTTATTAAAGACAGGAGATAAGCTTAGTGAATTGAGGCCATTGTCTAAATAATGCTTCTTCCTCTGGCTGGGCTCCACTTCAATTCACACAAAGAGTTAAAGAGGAACTCAGTGAAAACAATGTAATAAAAAATGCTACATTTTACAATAATTATAAATGATTTAGTCAGTGTTTCCCCATTGTAAAATCTTTCCTCTCCCCGATTTACATTCTGACTTTTACCACATGGTGACATTTGTACTGCTGGCAGGTGATGTCAGTGGAAGGAGAAGCTGCTAGCTTTTTTTTGGCAGTTGGACCCACCTGTAAACAGCTGTTTTTCCCACAATGCAATGAGGTTCACAGACAGGAAATTGTCAGAACCATGGTCCTGACATCACACTCTGGGAGGGTTTCCCCACAATATCAGCCATACAGCGCCCCCTGATAATCCGTTTGTGAAAAGGAATAGATCTCTCACGGGAAAGGGGGTATCAGCTACTGATTGGGATGAAGTTCAATTCTTGGACACAGTTTCTCTTTAAGGTACCCATACATCTATCGACTTATCGGGTGATCAATTCAATAATTATCATCAAATCAGATGCAAATCTGTGCTGCCAAGTGCATGTTAGATCGACGATGCAACCAATTTTTGGCCGAGAACGTCGACTGGACATGCTGCAAGATGTTGGGGCGTTGTGGTTGATTGGGTGCATGGCATTAACAGAGATATCGGGTCGAGCTACAAACAAGACGAAATCCCTGGCACTGTCCCCCCTAATGTCCAATGTGCCCCCCCTTTCCAGGTGCCCAACGCAGTATACATTACCTGCCCGTGTTCGCCACTGGCTCCGTCCGTGCATGCACCCCACGTGGTTGCCGGGGTACATGTGGGCGGCAGATGTGGCGTCACAAGGCTAATTTCAGACCGATTTCAGCATGAAATGGCCCAGCTGGGCCTAAGAAAGACGCAAGGACCAGGGAGCTGGAGAGGATTAGTAAGCTGGTGAAGAAGCAGCAGTGGCAGTGCGGTGAGAAAGACCGATTCAGTGCCCAGTGGGGGTGACCCATGAAATACCTTTTTAGTCCTCAACAAGACTTACAAGATATATTTACGTAAGATTCCTTTAACCACTTCAGGACCACAGGCTTACACCCCCCAGTGACCAGGCAATTTTTTACAATTCAGTGCTCTGCAGCTTTATAAGCTTGCTGCAGAGCCATGCCACGCAGCACACAAATGAATGCCAACCCCTTTTCTGCCCACCAACAGAGCTTTCTGTTGGTGGGTTTCTGATTGCTCATGCAGTGTTTGTTTGTTTTTTTTTCTGTTTTTTTTTTTTTTTTATTTATATATCATTTTAAAATAAATTTCCCTATTTTTTATTTATTTTCCTCCCCTCCCTGCCTGCACTCGCCAGCCAATAACAGCGATCGGCTATCATAGGCTCTTGAGCCTCTCTACTGCTGGGAATACACGGCTCCATTCTAAGCCATTTATCTCCCGATCTCTCGCCTGATTGTTTCTGCGCTTGATTTCGTGTTGAGGACAATGGAAAAAGATATGAAAAATGAGAAGATAAGAGAATCGCCTGCGGAATCGATTGGGCGGGAGAATCGGGCGGCAATATCGAGCCGTGTATACCCAGCATAAGGGACAGCCAAGTGACACGGCCGTCCCCAGTACAGCCGTGGATCGCAGCACTGTACAAATGTAAATAGATGGCGGTTTCGCTGTCTAACAGTCTCCTAGCGGCGATCACCGCTGGTAGACTGATGGCGGAGAGTGCGCAATCCCCTGCAAAACTGGATTGGCTTCTCCACCAGGCGGCGCTGCAATGCTGACATCCTCTTCTGAGTTCCGATCACATGATATGACAAGAGATAGTAACCCAGGGGATGGCGTCAGCGCTGCAGTGCTGCCTGGTGGTGGAAGAGGGGTGATGGAAGGGTCTCTGGGTTCCGATCACATGATATGACATGAGATAGTAACCCAGGGGATGGTGTCAGCGCTGCAGCACTGCCTGGTGGTGGAAGAGGGGTGATGGAAGGGTCTCTGAGTTCCGATCACATGATATGACATGAGATAGTAACCCAGGGGATGGTGTCAGCGCTGCAGCACTGCCTGGTGATGGAAGAGGGGTGATGGAAGGGTCTCTGGGTTCCGATCACATGATATGACATGAGATAGTAACCCAGGGAATGGTGTCAGCCCTGCAGCGCTGCCTGGTGGTGGGAGAGGTGTAATGGAAGTCTCTTTCATCATCCCTCTTCCACTACCGAGCGGCGCTGCAGCGCTGACACCATCCCCTGGGTTACTATTTAATGTCATATCAGGTGATCAGAACTCAGAAGAGGATGTCAGCTTTGCAGCACTGCCTGGTGGAGAAGAGAGGAAACGGTTCCAGCCACCCAGAACAGGTGAATATAAAAAAGCTCCCTGCAGCTCTCTGCACAGTTGCATTAGGCAGAAATACGGTTTATGCCGTTAGAAGACTAACTTGAGATAATGCGTACAGGGGACTTAAAGAGAAGCTGAACTGAAAATAAAAAGTCAAAATAACCTTATACAGGTCATACTTACCTCCAGTGTAGTGTACTCCTCAATCTCTGTCTCCTCTCCTGCGTCCTGTTTGTCCACTGTGATCAATGGAATTCTCCATCCTCCATTTTAAAAATGGCCATTACCCCATAGCAGCTTCCTGGTCAGCACACTGTTAAACTGTAATATTGCCTACTTGAGCGAAACATGGGCATTACCTTGCACATTCAGTTGTAACTGACAGCTGCCGATATATAACTGACAGCAACTGGTATATTTCAGTTCTGACAAAATATTGTCAGAACTGGAAGGGATCGCTGTAAGAAGAAAATGGTGAGCTTCTGAGAGGAACTGACGGTGAGGTTAGTATGTAATATTCATTTGCAGCTACGTCATGTGTTTATTTTAAATAATTTTACTCGCTTGAGGTTCCCTTTAAAGGAAACCTAAACTGAGAAGGATCTGGATTTTTCCTTTTAAATAATACCAGTTGCCTGACTCTCCTGCTTTCCTGTGTCTTTAATAATTTTAGCCACAGCCCCTCAACAAGCATGCAGATCAGGTGCTCTGACTGAAGTCAGACTGGATTAGCTGCATGCTTGTTTCAGGTGTGAGATCCAGATACTACTGCAGCAAATTGATCAGCAGGAGAGTCAGGCAACTGGTATTGTTTAAAAGGAAACATCCATATCCCTCTCAGTTTAGGTTCCCTTTAACCGGTTAACCACTTCAGCCTACAGTGTTTCACCTTATGCATCTGAGCAATTTTCACCTCCCATTCATTCGCCAATAACTTTATCGCTACTTATCACACTGAAATGATCTAAATCTTGTTTTTTCCGCCACCAATTAAGCTTTCTTTGGGTGGTACATTTTTCTAAGAATTATTTTATTCTAAATCTATTTTAACAGGAAGATTAAAAAAAGAAATGGAAAAAAAATCATTATTTCTCCATTTTTGGCCATTATACCATAATTAACACCAATGTATTTTATTTGCCCCAGTTATTACACCGTTTAAATTATGCCACTATCACAATGTATGGCGCTAATATTTTATTCGAAAATAAAGGTGCATGTTTTCAGTTTTGCGTCCTTTATTTATTACAAGCACATAATTTAAAAAATAAAAGTAATATACCTTACTACATACATATTAGAGAAGTTTAGTCCCTAAGGTAACTATTTATATATTTTTTTAATGTATTTTTTTGTGTGTGTGTGTGTGTAGCTCTTGGGGAGTGTGGGAGGTAAGGGGCTAACAGTAAAAAAAAAAATGTAATTTTCTGGAAATTTTTATTTCCAGATGTAATTTTACTATTTGGCCACAAGATGCCCTCGCAGCTCACTTCCACTTGCAAAGTAATACTACACGTGCAGAAGTAAAGCGTGGATGGGGCAGAAGGGGATTTTTGAAAGACGGAGCAGTCTACCTGACGGTGTCGGTCTTTCATACGGGGACTTAGATCAATGAATGGGAACTGTGTTCCCATTCATTGATCTCCGGGCTAACGGAAGGCGGCGGGAGCGCGCCCAATTGCGCCCGGCTCAGAGGCAGCAGGGCAGGCTATCTGGATGGATATATCCGTCCAGATAGGCTTTAGTGGTTAAAGAGGAACTGTGATTGACATAAAGCAAAATGCAGTAAATTATTCAGTATGCCTACTTTTACGTTAAAGTGAACCTTAAGTGTAAAAAATAAATTGAGTTTTACTCACCTGGGGCTTACCTCAGCCCCCTGCAGCTGATCGGTGCCCACGACGAGTCGCTCTGATGCTCCGGGTCCCGCTGGCGGCCACTTCCCGTTTCGCCGTCAGGACCCGTCAGGCTGGGGAACGCGGCTGATACTACGCGTTCCCAGCCAAAATAGCACCCCTATGCTGCCATATGGCCGCATAGGGGTGCTATTTTGGCTGGGAACGCGTAGAAACGGCCGCCTTCCCAGCCTGACGGGTCCTGACGGCGAAACCGGAAGTGGCCACCGGCGGGACCCGGAGCATCAGAGCGACTCGTCGTGGGCACCGATCAGCTGCAGGGGGCTAAGGTAAGCCCCAGGTGAGTAAAACTCAATTTATTTTTTACACTTAAGGTTCACTTTAAGTATACGTCTTTCAGCATCAGAAACTCTTCCTATAGCTACGGTATATACTGCTGTATATTACTATGAAGCCCCTCCCTCCCTCCCTTAGCCTAGGCTGTTTATTATGTGGAACTCTCCCCACCACAGCATTCTGGGAGACCACAGATCTTTTCTACTGGCTTTAGAACTCTCAGTAAACAAACATTCCGCAGAGATCGCCTGCCAGGTTGCAGCCTGTGATAAATTTCAAGAAGTAAAACAGGGAAAGGAAGGATTTTACAATGGGCAAACACTGAATAAATAATGATTAAATTAATAAGCACTTTTATTTCTTATGTTATTTTGATTACAGTTCATCTTTAGCCCATTAGCAGCTTCAATAGAGTTATCTCGTGTGAGATAAGTCCTCTGCTTTTGACCTCAGTCGCCAGAACTCCTCATGCTGTAAATTCTTGGAATGCTTCGATGTCTCTGTACTAGCAGAAAACATAGAAGCTGAAAGCAGAAGTCCTCTGTTATTGTCTCACACTGCCCCCTAGTGACAAGTGGCCCTAAACAAACATTACAGCAGTATTCATTTGAAGCAAGGTAGTGTATCAAAGAAGAAATAATTAAAAAAGTGCTAAAATAAATTGGCTGCTAAAGGGTTAAGTGATGCAATCTTGACCAAGGAAAGGGAAGCGGCTTTAATCGATAGCTGTAACCTCATCCGTCACAGCAGTGGCTGCTCTCGGGATAGTGAAATGAGATCGGCCTTTCCAATAATGGGAGCTGAAGAGCACATTGTGTGTCCGAGGCCTCGTACACAGGAGCCACACAGAGCTGCACAATGGGAAGGAAAGACCAGTCATGTGTAACTGATGGAGACTCTCCTGGAGATGCCACTTAGCAAACAATCACCAGGCTCGCTGTTCTACAAGCTTGGGGATCTGACAGAAACACACACGGTAACCGCCACCCCGGGGTACTGAAACGTGAGCCGCAGCCGAAAGCAGAATAGTCACTTTGCTGAAGGAACTGGCTCTGCCAATTAACTTGATCTTTAATATACAGAGGTTAGGGAGGGTCTGACAGAAAACTATGGATAGCGTACTGGATAAAGGAGTACTGTAATGAAAAAAAAAAAAGTTGAAAGGGGTTCTGTGGCCTTTTTAAAAAAACAAAAAGTGTCACTTACCTCGGGCTTCTTAAACAATAAGAGCTAACAAGGTTCTATACTCAAAACTAAATATGAAATATCAAAGGACAAACACATTAATGGCAGTCGCATGCAAGATTGCTGCCATAATATAAAAACGCACAACAGAGCCAAAAGACCCGAGTGCTAAAGCAAGCTAGACTAACCTGCTGCGCAGCATGGTAATAGCTAAGCCGGCAACACTCTCACTCACACACGTGTGGCCACCTACATACTCTCTCGTGGGGCACGATAGCAATAGCCGCTGGCCAGATGGTGCCTGGATTTAGTAAAGTTCCCATACAGCGATAGAGAGGACTTCAGCTATGGTGATCTCACCAATCCTGTATGTAGTCCCGGGTAGATGCTGCTCCATTCACTGCAAGGATAGCAGGATACAGGGCCGAGCCTGGGCGGGTGCTGCGGGTGCAAGGCACCCAGGCGCCTGCCTCTGAGAGGCGCCGCCCGGCCGCTGCTCTCCCCCTGTGGCCGCCGCTCGCTCGCTCGCTCGCTCCCTCCCTCCGTCCGTCCCTCCCTCCCTCTAGCCGCCGGCGCCGCGTCAGACCTCGATCAGGCGGGCGGGCGCTAGGACCTAGCACGCCGCACTGATATGCGGAAGTGACATCACTTCCGCATATAGAGCGGGTGCGCCTGGCGCCTTCTTACTGGTCGGGTCGCCCGCTGATTGAGGTCTGAAGCTGCTGCAAGGTGAGGAGGGAGCGGCAGAGGCAGCAGCGGCGGGAGGGGAGGGTTGGGTGCGCTCCTGTCACTACCTAAACGGGGACCCTATACCCCCGGCTACCTATCCTGGGCACATATTACCCCCTGGCTACCTATCCTGGGCACATATTACCCTCTGGCTACCTATCCTGGGCACATATTACCCTCTGGCTACCTATCCTGGGCACATATTACCCTCTGGCTACCTATCCTGGGCACATATTACCCCCTGGCTACCTATCCTGGGCACATATTACCCCCTGGCTACCTATCCTGGGCACATATTACCCCCTGGCTACCTATCCCGGGCACATATACCCCCTGGCTACCTATCCCGGGCACATATATCCCCTGGCTACCTATCCCGGGCACATATACCCCCCTGGCTACCTATCCCGGGCACATATACCCCCTGGCTACCTATCCCGGGCACATATACCCCCTGGCTACCTATCCCGGGCACATATACCCCCTGGCTACCTATCCCGGGCACATATACCCCCTGGCTACCTATCCCGGGCACATATACCCCCTGGCTACCTATCCCGGGCACATATACCCCCTGGCTACCTATCCCGGGCACATATACCCCCTGGCTACCTATCCCGGGCACATATACCCCCTGGCTACCTATCCCGGGGCTGTTTGTCATTATGTGCATTTGCTGGTGAAAAGCAGTCTCTCGTTATGTGCATTTGCTGGTGAAAAGCAGTCTCTCGTTATGTGCATTTGCTGGTGAAAAGCAGTCTCTCGTTATGTGCATTTGCTGGTGAAAAGCAGTCTCTCGTTATGTGCATTTGCTGGTGAAAAGCAGTCTCTCGTTATGTGCATTTGCTGGGGAAAAGCAGTCTCTTGTTATGTGCATTTACATGGGGAAAAGCTGTCTCTTATGTGCATTTAGTGGGGAATTTTTGTCAGTAAAAATAATCTTTTGTCAGTAAATTTTTAGGTATTTGTCAGTAAAAAATAACGTGAAAGGTTGGCAACACTGGCAGGCTGTGTGGCGCAACGGGAAAGATACAGGCAGCCCACCTTGGGCTTGGCAGGGGGGAGGAGCCGACGTCAGCGAGCGAGAGTAGGGTGGCCGCAGGCAGCCATAAATATGCAGTGTGTGACTGCGTCGCACTCGCAGAGCCTCTCAGCCTGAGTCAGTCCAGAGACTAGCAGACTGTCACTCGCAGGAAGCCAAAGCCAGCCAGGAGCAAGCCCATGGAAGAGGGGTAGGAATGGGGTATCACATGCATGCGTAAAGAGGTGGAAGGTGTGGGTGTGATTAGGAAGGACATGGGTGTGGTTATGTGGTTGGGCGTGGTTAATTTAACCACTCCCATAGGCGCCAGAGAAAATCTTGCACCCAGGTGCCAGGCACCCAGGCTCACCCCTGGCAGGATACTTGGCATGTGGCAGGACTGGTCACTGCGAGCCGCTATGGAACGCCAACCATGAGAGTCCACGTGGGGTGGAGGACGCGCTCAGGCTTTGGCTCCGCCCACCTACGCGTTTTCTGTCCTCATTGGACAATTCGTCAGGGCTTCTACAGGCCCCCTGTAGCTATCAAGTACCACGCCATCACTGAAGCCCCCTCTTTCCTCGCCGCGGGTAACCTGCCAGTTATTCGTCTAACTAGATGAATAGCACTGCGGCTGCATGTCCTCGCTCCCGCGTGCGTCATCAGGAGCTTACTGCGCAGGCGCACCGCAAGAAAACTTTGTACTCCGTCTGCGCAGTAAGCTGCCAGAGAAGCGAGCAGAAGTGAGGACGCGCGCTGCCAATGCCGTGCAGCCACAGTGCTATTCGTCTAGTTAGACGAATAATTGTCAGGTGACCTGCAGAGAGGAACAGAGGATTCTTCAGTGACAGCGTGAGAATTGATAGCTGCGGGGGGCTGGTGGAAGCCCCAGGTAAGTGACACAGTTTGTTTGTTTTTTAAAAGGCCACAGAACTTCAGGCTTCTACACTGCCCCTCCGCAGACGTCCTGTGCCTGCGCCAGGACAAAAACGATCCTCCAGTCCCCCGCCGCAGTTTGCTTCCAGTTTTTACACACGCAGCGTGTCGATAGCTGGCTGTTTACATGGCCACTGTCACTCTTGCCGCTCCCCCGCCTCCTCTATGTCACCGATGCTCGCCTCCGTCCCTTCCCTCCGCACTGATTGGAGGGAAGAAACGCAGGCGGGAGCAGCGGCGGGGGAGCGGCAAGAGTGACAGTGGCCATGTAAACAGCCGGCTATCGGCACGCTGCGTGTCGCTAGCATGGCGGTTTAAATTTAGGGGGGCCAGCAGAGCGCAGCGGGGGTCTGTGGGAGAACAATATAGCAACAGCGGCGGGGCATTTATATGCAGTCCCAGCTTCTGTGTGCAATCAGGATTTTTAAAACCCACCTCAGGTTCTCTTTAATTTTTACAATAATTATGTATAAAGGATTTAGTCAGTGTTTGCCCATTGTAAAAGAATTCCTCTCCCTGATTTACATTCTGACATTTCTCACATGGTGCCTGACATTTTTACTACTGGCAGGTGATGTCAGTGGAAGTAGCTTCTGCTTGCTTTTTTGGCAATTGGAAACAGCTGTAAACCGCTATTTCCCACAATGCAATGAGGTTCACAGAAAGGAAACTGCCAGAACCATGGTCCTGACATCACACTGTGGGAAGGGTTTCACCACAATATCAGCCATACAGCGCCCCCTGATGATCCGTTTGAGAAAAGAAATAGATTTCTCATGGGAAAGGGGGTATCAGCTACTGATTGGGATGAAGTTCTTGGTTACGGTTTCTCTTTAAAGCACGGAGCCTGCTGCAATGAAGGACTATGGGTGACGCAGGTAGTGTGAGGTACCGACGGGAATTCCAGTGACGTACTTCCTGTCCAGCAGTGAATATGTCACTGAGCAGGGGGCGGTGCTATGCATAGGACCTTGTCTGCGCACTACGCAGCAAGGTCATAGGACTGACTTTTTTGCATTGCGCTGTGATGCGGCAGGTGCACCGCAACGCAAAACACAAATGTAAAACCAGCCTAAAGCCAACTCACCCGTGCCACCTCTTCCTCCATCTTCTCCTGGTAGCGCTCCTCCAGCAGCTGGTTAAGGTCGGCGTCGCTCTTCTCCTCGGCGATCGGGTATAAGGTGGGTTGGAAGCCGCCATTCAGGGTCTCGTGCCGGTTGCTGGACAGCTGGATGATTTCCTGTCGCAGGGCGGCGTTCTCAGCGTTGAATTTCTGTGTCAGGTCCGTACGCAGCTGTTCCAGCTCCGATCTCTGCTGCTTCTTCAGTGCGCTGATCTGCTGGATGTACGAGGAGAACAAGGCATGTCGCAGGCTCTGGAGCTCCTGATATACCGGCTCAGAGGACATCATTGCAGACGGATCTCCCAACTGTGCAGCTTCTCCTGCCTCCTACACAGAAAAGGAAAGTGTCATTGTGTCTAATTCACTAACAGAGAGCCAGTGCAGAACAGTTCATATTAAAGCGGACCTGAACTCAGAACTTCCTCTTTGTTCTAAAAGATAAGCAACAGCATAAAAACCTTTAACCTCCTTGCGACCGCCTAACGCCAATTGGCGGTCGCAAGGTGGCAGCCCCAGGACCGCCTCACGCAGATTGGCGTCAAGTCCTAGGATGGGGTTTTGCAGGGGATCGCGAGTGCTGATGCGCACGCATCCATGCTCCGCTCGGTCATCAATCTCCCATCGGTGATCGTACCGCTGCAATCTGTACTGGGGAAAGCCATGACACTCGGCTGTACCCCTGGGAGACTCAGAGTGATCGGCTCTCATAGGCTGATGTCTCTGAGAGATGATCGCTGTGATTGGCTGCCGGGGGAGCGAAGGGGGAGGGAAAATAAGGAAAAAATAGAGCTTTTTATTAAAAAAAAAACAATAAATAAAACATTAATCTACTAAAATGTAGTGCTCTGCAGCAAGCCGACTTGTAAAAAATAGCCTGGTCATTAAGGGGGTATAAGCCTATGGTCCTTAAGAGGTAAAAGAAAAACATTTCTTTGTAACAGCTGATAGAAATCCTGCAATAAATCTGCAGTGAGTCTACTTCCTGCTTTTATGGAAGCAAACTTAGGGTCAACATCCTGTGTTTACAAATTAGCTGCTCTGCAAGGCAGCCAGCTGACAACTGAGAGATCAAATTACACTGATTAATTCCTTCTGCCCTGTGCAAGAGAACAGGTCCACTTTAATGTCTGTTTCTTATGGCTGGAGCACACTCATAATATTATAATAATAATAATAATTCCTTTTTTTGTATAGCACATTTCTCCTGTCGGACTCAAAGCTCTTGCGAGGCAGCCACTAGAGTGCACTCTGTAGGCAGTAGCAGTGTTAGTGAGTCTCGCCCAAAGAACTCCTTACTGAATAGGTGCTGGCTTACTGAATAGGAAGAGCCGAGATTTGAACCCAGGTCTCCTGTGTCAGTGGCAGAGCCGTTAACCATTACACTATCCAGCCACCACAATAAAGCCTTGGGCAAATATTCAGGCAGGGCTCTTATGTGTGAAAGAGCCTATCGGATATGTCCAAGGGACACTGCGCCTGCACAAATAATACCGCACTTGCGCAGTAGTACGAAGACACTCGTGTATGAGGCATCGGATTACTGTGCAGGCCCAACCGTATCCGCACAGCTGTAATACGGCTGCACTAATACACGGCAGGGAGCGGGGCCATGTGGGCATATCCAACAAGCTCTTATGGATATGTTCCGGGGGTCCGCCAGCAGCAGTGGTGGGGACCAGGAAGTCCTGGGAAGGTCTGGATCCAAAGGCTTCCCTCTTCCTAGGTAAGTAACACATTTTTTTTACATTAATTTGCTTCTAGAAAACTTTAAGCAAACACATTTTTTTAAAAAGAATAAATCACTAAAGTTATTTTACTGTGTGCTCAATCCAGTGAGAGCTCATGGAGTTCTCAGTTAAAAGGGGAACTCTGGGCAGCCTGACAAACACTAATCCTTACAGCTAATCTGCAAACTATTCTACTTGATAGCTTAGTACACAGTACTTCAAATGGGATAAAACACTGACGTAACATTTAATGAAAAGTTTTTTCCTACTTTTTATTACCCATACACATATCAAATTTGCTTTTGTGCACAAGTAATATTGTCTGTTTACAAATTCTCAAAGTACAGTTTATCTGCTCTGAAAGCTGCCATTGCATTTTTTGGCATAGCTGCTGTATTTATTTATTCAAATATATCGAGTGATCAATTCTCAGGTCTTTCTGCTTCTCAGCTCAGTACAGCTCAGTTTCAGTACTTTGCTAACGTTTACTAAATGTATCCTACAAAGGAATGTAAACAAAAGATGATGTTAGCACCTCTTCAGATAGGGCCAGGAGCTACCCACTGAAGCCAGGAACTTTCCACCGAAGAACAAAGTACTGTTTAATTGTTTGAATGCTGTTCTGCTACAGTTTTGTGGGGAGTTTTTGGTGGTAGATTGTATTATTATTATTGATTTATAAAGCACCAACATATTCCGTGGCGCTGTATTTTATGCTGTAAGTAATCTTTTTAGAACAAAGAGGAAATACGGAGTTTCTTAACACTTTAAGTCATGGCTTTTGTGTCTAAGAAGAGTCCTGTAGCTCAGAACCGTTAGACGACAAGACTTCTGCACTCAAGAGCTACAGTGAGAACCTCTTCACGTGACCTGAAACAACATAGCTAAACAATAAGACAGCATGCTCTGTGGGAGGGGCTGTTGCATCACCATGCTATTCAGACAGCAGGGAGGTGGGCATAGACTAAATCCTCTCTGAAAAAACTGCAGCCATAAGCAATGAAGTTCTGTGCAGCAAGGGCCGATGACAGGTTATTTGAAAACACATTTATGCAACATTAGCTAATTCCAGAGTTTCTACACAAACAAAAACAAGCTGCCGAGTGCCGCACAGCACTAGAACAATATTTATGCCTTCAACTTGGCTTTAGGTTGCAGGGCCAGACTATAAACATTGAGAATCCTGACAGATTCGCTTTCAAGTCCGTGACATCATCCCGCTCATTATGAGAGTGACGACAGAAGAGATAGAAAGGAAGGAATATGAAAAACATAACACACCATTACACAAGAAAGCTAATTGCCTGCCAGCTAATCCCCCTGTTCTTTCTTACCGGTCAGCTGAGAAGCATGGCTCATTCGGTAAACCTCCAGGAGTAAAACGTATGAGCTTTTTTACAGAAGGAGCCTTCTCAGTGACTCCTGTGTCAGCGTCTGCGTTACCAACCAACACACTACTCAGGTATGTACATAGATGGCGCTGTGCAAACAAAGATTAATAGGCGACATTCCGTGCCTAATCGGACACTGTTTACCTTCAGCTTATCGCAGACACGCTGAAATATGGCCGCTTCCTCCTCCAAGCCCAGCTCTGCTCCTGTCTCCTCCTCACACAGGGCTCTGAAAGGACTAACAAGAGAAGAACATGTGTTATCAGGAATGTAGGAGAAACATACCACCTGAGGGCCGTAAGGGTAATGAAAATCACGCATCACATCTCTCTGCCCGTTTCCCTGAAATTAAAACAGTGTCTTATATACATTTTTGCTCCAAAAGCTGTGCCAAGACTTATTTCCAGGGGATGTCTTATATTTCTATGAACACTGTGAAGAATGAAGAGCAGGTAGGATCTAATGATGCCTCCTGTAGAAGCTCCCACACTGACACAAGATTAGACTATCTGAAAAAACGGGAGTACCAGGGGAAGAAAAAACTATACAGCACTACTGTCCATTTAAAGTGTACCAGAGCTTAAAAATTAAAAAGATTTTATACATACCTGGGGCTTCCTCCAGCCCCACCCCCTATGATCACTTACACGCCGCTGTCCTGAGCTTTGGGAACCGGTTCCCCGCACTTCCGTCAGTCACAGCCAGTCTGACGCAAGAGAAGTGCGCTGTGTGCGTATCTCTGCAGCAGCCGCTACGTAGAGGGCGCACTTCTCTTGCGCAGACTGGCAGCCACTGGCTGAAGTTACGGGACCCGATACCGGAGTTGGAGAAGACTGAGGACGGCGGTGTGGGAGCGATCCGTGCGCATGGGGCTGGAGGAAGCCCCAGTTATGTATAAATCTTTTATATGATCTGGCCTCTGGTACACTTTAAGTTTTAACAATAAAGAGTGACAAGCCCTTTTAAATCGTTCACAGTGCCTATAGGGCTCGTACTTAAATGGACAATACTGCTGTACACCATTAGATTGCACAGTAATGTGCTGTACTGATCAGGAACCCTGCCCTGTCATCCCTGCACACAGCTGATAACCTTGCTGTGATGAGAGGACAGGAGCCTGATCAGCACTGCACTGCTGTGTCCCCACCTGCTGGCCGCCTCTTACTCCTGTGCAATGTACCGATCAGGCACCGGCCCTGTCATCCCTGCACACAGCTGATAACCTTGCTGTGATGAGAGGACAGGTGCCTGATCAGCACTGCACTGCTGTGTCCCCACCTGCTGCCCACCTCTTCCTCCTGTGCAATGTACCGATCAGGCACCGGCCCTGTCATCCCTGCACACAGCTGATAACCTTGCTGTGATGAGAGGACAGGAGCCTGATCAGCACTGCACCGCTGTGTCCCCACCTGCTGGCCGCCTCTTCCTCCTGTGCAATGTACCGATCAGGCACCGGCCCTGTCATCCCTGCACACAGCTGATAACCTTGCTGTGATGAGAGGACAGGTGCCTGATCAGCACTGCACCGCTGTGTCCCCACCTGCTGCCCGCCTCTTCCTCCTGTGCAATGTACTGATCAGGCACCGGCCCTGTCATCCCTGCACACAGCGGATAACCTTGCTGTGATGAGAGGACAGGTGCCTGATCAGCACTGCACCGCTGTGTCCCCACCTGCTGGCCGCCTCTTCCTCCTGTGCAATGTACTGATCAGGCACCGGCCCTGTCATCCCTGCACACAGCTGATAACCTTGCTGTGATGAGAGGACAGGTGCCTGATCAGCACTGTACCGCTGTGTCCCCACCTGCTGCCCGCCTCTTCCTCCTGTGCAATTTACCGATCAGGCACCGGCCCTGTCATCCCTGCACACAGCTGATAACCTTGCTGTGATGAGAGGACAGGTGCCTGATCAGCACTGCACCGCTGTGTCCCCCGCCTGCTGCCCGCCTCTTCCTCCTGTGCAATTTACCGATCAGGCACCGACCCTGTCATCCCTGCACACAGCTGATAACCTTGCTGTGATGAGAGGACAGGTGCCTGATCAGCACTGCACCGCTGTGTCCCCACCTGCTGGCTGCCTCTTCCTCCTGTGCAATGTACTGATCAGGAACCCTGCCCTGTCCCTGCACACAGCTGATAACCTTGCTGTGATGAGAAGACAGGAGCCTGATCAGCACTGCACTGCTGTGTCCCCACCTGCTGGCCGCCTCTTCCTCCTGTGCAATTTACCGATCAGGCACCGGCCCGGTCATCCCTGCACACAGCTGATAACCTTGCTGTGATGAGAAGACAGGAGCCTGATCAGCACTGCACCGCTGTGTCCCCGCCTGCTGCCCGCCTCTTCCTGCTGTGCAATGTGCTGATCAGGCACCGGCCCTGTCATCCCTGCACACAGCTGATAACCTTGCTGTGATGAGAAGACAGGAGCCTGATCAGCACTGCACCGCTGTGTCCCCGCCTGCTGCCCGCCTCTTCCTGCTGTGCAATGTGCTGATCAGGCACCGGCCCTGTCATCCCTGCACACAGCTGATAACCTTGCTGTGATGAGAAGACAGGAGCCTGATCAGCACTGCACCGCTGTGTCCCCACCTGCTGCCCGCCTCTTCCTCCTGTACAATGTACTGATCAGGCACCGGCCCGGTCATCCCTGCACACAGCTGATAACCTTGCTGTGATGAGAGGACAGGAGCCTGATCAGCACTGCACCGCTGTGTCCCCGCCTGCTGGCCGCCTCTTCCTCCTGTGCAATGTACTGATCAGGCACCGGCCCTGTCATCCCTGCACACAGCGGATAACCTTGCTGTGATGAGAGGACAGGTGCCTGATCAGCACTGTACCGCTGTGTCCCCACCTGCTGCCCGCCTCTTCCTCCTGTGCAATTTACCGATCAGGCACCGGCCCTGTCATCCCTGCACACAGCTGATAACCTTGCTGTGATGAGAAGACAGGAGCCTGATCAGCACTGCACCGCTGTGTCCCCGCCTGCTGCCCGCCTCTCCCTCCTGTGCAATGTACTGATCAGGCACCGTCCCTGTCATCCCTGCACACAGCTGATAACCTTGCTGTGATGAGAAGACAGGAGCCTGATCAGCACTGTACCGCTGTGTCCCCACCTGCTGGCCGCCTCTTACTTCTGTGCAATGTACTGATCAGGCACCGGCCCTGTCATCCCTGCACACAGCGGATAACCTTGCTGTGATGAGAAGACAGGAGCCTGATCAGCACTGCACCGCTGTGTCCCCACCTGCTGCCCGCCTCTTCCTCCTGTGCAATGTACTGATCAGGCACTGGCCCTGTCATCCCTGCACACAGCGGATAACCTTGCTGTGATGAGAGGACAGGTGCCTGATCAGCACTGCACCGCTGTGTCCCCACCTGCTGGCCGCCTCTTCCTCCTGTGCAATGTACTGATCAGGCACTGGCCCTGTCATCCCTGCACACAGCGGATAACCTTGCTGTGATGAGAGGACAGGTGCCTGATCAGCACTGCACCGCTGTGTCCCCACCTGCTGGCTGCCTCTTCCTCCTGTGCAATGTACTGATCAGGAACCCTGCCCTGTCCCTGCACACAGCTGATAACCTTGCTGTGATGAGAAGACAGGAGCCTGATCAGCACTGCACTGCACTGCTGTGTCCCCGCCTGCTGCCCGCCTCTTCCTCCTGTGCAATGTACTGATCAGGCACCGGCCCTGTCATCCCTGCACACAGCTGATAATCTTGCTGTGATGAGAGGACAGGAGCCTGATCAGCACTGCACCGCTGTGTCCCCGCCTGCTGCCCGCCTCTCCCTCCTGTACAATGTACTGATCAGGCACCGGCCCTGTCATCCCTGCACACAGCTGATAATCTTGCTGTGATGAGAGGACAGGTGCCTGATCAGCACTGCACCGCTGTGTCCCCACCTGCTGGCCGCCTCTTACTCCTGTGCAATGTACTGATCAGGCACCGGCCCTGTCATCCCTGCACACAGCTGATAACCTTGCTGTGATGAGAAGATAGGAGCCTGATCAGCACTGCACCACTGTGTCCCCGCCTGCTGCCCGCCTCTTCCTCCTGTGCAATGTACTGATCAGGAACCCTGCCCTGTCATCCCAGCACACAGCTGATAACCTTGCTGTGATGAGAGGACAGGTGCCTGATCAGCACTGCACCGCTGTGTCCCCCGCCTGCTGGCCGCCTCTTCCTCCTGTGCAATGTACTGATCAGGCACCGGCCCTGTCATCCCTGCACACAGCTGATAACCTTGCTGTGATGAGAGGACAGGTGCCTGATCAGCACTGCATCGCTGTGTCCTCGCCTGCTGGCCGCCTCTTACTCCTGTGCAATGTACTGATCAGGAACCCTGCCCTGTCATCCCTGCACACAGCTAATAAACTTGCTGTGATGAGAGGACAGGACCCTGATCACGCTTTACGAGGAGGATAGGAGGCGCCCTTTGTAGTATTTCAGTGATTGCTTCTTGTACAGAAACTCCACTTGTTAAAGAGTTGAAAAGAGTTGAAAACTTTTTTATTTATTTAGCACTATATTAGTCTATAGTGCTAAATAAATAAATAAAAAAATAAAAAAGTAATAAAAAAGTTTTCAACTCTTTAACAAGTGGAGTTTCTGTACAAGAAGCAATCACTGAAATACTACAAATACTACAAAGGGCGCCTCCTATCCTCCTCGTAAAGCGACGTCTTACCACCCCACCTGTGGGGTCCTTCACGACTTATTAGAAGTGAAGCCTTTTCTTCCTAAGGAGCAGCGACCGACCATCCCAAAGACCGAGTGGGGACGGGATTTCCCCACAGGCCTGTACAAGTGGTTGCCTTTATAGCAACCTACACTTGTGAGTATAATTTACTCTTATTTTTTATCCGACTTACGTGAAGATAATACACCATAAGGGCTCCTGGTACCCCTGCGGTTTTTTTCTTTTTTCTTTACTGTACTAGCTACAGCCTCCTGAAGGACCCTGATCAGCACTGCACCGCTGTGTCCCCGCCTGCTGGCCGCCTCTTCCTCCTGTGCAATGTACTGATCAGGCCCCGGCCCTGTCATCCCTGCACACAGCTGATAACCTTGCTGTGTGCCCGTCCCACCCCCCTTTCTACAAAATAAAACATTTAATTTGTTGCCGTCTTTGTCACGCTACAGAGATTTACTTCCTTCCTGCTCGGGAAGTGATGAAAAAAAACTCTCCTGGAGGCAAGTACAAAACAGCAAAAAGAACCCTTTTTGCAGAGGTTTTAACATCTGTTCAAACTAATCAATACTAAACCTACAGTAATTAAAAGAGAAGGATTTAAGCTTTAATGTATCAGAGAGTTCTACCGAAACGCGCCGGGGAAGAAAAAAGAGCGACTCAAAAGGGATATGCTTTGTGCAGTGCCCTCTAGTGTATTACTGTGTAAACTGCACGTGTACCTGATAGGCTGAGAAGCCGCTGTGACATCCTGCAGCTGCTCCTGCAGGCGGGTTAGCTCTTTGGAGAACTTGTCCTCATTCTCCTTCAGCTGCTGCTGGAAATAGGAGCGCAGGTGCTCGATCTCTGCAGAGTGCTTCTCCTCCAGCTGTGCCCTCTGCTGGCTGAACTCTGCTCTGAGCTTCTCGGCGCCCTCTAAGGGTGGGAGGGTCTGTCCATCCTGCACATCTATGGAAAGTAGATACAACACAGTTTCACAACACAGGCAGAACTTTCAGAGGCATTCGGAAACAGAATTTGGTTGCTGCGTAAATAAACACACAGTTCCGCATAATAAACAGCCTAGGCTAAAGATCACTGGGAGGGCGGGGCTACATACCAATATACAGCAATATATAACTATAGGAAGTGTTTCTGAGGCTGAAATCTGGATATTTAACATATAGTGCATATCCTGAATAATTTACTGCATTCTACAGTATGTCGCTACAGTGCCTCTTTAAAAGGAAAACTGAGATGAACAGGTACCTTTAGAATAAACATACCCCTCGAAAGTGTATGCCAAATACTGGATATTCCTGTAAGATATCTACACACAGGCATGTGACATATACACACAGGCACTTTTACTTATTCCTGTAAAACCAAAGACAAGCACAGCTGCTGCTTTGATCTGTGTACAACCATCAGTAGATAGATAAATCTATGTCTAGTAAGCAGTTTCTCCGATCACAGGCACTACTCTCTGTGATGCTGTTCTGTGCACAGATAGGAAGGACACAGGCAGAGAGGAGGGTGGGCTTGAGCAGACTGCTCTCACAGATAGGGAGTACACAGGCAGAGAGGGGGCGGGCTTGAGCAGAACACAGGCAGAGAGGAGGACGGGCTTGAGCAGAACACAGGCAGAGAGGGGGCGGCTTGAGCAGACTGCTCTCACAGATAGGGAGAACACAGGCAGAGAGGGGGGCGGGCTTGAGCAGACTGCTTTCACAGATAGGGAGTACACAGGCAGGGAGGGGGGCGGGCTTGAGCAGACTGCTCTCACAGATAGGGAGAACACAGGTAGAGAGGAGGACGGGCTTGAGCAGAACACAGGCAGAGAGGGGGGCGGCTTGAGCAGACTGCTCTCACAGATAGGGAGAACACAGGCAGAGAGGGGGGCGGGCTTGAGCAGACTGCTTTCACAGATAGGGAGAACACAGGCATAGGGGGGGCGGGCTTGAGCAGACTGATCTCACAGATAGGCAGAACACAGGCAGAGAGGGGGGCGGGCTTGAGCAGAACACAGGCAGAGAGGGGGGCGGGCTTGAGCAGACACGATAAAGCAGCCAACAGAGCTCAGCTGGTGTATTTTACAGGTGGTTTTTACAGGAGGGATTACAAGCTCACAGGGCAGATCAGAATGAAACAGGCAGCAGGTTAAGTGTCTGTTCTCATGTCCCTACTAGTATATAGTATCAATTAAAGCAGGTTGCTTCATCTCTGGTACGCTTTAAATGATGCCAAATTCGAAGATATAAATTTCTCAAACACAGCTTTGCCAGTAAATGAGAACTCCTTGTCTACTCTGAGAAAAACACGCATCATATATGTATTTACCTGATTGGCTGGGAGCGTCGCTGCAGGATTGGATGGCGATCTGCTTCTCCTGTGAGATGTCTGGCAGTTCTCTATTCACCGAGAGATCTGCTGTCTGCAAAATCTGTCGGATAAAATGCACTCAGATAAAAGCCTCTTCACCAACAATGCTCTATCTATGCCAACAGGAAGCTGGCTGGACACAGAGCGCACTCTGACGAGTGTGTCAACAGAATTTGAATTTCTTCTTCCTTTTATTAAAAACCGGACGATAAATAAATAAAACAACCCCGGGGCGAGGAACAAGTGTGCAGTAATAGCTTTGTTATCTTTATGTGATCCTGCAGCCTGGCACAGAATGGAACTACCGGATATAAACCAGGACAAATGAAACCGCACACATGATGGAAAATAATGCATTACACATCACTTTCATTGCAACTGCCTCTCACAATGACAAGCAGTTCCATAAATGTCATATGCATTATGCACATTTTTTCTTTTGCCGTCATCTAAAAGACACCTCAACTGAGAGGGATAAAGAAGCGGCCATATTTATTTCCTTTTAAACAATATCAGTTGCCTGGCAGCCCTGCTGATCTTTTTGGCTGCAGTAGTGTCTGAATCATACCTGAAAGAAGCGTGCAGCTAATCTTGTTAGATATGACAATAATATCAGAAACACCCGATATGCTGCATGCTTGTTCAGGGCCTATGGCTAAAAGGAATAGAGGCAAAGGATCAACCGGATAGCCAGGTAACTAGTATTGTTTAAAAGGAAAGAAATATGACAGCCTCCATATTCCTCTTGCTTCAGTCTGCCTCTGTATGTTAAACAATAAAACAAAGCAGAAATAATGACCCCTTGAACTCCCCTGCAGTAAAACTTTATCTGAAGCTATGTCTCATGGTTTCTTCCATGTATAAATGCTTCAGAAAATAGGACTGTCTCTGACCCAAGTTGGGTCGGAGAGCTCAAAAAAGCTCTTGCATAGATAACAACTGAAGTTTTTTTTAACTCTTCCTGTACTGGAAACAATATGAGACTCTTTTCTTTGCTGCTAATGTTCTATTTCTTAGCTGTACTACACATACAAAATTTATTACATAGTTACATAGTTACTTGGGTTGAAAAAAGACATACGGCCATCGACTTCAACCAGAAATGTATTTTCACTTCAGATTCCCTTCACAGACAGCTGCCTAGCATCAGTACTAATGTAGATGCCTTGCAATGACATTGCCAAGGAGTAGAAAGAGGTATGGCCAGCATGGGAAAGAATGCTCCAAGCCGCGGCATGGCAATGGTGACAAAAGACACTGCTCTGCCTCAAAAGCAGAAAAGGGATTTAAAGGATACCCGAGGTGACATGTGACATGATGAGTTAGACATGTGTATGTACAGTGCCAAGCACACACATAACTAGGCTGTGTTCCTTTTTTTTCTTTCTCTGCCTAAAAGAGTTAAACATCAGGTATGTAAGCCTGAGTCAGAACTGGGTCAGACTACAGTGTGACCCTCACTGATGAGAAATTACAACTATAAAACACTTTCCTAGCAGAAAATGGCTTCTGAGAGCAGGAAAGAGATAAAAAGGGACAATAGTTCATAGATTTTAGCTCTAGCATACTTCAATGAACGTGTCATTGAGCAAAAACAATGAGAGTATAAACGTAAAAAATAGATTTAAATATAAAATAAAACTGTGAAATTTCTTAAAAAGTCATTTTTAGGAGAAGGAGTATAGATACAATTGTTTATTTCATTAGTTTATCTTCACCTTGGGTGTCCTTTAAAGGAAACCTGTATTCTGGAAAAAAAAAAAAAAAGTTTAACTTACCTGGGGCTTCTCCCAGCCCCCTGCAGCCGTCCTGTGCCCGCGCCGGTCCTAAACGATCCTCCGGTCCTCCGCCGTGGCTCACTTTCCTTACCGCCGTCTTACAAGTCAACGCCCACTGCGCCTGCGCGTCCTTGTTCACGCTACAGTACCCGGGAGCTTCCTGCTCAGGCACATTTTGGTAAAACCTCGTACTGCGCAGGACGCTACTGGTAATGTGAGTGGGAGAGAGGATGCACGCAGCCAGGACTGCACAGTACCGCCAACTGACAAAACAAAAGCGAGTCACACCAGGGATGGGAGGATCTTTGAATACCGTGCGCAGGACAGGGAGGCTGCAGGGGGCTGGGTGAAGGTCCAGGTAAGTTAAAGAGAGTCTGAAGCGAGAATAAATCTCGATTCAGACCTCATACATAGCAGGGGCATGTGTGCCCCTGCTAAAACGCCGCTATAGCGCGGCTTACCGGGGGTCCCTGTCCCCCCAAATCCCCTCCGTAATGCGGGGGAGCGCTTCCGCATTGGGGCAGGGCTAACCGCCGCAGCCCTGCCCCACGCGCGTCTGTCAGCGCGTATCTTCGCCTCTCCCCCGCCCCTCTCAGTCTTCCTTCACTGAGAGGGGCGGGGGAAAGGCGGAGATGCGCCGCTGATAGACGCGACTGGAGGCAGGGCTGCAGCCGTTAGCCCTGCCTCTAGGAAGGGCTAATCTGCGACCAGACTTCCGACCAAGGTTTGCGGGGGGTGGGTTGGGGGGGTCAGGGACCCTCGTTTAGCCGCGGGATAGCGGCGTTTTAGCAGGGGCACACGTGCCCCTGCTATATATGAGAGCTGAAGCGAGATTTAGTCTCGCTTCAGTGTCTCTTTAAACTATTTTTTTTTTCTGTTTACAGGTTTCCTTTAAAGTGAACCTGAGGTGAAAATAATCTCCTCAGATAAACAATTGTATTTATCCTCCTGCTGCTAAAAATGACTTTTTTTTTTTAGATATCCCATGGTTTTATTTTATATTAAAACATTTACAAAGTAGGTTGAATGTTTTACTGTCTCTAATCAGTAGCATTCTATTAAGCATCCCAGAGGTAAAATACATGAACTATTGGCCTTTTTCTCTCTCTCTATCTCCTGCCCTCAGTTGTATTCTGCCAGGAAAACTTTTATGGCAATAATTTGCTTATCAGTGAGGTTTACCATATTTCCGACACGGTGCTGACAAGATAGAAGCTGTCACTTGCATGCTTGAAAATTAACTCTTTAAGGCAGCAAAGAAAAAAAAAGAAAAACAGTCTGTCATTTCTATGTTTTACACTGTACATACGCACGATTATCTCATCACGTCGCGTGTCGCCTCGGGTACACTTTAAGCAAGATTAATCAGAAATTCTACAAGTATTGCAGGACAAAAGCCAAACGTATAATTAACTTACCTTCCCTACAGAATGAGGTAGGTTTCCCATCTGCCTGTATTCTTCTATATACCTCTCCAGCAGCGTTGTCAGGTTTTTGTGCAGAGCTGTAACAGAGTAAAGACACAAAACAAATATACTTTGTATCAGTTCTGAAAATACTGTCAATATTATGGCACACAAGGTTACGCAGAAATGGGGCGGCACCAGCTAGCGTGCTGTAGCTCCACCCTCATCGAACACTTCACTTATTCTGACACTCTAAAGGGGCTGACGCTTTTATCTGGCAATAGCACCCTCTATTGGCAGCCATATTTTCCTACATCGCACTATGTCCAAAATTGGGCCTATGCTGAAAAAGTGTTCCCCAACCCTGTCCTCAAGGTCCACCAAAAGTGCATGTTTTGTAGAAATCCACATAGGTAATTAGGGTTTACCTGCAAAACAAGTACTGTTGGTGGGCCTTGAGGATAGGGTTGGGGAACTGCAGGTTAAAGGAACACCATTAAACCAAGTGTTATAAAATAAGTAGCTGTGTAAACATTTTCCTACTTTTCATATTAAATATCAGAGGTAAAAGCTTTAATTCATTGTGTGTAGATTTTGGCATCATTTGTAATGTCTTATTTGCAAAGGTATGAATCTCTGCAGTATGACATGCTAAAAACTGTGTAATATTGAAGCAGAGTTATATCAAAAGCATGTCAGGCATCCTGTTTTAGGCCCAGTGCACACCGAGCGGTTTTTGGAGCGATCCGCCGGCCGCATCCACCTGGAAAAATGCTTGGCTAATGTATTGCAATGGGATGGTGCACACCGGCGGTTTGAGGTTTTTGCCAAGCCGCAAACGCGCCTCCTGCTGCGCGTTTGCGGTTTGCTAAAAAACCTCAAACCGCCGGTGTGCACGACACATTGAAATACAATAGCCAAGCGTTTTCACTGGTTGATGCGGCTGATGGATCGCATACAAAATCCGCTTGGTGTGCACCCGGCCAAATATCTGCTCTCTGCTCCCAAAACCGCAAGCGTTTTGACGATCTGCTAGCGGTTTTGGTGTGCACTGGGCCTTACACACACAATTACAAATGTTTATGTTGCACATAAGATACATTTCCTCTGCTCTCTGTGAGAAAAAGTTCTGCCCGTCTCTGCCTGAGCTCTCTGCACACACAGAGTTAACAGATGCACTGTGAGGGAATTCCCCCCTCCCCTCATGGCTCACTCTACGGTCAGATTAGAGCAGTGGTTCCCAACCTTTTTTTGCCCGAGGGCCGCACTTCATATCAGGATACATTTTGCAGGCTGAAACATATACATACAAAATTTTAATATAAATATTTAACATTTTTCTAGTAACAGTTAACGTGGTGTTGGAAAAGGAAAGAAAAAGGCAAACCAAGAATTGTTGTACTCGTCATTTGATGCCCATTTTCTAGGGTACCTGGGTGTATGTGCAGAGGCTTTCTGGGTGATCCCCCCGCCCAGCACAAGTGCTGTGTGAGCTGAGGGTAGTTATAGCCTACTATTCAGCAGAAGTCGGGGGTCTCGATTAGTTGCCGCGGCCAACGCTCGGGTGAAGGTCAGCGTGGAGCAAAGTTTTGCTGTGATAGTTAGAGACGCTCGCCCATTGGTTGCTGCAGGAACCTAATTAACACTGACACAATAAAAAAGTAGTGTGGTTTCACCCCTAAGTATACAATCTTCCAAACACACAAAAAAACCGGGGGTTTTTTTTGAACCAAAAAGTTCTCTTGTTTATTCTTCATATATTAGGTCTTTAGATTACGGATAATATGTGTAGATACAACATCAGACCTTCACTTCACATCACAGAATGTCTGACACGTGTTTCACGGCCAACAGCCGCTTCCTCAGAGGCACATCGTATACAAAAACATCCGTGGGCCCACGTCAAATTCAAAAGTTACAATCTGAAGTGTAAAATAGAGCTGCTATCAGAGTAGATTCCCCAGCTGAATGGGCTGCAAGAGACTGCTGCAGGAACCTCCCTCCAATAGGAATAAGGCTAAACCCTATTGGAGGATGGTTCCTGCAGCAACCAATGGACGAGGGTCTCTAACTATCACAGCACTACTGCGGAGAACGTGAGTACGCTGTGTAAATCGATGACGCAATCAGAGATCCTCCTCCTCGGGACACTTCCGCGGGCCACAAAAGTCGGCACGAATGGCCCGTAGGCCGTAGGTTGAGCACAGCTGGATTAGAGCAGACTGCAGTCAGAAAAGTGTGAAAGGAATTGGATAACAGTAAACAAAGAGATGAGAATTCAAATGTATAGATAGACCAGTACTTAGCAGCACTTCCCAAACATTTCCTATCTCAATCGAAAAAAAAATATGTTAATCAATAGTGTTCCTTTAATCTTGAACATAGGATTAGAAGGGTAAAGTGTCTGATTCTAGAACATATTCTACTAATTTCTGAGCAATCAATCAGTGCTCCTCTTCCATGTCGTAAGAAGTTGGTTGCTAGGAGACAATTTAAATCTGTACTACATTAGGGCACCTCATTTGTGAGGCCCAAAGCATTTAAAGGACAACTGCAAACTCCCCCAAAAAATTAGCGGGGGTTGTCAAACTCAATCCCATAAGAGGCCAGACTCAAAAATATAGTCCAATTCATGGGCAAAATTATTAAGCTTTAACATTTACTGAACAGTCTTAAACAAAGTGACAGCAGAGTAGGGCAGTGGAGCAGTTTACAATTTACCAGCTCCAGTGCTGCTTGGAGTCTCCTCTGATCTTCCTGACAGCCACATTCCCCATGCTTCATATCACTGGATCCCAGTGCATGTCACATGATCGGGAGGGGGAGGTATGGAAGGACAGAGAGTGCAGCTGCCGGGAAGAACAGAACAGTCACAACGCAGTGGTGGAGCAGGTAATTATTACATGGCTCCGCTTTGTTACTCTGCTATGTAGGGAGCTGGTGTTGGGGATGGAGGGTGGCGGAAAGTGTTAAAGAGAGCCCAGGGTGGGCTCAAAAAAAAAAAAAAAAAAAGTAGGCTACCTGATTCAGGGGGCTGAGCGGATCAGATAGCTGCAAAAACCGCCTCTCCCCGCCGCTCCTGTGGGCCGCACTGGCCCACTTTCATGACTTCTGGGTCATGACACTGAACTGAAAGACAGTCTCTCAAAGCGTGCAGGGAGGCGGAGGAGCGGCAGGGGGCGTGGCCAAGGAGAGAGAGAGCTGCCCAGTGGCAGCTCTGGAAACCCTGCAGGAATGCCCCCGGGTGTTTTGTACAGGGAATCACTTTCCCTGTTTACCTCCGAGATAGCGACAAACATTGTCTCTAATCTTGGGCTATGGCGCGGTGGTGGCTGGATAGAGCGTGGGGGACACAGAGTTATGTCATTAGGCAGAAAAAATGCCTCTGTGTCCCAACTGCCCCCCGAAGATCCACCTTGGTGTGTAGGTTTGTGCGCTTCACCAGCCACATGTGGAGCTTTGGATCACAGGCCCCATGGTAATCTCACTGGGGGGTCCCGTGGGTGGTCCCTGCAACCAAGCTCAATCTGACAATGTTACAACCAAAAATACTGTCACCTGTATGCTCTTCTAGATGGGAAGTCAGTGAGATGTCATTATTTTACTGCTTACAATGAAGCTCTTGAGGGTCATGTAAAATGGCAAGGAGTGCCACATTCGGCCCGCGGGCCTTGAGTTTGACACCTGTACCTTAGAGCCTTCCTGTTCCTCTCTGTGCTCTCTCTTTTCACCGCTGGGCCCCTGTTCAAATCTCCCACTAGCTGCGTCTTCAGCTCTCTTTGGAAGTACTCTGTCTCCGAGTACCTCCAGAGACAAGCGGCTCGGTACGTCACATGCGAGAGTCTGCGCCCGCGCATTACAGAGCTGCTAGTCTTCGGATGTACTCAGAGAGCAGAGTACTTCCATGGCACTCTGCAGAGACCCAAAGGCCTCTTGGGCATTAAAGTCAGAGGCTGGAACTGGGAGCCCGGTGGTGGAATGAGGGGGCACAAAGAGCTACGGTAATGCTCTAAAGCACAGGTGTGGAACTCCAGGCCTGCAGGGCCAGATCCATGCCAGTGTTTAGGATGGACTGAGAAAGAGAGGAATGTGTTCTACCTGATGGACCACGCCTTTCCTGATTCAGACCCATCAATTAATTTGAGTGGTGTCAAAAATGTGTGAGGACCTCGGCCCTCGAAGGACCGGCGGTTTGACATCCCTGCTCTAAAGGATCCAGAGCCTTCCTTCCTCTTAGGTAGGCACCTAACTTTTCTTTTTGAGGTTAGAGTTGTCCTTTAATACAAAAGAAACCACTAGAAAATAAGTTGAGCCTCTAGAGATGCGATCAGGCTTACTTTGCAGCGCAGTTCTCTGATCTATGGACTGAATGGAGGATGAGCTGCAAGTGATCTCCTCCAGGTTCACAGACTCCTCCTGGCTGGATCCTTCTTCCTTTTCTTTAATGAGAAGAAGCTGAAACACAACAAGCAAAAAAATAATTCGGTTTTCCTAAAACTGTGTTTTCATCTTACATATGTGTTGCCTTATGTTAGTCTGTGGGAGGCAGCACTGTTGGAAATACACGGCGGGAACGTGGTCAGTGGGGGAAGGGATATGGTGGTACAGCAGAAGAGAAGGCAGCAATTCCCTACCTACTGAAATGAGCCATGTGGAATTCACAGTTATGGGGAGTGCTGAACTAGTCAGTACTAGTCCAGAGGCAATGATATCTACTGATTTTTTTAAATTTTTAGAAGATTTAAAGTGGAACTCCGCTGTAAATTCCAAAGTGAAAAACAGCCAGTAGCAGCAGAGTACATCTTAGGCCACACTATAAGACTCCTCCCACCCACAGATGGCATAATCTCTTAGCAGTGTTTGCAAAGTTAGAAAATTGCCATGGCAGTTTTCCAGAAAGGGAGCTTGGCTAACCAACAAAACCTGAATGGTATCTGAACCGTCATTCCTCCAAATTTCCTCAGGCCAATCACCTAGCGGGTTTCAACGCTGTGCGCATTGTGACAGGCATGGGGAGCCACAAGATGATAGGCTGCACAGCGTGGCTACACTGGAGAAAAAGTGAAGAGGACCTATCCCGCCACGAAATGTCCAAAAGTATCGAGCTCCACTGCCACGATATTTCACAAGATGGGGGGGGCAGGAGCTGCATACACAGGATTGGGGGAACGAGGACAGCGCACAGAAGGCACTTCATTTTATTAGCTACACTGCACCTGCACTGACGCCTCTTCCGAAAACGAATTAGAAGACATAATACTTCTGTGTGGCTGTGCAAATACTTATGATAACAGGATAGTGGAAAAAAAGTAATAATTTGTCTGTATGGAAGCTAAACAGCAGGATCATAAGTGTGATGTTATCAGACATCAAATTGTGATTTTCAAATGATAATAAAAAATAAGAATCAGTGGATTTAGCATTCGTTCTACAATTACTTCCATCATACATGGAGAAGCAACATCACAAATCATTATAAAGGCAGCCCAAAATATATTAAGTTATGGAGTGTGCAGAAAAGACCTCCAATTAAATGCACCAAAGCCTAAACAGAAAGGTCATATATATTCACACCAAACTATATCAAATATACCAAAATTCACATTATTGTAGCAATTCCATATCTAAAGATGATCTGTCAGCCATACTATCTCAGAAAAGACCACTTTACTTACGGTAAAGTCTTTTCCAGTAGTCATGAGGACAGCACCCCTGGATGAGACTTGTCTCCCTCCCCACTGTGGACAGGAAACTGTTAAAAGAAGAATTTGCATAAGCAATAGGCAGCCACATATAAGATACTACACCTGCCACAGTACCTCAGTTAATAAAAAAAGATGACACGGACATTTAATGATGCTTACACAAACTTATTTCTCTTTCCTACCCAAATAAGGGCGGGTTGCAGGGGTGCTGTCCTCATGACTACTGGAAAAGACTTTACCGTAAGTAAAGTGGTCTTTCCCAGAACGTCATTTCGGACAGCACCCCTGGATGAGACGATATACAAGAGTTAAAACCTTAGGGTGGGACCACAGCTTGCAAAACTTTCCTTCTGAAGGATAAACCTGCAGAGACAGATACATTAAGGCGATAGTGCTTTACAAATGTATTGTGACTTGACCAGGTCGCAGCTCTGCAAATCTGATCTATAGAGGCCCCTGCCCTCTCTGCCCAAGAAGTCGAAATTCCTCTTGTGGAATGAGCCATGATAGAATTGAATTGCTCCCCCTGTGTCTGATATGCTAATGAAATAGCCAAAACAAATGTATAATCTGTGTAGGATTTAATTAAGGAAGATTTCTCCCAATTAATGATCCAACCTAAATCTTGTAGTAAGACTATTGTCGTAACAATCTGATCTCTTACCGAATTGGGAGATGTCCCCCAAAACAGAAAATCAAGGTAACCCAAAATGTTAACCTTTCAATGTCTAAGTGTAGCCAGAACCCCAGACATTACCTTCATAAACAACCCTGGAGCTGAGGATAATCCGAAGGGCAAAGCATTAAACTGATACATTCTTACCTCTTCCTCCATCTGGATGGCAAACCTTAAGTATTATTGAGAAGTCAGATGTATCGGTAATTGAAGATACGCATCTTTTCAGTCTAGAAAGGCTAGGAAATCGTCCTTCTGTAAGAGATGAATAATAGATCAAATCCATCCTGAATTTTCTGTATTTTACCTTCTGGTTTAGACTCTTTAAATTTAGTATGAACTGATAATTTCCCTGTAGCTCCTTTACTAGAAAAAACACAGGGCAATAGAATCCCTGTCCTCTGACATTTCGGTACTTCTCGAATTACCCTTTTTTTCTAAACAGGGAAAGGACTTTCGATTGTAGGGCTGAAAACTTTATTTGGTCCTGCAAGCGGGGAGTAATGCAAAAGCTCTTAAAAGGAGGCTGGCTAAACTCTATTCTGTATCCCTCCAAAAAAAAAAAAAAAAAAAAACACCTTAAAGGCTCTTTCCCACTAAGACGTTGCGTTAGATGCGACGGTAAGGTCACATAACGTGCCCCCAGCGCAATGCATGTGAGCTTTGAAGTTGTATGCTATTTAGAGCCACGTTATGCGTCTCCTGATGGGTCTGTGATGCGTACTTTTTGACGCATACTATCGGACGAAAACGGCGCATGCGGCAAAAGACTGGAGAGCACGTGATCGGAAAACTCCGCATCACGTGGTCCTGCCAGCCAATAAGCGGCCGCTCCAGGAAGTTAACACTGCAGTGCATATTAATTAGTCATGTGGCTGGCCACAACAGCGGACTCTCCCCTCTCCTGCAAGAAAAAACAAAAAACACACATTATTGAGCATATGCAAACAGTCTAATGCGGCTAAAACCGTGTATAACGCACAGCATGATGCACTTTCTTTAAACGTCCAGCGTTAGAGTGTAACACAACGTGGGCACTGTGAACAGCCCATTGATTTTTCATTACTGTGAGCTGGGCTGCGTTACAAGCTGCTCTAACCTGCGCCTGTAACGTCCCATTAGGAAAGAAGCCTAAATAACCAATATTTTGTGCACTGTAGTTGCCATGTTTTGAAATTTGCAATTCTCCATCTCACTGGAATACTAGCGTCATTGCTTATCTGACTTCTTGGTAAAAGTGAAGTTGGACTTAGGGCCGGTTCACATTACAAACGCGGACGGCCACGCATGTGGAACGCAACGCGTACGAACGCACGCCATCCGCGTTTGCATGCGTTGCGTGGCTAATCCCATCACTGAAAAGTGAATGGGACAGCCGCGCGTTTTTGCTAAATCTGCGTGCAGCATGCGTTCCCGGACCGCACAGGTCCGGAACGCATGCAGTGTGAACATCAGACAGTGCACTCTATGCACTGTCTGATGTCGTGCGTGTTGGCCTTCTGCACGCGTTTCCAAAACGCAGCTGGAAACGTGTGCAGTCTGAACAGGCCCTTAGGCTTCTGTGACTTGTAGAGAGCCCATCTCCTGCCCTTAGAGGACTAGGGATCTGACTTATTCTTAGAAGGAGGGACGAAAGGACCATTTACTTTGAAAAGGTCCTTTCTTAAAGGAATACTATCGATACCCAAGTGTTCTAAAATGACAATGTACAAATAAGTTGCTGTGTAAACATTTTCCTACCTTTCATGTTAAATATCAGAGGCAAAAGCTGTAATTTACTGAGGGTAGGATTAGCTATATTGGGACAAATCAATTGCAGAAGGGGTATCTACTTCAATGCACAGCCAGAGTTGCATATCGGACTACAGAAAGCAAATATCAAACTCACTCTGAAAGCAAAAAAAAAAAAAAACAGTATGAAAAGCTGTAACAATTAGTTACATTTCCTCTGCTCTCTACAGACACTTCAGTCCGAAACAGGACACAGAAGTTGCAGCTGTTCTCTGTCACACACAGTTACACAGAGTTATCTGATCAAGTGTGAGGGGAATTTCCCCTCTCCTCATGGCTCAGAGTCAGTTTTGTCAGTAAAGTTTGAAAGCATTTTGATAACAGTAAACAAAGAGGTTGCTACTAAAATGTATACACCAGTACTTAGCAACACTTCCCAAACAATTCCTGTGTCAATTGAAAATATGTGAATCGATAGAATTCCTAACAGGAATACTTTTTTTTTTTTTTTTTTTTTTTTTTTAAATGTGTGTCTGCCGTTCTGTCTAGAGGGTTGTCTGACTCAAACAGCAGACCCCCTTCACAAGGTACACCACATAACTTGATTTTGAAGAATTGTCATCATTCCAAGTTTTTACCCATACACCTCTTCTGGCTGAATTAACTAATGCCGTAGTTCTGGCCATAAGTTTAACCGTATCATCTGAAGCGTCCACTAGATAATTGGAAGCATTCCAAACTTTAGGGAAATCATTCAAAATTTCCCAGAAATCCTCAAAAAAGTAGGTCAGTTTTGTTTGATACCCTTGAAAAATATGGATCCAATTTAGGCGGGGTTCCCCAAAACCCTGATCTTCAGGAGAAAACATTTAGATAATGATCTGGGCCAAAAGAAAAAAAAAAAAAACTTTTCCTAGATTATCCCACTCCTTAATCCTAATCTTAAGAATAGAATGGACTGGAATAAGCCGAGAATGAGGATCCGCCAAACTCTCATACATTTGATCCAAAGGTGTCAAAGATTTCTGCTCAGACTTAATACCTATTAGTAAGTCTTTCATTAATTCAGGGAAAAAAAAACATTGCGGTTAGGGCTCTTTTCCACTATGAAATGCGATCGCAACCGCATTTGCGATCCCAATCGCACTTCAATTTCCACTATGCGATTGCGCTACTATACTTATAGTACAGCTCAATTGCATACAATGCAGGAGGATGACGATTGTGCTTTGTCCAAATCGCATCGCAATCAGATTGCACTAATGGAAATTGCTGCTGCAGTTTCCATTAGTTTAACGTACCTCGTGATCAGAATCAAATCGTAACTCGCAGAGTAATGAAAAAAAGGCCCTTAGTCAGTTTTACTCAAATCTTTCTCCTAGTCTGATACATTTTCTCTGTGCAGAGAGAGTTACTGTAAAGGAGGCAGCCCCAGCATTCCTTTACATGTACATTTTTGCTTAAATTGCCTCTCCTTGCCCTGAATCTGTCTAGTTCTTTTAAACAATCTATTTAATTGCTGCAGCTTCGAAGAACTTCAAGAATGTTACACATGCAGGCTTTCTGATGTGAAATTTATCTGAAAACAGGTACCCAAGGGGTTAAAAACACAGCCTGGGTATTCTGAGATGCAGTTTGTTCTGCTCTCACTGCAGCTGCCTGGGAGGTCTGTCTCTCCATTAGCTTGCCTGTTATTGCTGGCTTATCGCCTTCTCTAAACAGCCAGGGTTTCTCTGCTCACATTTGCCTGCTTTAATTTTTATTAATTAACCTTCAGTGACCTGTGTTGTGATAATCTCCGCACAAGTTGTTAATTTCCCGCACCTGCTCAGGAATTATAGATTTTCATGCGGACACAGGTTTTATGAATGCACACTTTACTAAATGGTGGGTAAAGTCAGCTGTTTTGAGCATTACCGCATGCAGGAATGCTCAATAAATAGAGGCCTATGTCTCTTGGAAGCAGGAGGCATAGTTAGAGGTGCAGACAACATAGGAGATGATGGATTAGCTATAACAGGTAGATCAGCCATAGCAGTACTAGTCCCAGGCCCATCTGAAGCAGCTGAGGCGGTAGAAGCAATAGCAGAATCTTTAATTCCCTATTGCTGTGGACCTTCTCTGTACAATACTGGCACAATTTCCATTCAGAGTTGCCAATCCATGCTGACTGGACTGAGTAGAAGATTTTTCAGACTTTTCAACCTTCTCAGTCTTATGTCTTTTGGGGTATAAAACATAATAAACGATAGCCAGCCATTAGACAAATCCCTCTATACATAACATACATCCAGCCAAGCAGAAGAAACATAATCACATCTACTTGCCAGAGAGGGATCCTGGGCAGATTCAGCAGATTGTGCAGGAGCTGACCCAGAGGCGTCCTCCATGATCCCAGCCACAAACCAGAGTGCATCATGGACTCTACAAACTTATACCTGTGCTGCTGATTTGATGCAGCTGATCCAATTATGCATGCGGCCCCTGCCGGCTAAGCATATGCTTAATCAGCTTCTTACCTTAAGGAATCAGCTGTATGCCGATTCCTAATCACCGCCGCGGCCCCTGCCGCCCGGCTCAGACTTCAGATCACGCGGGACGCCAGCGTGTGACTACCTCCGGTTCAACCGGAAGTGAACTCTCTCCAATGCACGCACCTGCGCGCATAAAGTTGCTGCCTCCGATGGAAAAGCCTCCTCCACGCTGCAGGGCTCCGACTGTTCACTCAACAGTGCTGCTTGGAGCCCTGGAAAACGCTGCCCCTGCCGCCTGACATGGATGGCACTCCTGGAGACCTCTCCCATGCATCCCGTCCGGGACAGGAAACTAAAACTGAGGTACTGTGGCAGGTGTAGTATCTTATATGTGGCTGCCTATTGCTTATGCAAATTCTTCTTTTAACAGTTTCCTGTCCACAGTGGGGAGGGAGACAAGTCTCATCCAGGGGTGCTGTCCGAAATGACGTTCTGGGAAAAAACACATATACAAGTAGATAAATACTTGCTCTACTTACATAACATATGTATTGCACTGTCCATGTTTTGATTTTAGTGATTTTTCTACAGTAAAAAAAAAAAATCCTTCTTAGCATTTCCTATTTTAACTGTGGCTATTTTGAAGTCAACAATCCTGATGTAATTTCCTCCCTTACTCTCCTCTGCCCGATTGTGTATGCATTGCTCGCCCTCCACTATAGAAAGTGCAGTGTCTCGGCATGAGAAATATTGGCCAATCAGAGAGGAACAGAGGTGTGGGAGGGGAAAACAGGAGGGAAAGAGGCTTCAGCCAATCAGGCTTCATTAGTTAAGTCTGAGGGGAAAAGAGGAGAAGCAAAAAAGGACAACCCAGCATGCCCTGCAACTTCCTTTGTGCGGCAATGTACCAAATAAGAGTCAGGTAAACTGGGTAATGATCATTTATCAACAAGAAAAGTGATTTTAACTTTTAGATTGCCTGGTTAGCATCCTTATTTGTTTACCAGATAAAAATTAAGAATTGATTTTTTATTTTATGCCTGACAGTTACTCTTTAAACACAATTAAAATAAGGGACATAATTGCAGGTGGGCAACATAGTAGATCACTAAAAATAATAATGCAAAATGACAGGGCATAATAAATAGACACCTGAAAATGTAAAACTGTATGAGATAGTATGAGAAAGGCCGTACTCAAAGAATCTCATAAAGTGGTACGATAAAGTGCATGTGCAAATATCCAACTTGTCATCTCTGTATCTCAGACAAGTACGGTGACTATAGTGTGGTGACCAAAGAAAAAAAAGGAAAGGAAAGGCACTCCACTTTTCCCCAGTGTCAGACACAATAACAGCAGACAGCAACAATACAAAGCATAAAGCCAGAAGGTAAAAGATTACCAAACATGTAAGAGACACCGTTTGGTATATTTGATAGGATTTGGTGCGAATATATGACCTTTCGGTTCAGGGTTTGGTGCTACAATTACTTCCATCATATTTTAACTTTGCTTCAAAAATTCTAAGTACCGTAATGGTGAACAAATCTGCGATCTGCATTAGTTCAAGCAGACCTGAATTCAGAATTTCCTCTCTGCTGTAAAAGATAAGCAGCAGCATAATGACCTTTAAAGAAAAACATTTCTTTGTTACAGCTGATATAAATCCTGCAATAAATCTGCAGTGTCTACTTCCTGCTTTCATAGGGATAACATACTGTGTTATTACAAATTAGCAGCTCTGCCCAGGCAGTCAGCTGACACGGGGAGAGATCAAATTACAGATTGTGATTAGTCACAGATGAGGGGGAATTAGACAGGCTAAACTCTCTAAATACATACAGGGTGCATTCTCTCTGTTTTCCTTCTGTCCTGTGCAAGAGTTCAGGTCCAATTTAAACAGCACATTTCTTTTCTAAAATAAACGGCAATCAGTTTTACTCCTGCTGGATTTTCCTGATTGCTTTCTGCTCTTTGTTCAGTGAGAAGGGATTGCCCCTGTAGCCCAGCGGCACGTGGCTGTGTGATCCAGACAGGGAGGCCCCGCCGCAGCATCATTAGAATTGCTAATAGGGAGGTCGGCGAGCCCACCACCAGTGTCTCTGCCATGTGCCTCTCTGCAGCATGGTGGTAACACACAGTTTCACTGTGACAGCTGCAGAAAGCAGCGTAGGATCCCGCCAGCCCTCTGCAGAGTGATTACAGCAGTACAGAGCTGCAGGCTACAGAACAGGAGCAAACGGCGATAGGAGGACCTCCTCGCTGCTGCCATGGCAACGCATAATGATGCCGCAGCAGCAGCACTTGTATGGACAAGGGATCAAAGCAGCACATTACCACAACACTGCAGGTGAGAAAACGACAGGCAGCCCGTAAGCCAATAGAAGCGGCCTGTGGCCTCCATGCAGGCAAGGCACAACTGCACCGTAAGCACATAAACAGCCATGGAACAACAAGGGACTAAAGACTCACTGCAGAGTGCTTTTTGGTGAAAAAAAACCCGCTCCCATTGACTTGCATTAAAATCAAGGCAAAATTGCCAGGATCGTGATTTTATCACGATTTTAAAGCGGACCTGAACTCAAAACTTCCTCTCTGCTCTAAAAGATAAGCAACAGCATAATAACCTTTACTGAAAAACATTTCTTTGTTACAGCTGATCCAAATCCTGCAATAAATCTGTGTGTCTACATCCTGCTTTCATGGAAGCAGACATATTAACACCCTGTGTTTACAAATGGGCATATCTGCCGAGGCAGTCAGCTGACACGGGGAGAGATCAAATTACAGTTGTGATTAGTCACAGATGAGGGGGATTAGACAGGCTAAACGCTCTAAATACATACAGGGTGCTTTTCTTTATAGAGGCCCATACACTGGTCGATTTTAAAATGATAAAATAAAATGATCGATCGGCCGCAAATCAATGCACGCTCGATCAATTTGCGGCCAATTTCGATTTGATCTATCTGACAGGATGGAAGATCTAGGTCGATTTGCTGCTGGCAGCAGATCCATGGCCCATAGAGTTGCATTGGATCCAATGGTGCAGTAATGCCTTTAGGTCCATTTTCAATAGATTTCCAATAGATTTCATTCTGAAGTCTATTGGAGATCTGTTCCTAGTGTGTGGCACACATCAGATAGATTCCTGTCAGATCCGACCGTACAGGCATCTGGCAGAAATCTATCTGATGGTCGAATCTGCTGCAAATCTATCAGTGTACGGCCACCTTATGGTTACCTTCTGTCCTGTGCAAGAGTTCAGGTCCACTGCAATGCAAGTCACTAGGAGCGTTTTTAAAAACCGGTCGGAAAAGCACTCTGTGATGTGTCTGTAGCCTAATACGCTGTTCTAGTCCGGTGTAGGAACCCTTTTTTTTTTTTTTTTTTTTAAATAGTGTGCTGTGTTTATCTGCTGTGCCAGTAGAAAGCATATGGTGTCACCAGCAGCACCACAGCCAATATAAGATTTAACCCCAAAAGGGTACAACCTCCCCAGCTGCAAACAAGCAAGAAAGGGGTCAGTTTTGTCTGCTTTTTTAATCCTGGGGTCCACAGCAGCTATTTCCGCCGTGTGTTGAAAGCACAGCTGATTCCAAATATGATCTGACTATGTACTCTGTAATGTGCTGCAGAAGATGTCAGTGCTATATAAATACATAATAATAATATAGCAGGACATTAGGCTATGACTATGGTAGGAATTGTGAGCCCCTCTGAGGACAGTCAATGACATGACTATGTACTCTGTAAAGTGCTGCAGTAGATGACAGCCCTATATAAATACATAATAATAATATAGCAGGACATTAGACTATGATAGGATTATATTGTGAGCTCCTCTGAGGACAGTCAGTGACATGACTATGTACTCTGTAAAGTGCTGCAGAAGATGTCAGCCCTATATAAATACATAATAATAATAATATAGCAGGACATTAGACTATGACTAGGACAGGATTATATTGTGAGCTCCTCTGAGGACAGTGACATGACTATGTACTCTGTAATGTGCTGCAGAAGATGTCAGTGCTACATAAATGCATAATAACAATATGGTAAGAGATTGGACTATGACTATGGTAGAATTAGATTGTGAGCCCCTCTGAGGACAGTCAGTGACATGACTATGTACTCTGTAAAGTGCTACAGAAGATGTTGGTGCTACAGTAGAATTCCTTTATAGTCCAAGGGACCAGGAGAAGTAGTTTATCAGAAGTTCACTATATCAGAAGTGGCCATAAATTGTATATTTATACAGACGCATTTGCTGGGACCTGAGCACCCTGTTTACTATATCAGAGTTTCCTAAAACAAGATTCTACTCTGTATATAAATACAAAATAATATGGTAGAAGATTGGTCTATGGCTATGAAAGGGCAGAACAGTGAAGCAGCAGACCTGAGTGATGTCAGCACACTCATCCTGTATCCTCCTCATCAGCTCTTGCGCTAGATCCTCCCAAGATCCACCTTCAGAACCTGCAGGAACAGCAATGATAAATACACAGGACAGAGACAGCCAATCATAAATACGGGAAGGGGGGACGCTGTACACTACAGTAGGAAGTCAGTCGTGCTTTGGAAGGTGTCAGTGCAATGTGAATACAAAATGGTAATATTAATTATAACAATCAGGGCTGGTGCTACTATAGAGGCAAAGGGAGCAATTGCCCCAGGGCCCCAGAGCCTGTAGGGGCCCCCAAGGGGTCACACTGATCCCCCCCCCCCCTCCCCGCAAACTTCACTGTTCCTCACTGGGGGCCTTGCAGAGTCTTTGGCGGAGTAGCATCTCACCTGTCCTGGCGGGCGCTTTTCTCTGTCAGTCTGTGGCTCTGTGCACTTCCATCTACATCCGCTGCTAGCTGTATCTTCATAATAACATGCGCCGGGCCAGGGACGAGAGGCACCTTTGCGAGGATGAAGATGGAAGTGCACAGAGCCATGTACTGACAGAGAAGTGCGCCCGCCAGGACAGGTGAGACGCTACTCTGCCAAAGACTCTGCGTGGGCCCACTAGGGGGGCGATCAGGGAATGGGGGGGGGGCTGAGGGTGGCCCTGGAGAGAAATTTGGCTGCAACAAAGGGCCCCTAATGCCGATTCTTGGTCAGAAGGGTGTCCGTTGGGGAGGTTAACTTTCACCGGGGCCCCACTGTTACTAGAACACACCCTGACAACAATAGGCAGTGTAGCGGCTATAGCATCCTAGGTTCCATCCTTGGCCAGGACACTGGAGTGTGTGGGTTGGGAGTAAGTGTCAAGTAAGTGTTAGGAGTGGAGAGGTGGGAGGTTAGTGTTAGGAGTGGAGAGGTGTGAGGTTCGTTTTAGGAGTGGAGTGGGGGGGGGGCTAGTGTTAGGAGTGGAGAGGAGGAGGTTAGTGTTAGGAGGGGGGGGGGGGAGGTTAGTGTTAGGATTGACTAAGAGGAAGTTAGTGTTCGGAGTGAAGAGGAGAAGGTTAGTGTCAGGAGTGAAGGGGAGAAGGTTAATGTAAGGAGTGAAGAGGAGAAGGTTAATGTAAGGAGTGAAGAGGAGAAGGTTAGTGTTAGGAGTGAAGAGGAAGAGGTTAGTGTTAGGAGTGAAGAGGAGAAGGTTAATGTTAGGAGTGAAGAGGAGAAAGTTAGTGTTAGGAGTGAAGAGGAGAAGGTTAGTGTTAGGAGTGAAGAGGAAGAGGTTAGTGTTAGGAGTGAAGAGGAGAAGGTTAATGTTAGGAGTGAAGAGGAGAAGGTTAGTGTTAGGAGTGAAGAGGAGAAGGTTAATGTTAGGAGTGAAGAGGAGAAGGTTAGTGTCAGGAGTGAAGAGGAGAAGGTTAGTGTTAGGAGTGAAGAGGAGAAGGTTAATGTTAGGAGTGAAGAGGAGAAGGTTAGTGTCAGGAGTGAAGAGGAAGAGGTTAGTGTTAGGAGTGAAGAGGAGGAGGTTAGTGTCAGGAGTGAAGAGGAGGAGGTTAGTGTCAGGAGTGAAGAGGAGAAGGTTAGTGTCAGGAGTGAAGAGGAGAAGGTTAATGTTAGGAGTGAAGAGGAGAAGGTTAGTGTCAGGAGTGAAGAGGAAGAGGTTAGTGTTAGGAGTGAAGAGGAGGAGGTTAGTGTCAGGAGTGAAGAGGAGGAGGTTAGTGTCAGGAGTGAAGAGGAGGAGGTTAGTGTCAGGAGTGAAGAGGAAGAGGTTAGTGTCAGGAGTGAAGAGGAGGAGGTTAGTGTCAGGAGTGAAGAGGAAGAGGTTAGTGTCAGGAGTGAAGAGGAGGAGGTTAGTGTCAGGAGTGAAGAGGAGGAGGTTAGTGTTAGGTGTAGGTATCGGGGAGTTTAATGTTAGGAGTGGGGAGGGAAGGAGGTTAGTGATAGAAGAACTGAGTGGCTGGACAGTGTACTGGTTAAGAGCTCTGCCACTGACACAGGAGACCTGGATTCAAATCTTGGCTCTTTCTGTTCAGTAAGCCAGTTACCTATTCAGTAAGGAGTCCTTGGGCAAGACTCCCTAACACTGCTTGGTTGCCCCTTAGTGGCTGCAGCTCTGAAGCACTTTGAGTCCGACAGGAGAAAAGTACTATAAAAATATTAGGATGATTATTATTATTATTATTATTATTATTAGTCTACCATTAGCAACATTTTGCGCCCATTTTACCATCCGCCCATTTAAATGTACCCAATGCTTACTCTGGTGTACAGGGATACCCGATTGTGGCCGCTGCAGTCTCTCTAGCTCCCTCTGTTGTTGGTCACGCAGCTCTCGCATCTCCTCCTGATCTCTCAGAAGTGTCTCTCGGAGGCTGTCAAGCTCACGTTGGTTCTCAGACTGGAATTTTTCGGTGATCAGCTCGATCTGAGCTTTGTGGATATGGGTGAGGCTGATGCGCTGGGCTTCCAGCTGCAGCCTGTCTTCAGCCTGCGTACAACACACATTTATGAGCAATCTTCATAGAGCTTTGCTGCGCTTTACCAACCCAGCACAAGTAAACGGCAAGCACAGCAAAAACACTCCTTCAAAATGCATTCTACAAATACGAATTACTTTATTGCAACCGATCTTTTCTGCTTCTGGTGAATGTCATAGTAAATGTATTCTAATACATCTCAGTTAAGTCCAGTTGCTGTGGTACCTTCAACGCCTGAGGCTGCTCCTTCTTGTCACAATATTTCAGTCACATCAGTGTCCACCCCAACCCCGCTGTGCCTACCGGCAGAGAAACAGTGCAGAATCACATTGCAGATCATGTGATCACACTGAGGCCAGCTGCAGAATTCCCTCACCACAGAGAATGGGTCCCATTCCTCCAGTCCAGCAGCTGCTTAAAGCACACCTGAACTGAGAAGCGCATGGTGGCTGCCATGATGGAGGATGGTAGGAGGGGGGTTAAATACTCACCTGTCCTGGTTTCATCCCTCCAGGCAGGTGGTCGCTTCTGCCTCCCCTCTGAGTTGGGCCTGGGCAATTTTATTTCAAAGTGCCTGCTGGGCTCGGGCCACGCCCATTAATGTCACCATAGTCCACCTCCAGCATGGCAGCTGCTGCCTTATTGGTGGCTGCCAAACTGGGGGCGGGCCGCAGCAACGCAGGCAGAGGTTTCCAAAGAACTTTGGCAGTCTATGGAAACATGGCTGCTCCTGCACAGCCGAGGACGTCAGGATAGGTGAGTATTTAACCCTGCGAACCACCCTTGCCATCAGTCCTCATTTAGACAGGCCCTGTAAATTTAAAGTGGACCTAAACCCAGGACTTCCTCTCTGCTCTAAAAGAGAAGCAACAGCATAATAACCTTTAGGGCTCAAACCCACTAGCAGCATTTTCTAAGCGCTAGTGATTTGAAAAAGCTCTTGCTAATGCAATGCTATGGTGGACTATTATAAAATCACGTCGCTCAAGTGGTATCACACCCACAGCATTACATTAGCAAAAGCTTTTCAGATCACAGAGCACTCAGAGAAGCACTCCTAGTGGGTTCCAGGCCTTACAGAAAAGTTTACAGATCTCTTCAGAGATGGTGCAGAACTGTCACTTCCTGGTTTGCTGGGAGCACATACGAGGTCTTTATACCCCCCAAATCCCGGGGCAAAGTTCTTTGACTTTCCAGGTCATGGATTTTGCTGACCGGGGAGGCAGAGCTTTGCACAGTAGCTCTGCCTCTACTGGAATCAATCTCCGTGCGGATCTCCGCCTCTCCCCGTCCCGCTCAGTGAAAGCTGAATGAGAGGGGCGGGGAGAGGCGGCGATCGGTGGAGATTGACTCCAATAGAGGCAGAGCTACAGCACTAAGCTCTGCCTCTTACAGGAAGTGCTCCTTGATTTTACCCCCGGGGTTTTGGGGGGTATAAAGACCTCGTCCTGCCGGGGGAATGCAGCGTTTCAGCACTGCTCATATTGCTTAATATAAACAGCCAGTAAAAAGAAGTATTTATTTTGGCTTCAGACTCTGTTTAACCCTTATTAGAAGCCTCATCAGCTGTTTTAGAATCAATTTACTTTTCAGGAAACCAGACTGAATTAGACAAGCTGTTGACAAGCTCTTTTTCACAGATAACATCTCAAGTTTTTTTAAACAGTCTTCAGAGAATTTCTTACTAGGGCTAGTATCATATGCACCTATGTTTATCTCATTATGTCCCTTTAGAGAAAATGAAAACATTTCTAAACCCCAGGTTTTGAGGACTCCGTAACATGGAATAAAAACACTGTTTGATCTTTGGACTTAAAGGGACTCAGAGCACCTCTCATGGGAATGCCTTTAAGACTCCGACCAGTAATGCAAAGTACTTAAAGGGAACCAGAGACGAAGCACCCTTGTGTATTTTGCCAAATATATCAGTGGGAACATTAGAGAAAACACCTACCTTGCTTTCTGTTTCATTCTGTACTACACAGCTTGCTTCTTATCAGCCCTGATAAAATCCCCAACTGAGCATTCAGTCTGGCTTTGCTCAGGATTATTTATAGCTCAGTCTGTGTTCTCTCATGTCTTTTTAAGTCCAAGCTTGCCCCCTGTTGGCTCTGCTCAGGAATCATTACAATTGAGTCATTATAGCAAAGCCAGACTGAATGCTCAGTCGGGGATTTTATCAGGTCTGATAAGAAACAAGCTGTGCAGTGCAGAATGAAACAGAAAGCGTGTTTTCTCTAATGTTCCCACTGATCTTTATGGTAAAATACATCAGGGTGCTTCGTCTCTGGTTCACTTTAAAGATGCATACCTTTCTGTAGCTTGTGCTCTCCTCTTTCATTTGATGCCTGAATCGCCGTTCTACAGTTTTCGTTCGATTTCAATTTAAAAATCGTGGCTGCCATCTTGGCTATGTTATAACTTCTGGGTGCCCTCTGTCTTCTCTGTTACTGAAGTGCATCACTGCATGAAGCAGGAAGAGGAAGTGACACGCATGGCAATTGCAAGAGGCTCCACCAGAGGAGTCATAGCATGACTTTGTTGGAAGTCGTCTGACTTAAAGGCATGCCCATGAGAGGTGCTCGGAGTCCCTTTAAAGTGAACAGGTAGTAGTGATTCCCACAATAGATTTCTTACTTCTGTCAGCCTATCTCACTACCCATAGCCTTCAGCTTACACAACACACGCTACATTGGTAAGTGTGCCACTGCCGTATAAATAACAATTAGTCAAGCAAGAATGAAGCGAAAACTTATGATATAATTAATTGTGTGTGTAGTACAGCTAACCAATAGAACATTAGTAGCAAAGAAAAGTCTCATATTGTTTTCCAGTACAGAAAGAGTTAAGAAACTTCAGTTATCTATGCAAAAGAGATTCTCAGAGCTCTTCGACCCACTTGGTTGAAAACAGTTCTGTTTTCTGAAGCACTTAAAATAACCCCCCAAAAAACAGCGACAGAAAGCTTGAGATAAGGTTTCACTGCAGGAAAGTTCAAAGGTCATTATTTCTGCTTTCTTTTATAGCTTAAAAAAGTGTGGTTTGTAAACTGCAAATATGACATAATGATGCACTGAGATATATATATATATATATATATAAATATAAAACTGAAAATAAAAATAAGAGACTCTTTTCTTTGCTACCAGTGTTCTATTTATTAACCGTACTACACATACATTTTATCACATTTTTTTTTTAACTTCAAGTCTGCTTTAAGTAATTATAATTTCCTATCCCTGTTACAAGGGGGTGATCTTCCTCAGCTTATCCTAACTGTGAATTCTGACGCCAATTTATCACTATGACCTGTGAGATATTGGCTCATGGCAAACAATCAGGCTGCAAAACTTAAAGGGGCACTATGGCGAAAAACTGTAAAATATAAAATATATGCAAACCTAGAAAAAATAAGAAGTAGGTTTTCTTCCAGAGTAAAATGAGCCATAAATTACTTTTCTCCTATGTTGCCGTCACTTACAGTAGGTAGTAGAAATCTGACAGAAGTGACAGGTTTTGGACTAGTCCATCTCCTCATAAGGGATTCTCAGCAAGGCTTTTATACTTTATAAAGATATTCCCTAAAAAGGATTTAAACAATGATTCTGGCCAGCGTCCCTGCTCGCTACACAGTTTGCAGTTGGACGGAGCAACTGCCATTCACTAAGATCTTTTGAAAATAAATAAATCCATGATAATCCCCCATAAAGAGATGGACTAGTCCAAAACCTGTCGGTAATGTCAGATTTCTACCACCTACTGTAAGTGACAGCAACATAGGAGAAAAGTAATTTATGGCTCATTTTACTCTGGGGAAAAAAAGTACTTCTCATTTGTCTATGTTTGCACATATTTAAAATGTTTACAATTTTTTGCCATAGTGTCCCTTTAAATGTAGAAAGGATTCTGATTGGTTTTCTGGGTCACTGCTCAACTTTTGCTCCCAACTCCTTTGCCCTGTGTTAATAAATCTTACACTTTGTTCCTAAGAATAGATCCAGAACCAGATATGACTGCAGTCGCCATGAGGTGTCACCTGTGATTGATACTCAAGTGTCAGGATGTCCCATGGCTTCTGCACAGGGTTCCCCAGCCAAAACATTACCGCTTGTGAGTGGCAGGCCCCGCTTCTCATTGTGGTGCTCAGTACCTTAGTAACCAATCATTAATATAGAGAACAGTCATATTTGGAGCAGCATGAATATTCTAAACTCGAAATACAGAGCTTATTAGATTTGTATATACAAGTCAGGTCTCTGCAGGGGCGCCAGGGAACATCCTAACTGGCACATATTCCCTTCAGAGGCACCAGGGAACATCCTAACAGGCACATATTCCGTGCAGGGGCAGCAGGGTACATCTTAACAGGCACATACTCCCTGCAGAGGCAGCAGGGTACATCTTAACAGGCACATATTCCCTGCAGGGGTCCAAGGGGACATCCTAACAGGCACAGATTCCGTGCAGGGGCCCCAGGGAACATCCTAACAGGCACATACTCCCTGCAGGGCCGCCAGGGGACATCCTAAGAGGCACATACTCCCTGCAGGGCCGCCAGGGGATATCCTAACAGGCACATATTCCCTGTAGGGGCCCCAGGAGACATCCTAACAGACACAGATTCCCTGTAGGGGCCCCAGGGGACATCCTAACAGGCACATACTCCCTGCAGGGGCACCAGGGAACATCCTAACAGGCACATATTCCCTGTAGGGGCCCCAGGGGACATCCTAACAGGCACAGATTCCGTGCAGGGGCCCCAAGGGACATCCTAACAGGCACATATTCCGTGGAGGGGCCCCAGGGGACATCCTAACAGGCACAGATTCCGTGCAGGGGCCCCAGGGGATATCCTAACAGGCACATATTCCCTGCAGGGGCCCCAGGGAACATCCTAACAGGCACAGATTCCGTGCAGGGGCCCCAAGGGACATCCTAAAAGGCACATATTCCGTGGAGGGGTGCCAGGAGACAGCCTAACAGGCACATATTCCCTGTAGGGGCCCCAGGGGACATCCTAACAGGCACAGATTCCGTGCAGGGGCAGCAGGGTACATCTTAACAGGCACATATTCCCTGCAGGGGCCCCATGGGACATCCTAACAGACAAATACTCCCTGCAGGGGAGCCAAGGTACATCCTAACAGGCACAGATTCCGTGCAGGGGAGCCAGGGGACATCCTAACAGGCACAGATTCCCTGCAGGGGCCCCAAAGGACATCCTAACAGGCAGATTCCGTGCAGGGGCCCCAGGGGACATCCTAACAGGCACATACTCCCTTGCAGGGGCACCAGGGAACATCCTAACAGGCACATATTCCCTGCAGGGGCACCAGGGGACATCCTAACAGGCACAGATTCCGTGCAGGGGCCCCAAGGGACATCCTAACAGGCACAGATTCCGTGCAGGGGAGCCAGGGGACATCCTAACATGCACAGATTCCCTGCAGGGCCCCAGGGGACATCCTAACATGCACATACTCCCTGCAGGGCCGCCAGGGAACATTCTAACCGGCACATATTCCCTGCAGGGGCCCCATGGGACATCCTAACAGGGCACATATTTCCTGCAGGGCCGCCAGGGAACATCCTAACAGGCACATACTCCCTGCAGGGCCGCCAGGGGACATCCTAACAGGGACATATTCCCTGCAGGGGCCCCAGGGGACATTCTAACAGGCACACATTCCGTGGAGGGGCCCCAGGGGACATCCTAACAGGCACATACTCCCTTGCAGGGGCACCAGGGAACATCCTAACAGGCACATATTCCCTGCAGGGGCCCCAGGGGACATCCTAACAGGCACAGATTCCATGCAGGGGCCCCAAGGAACATCCTAACAGGCACATATTCCGTGGAGGGGCCCCAGGGGACATCCTAACAGGCACATATTCCGTGCAGGGGCCCCAAGGGACATCCTAACAGGCACATATTCCGTGCAGGGGAGCCAAGGTACATCCTAACAGGCACAGATTCCGTGCAGGGGCACCAGGGGACATCCTAACAGGCAAATATTACCTGCAGGGGCCCCATGGGACATCCTAACAGGCACAGATTCCGTGGAGGGGCGCCAGGGGACATTCTAAAAGGCACATATTCCGTGGAGGGGCCCCAGGGGACATCCTAACAGGCACATACTCCCTTGCAGGGGCACCAGGGAACATCCTAACAGGCACATATTCCCTGCAGGGGCACCAGGGGACATCCTAACAGGCACATACTCCCTTGCAGGGGCACCAGGGAACATCCTAACAGGCACATATTCCCTGCAGGGGCCCCAGGGGACATCCTAACAGGCACAGATTCTGTGCAGGGGAGCCAGGGGACATCCTAACAGGCACAGATTCCGTGCAGGGGCCCCAAGGGACACCCTAACAGGCACAGATTCCGTGCAGGGGAGCCAGGGGACATCCTAACAGGCACATATTCCCTGCAGGGGCCCCATGGGACATCCTAACAGACAAATACTCCCTGCAGGGGAGCCAAGGTACATCCTAACAGGCACAGATTCCGTGCAGGGGAGCCAGGGGACATCCTAACAGGCAAATACTCCCTTCAGGGGAGCCAGGGTACATCCTAACAGGCACAGATTCCGTGCAGGGGCAGCAGGGTACATCCTAACAGGCACAGATTCCGTGCAGGGGCAGCAGGGTACATCCTAACAGGCAAATACTCCCTTCAGGGGCGGCAGTGGACATCCTAATGGGCATATTCCCTGCAGGAATAAAATGTATTTTTAGCTTTACTTTAAGGGTCAGCTAACCCAAAACAACTGTGGTTTTTTTTTTGTTTTTGTTTTTTTGTAAGATGCTAAAAGCTGAAATTGTGCAATGTTTTTGATGTCTTATGTGCTCTGATGCACAAAACCTGCTTGATTCCATCTTTAACATTCTCACACTAATGGTGCCATACATTGTACAATTATTTATTTTCTTGGATTAATTTAGTTCGATTATTTGGTTGGATCAAATAAAAAGATTTTTCCAACAGTTTTTTTTGATCGAAAAAAAAGATTATTTTCGACTTTCATTAGATTAAATCGTTTTGGTCGAATAAACGGGAAAATCTAACGTTTTTAATGTACCGTATATAGGCACCATTAGGCAGACCAATGATGTCACCAGGCCGGAAGTTAAAGGGCACATGAGGCAGCCTGTATCAAAGTGAGATAAGCATATATATATATTTCCTATCTTACCTTTACAGAATGTGGACTAGTCCATCCCCTCATGGGAGATTCTTAGTATCTACTTTATTCTTTAAAAAAAAAGCACTCTCTGGAGAAGATCTACACAAAATATACCAGTTAACTTCCCTACTTGTTTGCACACTATTTTGGCAGCTTAGCTGAGCAACTGCAGTTCAATAAGTGCTTTTTCTAAATAAAGAAATAACTGAAAATTCCCTTGAGGAGATGGACTAGCCCAAAGCCTAACAGAACTGTCAGATCTTTACTGCTTACTGTAAGTGACAGCAGAATGGGGGAAAAAAGCAATTTATAGTTCATTTTACTTGTGGAGAAATGTACATTTATATGTATGCATTTCAACATTTTAAAGATTTTCGTCATCGTTGTCCTTTAAAGAGACTAGAGTTACAACATTTTGATCCTTATTTCTTCTATCCTATAAGTTCCTATAGCTGTTCTAATGTGGTCTGGCTTACTGCAGCCTTCCCTAGTTGCACAGTGGCTGTATAATCTCTGTTATATAATCTTATCTTCTCTCCTCTGTCGGCTCTGTCGGGCTCAAGCACTCAGACTGGAATGTGCTTGTCTGCTTGGGATTGGATAGAAGCTATACACACCCTCTCCACGCCCCCTGCACACACTGTACGACTCACACACTAAGCTGTTTGTAAACACTGCATAAAACTGGCAATTACAAGCCAGGATTGCAGCAGGGAGTGGCAGAAAAAGCACAGAGGGGCCTAGGAGAACATAATGAATAGAATGGTATGCTTTTTATTGTAAGAAATTTACAGTACAGATTCTCTTTAAGGGCAAAATTCAATGTGTGCACACGTTTACACCTGATAAATCATAAAATCTGTGTGCATTTGTGAAACTCCTGACAGCAGGGATGAGAAGAAGTACGATAGGCCATTGTTACTCTGTATGGGAGCTGTATAAATGTACAAAGCAGGGGCAGATGTCAGTAAGACAGCTTAAAGGGATTCTCTGGGGGGGGGGGGGGGGGGAAGGGTTTGAAAATAAAAACAGTCACTTACCTGGGGCTTCTACAGGCCCCCTGCAGCTTTCTCCCTTGTCCCTTGCCGTCCTCCTACGATCCTCGGTTCCTCGCCGCCGGTGAATTATTTGTCTTACAAGACTAATAGTGCACGCTCCCGCTCGCGTCAACGGGAGCTTACTGCGCAGGCTCCTGATGACGCACGCGGGAGCTAGCATGCGCCGCAGTCTAACTAGGATTGCAATTAGGGACTGGCAGCGAGGAACGGAGGATCGCTGGAGGACGGTGCGGGACATGACAGCTGCAGGGAGCCGGTAGAAGCCCCAGGTAAGTGTCAGTTTTTATTTTCAAACCCCTCCCCAGAGAACCCCCTTAAAGCAGACCTGAACTCAGAACTTCCTCTCTGCTCTTAAAGATGCGCAACGTCATATTAACCTTTAAAGAAAAAAATTTCTTTGTTACAGCAGATACAAATCCTGTAATAAATCTGCAGTGTGTCTACTTCATGCCTTCATAGAAGCATACTGTTACCATCCTGCGTTTACACATTAGCTGCTCTGCCGTGGCAGAGGAGTTTCCTGAGCTGACCCAGCTGGGAGATCAAATTACAATCACAGATGAGGGGGAATTAAGCTTAACTCTCTAAATACATACAGGGTGCATTTCTCTCCGTTTTCCTTCTGTCCTTTGCAAGAGTTCAGGTCCACTTTAAGGGCAAAATTTATTGTAGGGGTGTACACACTTTTACACCTGATAAGTCACAAAACCTGCGTGCGTTTGAGCCAAACAGACAGCCGGTGAGAAGTACAACAGGCCATTGTTACTCTGTATGGGAGCTGTATAAACGTACAGAACAGGAGCAGATGTCAGTGAGATAGCTTAATATGCAACCATAATTGTGAACACTTTTAAACAAAATAAAGGGAAAATGAGGTTTATGATTATTTCTATAAATACAATGGTTATCTCATCAGTTAATTTCTACTTTAGCTTTACTTTAAGGACACACTATACTCAAAAAAAACAATTCAGATTGCATAAATAAATGATTAAAGCAATTTACACGACACAACTTCATTTCAATGCTGCTCACATGGGCCTACCTGCTGCTGGAGAACTGCATCCAGCCTCTGCATTAATTCTTCATTCTCGCAACGTGTCCTTCCTAAAATGGAAGATTCATCTTCAAGTCTTACAGTCAGTTCCTCAAGCCTTCGTAACAGGGTTTCCCTTTCTGCAGACGCCTCCTCCCGCTCTTTCTGTGGGCTGTGCACCTCAGGCAACAACGGTGTGGAAAGCACTGCGACTGGACGGACGGTTTCCTCTGTCAAGCTTCCAGGATCGAGGAAAAGGTCATCTGACACAAGAAGATTGTCCCGTGTGGTGCGTTCAATGTGAACTTGGAGATCTTCACTACTCTGTAGTGGCGCTTCTTCTAATTGTAACACTCCACCCTCCCCCTTATCGCGGTCTCTTTCTAAGCATAATGATTTCACCTGTTCTTTCAACTGATTTATTTCATTCTGCTTTAATTGTAACTCTTCAGACAGACTGGAGAGTTTGAGAGAAAGTTCTTGTTTGTCCCTTTGGGCAGTTTCAAGTTTTTCCATCAATTCTGTTGTGTCCTTCTCAACCACCTCTCCAGCGTCTGACCTGTCAGCTTTGACCAAGTTGGTAGATCCAGAAGCAAGGGACCGCAATCCATCCCCGGCACCCCGTTTTAATATTAGGAGCTCGTTATTGAGAGCATCCAACTTTGCTTTGTACTCCACCTCCAGCTTTGCTTTGCTTGCTTCTACTTGCTCTTTTAAATTTACCATACAGGAGTAGTCCTCTTTCAGTTCATGGTAATTTACTTCAAAATTCTTCTCGGCAAAGGAGAACGTGTTCTTCTGAAGCTCAATCTCCTCTTTCAGCTTCTGCTGCAGGTCCAAGAGTTGCATGTTTTCTGAAGTCAAGCGTTCAATCTTATTTTTGAGGTCAAGGTGATCATGACTAACGGATTCCGTTAGAGTTTCACAGTATTCCAGGTTGCGCTCTTTCAGGACATTCTGCAAGGCATCGTTTTGGTCTTTAAGAAGTCTATTGTCCGTTTCTAAGGAGGCCACTTTTTCCTTGAGAGTCTCTTTTTCTTTCACCTCCATCTCGAGCATCTCGATTTTGAGCTGCAGAACCTGAACCTCTTGCTCTATTGTTCCTTTTTCCTTCTCCTCCCTCCTCAAGCAGTCCAGCTCCTTCTGCAGCTCGTTGATTTGAAGCATCATTTGCTCCGAGTTGGGATCATTGACATTTCGCAGCAGGTCTTTCAAGTTTGATATTTCCAGCATTAAATAATTCTGTTTGGTTATCAGGTTGTCTTTTTCCAGCTGCATGGCTGTAATGGTCTGACCCATCTCGTGCTTTGTCTGATCGAGCTTCTGCCTGTATTGCACTTCTAAGTTGTCTTTGAGGTTCTCGATATTTGTCCTATGCTCCAGGGTTAAATCTTCCCGAAGCTTCACAAGCTCCTCTTCTTGGCTGAATAAAAAGTGCGTCCTAAGTTTCTCTAACTCGGCTTCCTGTGACTCGGCCATTCTGTCCAGCACCTCATCCTTTTCCCTTTCCAGCATCTCCAGCTTAATTTTGTAATTGGTGACTTCGGCCTCATGCTTCGACTCTAATTCTTTGGTAAACTCGTTGGCGGCGGCCAGTTGGGCTTTGAGGTCGTCAATGGAGACAAATAAACTGCTGGCCTCGTTCAGTTTGTTTTCCTTATCCGTGAGGCTCTGCCTGGCTTTGTGCACCTGCTCCCTGGCGAAGCTGAGATCTTGCAGCAGAGACTCAATTTGCTTCTGTAGCTGTGATTTCTCCATGGATACGGCCTCCAGTCTGTGGGAGAAGTCTTCCTTCATTTTATCCCTCTGCTCGTCAGACCGCTGCAGTCTTGCGTTTAATTCGTCAATGACAGCATTCAGCTCGTTGATTTGATGGTTGGCGGTGCTGACGGCTGTCTGGCTCCTTATCGCGTCCACTTCCTCCTTATGCTGGGCAAGCAGCCTCTCGATCTCCAGCGCGTGCTGCCTCACCAGCTCCTGCTTCATCTGAACGATCTGCTGCCCGTGCATCTCGTCTAGCTCAGCCTGAAGCTGCTCCAGTTTCCTTTGTGTCTCTAATTCCATTCGCTGCACAAGGTCTGCCTCTGGCTGACTGTCTCTATAATGCCTTCTCTGAAGGTCTTCCACGGTTCCCATTAACTGCTTGATTTCATCGGAGGATCTCCTCTCCTTTTGTCTGGAGCTGTTGAGCTCCTCCGAGAGGCTGCTGATTTCCTGGCTCTTTTGGGTTAATTGTTCTCTCAGTTCATCGACGGATTTGTCAGCCTCGCTGATTCTTTCTTTCAGTTCCAGACACTTGATTTCTTCATCGTGTAAGGCTGATTTCAGGTCATCAAGCACCAAATCCTTCTCATTCAGCTTCTTTTCAAAAGACAATTCGAGTTCTTTTTGCTGCACCTTCAAAAGAGAGGCAACAATGAGAGCATGGCAGGAAAACACTTTGGCTTTTGTTCTCAACTACTAATACATTTCCTATTACACCGAAAAAAAAACGTGCGATAGGAACCTCCTCAATCGCATTGTAGGAACTACCTTAAAGAGACAATGTCATGAATAAGCATTTTTAATACTATGAATCTCGACACTAAGTTAATCTGACATGCTTTTCCCCTTTAAGGGAAATTATTTAGATAAATTCAATGCTTCACGCTCAGTTTTATTTATATCTAGGATTATTGATAAAGATTTTTTTAGCTTGATTATTTTTATGTGCAAATAAGATGCAAAGATTCTGCAGTGTTACCGAAGGAGCCCATACACTTATAGATTGGCACCCGATGTGGCCAAAAGATAGATCCTTCTCAGAACAGAATCTGAACAAGGAGGGATCTATTCCTTCCAAATACTACACATAAATATTAAATAGATTTGAGCATGAAGTCTATTCAAAATCTATGCTACAGTCCTCTAGGGGTGGTCAATGAGATGTAAATCATTTTGAGTTGATGCAGCCTTATGCAAATGTTGTATGCAAAATTATGCAGCTTGAACATGAACCAATAAGATCCTGCTGAGGTAAAATTGTATTGGTCCTTTTATAACCACTTAAGTAGCAGCGGTCTCTGCCCCCTTAAGGACCAGAGACCACTGGTACAATACCGACGGAATCCTGACGAATCACCGCGCATACCCACCGCAAACCCCGGGATCCTCCTGACATCCACTCTGCCGTCTCTATGACGGCAGAGTCAGGTGAGCCGTCAGGAGCCGCTTTCATTGGCTCCTGACCGGTCTTTCAATGGGAGTGGCTTACATTGATAGACACCGCCAGGAGCCAATGAAACCAGCTCTTGACCGACTCACATGGTTCTGCCATCATAGAGACAGGCAGAGCCAGTGAGGTGCGGTGAGAGACGTCGGGTTTGAGTGGCGCGATCGGCGGGGAGCGACGGAAACGGCGGATGCGCGCTGCGGCGGTGATTGAAATCTACGCCCTGCTAGCCAGGAGCCCACCAAAACAGGGCGTAAATTTCAATCACCCCAGTACTAAAGTAGTTAAGCTGCATACATTTTCATGCAAAATTTGCCTAATCCTGCATCAACTTGAAATTATTTACATCTCATTAACCATCCCTACAGCCCTCCATTAGGCCTTGTTTACATCATAAATCGCAAGTGCGAGCACTTGCGTTTTGCTTTTTTAATGCACACTTTTTTAGCGCCTCCCGCCGCTTACCTGCACGTTACCTATTTTTTTAAAACTGCTTTTCTAAGCACTTTTGCAGAATAATTTGTTCTTTCACTTCCTGACGTCAGTCAGGAAGTGAACTCTTCCACCCGGAAATGAATAAATACAATGTATTTATTCATGAAAGCGCTGGGGAAATCCCTATACAAAGCGCTTTTTCAAGCATTTTTCCCTACACCTTCCATTGAGGCAAATCGCCCCGAAAATGGTACAGGCAGAACTTGGTGAGCGGGTCAGAATCAAACCGCTCATATGTGACCGCTCTCGTAGGGAATCATTGCACAAGTGATTTTAGCGCGATTTTAAAAATCGACGTCGCTTACAAAAACAGAAAACACTCTAGGTGTGAACAAGCCCTTACTGCAACGCTCTGTTTGTTCACCTGAGATAAATTGTCACCCAGAGCCCCAGAGAAGGTAGACCAGCTCTGAGGTCTTCCTCCAAGCTAAGTGCTCCCGTGGGGCCCCTGTAGGGTACTCGCGGCAGTGGGGCGCACTCATCACTAACCTGTCTTCATCTCCCCGACACTCGTTATCTGTGACCCAGCGGAATGGAAGTACTCAGGGCTGTGGAGTCGGTACAAAAATCCTCAGACTCCAACTCCTCAGTTTATGAAACCATTGACTCCGACTCCAAATACCCCAAATGGCTCCGACTCCTTAGTTAAGTACTTACCAGGGCTGTAGATTTGGTATTAATTATTCGACTCCGACTCCTCAGTTTAAGAAACCACCGAGTCAAACTCCAGGTACCCTAAATTGCTCCGACTCCTCCACTCCAACTCTGACTCTACAGCCCTGGAAGTACTCACGTAAAATGCCTCCGGGTCTGGGAAAATGAGCATCGCGGAGGAAGTAGGAGGTAAGGACACAGAAGGGAGTGCACCGACTAGACAGGCGAGTTCACCCTGCCCTGGGGAATACTATTTGCTGGGGTTAGATTGGGGGGGGGGCACTGGCGAACTCAGGGGGCTATTCCGGGTGTCTGGAACCTCCCCCCTGCACTGAGCTGTGTATTCAGCCAGGGAAGCCCGCATAATATAAACAGCCTCATTCTCCCTCCCTTCTTACTTCTGGTGCTTCCCTCCAGCTAATAGAATGAGAGAGGCAGCCGAGCTTCCCTCACAACCCTCACAAGAAGATGCAGCCTGCAGTGAGAGAATGTTGATTATGGAGTCCTGGACTCTCCACAGCACAGAAGTGTCAGACATGATAAAATTAGAATGCAGGCAAGCTGGTAAATATGCACAGCATGATGCAGAGCTTGCCTGGACTCAGGGTCTGTGGGCAAATATCTGTCTGGTCTCTCCCCATTGTTACAATGACTGCATGTGTGGGTAAGGTGTGGATAACAAGCTGAAAAGTTTTTGACAGTCCCTAGACTCCAGGAGGGCTTCTTTCTGACTTGTGTGAGAGACTGACAGGGACAGGAGTCCGATTACAGGCAAGTAGCCTGTGTGATGTGGGACTTCAATACAGATAAGTTCTCTGCTCCATCTCAGGCTATTCTCAATTTCTCCACTCCTCTCTCTGGGCTAGTGCAACGCCAAAATGACAATAGCAATCGCTAGCAATTTGTGAGTGTGATTTTGTGAAGTGATTTTCAGAGCGATTTTTGAATGAATTGCTCAAAAACATGCTACATGCAGTATACCTGCGATTTTGAAAAAATCACAACGCTGCTGTGGGAACACCCACATAGGGTAACATTAGCCAAGCGCTTTTCAAATCACTGTTGATTTGAAAAACGCTCAGAAGCACTCTTGGTGTGCACCAGCCTCCTTCATTCACCTTTGTTTCCCTCTTCCCCTAGAGCTGACTGTGTGTTCTTGTCTTACAGGAAAGCTAAATAAAAGTGCAATCCTGGTGAGGCAAAATATTATTATTTAGTATTTATGTAGCGCCGACATCTTCCGCAGATGCATATATCCCTGCATCATATGGGTATCGCTTGCGCTATGTGAAACTATGTAGCATATTCCACTGAATTGTCCAAACTAAGTCTATCTGCCGTTTCTTTCTCGGGGAGTTGTTCCAGCGCTGTACCCCGTTCACATTTGCTGCTACCAGAAGCCCTCAGAAACACTAGTGTCCTTGAGTACTTCCAAAGATAGGCAGCTCCGTAATACCCCAGCGCACTTTTGTGCATGGGCAGTATGGAGCCACCTGTATTCGGAAGCACTCGGGACATACGTGCTTCTGGACCTTTCAGGAACCCCCCCCTTAAAAATCCTGCGTTTGCCCCGGGGGCCCAAACAATTGCCTACTGCTGTGCCCCACACCGCTTCCTTTCAAGCTGGATCTTCCATTTGGTATGAACAATAATTTTGAACAATTTCAGACAGAGAGCGATCAAAATTACGGTTGGGTGGCCATATTCCGACATGGATGTCTGGCACATTCAGTCACAGTAATCAAATCTGCTGGGATAAATCAATTAGTGTATGGGCGCTTTAAAGCGAAAATGAAAATGATGATATAATGATTTGTATGTGTAGTACAGCTAAGAAATAAAACATTAGGAGCAGAGACATAAGTCTAATATTGTTTCCAGTACAGGAAGAGTTAAGAAACTCCAGTTGTTATCTATGCAAAAGAGTCATTAAGCTCCACGACTTTCAAAGTCGCAGAGAGCTCTGTCTTCTGAAGCTTGTTATCTCAACTGTCAGTCACTGTCTTTTCTTTTTCTCTGCAGAGGACAGGTCAATAGTTCACAGTCTGCTCTGTAAAATCATTTAGAATGCTGAGTGGTGTGTAAACTACAAATATTAGACAATAAAGCAATGTTGTAAAAAAAGAAAAAAATGATATACTGTATTTGCCGTAGTATACGACGCTCCAGAATATAAGACACTCCTAGTTGTAGAGGGCAAAAAAAATTTATATATATAAGGCCTGAAAGATAAATCGAATTAAAATCGAAATCGTGATCACCAAGCTCACAATTTCGGAATAGTCAGTGTGGCAATTTCTGCCATCACATTATTTCCACATGGGGGAAGTTTGAAGAAGCAGCTTCAAACTTCCAAGTCTCAGCGCATGCAGCCCGCAGCATCGGCAGCGTTGGACATACCTTCTGACAGGAGTCGAACGCTTTCCATCCTCTCTCGCCGTCCACCAGCTATTGTGCACAGCATACTTCCTGGTTCCTGTATGTCACATGGCATACAGGAAGTATGCCGTGCAGTAGAGCCTGCAGGAGGCTAAGTGGATAGACGGGCATCGCTGGACTCGTGCTGGAAGATGTGTCCAGCACAGCTGCAGCTTGGGGGACAGAGGGAGCACAGAGAGACCTAGAGGGTGCAAAAAGAGAGAGAGGGGGGAACAGAGAGGCACAGAGGGGGGAAAAAAAGCTTGATTTGAAGGAAATCGTGGATGGACTCGAAATCGTGATTTCGGACAGAAAAAGCTCAATTCAATTTTGTGCATTCATATTCCAGGAGCGTCTTTTACATGATCTCCCCCAATTGGTGTCCTTTTGTGTCCCCTACTGTTCCCAGTGGGTCTGCTCCTCCTCAGTGTGTGTCCACTCCCGCTCCGTGTCTCCTGCTCCCCGTGTATAAGTAGAAGTAGCAGGAGACACGGGGAGGGAGCGGATACATGGAGGGGAAGTGGACAAACACGGAGGGGGGTCGGACACACTGAGAACAAAAGGGGGGGGACAATGCAGGGAGTCCCAGACGCGGTGGCGGTTCGTATCATCGGGCATTCGTACGTTGGGGATTCCCTGCATTCGCCATATAAGACGCAGGGTCTTTTACTCCCCATTTGGGGGGGGGGGGGGGAGGTGTGTCTTATACAGTGACAAATGCAGTAAATTACAATTATATTTATATAACCCTGAAGAATCTGGATTCTTCTTCAGCTAAATCTTCTGCAATGGGAAAGCTTTCCAACTACCCAGCAACTAAAAAAAACCCTCGGTGTCTGCGCCGCCCCCTCCGTCTTCCTCTCCGCAGCCTCTGGAGGACTAGAGAACAAGGAGAGCTGTTCTTCCACCCCAGGAGCAGAGCTTTTTATTACTTTTTTCTACATAAGCTTTCATAGCTTGACAAATGATACGGAGATTGCCTATACAAATGCTGTGTCAAAGCACGCCGTTACATAACATTCTATCATCAGCACAAGCTTATACGAGGTGCGGGGAAGCGATTTTCACAAAGTATTCAACATAGGAAAGAAGAGGAATGTAAAGAATAGGAATGTAAAGAGGAGGAAACAGAAGAAACATAGCAACTAGTGCTGATGTGTTTGAAACTGTTCGAATTCAGAACGGTGTTCCAAATGCTTTGGATCAGAACTTGCGGATTGCAGTGTCAACACACTTTTTTTGCCACTTTCCATGTTGCTTTTCAGCTCTTTGATACTTCTTCCTTCTGGCTGTGAAGTAGGAAGTATCGGAGAGCTGGATCTTGACGAGGAGCGCGACAGCAAAAGGTGGCGGCAAGAGTGAGTTTTCCGTTACGGCATGTGTTGTTATGTGCGTTAGTAAGCATTTATGTGTATTATAAATTTATGTGTATTATTATTATTTCTAGTTTTGTTATTTTTTATTATTTTTTTTTTCTCTACGCAATCCTCCACACTCCCCCGTTGTCCTTAAAGGACCTATGTTGCGAAAATCTTAAAATTGTAAATACATGTAAACATATACAAATAAGAAGTACATTTCTTCCAGAGTAAAATGAGCCATAAATTACTTTTCTCCTATGTTGCTGTCACTTACAGTAAGTAGTAGAAATCTGATATTACCGACAGGTTTTGGACTCTTCTCATGGGGGGGTTGTCAGGGTTTTCTTTATTTTTAACTGCACTTAGTAAATGGCAGTTGCTCCGTCCAACTCCCAAAAAAGTGTGCAGCGAGCAGGGAGGCTGGCCAACATCTTTGTATAAATCTTTTTCAGGGAATGTCTTTATAAAGAGTAATCAGGGAATGTCTTTATAAAGAGTAAAGGCCATGCTGAGAATCCCCTATGGAGAGATGGACTAGCCCAACATCTGTCGGTAATGTCAGTTTTCTAATACTTACTGTAAGTGACAGCAACATAGGAGAAAAGTAATTTATAGCTAATTTTACTCTGGAAGAAATGAAATTCTTATTTGTATGCGTTTTAAATTTTATGATTTTCGCGACAGTTCCTCTTTAAACAGGATGTGATGCAGAGGAAGCTGTGCAGCTGAATTCTGGGAATTTGTTTTGCATAGCGCAGGCGCATGTTCTGTGCGATTCCTTGCACTGCCCATTGAGATTCATTGTGGTCTGTGTCCAACGCGCTCCTATGTGTCGAGTGTTAAGATGTCTCTTGACACATTACAACGCAGCGCAAGAAATAGCACAATACAGTGAAACGCTGTTAGTGTGGCCCTTTGGGCCTCGTACCCGCAATACAACACAGGAGCCCCAATGCATTATATGGCAACACACTACCTCTGTGCTGTTCTCTGTTGCAGTATTGTTCCTTTCCTGTGACACTGAATGGGACAGCGCTGCGTTGTAGGACAATAATGCATGCAGCAGTGCATTGTGCTAACACGCCAAGTGGGTACATCAGACAGTGAAATCTGGGCACATCTAATGTGCTTGAGTATCACACAGGGCTTGCAGTGCTGAAATGCCCACAGCAACTTGTATGGTGAGCCCTTTCAGTAGATAAGATGAATGAGATACTAATAGTGTAAGGAGGAAAGAGGAGCCCAATGGGAATAAAATATACTAAAACCAATGATAAAATGAATAAGTATAATTTGGCTTACCTCAATGATGACTCTTTCACATAGGATGAAATATTTATTGATACAAAAGCACTGGCAACGCGTTTCGTGGGTGCTTGCCCACTTCCTCAGGCCAAATAAAGTGCAGCTAAACACTAGTAGCCGTGTTAGTGGCGCCTGTAACACGGCTACTAGTGTTCAGCGGCACTTTATTTGTCCTGAGGAAGTGAGCAAGCATCCATGAAACGCGTTGCCAGTGCTTTTGTATCAATAAATACTTCATTCTATGTGAAAGAGTCATCATTGAGGTAAGCCAATTCATACTTATTCATTTTATTATTGGCTTTAGTATATTGTAATCCCATTGGGTGCCTCTTTCCTCTTTACTGTGTCTCACTTCCCCCCTAGTGAGGGGAGCTCCTTACACCTGACCCCAAGTGGAACCGCCACCTACGGGTGATCAGTGTGTATGTGACTTTTTTTTCAAAGAGAGCGACCACCTCCAGGATTCCTGGAAAAACCCGAGTGGAGTCGGGGTTATACATCACCTGTCTGAAGCGGTCGGTTGCCCCCTTGTGCAACCTACCTTTGTGAGTATTCGTGCTCTATTTTTTTGATACTTCCATCAACTGCCGTGACAAACTGCACCATTAGGGCTCCCGTTGTCTCTGTGTTTTTTTTTCCTTCTAGTGCTTCACACTTTACCCTTCACCATGCTAATAGTGTGCATGGTATAACCCTGCACAGCCTGAACGCCTCAATTTAGTTTTTCCATATATATTCAACAAAACATTATACTTTAAATGACTCTGACGTAAAAGGTTTGTAAAAAAAAAAAAAAAGCATTTGAGGCATGTTGCCAGAGAGGGATCAGGGCTTGATACCTCCGGTGACAGTTCGTGGCTGACGCCATACAAACAGATCGCTAGCCTCCAGGCCAGCGATGTATTTTGTTACTATATTGAAATGGCAGGAGGAGGGACAGATGGAGCAGCAGGAGAGAACAATACCCTCGGCTGCACTTAGACCGCTGCAGATCGCTGACCATGGCATCGAGGGTGGTTAGGTGCCGCTGCACACCTGCTAGATTCTTGACAGAGGCAGTCCCAAATTGGCCAAAAAATATCTAGAGTGTGTACAAAGCTTACATCAGAAACACTCCCGCTCTAGTCACATGGGCATAGAAGGGGAAGCTGAAAAGTCTAATCTTACACTCGAACACAATATTAGAAGCAGGTCAATGAATAAATGTGATCATTTTGTTATACTTCAAACCCTGACCGAAGCATTAGTAGACACTATTGAAGATCTCTCTTAACCCCAGAACTGATTCTCTAGGAAATATTCTTCCAAATGTTATCAACCGTTTACTATGTCTCCCATCCAATCCAGGTCATACCCTGCCACCAAGTTAAGTTATGTTATGTCATGTCATGTTAAACCCAGTTCCGATCTCGTTGTTCTAATCTTTCTTTGTTAAAGAGACCCTGTAACAAAATTTTCAGCCTTATTTCTTCTATCCTATAAGTTCCTATACCTGTTCTAATGTGGTCTGGCTTACTGCAGCCTTTCCTACCTGCACAGTGGCTGTGTTATCTCTGTTATATGATCTAATCTTCTCTCCTCTGTCGGGCTGAGGCAGTCAGACTGGAATGTGCAGGGCTGCTTGTGATTGGATAGAAGCTATACACACCCTCTCCAGGCCCCCTGCACGCTCTGTATGGCTCACACACTCTGCTTATGTGAGCCTATCACAAGCTAGTTAGTTTGTTTGTAAACACTGCCTAAAACTGGCAATTACAAGCCAGGTTTTCAGCAGAGAGTGGCAGAAACAGCACAGAGGGGTCCAGGAGACAATAATGCATAGAATGGTATGCTTTTTGCTGTAAGAATTTTAGAGTACAGATTCTCTTTAATGTGCACCGTGGAGTAGCACTTGAATTGCTTTAATGAGTCGGCCTATAGATTTCGAGCTAGCTTCCCAAGCCTGAGGGGCCATGTAAATTGGGAAAACTGCTAGCTAACTACTCTTCATCCTAAGTTCTAGGTCATGTTCTCATTTGCTTGAAGATGACTAACATTATGCCAACATGGTGTTGTTTGTTATAATCCTGATATCAATCTCTTCCTTGTAACACTGAATGCTCTGCTACTTTATGTCAGACTGTAGGTTACTAAAAACCAATAAAATTTATTGTTGAAAAAAAAAAAAAAAAAAAAAAGAAAGAAAGAAGGGGCAGCTGAAGCCACGCCCGCAAGCTGATAGCCTATGTTATGGGTGCAAACCCATCTATAGCCACACCCCCTCCTGCCCACCTACCCATACTCCAGTACTGGAACAGAGAACAACTTTTTTTATTCATATCAATTATGGACCCACATGACTGCACCCGCTGTATGCGGCAATAAATGAGGCACACCCTGCCTTTCCACGTGAGTACAAAGCCAGCCTCTGAACCAGTGGAGAGACGGCTTCTATTCAGGTGTGATGGAGGGGGAGTGGTTATGCTCAATGACGTTTGAGAAGCCCATTTACAGAAGGACTTATCAGAGTTTTCTGCAGCTTTGATCAGAAGGTGGTGCAGGTGCTTCATGCAGAAAGAACATTGGCCTGCAGCAGCAGACAGAATGTTTGTACAGTGGGTTCCTGGCTGGGCAGTTCTCACCTGTTGGACGTTGTGTATCTGGGCCTGCAGTGATGTCACCTGGACCTGGAAGTCCTCGATCTCCTTCTGGCACAGGCTCAGCTGCTGATCTCGCTCCTCCAGCTGCTGCTGGTAAGTGATGATGTGCTGCTTGGAGTGGAGGAGGTCGGCGGCAGTGCTGGAGTGACTGGTGCTCCTCAGGGTCTCACTGGCCTGCAGCTGCACAACACAGATAAGCAAAATATTCATGTAACATGTAAAGCAGACATCTCCTGTGCTTCACTATCTGACACCAAACTACAGCTGTCATAGCGGGTGAAAGAGCAGGTCAGAAAAATCCCTCTCAAGAACATACATGTCAAACTCCGGCCCGTGGGCCAAATCCGGCCCTCAGAGCCATCAAATTTGGCCCTCAGGTGGTTTCCTCATTTTGCAATATGTTTGGCCCACTCTAGACCACCAGAGAAGCTATATTGGAGGGTATGCCCTGGATCACCAGGAAAGCCATATAAGGGAGGGGGGCAGCACTAGATTCCATGGAACTGTAAAGGGGAAGAAAGGGGCCACTAGAAACAGACACCAGGGAACTGTATAGATGAGGGAGGGAGGACCACTAGACACCAGGGAACTGTATAGGGAATGGAGGAGGGCTAATAGACACCGGGGGACTTAATAAGGGAGAGAGGTGGCCACTAGACATTTCGGCCCACTTTGTATTTGAGTTTGACACCCCTGCTCTAGATCATACATGTCAAACTCTGGCTTATGAGCCAAATTTTGCCCTCAGGTGGTTTCCCCTTTTTGCATTATGTTTGGCCCACTCTACACCACCAGAGAAGCTATATCGGAGGGTAAGCCCTAGTTCACCAGGGAAGCTACATGAGGAGGGGGAAAGCACTAGCTACCAGGGAACTGTATAGGAGAGGGAAGGGTGCCACTAGACACCAGGGAACTGTATAGGGGAACATGGACGCCGGAAAGTCGCTGGGAGCTGCAGAATGCGTAGAAGACAGTGCCGGGATGCCGGCGAGTAGTTCCTACTGTTCCAAAAACCCCAAAAGCTGAGCCCAGTTATCTCCTCAGGCATGCCGGTTAGTAGAAACCTCTGGTTGCTTGAGTTCCGGATAACAGGGACTTTTTCACGATAGTGGTCCTTTAACCCATTAGCAGCTTCAACAGAGTTTGCTCGTTTGAGATAAGTGCGCTGCTTTTTACCTCAGTCGGCAGAACTGCTTGTGCTGTAAATTATTGGTACGTTTTGATCTCTCTCTGCTAGCAGAGGATACAGAAACTGAAAGCAGAAGTCCTCTGTTATTGTCTCACACTGCCCCCTAGTGACAAATGGCCATAAATACACATTACAGCAGTATTAGAAGCAAGGAAATGTAACAAATAAGAAATAAAAAAAATGGGCTAAAATAAATTGACCTGGAGCACTTGCAAACCTCTAAATAAATAATCTGCTAAAGGGATAAAAGGATACTAAATAAAGATAGTTTTTAAAAGGTGGTGGTGCAGGTTAACGATGCCCGTATTATTTTGGTACAGACACAGGCACATCCGATACTGCCCGTCCCCAGTGCACAGGGAAGCTTTGCTAGAGGTACAGACAGAAGAGTCACTGCTGAACACACAGAAAGGAATCTACATCAGCGGAGTGACAGGAGTAGGCCTGAAGCCTGGACCTGTCAAGCCCTGGTAACTAATGAGTGTGACAGCATCAGCTTACGTGGTGCTGCAGAACGGCAGGTCTACAATACTATGAATATATAAAGTCAGCGCAGGTCTATAGTAATACAGATTTCGTCATTTTCTGGTATACAGGATCTTCGAACAAAAAGGTAAAGAAGCAAGGCTTACCAGATTCCAACAACCCACATTATAAGGTTGTAAACGAGTTTGATAGATGGTCCGCAGAACTTTCAAATGGTGTCGTTTCACCAGCGATGTTGCACACCACAACTTCCTCCGGAATATAGTAGATGTCCTGAGGTCGCAGAGACTCGCCAAAGGGGAGTCCAGTAGGATAGTGACATGAAAGAGATGTACGGCACATCTAAGTGTAAACCGTCTTTATTACATAACAAGTAAAACAATTTAAAAACAAGGATAAAAGAAACTCACATACGGGGCCCGTGCACTTGGAACCCCGAAAAAGTAGCGCGCATAAAATGGTCAATAGAAGACCTCAAATAAAATTCTCCCCGACCGGTTTCGCAATCTTGCGTCATCAGGGGAGAAAACTTGTTTTCTCCCCTGATGACGCAAGATTGCGAATCCGGTCGGCACCATTTTATTTGAGGTCTTCTATTGACCATTTTATGCACGCTACTTTTTCGGGGTTTCCAGTGCACGGGCCCCGTATGTGAGTTTCTTTTATCCTTGTTTTTAAATTGTTTTACTTGTTATGTAATAAAGACGTCCAATAATAGTAGCAGCGCCAACAGAGTCTTCTTACATGCATCCTGGCACCTTAAATACAAACAAACAGAAGGGGATTCCCCCTAGCGAGTAACGCTTAGCCACCTCACCCCTGTGCTCAAAGAAGGGTGATTAAAGTGCATAGGCTGTCACCAAGTATGAGAGGGAGATGACACACTCCCCCCGTTTTCCCCTGCTCACCAGATGCAAATCTTGTTCAATGCATATCAAATCCCAAGCCGCAGCATCTATAAGGTACAATAAAAGCAGCTTCTCATAGCGTAAAAAAGTTTTAATAAAGCGCCAATGGCCCCAATAAAATTACACGTACATAGGTATACTTGTAAAATCGCATATAGTTACACAATCGTAGCTCCGGACGCCTCCTGCGCATCCCCGGCTTGTTCCTGTTTAGCAGCGTGCGTGCGTCCTCCTAGGCTCCGCCCTACGCGTTTCGTCACACCTTGTGACTCATCAGGGGCTCCTGATGAGTCACAAGGTGTGACGAAACGCGTAGGGCGGAGCCTAGGAGGACGCACGCACGCTGCTAAACAGGAACAAGCCGGGGATGCGCAGGAGGCGTCCGGAGCTACGATTGTGTAACTATATGCGATTTTACAAGTATACCTATGTACGTGTAATTTTATTGGGGCCATTGGCGCTTTATTAAAACTTTTTTACGCTATGAGAAGCTGCTTTTATTGTACCTTATAGATGCTGCGGCTTGGGATTTGATATGCATTGAACAAAATTTGCATCTGGTGAGCAGGGGAAAACGGGGGGAGTGTGTCATCTCCCTCTCATACTTGGTGACAGCCTATGCACTTTAATCACCCTTCTTTGAGCACAGGGGTGAGGTGGCTAAGCGTTACTCGCTAGGGGGAATCCCCTTCTGTTTGTTTGTATTTAAGGTGCCAGGATCCATGTGAGAAGACTCTGTTGGCGCTGCTACTATTATTGGACTTGTATCTGGGATTTGACTCTCATTCATAGTGTGCTGCCTGGAGTCCAAGGGACATTTAGGACACTGAGCGCAGTAACATTGTGTTATGTAATAAAGACGGTTTACACTTAGATGTGCCGTACATCTCTTTCATGTCACTATCCTACTGGACTCCCCTTTGGCGAGTCTCTGCGACCTCAGGACATCTACTATATTCCGGAGGAAGTTGTGGTGTGCAACATCGCTGGTGAAACGACACCATTTGAAAGTTCTGCGGACCATCTATCAAACTCGTTTACAACCTTATAATGTGGGTTGTTGGAATCTGGTAAGCCTTGCTTCTTTACCTTTTTGTTCGAAGATCCTGTATACCAGAAAATGACGAAATCTGTATTACTATAGACCTGCGCTGACTTTATATATTCATTGCTTGTGTGGACTTTTGGACATTGTCCTTCTCAGCTGCGGTTGCCTTCTGCCTTGGCGCTGACACTTGTTGTTTATTTAGGTCTACAATACTAACATAACTTATACAGGGAACACAAAGGCACCACTCCTGAGATGTAACGTACTTTCTATACCTCAGAGTGCAGCAAGGATTACTGTCACATATCCCTGGCAAACCGCTACTAATTACAAGAATAGGATTCATATAGAGACAGGTCTTCCAGCAGGGATTTAAAGTGTACAGAGCATTTCCCAGATTTTTTTTACCTCAATGTATTCCTTTAAAATGCATTCATTTGAAATGGTTGTGGAATTAATGCTATAACCCCTCCAGCTTGTCGAAAACTGGGGGGGGGGCATGTAATTCGTGCATCGGCTATTGCCGGCAGTCGAATGACCTCTTTTTTTTTTACCTAACTTGAGCTCCAGCTATCACTGGTGCTCTCATTACGGCCTATGGCGGCACCGAAATTAGCCAATTCCATTCTTGCCAAACCCTTCATAAAAGGTGCCCATTAACGTATGAATTTTTTCATGCAAAGTGGAGTTCGGTGTGTGCACTTTCAAGAGACATACACTTGCACAAAACATTTGTCTGCATCGGATTGATATTATTTGCATATCATTTTCCATCCCTAGTGAGGACTTGTGAAGACCATTGTACCACCAAGAGAAACCGGAGTCTACAAAGGCATAAACATTCACTGCAAAATGAAGCAAAAGACAGAAGAATGCAGCCAGATGAGATAGTACAGAGGTACTGCATTTGCCTATGAAGCATGAGGTCATGAGTTGACTCCCGGGTCAGAAAAATGCAGAGCCTGCACAAGTGTTGCAGGGGAAACAGGGGCTGCTATAAGAGGTATAAAGAGGTAAAAAAATAAAAAAAAGACAACCCCGTGGATTACTACAGGGGCTCTAGTTTTTTTGGGTTGTTTGTTTGTTAACTACTTAAAGGGGTTCTTTCACGAATGAGGAAAAAAATAAAAAGTGGTTTATGCATAAACTATTAAACGTCCTTGTAAAATAGTGTACATTTAAAAAAAAAAAAAAATGAATGGTTTCATCAATATAACATGTATTGTAAATAGTGACGGATGACGGCTGGGAGGCTAATCCATTCGCAGAAGAATGGATAGATTTCAATCAGCCGCCGCTGTGCGCATCTGCCGTTTCGGTCACTCCCGCCGATCTCGCCTCTGAATTCCGACGTCTCTCGTCGCAGCTCACTGGCTCTGCCTGTCTCTATGACGGCCGAGCCCTGTGAGCTGGTCAGGAGCAGCTTTCATTGGCTCCTGGCCGTGTCTATCAATGTAAGCAACTCCCATTTGTCTTACAATGAAAGACAGGGTCAGGATCCAATGAAAGCTGCTCCTGACCGGCTCATAGGAACTCTGCCGTCAGCGATGGCGATTGCGGCAGGTATGTGCGGCGATTCGTCGTTATCCGTCGGGATTCCGCCATTTCTGTACCAGTGGTCTCTGGTCCTTAAGGGGGCGGAGACTGCTGGTACTTAAGAGGTTAAGTGATCGCAGCCCATTGTGCAGGAGTAACTGTGGACTGTAAATGGAAACTCACATGCTGGAACTGGATCTTCAGCTTCTGGCTCTGTTCTGTCAGCTCCAGGAACTCTCTCATGATGTCGTCCTTCTCCTTCCTGGCCTGCTGGAGGTTGGCAGTGAGCTGTGTGATGATGCCATCCCTCTGCTTTATGGCAGTCTCAAACTCCTGAAGCTGGAAAAAAAGAACAGCAACTATTAAAAAGGTATAGAGGATTTTGTTTTCCCACCACGGAATTATTTTCATTAAAAAATGCTCCTTTTTTTCATAATTACATAAACTGACCAGCAGGTGGCAGCTTCATCACTTTTCTGTCACACAGAAGCAGCTAGCTTAGAGCCACCTATTGCTCGAATACTGCCTAGTCCCCCAGACCCAGTAACAGTGCATCGCTCTATAACTTCTGTTACACAATAGTGAAGTCAGAAGCAAAAACTACCAGTTCTACCAACTGATGAAACACCAAAAAAAATGTGAAAGAGTAATTTTGCATCCTCTGTTTTAAAGGAATATTTAAGTCTGAAGATTTTAACTTACCTGGGGCATTTTGCAGCCCCCTGGAGTCCTCCTGATCCCCTCCGGCCAGCAGCGGCAACCCCTACAAAGCTGGCCTGACGCCATGAGTATGCTAAGGCGTATGTGCTGCCCCTAGCCGTGCACCCCTGCTGGGAGCATGTGCAGTATGCAAAAATTGCTACTGCGCATGCACAGCGCAGATCAGGGTGTGTGTGCTGCACATACGCCATAGCAGACGACAGGCCAGCTTTGGGGAGGACGCCGCTGTTGGCCAGAGGGGATCAGGAGGACTACAGTGGGCTGCACAAAGCCCCAGGTAAGTTAAAATCATTTTTTTCCAGACTTAAGTATTCCTTTAAAGAGACTCCGTAACAAAAATTGCATCCTGTTTTGTATCATCCTACAAGTTCCAAAAGCTATTCTAATGTGTTCTGGCTTACTGGAACACTTTCTGCTATCACAGTCTCTGTAATAAATCAATGTATCTTTCCCCTGTCAGACTTGTCAGCCTGTGTCTGGAAGGCTGCCAAGTTCTTCAGTGTTGTGGTTCTGCTATGAACTCCCCCTTTCAGGCCCCTCTCTGCACACTGCCTGTGTGATATTTAGATTAGTGCAGCTTCTCTCTGCTCTCATATCTTTTACAAGCTGGATAAAGTGTCCTCTGAGCTGGCTGGGCTTTCACATACTGAGGAATTACAGACAAGGGCAAAGCTGTTTGCAGGAAGAAAAGAGCAGCCTGAAACTTCAGTGCATGAGATTCTGCAGGGGGAAAGAAATACACAAATGATCTCTTGAGATTCAAAAGGAAGGCTGTATACAGCCTGCTTGTGTATGGATGTATTTTCTATGTGTGGACATACTGTACATCAACCTACTTCCTGTTTTGGTGGCCATTTTGTTTGTTTATAAAAAAACTTTTTAAAACTGTTTTTAACCACTTTTAATGCGGCGGGGAGCGGCGAAATTGTGACAGAGGGTAATAGGAGATGTCCCCTAACGCACTGGTATGTTTACTTTTGTGCGATTTTAACAATACAGATTCTCTTTAAAGAGACTCTGTACAAAAAGGGGAGGGGGAGGGGGAAGCCTCTGGATCCTATTGAGGCTTCCTCCGCCCTCCTCCACCCCACGGTGGTCTCGCTCTGGGCCACGGAATGCACAGTCGACAATTTGTCAGGCTGTGCAATAATTACCTTTCCCTGTTCCACTAGGAAATAGCCAATCTCAGTCGGGTCCGCTCTACTGCACAGGAGACTTGCGCAGGAGACTTGCGCCTGCGCAGTAGAGCGGATCTGACTGGGATCGCCTATTTCTGCCCATTTTTGAGCCGAGAACCGCGACCGCACTGGAGACGGGAAGGTTACATCCCCACCGTTCGGGGAGCTGTTTCTCTGTCACCGTGGGACAGAGAAGGACGGGGGAAGACTCTATAGGATCCAGAGGCTTCCCCCTTCCTGAGATGAGTACCTCCTAGGGGAATTTTTATTAATACAGATCCTCTTTAAGAAGGTAAATTTCTGTTTTGCAAAGCATTTTATTAAGGGGGCTTTTGGTCCCTTTTTAGCTAGTGACAGACTCCTAGGAGTTCTAGTTCACCATGAGCTTGCTGGGCAATCTGTACCTTTGCATTAATTAGCAATGCAGAAGTTTTTGTGATTGCACGTATGTACATTTTGCAATAAATATAAGGAGAGCTCCTGGCTGGCTACTCAAGTCCCACTTTCTGCTGAGTCCACAATACAATTATACTGGACGGGAAACGGTTCAGTCTCCTCCCCCATACCATCCTCATGGGAAAGCTGGGAAGGGGCTAGCGATGTCTTCTATGTCAGCTCCAATCATCTGATCCCACCCAACTCTTCTTTCTACTGGTAAGAGATTAACGCTTTGTGGTCAGCACTGCAGCTACTCACTTGGCGTTTCTACCAGCTTCATGTAGCCTTACAGGTCCCTTGGTTTCCTCCTGTTCTTCCCCATTCTGCCATTCGTGGGCTACCGGGATTGTGCAGCCCGGGCGCCTCCACAAGCACGCTACTGGCCACAAGGAGGAGTGCAGCCAAGGCCATGCATAAGTAGTAGCCTACAAACGCTCTAGTCAGTGTAGTGTAGTGGGGGTGTCTCAGCACCTTGCAGGGAAAAAAATATATAGGAGACAAATACGGGAGCCCAATAGTGTAGTATATTAGTATGCAATTGAAAAAAGAAATTTCAATAAATTACTACTCACAAAAGGAGGTTGCAAGGGCAACCAACCGTAGGAAGCAGGTGGAGACCATAAACCCGACTCCACTCGGGGTAGTCCCAGCCGGGACCTGGATGTGGTCGCTCTCCTTGAAAAAGTAGGGACAGGTGTCCACTGTGGGGCACCCACAGGTGGTCTGTCACCACCCCTCAAACACAGATTGTTTGGGGGTATAGCTATGCACAATTGAAGGTAAAGAGGCGCCCTGGTTGAAATAAAAGCATCTAAAAACAGCTTAAAATCGAGGAAATAATATGAGGTGGCTTACCTCAATAACGAAATCCTTGTATATGACAAAAGATTTTTATTTAGCACAGGCAACGCGTTTCGCGGGTCCAAGCCCGCTTCATCAGGCCAATAAAAGTGCCAAATGAACAAGTCGATATGGCAAAGGGAGCTCTTTTGCCATATCGACTTGTTCATTTGGCACTTTTATTGGCCTGATGAAGCGGGCTTGGACCCGCGAAACGCGTTGCCTGTGCTAAATAAAAATCTTTTGTCATATACAAGGATTTCGTTATTGAGGTAAGCCACCTCATATTATTTCCTCGATTTTAAGATGTTTTTAGATGCTTTTATTTCAACCAGGGCGCCTCTTTACCTTCAATTGTGCTCTAGTCAGTGAGCTTTTGGAGTGGTGTAGCGGCAGAACCAAGAAAAACAGAAGGAAACTGAAGGACCTGTACGGCTACGTAGGGGGCTTGAAGAAACCATAGGTAAGTAAAATAGAACTTAATCCTCCATCTCAGGTTCACTTTAACCACTTAAGTACCAGCAGTCTCTGCCCCCTTAAGGAGTAATAAAATAAACGGCGGAATTACAAGGAATCACCGCACATACCTGCCGCAATCACCGCCCACGCCGCACACCGGGAACCTCTATGACGGCAGAGTTCCTGTGAGCCGTTCAGGGGCTGCTGTCATTGGCTCCTGACCCCGTCTATCAACGCGTGGCGTCCGTGTATTGAAATCTACACCCTGGCAGCCAGATAGCCATCAAAATAGGGTGTATATTTCAATTAGCGCGGTCATTAACTAGATAATCAGCAGGGGAGGAGGCGGGTGGGATGGCTCTATGCTCAGCAGCAAGAGAAGCCTTAAACCTGAGAAACACCCATTCTCCTGCCAGCACCATGCTTTCTGGATGGATCTCCGGTTCACAGAACTGACTTTTCCAAAGGGAATTTCTCTTGAGTGGCTGCATCAAATATGAATGCCTGCAACCAACACCTCCATTGTGCAACGCACATGTTTTTCACAGCACTAAAATTTGCTTTGTCTTCTATCTGGATTCAGCTGGTGAGCAATTCAAATTACACAAAGTGATATGCAAAGAAAAATTAAAGGGAAGCTTAAAGAGACACTGAAGCGAAAAAAAATTATGATATAATGATTGGTATGTGTAGTACAGCTAAGAAATAAAACATTAGGAGCAGAGACATAAGTCTAATATTGTTTCCGGTACAAGAAGAGTTAACTGAAGTTTCTTATCTACGCAAAAGAGCCATTGAGCTCCATGACTCAAAGTCGCAGAGAGCTCTGTCTTCTGAAGCTGGTTATCTCAACTGTCAGTCATTGTATTTTATTTTTCTCTGCCGAAAAGGGTTCAAAAGCTCACTAGCCTGCTCCGTAAAATAATTTAAAATGCCAAGTAGTGTGTAAACTGCAAATATTAGAGATTGATGCAATGTAATAAGAAAACTATATAACTGAAAATAAAAATATGAGAATATTTTCTTTGCTAATGTTCTAGTAATTATCTGTACTACACAACCAATTCATTATATCATAATTTTTTTTTCACTTCAGTGTCGCTTTAAGTGACATGATGAGATAGACGTGCATGTACAGTGCCAAGCACACAAATAAGTATCCTGCATTGCATATTCTTCCTTCTCTGCCTGAAAGAGTTAATATTCAGCTAGGCAACTGACAATTTCTCTTCAGTTTGGACCCAGTGAGACTATAGCATCTACCAGTGATAGGAATTACAACTTTCCTGGCAGAGAACTGGGCTTCTGAGAGTAGGCGATAGATAAAGAGGTAAATAGTGTATATTGGCCGTTACTGCTGCTGGCATAGTGGCAGCTGCTAATCAGTGGCGGTTATTGCTGCTGGCACAGTGGCAGCTGCTAATCAGTGGCTGTTACTACTGCTGGCACAGTGGCTGCTGCTAATCAGTTGCTGTTACTGCTGCTAGCACACTGGCAGCTGCTAATCAGTGGCTGTTACTGAGGCTGGCACAGTGGCAGCTGCTAATCAGTGGCTGTTACTGCTGCTAGCACAGTGGCAGCTGCTAATCAGTGGCTGTTACTGCTGCTGCCACAGTGGCAGCTGCTAATCAGTGGCTGTTACTGCTGCTGGCATAGTGGCGACCGCTAATCAGTGGCTGTAACTGCTGCTGGCACAGTGGCGGCTGCTATTCAGTAGCTGCTACTGCTGCCGGCACAGTGGTGGCTGCTAATCAGTGGCTGTTACTGCTGCTGGCACAGTGGCAGCTGCTAATCAGTGGCTGTTACTGCTGCTAGCACAGTGGAAGCTGCAAATCAGTGGCTGCTAGCACAGTAGTGGCTGCTAATCATTGACTGTTACTGCTGCTGGCATAGTGGCAGCTGCTAATCAGTGGCTGTTGCTGCTGGCACAGTGGAAGCTGCAAATCAGTGGCTGCTAGCACAGTAGTGGCTGCTAATCATTGGCTGTTACTGCTGCTGGTATAGTGGCAGCTGCTAATCAGTGGCTGTTACTTTTGCTGGCATAGTGGAGGCTGCTAATTAGTGGCTGTTACTGTTGCTGGCATAGTGGAGGCTGCTAATCAGTGGCTGTTACTGCTGCTGGCATAGTGGCGGCTGCTAATCATTGGCTGTTACTGCTGCTGGTATAGTGGCAGCTGCTAATCAATGGCTGTTACTTTTGCTGGCATAGTGGAGGCTGCTAATCAGTGGCTGCTACTGCTGCTGGCATAGTGGAGGCTGCTAATCAGTGGCTGTTACTGCTGCTGGCATAGTGGCGGCTGCTAATCAGTGGCTGTTACTGCTGGCATAGTGGCGGCTGCTAATAAGTGGCTGTTACTGCTGCTGGTACAGTCGCAGCTGCTAATCAATTGCTGCAGAGGCGGAGGCGGAGGCAGAGTGGAGATACACAGAGGCACCTGCATGTGGCACTACACCCACGGCCTGCAGGCATTATTAATCGGGGCCCATTTTAGGACATTTAAAGTAAACAAACACTTTATGGAGTGGGCTCATGACCTCTTCTTTGCCCCTTCACAAAAAAAAAATCATAAAAGGCTGTAAACAAACTGTTGTCATAGTGACAGTAACGGAGAGACCATCGGGTCAGTAACACAGAAATCTAAAGGGGGGCGGGGGGGGGAACATAGAACAAGGGCAAAGACAGAACTAGCAGCACTGAAAGGGGTGGACCATCTACACACAGGGGACGGCTGTCACCGGGATCTGAATTAGCTCACCATGAAGATGGCTGCCTTGTGTGAGGGAAGCCGGCACACTGTCTTTCTGATGTGTAACTTGGTAAGGCAGGGCAAATAATAACAAGAAATGAAAATAAATTAGACTCTAACCATTCTGTATGACCAGAATGTTACAAATTATTAGTAGTTAATTTTCTATAAGTTTCTTTATAGACGCAGAAGTTCTGAACCTCTTTCAAGTTCTTACGGATTTGCCCCCATTCCGCCTTTAAGAGACGATAGCTCCCCCACAGCTGCATACATGTAGCCTTTACCAGCAGCCTGTACATGTACACCAGCATTGCTACTGTACAGAAGTCTCCCTGTCCACTGTACACATGGTAAACGAAAATTGGCCAAGGTGGCTGCTAGCGACCACCTCTGCTAAAAATACCACATGTGTACTGCATTCCGACGCCGCGGCCAGTGATCTGCTGGGTGGATAGAGTCTGCCGATCGGTCGCCAAGAGCATTGTTCTCTCCACAGTCTCCATGTAATGTCACTTGAACACTGCTCTGTCCTCCCTCCGCCACCCCCCTACGGAATGAGTCTCTAGCATGCAGGTTAGTGACGGGTTTGTACAGTGTCTGCCCATACTACCCGAGTGAACCCTCGCTGGCGACTTTCCTCATATATCAGAGAGCAATCTGGACATGATTCAATATATTTATTTTGTTATTGGTTAACCTTTAGAAGTTAAAAGGACCACGATTGCGAAAAATTTTAACATTAAAAATACATGAAACCAAATAAATAAAAATAAAATGTATCCCAGAGAGTACCATATACAGTATACTCACATTTAACAGCAGAAAACAAAGCAAGCGCTCACCAATATGGGCCGCATCTGAATGACTCACCACCTCATATGCACCGCTTAAATAGCTGAAATACACACTCAGCAATCAGACAGATGCAAAACATATGCAAAACTAAACTAAATACTTACCATGCAAAACAGGATAGCACAATGGGTGCTGCTAGCCTGGTAGTTACAGAACTGTGGATACAAAATATAGGTAAAAGGCTGCGCATCCCTGACCCAATACTATACAATTGAATGGTTAATCGCTGTGGCGCACACCGCCCCCCCTGGACTAAAATGTACGCCCGCATCCAAACAATGCAATACTGGTCTATGGAGAAATTTTAGCTTCCATCATAGTTTTGCATGCAAAAATATAGATATACTGGACATCTGCACCAACGTTGAGGTAAATCTCCAGAGCAGATGTCCTAACACTAAACTGACCTAAGTTAAAAGCAAATGTCTTTACCCTGGCAGCAGCTACGCTAAAATGTGTAACTTACATTCAATACAGACAGCAGAAAACAAAGCAAGCGCTCACCAATATGGGCCGCATCTGAATGACTCACCACCTCATATGCACCGCTTAAATAGCTGAAATACACACTCAGCAATCAGACAGATGCAAAACATATGCAAAACTAAACTAAATACTTACCATGCAAAACAGGATTACCTATATTTTGTATCCACAGTTCTGTAACTACCAGGCTAGCAGCACCCATTAAAAAAGTTAGTTTAGTTTTGCATATGTTTTGCATCTGTCTGATTGCTGAGTGTGTATTTGAGCTATTTAAGCGGTGCATATGAGGTGGTGAGTCATTCAGATGCGGCCCATATTGGTGAGCGCTTGCTTTGTTTTCTGCTGTCTGTATTGAATGTAAGTTACACATTTTAGCGTAGCTGCTGCCAGGGTAAAGACATTTGCTTTTAACTTAGGTCAGTTTAGTGTTAGGACATCTGCTCTGGAGATTTACCTCAACGTTGGTGCAGATGTCCAGTATATCTATATTTTTGCATGCAAAACTATGATGGAAGCTAAAATTTCTCCATAGACCAGTATTGCATTGTTTGGATGCGGGCGTACATTTTAGTCCAGGGGGGGCGGTGTGCGCCACAGCGATTAACCATTCAATTGTATAGTATTGGGTCAGGGATGCGCAGCCTTTTACCTATATTTTGTATCCACAGTTCTGTAACTACCAGGCTAGCAGCACCCATTGTGCTATCCTGTTTTGCATGGTAAGTATTTAGTTTAGTTTTGCATATGTTTTGCATCTGTCTGATTGCTGAGTGTGTATTTCAGCTATTTAAGCGGTGCATATGAGGTGGTGAGTCATTCAGATGCGGCCCATATTGGTGAGCGCTTGCTTTGTTTTCTGCTGTCTGTATTGAATGTAAGTTACACATTTTAGCGTAGCTGCTGCCAGGGTAAAGACATTTGCTTTTAACTTAGGTCAGTTTAGTGTTAGGACATCTGCTCTGGAGATTTACCTCAACGTTGGTGCAGATGTCCAGTATATCTATATTTTTGCATGCAAAACTATGATGGAAGCTAAAATTTCTCCATAGACCAGTATTGCATTGTTTGGATGCGGGCGTACATTTTAGTCCAGGGGGGGCGGTGTGCGCCACAGCGATTAACCATTCAATTGTATAGTATTGGGTCAGGGATGCGCAGCCTTTTACCTATATTTTGTATCCACAGTTCTGTAACTACCAGGCTAGCAGCACCCATTGTGCTATCCTGTTTTGCATGGTAAGTATTTAGTTTAGTTTTGCATATGTTTTGCATCTGTCTGATTGCTGAGTGTGTATTTCAGCTATTTAAGCGGTGCATATGAGGTGGTGAGTCATTCAGATGTGGCCCATATTGGTGAGCGCTTGCTTTGTTTTCTGCTGTCTGTATTGAATGTAAGTTACACATTTTAGCGTAGCTGCTGCCAGGGTAAAGACATTTGCTTTTAACTTAGGTCAGTTTAGTGTTAGGACATCTGCTCTGGAGATTTACCTCAACGTTGGTGCAGATGTCCAGTATATCTATATTTTTGCATGCAAAACTATGATGGAAGCTAAAATTTCTCCATAGACCAGTATTGCATTGTTTGGATGCGGGCGTACATTTTAGTCCAGGGGGGGGCGGTGTGCGCCACAGCGATTAACCATTCAATTGTATAGTATTGGGTCAGGGATGCGCAGCCTTTTACCTATATTTTGTATCCACAGTTCTGTAACTACCAGGCTAGCAGCACCCATTGTGCTATCCTGTTTTGCATGGTAAGTATTTAGTTTAGTTTTGCATATGTTTTGCATCTGTCTGATTGCTGAGTGTGTATTTCAGCTATTTAAGCGGTGCATATGAGGTGGTGAGTCATTCAGATGCGGCCCATATTGGTGAGCGCTTGCTTTGTTTTCTGCTGTCTGTATTGAATGTAAGTTACACATTTTAGCGTAGCTGCTGCCAGGGTAAAGACATTTGCTTTTAACTTAGGTCAGTTTAGTGTTAGGACATCTGCTCTGGAGATTTACCTCAACGTTGGTGCAGATGTCCAGTATATCTATATTTTTGCATGCAAAACTATGATGGAAGCTAAAATTTCTCCATAGACCAGTATTGCATTGTTTGGATGCGGGCGTACATTTTAGTCCAGGGGGGGCGGTGTGCGCCACAGCGATTAACCATTCAATTGTATAGTATTGGGTCAGGGATGCGCAGCCTTTTACCTATATTTTGTATCCACAGTTCTGTAACTACCAGGCTAGCAGCACCCATTGTGCTATCCTGTTTTGCATGGTAAGTATTTAGTTTAGTTTTGCATATGTTTTGCATCTGTCTGATTGCTGAGTGTGTATTTCAGCTATTTAAGCGGTGCATATGAGGTGGTGAGTCATTCAGATGCGGCCCATATTGGTGAGCGCTTGCTTTGTTTTCTGCTGTCTGTATTGAATGTAAGTTACACATTTTAGCGTAGCTGCTGCCAGGGTAAAGACATTTGCTTTTAACTTAGGTCAGTTTAGTGTTAGGACATCTGCTCTGGAGATTTACCTCAACGTTGGTGCAGATGTCCAGTATATCTATATTTTTGCATGCAAAACTATGATGGAAGCTAAAATTTCTCCATAGACCAGTATTGCATTGTTTGGATGCGGGCGTACATTTTAGTCCAGGGGGGGCGGTGTGCGCCACAGCGATTAACCATTCAATTGTATAGTATTGGGTCAGGGATGCGCAGCCTTTTACCTATATTTTGTATCCACAGTTCTGTAACTACCAGGCTAGCAGCACCCATTGTGCTATCCTGTTTTGCATGGTAAGTATTTAGTTTAGTTTTGCATATGTTTTGCATCTGTCTGATTGCTGAGTGTGTATTTCAGCTATTTAAGCGGTGCATATGAGGTGGTGAGTCATTCAGATGCGGCCCATATTGGTGAGCGCTTGCTTTGTTTTCTGCTGTCTGTATTGAATGTAAGTTACACATTTTAGCGTAGCTGCTGCCAGGGTAAAGACATTTGCTTTTAACTTAGGTCAGTTTAGTGTTAGGACATCTGCTCTGGAGATTTACCTCAACGTTGGTGCAGATGTCCAGTATATCTATATTTTTGCATGCAAAACTATGATGGAAGCTAAAATTTCTCCATAGACCAGTATTGCATTGTTTGGATGCGGGCGTACATTTTAGTCCAGGGGGGGCGGTGTGCGCCACAGCGATTAACCATTCAATTGTATAGTATTGGGTCAGGGATGCGCAGCCTTTTACCTATATTTTGTATCCACAGTTCTGTAACTACCAGGCTAGCAGCACCCATTGTGCTATCCTGTTTTGCATGGTAAGTATTTAGTTTAGTTTTGCATATGTTTTGCATCTGTCTGATTGCTGAGTGTGTATTTCAGCTATTTAAGCGGTGCATATGAGGTGGTGAGTCATTCAGATGCGGCCCATATTGGTGAGCGCTTGCTTTGTTTTCTGCTGTCTGTATTGAATGTAAGTTACACATTTTAGCGTAGCTGCTGCCAGGGTAAAGACATTTGCTTTTAACTTAGGTCAGTTTAGTGTTAGGACATCTGCTCTGGAGATTTACCTCAACGTTGGTGCAGATGTCCAGTATATCTATATTTTTGCATGCAAAACTATGATGGAAGCTAAAATTTCTCCATAGACCAGTATTGCATTGTTTGGATGCGGGCGTACATTTTAGTCCAGGGGGGGCGGTGTGCGCCACAGCGATTAACCATTCAATTGTATAGTATTGGGTCAGGGATGCGCAGCCTTTTACCTATATTTTGTATCCACAGTTCTGTAACTACCAGGCTAGCAGCACCCATTGTGCTATCCTGTTTTGCATGGTAAGTATTTAGTTTAGTTTTGCATATGTTTTGCATCTGTCTGATTGCTGAGTGTGTATTTCAGCTATTTAAGCGGTGCATATGAGGTGGTGAGTCATTCAGATGCGGCCCATATTGGTGAGCGCTTGCTTTGTTTTCTGCTGTCTGTATTGAATGTAAGTTACACATTTTAGCGTAGCTGCTGCCAGGGTAAAGACATTTGCTTTTAACTTAGGTCAGTTTAGTGTTAGGACATCTGCTCTGGAGATTTACCTCAACGTTGGTGCAGATGTCCAGTATATCTATATTTTTGCATGCAAAACTATGATGGAAGCTAAAATTTCTCCATAGACCAGTATTGCATTGTTTGGATGCGGGCGTACATTTTAGTCCAGGGGGGGCGGTGTGCGCCACAGCGATTAACCATTCAATTGTATAGTATTGGGTCAGGGATGCGCAGCCTTTTACCTATATTTTATACTCACATTTAAGCCGACCCGCGTATAAGCCGAGGTACCCACTTTGAGAAGTCCTGCAGCATCTCTCAAGGCCTGATGGACATGAGAGGTCCTGCAGCATCTCCCTAGGCCTGATGGACATGAGATATTCTAAAGCATCTCCCTAGGCCTGATGGACATGAGAAGTCCTGCAGCATCTCCCTAGGCCTGATGGACATGAGAAGTCCTGCAGCATCCCCCTAGGCCTGATGGACATGAGAAGTCCTGCAGCATCTCCCTAGGCCTGACAGACATGAGAAGTCCTGCAGCATCTCCCTAGGCCAGATGGACATGAGAAGTCCTTAAGCCTCTCCCTAGGACTTACAGACATGAGAAGCCCTGCAGCATCTCCCTAGGCCTGATGGGTATGAGAAGTCCTGCAGCATCTCCCTAGGCCTGATGGGCATGAGAAGTCCTGCAGCCTCTCCCTAGGCCTGAAGGACATGAGAAGTCCTGCAGCCTCTCCCTAGGCCTGATGGACATGAGAAATCCTGCAGCATCTCCCTAGGCCTGATGGACATGAGAAGTCCTGCAGCCTCTCCCTAGGCCTGATGGGCATGAGAAGTCCTGCAGCATCTCCCTAGGCCTGATGGGTATGAGAGGTCCTGCAGCATTTCCCTAGGCCTGATGGGCATGAGAAGTCCTGCAGCATCTCCCTAGGCTTGATGGGTATGAGAAGTCCTGCAGCATCTCCCTAGGCCTGATGGACATGAGAAGTCCTGCAGCCTCTCCCTAGGCCTGATGGGCATGAGAAGTCCTGCAGCATCTCCCTAGGCCTGATGGGTATGAGAGGTCCTGCAGCATTTCCCTAGGCCTGATGGGCATGAGAAGTCCTGCAGCATCTCCCTAGGCCTGATGGACATGAGAAGTCCTGCAGCCTCTCCCTAGGCCTGATGGACATAAAAAGTCCTGCAGCCTCTCCCTAGGCCTGATGGGCATGAAAAGTCCTGCAGCATCTCCCTAGGCCTGATGGACATGAGAAGTCCTGCAGCATCCCCCTGGATCTGATGGGCATGAGAAGTCTTGGAACATCTCCCTAGGCCTGATGGACATGAGAAGTCCTGCAGCATCTCCCTAGGCCTGATGAACATGAGAAGTCCTGCAGCATCCCCCTAGGCCTGATGGGCATGAGAAGTCCTGCAGCATCCCCCTGGATCTGATGGACATAAAAAGTCCTGCAGCATCTCCCTAGGCCTGATGCCCGTGTGCCTTGCACAGTGAGTTTCTGCATAGGATGATTTCTGCCAGGAAGACACGTGCTTGTTCTGATACAGAAGGTCATGTGGAATGTATTTCAAGAAAACAGGGCAATGCCTTTTCAGCCGCCTCGTACTGACGTCACCGCGTCCCACGGGTGTAATCATCGCGGAGTAGCCTTTCTGTGGGCTGCGCCACAATGGTAACATCAATTCTCCACTGACATCACAGACGTGCATAATAGGAGTTCTCAGAGCTTCCCAGAGATTAATAGGCTTGGAGATCATTACCCGCTGTGCATAGGTGAATACAGGCCGCCGATATGCGTAAAAGAACTAAAAACCATTTTACAGCTTAACTAAATGAGTTCTTTTTATTCAGAGAGTGGCCAGGAGGAGATAAACACGTCAAACACCGACAGACCAAAGCTAGACACACACTTGCAGACGTTTATAGAGGATTGATTTGATAAAAGAAAAATATTGAACAAAAAAAAAAAAACTAAGGAGATCAATCAATTTTAAATCACACCTGAAGTGAGAAATCCAATTTGACATGTTTTATATTCATCATAGTACACAGCTTATTGAGTAAGGAACGGATAGTCTCCATCAATGTTAAAAATACTGGAGGGGAGAGAGTTAATGCCCATTGTTAGAAGTATCAACAGGATTAAACTGCAGTAAGTTAAAGCAACCACAATGTGTCACTGTAATTTCTTGTGTTTATTCTGTGTTCCTCTCTGTTCTAAGTAAGCTGCATTTCCTGATAGGTAGTAGGATTTATATCTGCACAGTTTTCTTCAGTAAAGAGTTCTAACTTGTTACACTGGGTGCCTATCTGCGTGTACACACCTATCTGCTTTATCAGCTATAATGTAGCATGGGGGTATAAATGGACGGTGCGCCACAATTTAACTAAATAGTTGACCTCTCTGTGTCTAATTGGCAGGATTATATTAAAGTGGACCCGAGATGAACTTTTACTCATTACATAATTGTGTCCCTTTCCTATTATTTGTAGGGCATTCCTCAAGCCAAATACTTTGTTTTTGTTTTAATAATTCCCTATAAACTAAACAAGCCACGCCCACAGGTTTTCAGAGAGCCAAGGCACTTTCAGACAGTAGCAAGGGCTCATGGGAGCTCAGTCTGGGCAGGAGGAGGGGAAGGTATTACTAGCCAGAGATTTCAGAGGCAGAGGGGAATAGGATGGGGGGATTAGGTTTTTTTGCTCAAGATGCAGATAAGCCTGCCTCTGTGTAATGTTTACAAACAACATGGCTGCTGTCGTATCACAGGAAGAAATAATCATATTCTATTAAAGCGGTTTTCAGCTAGATTTGCTGTGTAAACTATCTAAACTTTAGATAAGATATATAGACACGTTACTTGTTATAGTTAGTTTTTCATCTCGGATCCGCTTTAAGCACTGGTGCATTTGGCTCATTTTTCTTTTCCCTTTGAGTGATACACCGTTCTCTTACGTTCTTCGCCCCTTCCTCCCTCTAGTGAGAAAATGATTGGCTGCTGCTAAGTATGAATGAGCGGGCTGAATGTTGGGGCTGACCTGCCCCCCTGAGGAAGCCTGGCGAAACTGACGGAACACCCACATGGGACGCCACGCCACCCTGCATCCATACATCGATAGTCTGTAAGAGGACTTTATTACCAGCCTGGCATGCCACACATGGTTCTCTCTAGGCCACACCTGGATCTCCTTTACAGGACGTTATGTATGATGCTGGATATGCGTCGATTTCCTAATCGCCATAGTGACGATTTTTTTCATGCATACAATTTTGTGTTGCACCTTGCTGCGGGCTTTTTACGTGTATTAATTTATGCATCCAATGCGTAGTATTATTTGTGTTAGCCACGCAGCGCACCTCCTCCTTCCGGCCAAAGGAGGCAGAGCGGTACTGAGTAGTGTAGTGTAACGCAGCCAGCAGGTGGAGGAGCATCTGCACACAGGCACTCATGTTCTGTACTTAAAGTGAACCAGAGACGAAGCACCCTCATGTATTTTACCATGTATATCAGTGGGAACATTAGAGAAAACCCCTACCTTGCTTTCTGTTTCATTCTGCACTGCTCAGCTTGCTTCTTCTTATCAGACCTGATAAAATCCCCGACTGAGCATTCAGTCTGGCTTTGCAATAATGACTCAGCTATAATGATTCCTGAGCAGAGCCAGCAGGGGGCAGGCTTGGGCTTGAAGAGACACCAGAGAACACAGACTGAGCTATAAATATTCCTGAGCAAAGCCAGACTGAATGCTCAGTCAGGGATTTTATCAGGTCTAATAAGAAGCAAGCTGTGCAGTGCAGATTGAAACAGAAAGCAGGGTAGGTGTTTTCTCTAATGTTCCCACTGATATATATGGTAAAATACATGTGTGCTTCGTCTCTGGTCCTCTTTAAACCCTGTCTCCCGTAGTCACACTGTGCTGCAGCTGTACATTTGCCCACTGCCCACCCAGGATCTGTAATCTCTCCACTATCCTGTTGAGCAAACACCCACTGCCTGGTAAGTGGCTACTGCCCTGGACCTGCTGCAGCTGTGGTATTCTCTCTGTCTCCACTCCAGTCCAGTCCACTATCTTGTCGAGCAAACTCTTAGCAACTCGGATCACCACCAGTGCCCAATCACTGCCCAGGATCTGTTGTGGCACTCTCTCTCCAATTAGCTGCTCCAGCTCCTTGTGCTGTTGGTTGTGAAATGGCTTCAGCAGAACCAAAGTTTGATTTAATCTCCAAGAAATTCAGCAATAGTAAAGCCTGATTTGAAGAAAATCATGAAAAAAATCGAAATCGCAATTTTTGACAGGAAAAAAAAAAAAAATCGCAATTCAATTTTTCCCAAAATCGTGCAGGCCTACCACCAACTCCCCGAAATTGCTCTAGCTCCACAGTTTTGCTTCTCATTCTAATTGTCCCTGAATGCCTGGGACCTGATGGTGGGCAGAAACTGCTCTGCTTCTGAGTAGGCTGTCACTCAAAGTAAGTAAGAATAGAGGACTATGACCAGACTGCAGTCCCTATTGTCATCTGCTCACCTCTCTTCTCCATGACAACATCATTACAGCCCAACTCACCACCAACTACTTGGTGGGTGGAATGGGAGGCAGACATACCTGGTGGAGGAGCCAGCTAGTAATGCTCACACTGCAGTTGTGGGGTAAGAACTATACTTTTTAATACCCTGCTAGTTTTCAAAAGTATTTGCAATTTATATAAATGACCACGATAGAACTGCTTCTTAATGCGGACCTGAACTCAGAGTGTCCTTCCTGATCTAAAAGATACGCAACAGCATAACAACCGTTAACCAAAAAAAACATTTCTTTGTTACAGCTGAAACAAATACTAAACTATATCTGCACTGTTTCTACTTCCTGATTCATGGAAGCAGACATATTGTTAACCTCCTGTGCTTTGAAATGAGCTTATCTGCCTTTTCTGCCGTGGCAGTCATGTGACACAGGGAGGGATCAAATTACAATCAACTTGTGATAAGACACAAATGAGGGGGAATTAAACAGGCTAAACTCTCAAAATACATACAGGTTGCATTTCTTTATGTTTTTCTTCTGTCCTGTGCAAGAGTTCAGGTCCACATTAAAGTTTATGTCCCAGCTCCAGGGTCCCAGAATCTCCTCCGTTGGAAATGCCGACCTCCCCAGGATCTACTGCGCCTTTGCGAACGCGCGGCCACACCGCTCTCGCTCACGTGGCCTGGAATGTTCTGCACAGACGCAGAAGTACTTCGCCTGCATAGAACATTCCAGGCCACGTGAGCATAAACATGAGCATAATCGGGAGCGGCATAACCGCGTGCAGGCACAGAAGATCCCGACCTGTCGAGGTCGGCATCTCCAACGAAGGGGATTCCGGGACACAAGAGCTGCCGAGAGGGACTGCCAGGGGGCTGGAGGAAGCCCCAGGTAAGCAGATCTCGTTTATTACCTAGGACATATCCTTTAAGGTGCATACACACATCCAAGTTTGATTGGCCAATTTTACCACTTCCATGTAGTCTGACAGCCTTCCTACACAATCTTTTCATAGTATTTAAAATCTGTCAGCCCTCCAACTACATGGAAAAGATAAAAACTGGCCAATGATTGGCCAATCAAAAACTGGATGTGTGTATCCACCCTTAGTCACAGCAAAAATGGATTTTCACAATACAAGGTAAAGATCTAACCAATCACTGGCGTACCTGTTGCATCCCCTCCGTCCCGTAGGCCGCCCTCATGTCTTCCAGTTCCCGGTTCAGCTCTTCGATTTCCTGCTGCTTGCCAACCAGCTCGTCCTCCATCACCTCCAGCCGGGTCAGGGCACTCTGGTTGCCGCGCTCGGAGAACGTCTCGCGGACCTCGAACTCTTCCTCCTGAATCGATCCAACTTGGGTTAGTGAGGGAAAGACTTACGAGTCGCATTAGCAGCTTCCTTCGCCGGCACCGCTAACAAGTTACCCACATCAAAAAATATCAGGCCGGCACCAAGCCAGCTCACTGCCATGGCAACCACCTTTGTTGTGGAGATAATTTGCGCCTCAAGAGCGGCGCTGACACATTTCCACCAAACTATGTGTGAAAAAACTGACAAAGGCAAAAAAAACCAGGGCCTGGTTTTGTTTCGTGAGGCAGCAGAACACCCAGGATGGAGGTACAGCACAGAACAGAGCGTGCACATAGAATGTGTTAATGGAGGAGTAAAGCGAAAGTCCCCGGACGCCAGACAGCACGGGCCTTATCTCCCTGTAACCCCGTTGATGCTGGAGTGCTCTACAAGGTTAGCTATAGAGTTAGTGCGACAAGAGTACACTGGTGACTGTATACTGTACCCAGGGCATGTCAGCTGTGCTGTTCTCTGTCAGCTGCAAACTGTCATCAACTACCTGTGATATAAGAAAAACCAATATTCACCAACACAAAGAACATTTCTCAAAATAACAAACCTGTTTGTCTGTATGGGAGCTGAGTACATTTAAAGAGACTGTAACAAAACTTTCAGCCTTATTTCTTCTATCCTATAAGTTCCTCTTCCTGTTCGAATGTGCTCTGGCTTACTGCAGCCTTTCCTAGTTGCACAGTGGCTGTATTATCTCTGTTATATAATCTAATCTTCTTTCCTCTGTCGGCTCTGTCAGGCCCAGGCACTCAGGCAGGAATGTGCTTCTCTCCTTGTGATAGGATATAAGCTATACACACCTTCTCCAAGCCCCCTCCAAGCTCTGTATGATTTTACAAACTGAGCTACTCTCAGCCTATCACTTGCTATGTCTTTTGTTTGTAAACACTACCTAAAACTGGCAATTACAAGCCAGGATTGCAGCAGGGAGTGGCAGAAACAGCACAGAGGGGCCCAGGAGAACATAATGAATAGAATGGTATGCTTTTTTATTGTAAGAATTTTAGAGTACAGATTCTCTTTAAAGGACCATTATCAAAAAAATAAATAAATTAAATTTAACCACTTCACCACTGAGGGGTTTTACCCCTTGAGCACCAGAGCAATTTCCACATTTCAGCGCTCCTTCCATTCATTCGTCTATAACTTTATCATTACTTATCACAATGAAACAAACTATATCTTGTTTTTTTCGCCACCAATTAACCAATTAGGCTTTCTTTAGGTGGGACATTATGCCAAGAATTATTTTATTCTAAATATGTTTTAATGGGAAAATAGGAAAAAATGTGGGAAAAAAATAATTTTTCAGTTTTCGGCCATTATAGTTTTTAAATAATGCATGCTACTGTAATTAAAACCCATGAAATGTATTTGCCAATATGTCCCGGTTATTAAACCGTTTGAATTATGTCCCTATCACAATATTTGGCGCCAATATTTTATTTGGAAATAAAGGTGCATTTTTTTCAGTTTTGCGTCCATACCTAATTACAAGCCCGCAGTTTATAAAGTAACAGTGTTATACCCTCTTGACATAAATATTTAAAAAGTTCAGCCCCTAAGGTAACTATTTATGTATTTTTTGAATTGTAATTTTTTATTACAAAAAAAAAAAAAAAGAAATTGGGGAGTGTGGGAGGTAATGAGTTAATTTTATGTGTAAAACTAATGTATTTGAATATGAAAGACAAACTTACTTGTGGTAACGTCTTTTCCAGGAGTCGGAAGGACAGCAACCCTGAGACTTGTCTCCTTCCATTTTAGATTGGACAGGACGCTAGTTAAAAAATTAACATAATGAGATTAGGCAGGAACAGGCAGCATATATAAGGCAGCATTCCCTTACCCTCCTCAGTAATAAAAAAAGACTCCACACAGAATGATGCTTCAACAAATTTATTTTATTCGGGTGGGTAGCAAGGGTGCTGTCCTTCCGACTCCTGGAAAAGACGTTACCACAAGTAAGTTTGTCTTTCCAGGACGTCTCAGGACAGCAACCCTGAGAAGATAAACAAGAAACTTTATTAGGGAGGGATAACAGCCTGCAACACACGTCTACCAAAACATAAATCAGAATTGGATGATAAGTCCAGTCTATAATGTTTAACGAACGTATTGTGGCTTGACCAGGTAGCCGCTTTACATATCTGCTCTATAGTAGCTCCTGCCCTCTCTGCCCATGATGTTGACACAGCTCTAGTTGAATGTGCTTTCACTGGTCCAGGTAATTGCTTTCCCTGTTGGATATAGGATAATGCAATGGCCTGTCTGATCCATCTTGCTATGGATGATTTAGAGGCCTGTCTGCCACGGCCTTTCCCAGCAAAGAGAATCAACAAAGCGTTGGATTTCCTCCAAGATTTAGATTGTTGAATGTACTGTATTAAACACCTCCTCACATCTAGACAGTGCATCTTTTCCTCTTTCTGATTTGATGGGTTACTACAGAAGGTTGGTAATAGGATCTACTGAGATGTAAGAAATTTGGATACAATCTTGGGTAGAAAAGAGATATCTAGGCGAAGAGTTACTCTGTCTTCTGAAATGGTACAGTATGGTTCATTGACTGATAACGCCTGTAATTCTCCCACTCTTCGTGCAGAAGTTATGGCTAGAAGAAAAGCCATTTTCAAGGTGAGATGTTTCTCTGAGATTTCCGAGATTGGTTCGAAAGGAGCTTCACATAGAGCCTGCAATACTGTGTTCAAGTCCCAAGTAGGTACTTTTATCTGTACTGCAGGTCTTAGTCTTTTTAGTGCCCTAAAAAAACGGACAACGTATTCCTCCTCCGCCAATCTTCTCTCTAAGAAAACACTCAATGCCGCGGTCTGAACCTTCAGAGTACTAGAGCTCAGGCCTTTTGGAATCCCTCCTGCAAGAACTCCAGCACTGAAGAAGAGAGGACTGGATCTTTAGATGTAGATGTACACCAGTTGCTATAGGTATTCCATGCTTTAGCGTAAATCTGTCTTGTCACTTTCTTCCTGCTCTGGATAAGTGTCTCCGACAACCTGTTAGAGAATCCTTTCCTCTTTAATAGTTGCCACTCAGGCTCCAGGCAGAAAGGTGAAGGATTCCTGGATTGTGATGCAGAACCGGACCCTGGCTCAACAAGTCCGGTCGATCCGGCAGGATCAGGTGATCTGAGGCTAAACTTTGTAGCAGAGCAAACCAGGATCTCTTGGGCCAAAATGGTACTACCAAGATTGCTTGGGCCTGGTCTCGTTGAATCTTGCTCAGTACCTTTGAAATCAGTCCCAAGGGAGGAAAAAGGTAAAGATGATGCTTGTTCCAATTGACTGAAAAGGCGTCCAGGACCCAGGGATTGTCCTGTGGACACAGGGAGGCAAATCGAGGACATTTGGCATTGTTCCTTCTTGCGAACATGTCCACCTCTGGTGTTCCCCATCGTTGAGAGATCTGCCTGAATACTTGGTCGTTTAGAGACCATTCGTCTTGATAGATCATCTTTCGGCTTAGATAATCTGCAACGCAATTTAGAGCCCCCTTCAGATGAACCGCTTTCAAGGACTTTAAATTCTTTTCCGCCCAGCAAAGAATCTTCGAGGTTAGACTCCACAAAGATCTGCTCCTTGTCCCCCCTTGACGGTTGAGGTAGGCCACTACCGTGTTGTTGTCTGTCCTGATTACAACATGATGTTGATGTATAAGTAGGGAGAAGGTCTGAAGAGCTTCCCAAACAGCCCGTAGTTCTCTGTAGTTCGATGATCTGCTCTGAATTAGTGTAGACCAATGACCCTGAGCCGGTAGTTGCTCCAGATAAGCTCCCCATCCCCAGGAACTCGCGTCTGTTGTGATCAGAGACTGCTGAGGGAATTCCCAGAGATTCCCTGCATTCAGATGTTCCTGATCTGACCACCAGTCTAGAGACTGTTTCACTCTCCAGGGAATTGTCACTCTCTTGTCCAAAGACTTCAGGCTTCTGTCCCATTTCGATAGTATCCAGTTCTGTAAGGTTCTGGAATGCAACTGACCCCATTGTATCGCTGGGAAGGATGCTGTCATGGTACCCAATACAGCCATAGCCTTTCTCAGAGTGATGGAGACTGAACTCTGAAAAGAAAGAACAGAATTTAACATCAGCGAGGATTTCCGTGATGGTAGATACAGTCTTTTACTGACAGAACATATATCAAACCCCAAGAATTCCATGTATTGTCTGGGTAGTAGGGATGACTTCTCCCAATTAATCAACCACCCCAAACTGATAAGGAAGTCAATAGTCAACTCCACTTGGAGATTTACTGAATCAAAAGATGGACCCCAGATAAGTAAGTCATCCAAATAAGCAATCACTTGCACAGATCTAAGCCTAAGCACTGCCAAGACTTCTGCCATAACTTTCGTAAAGAGCCAACGAGCAGATGAAATACCAAAAGGGAGAGAATTAAATTGAAAATGTCTTACCTCTCCTTGAAACACCACTGCAAACCTCAGGTAGCACTGGGATTCTAGATGGATAGGCAGATGGAGATAGGCGTCTTTTAGATCCAGGGATGCTAGAAAGCAATTTTCCTGCAGAAGATTTATGACTGAGCGGATGTTGTCCATCCGGAATTTTCTGTATCGGACTGCTTTGTTTAAATGTTTCAAGTTGAGGATGAATCGATAACTTCCTTGTGGCTTCTTTACTAGGAACACAGGGGAGTAAAAACCTTGACCCTCCTGACATTTGGGAACCTGTCGGATGACCCTCTTGGATAACAGTGATCCTACCTCTGTTTGTAGAGCCTGATTTTGAACCTGATCTCTTGGAGGGGGAGTTACGAAAAATTGGCTTGGTGGAGGGTATGAAAACTCTATCTTGTACCCCTGGAGAATGATGTTTAATAGCCATCTGTTGTGAAAAAGTTCCTGCCAGTGTTCGAAAAAGTGAGATACCCTGCCTCCCACCGGAATCCTGGCGTCATTGTTTAGGCTGTTGGTTGGCCGGGGTATAGGGTATGCCGGGCTTTGCACGGTGAGATCTATTGGGGGGCCATCTCCTTCTGGGAGCTGATCTATTCTCTGTCTCCGTTTTGCCCTGGTCACGAAAGGAACGGTTTGCCCGAAAGTTACGTCTTCTGACGGGAAAGGTCTTTTTCCTGTCTGAGGATCTTTCTAAAATCTCGTCTAGCTTAGAACCAAAGAGGAGGTTGCCCTCATAGGGAACTCCACATAGCTTAGATTTTGATGATGTGTCTCCCTGCCAGGTTTTGACCCAAATGCCTTGTCTGGCTGTGTTTACTAAAGCAGAAGCTCTGGCAGTAAGGCGGACTGAATCGTCTGCCGCATCAGTTAGGTAGTTAGTGGCATGCAGAATCTTAGGAAAGGAGTTAAGGATCTCTTCCCTAGGGGTTCCAGTAGCGATCTGGGTCTGTAATTCAGTCAACCAGATCTTTAAAGATCTAGAAACTGCGGTGGAGGCTACAGATTTGAAATTCAAAGTGACCGCTTCCCACCCAGGTCTTAAAATATTGTCCATTTTCTTATCTTGGGATCTCTCAGGTTGCCAAAATCTTCAAACTGAAGCTCAGACCTTCTAGAGACTCTGGACCAGGCTGGATCTAGTTTTGGAGAGTGACCCCAGAATTTCTGATCTTCCGGGCTATAGGGATATCTTTTTGCCAGGGATTTAGGCCAAAAAGCCCTCTTTTCCGGATTATCCCACTCTTTCTTTATAATGTCTTTTAGACTGGAATGAACAGGGATAAAAGATGACTGTGTATCTGAAAGACTTTCGTACATCTGGTCTAGAGGTGACAAAGACTTTTGTTCTTTAGTAATACCCATTGCACAATGCATTGCTTCAATTAGTTCTTTCATAAAGTCAGTGGAAAAAGCAAACTTTAATGGTTTTACATTTTTACTCTCGGATGCATCAATTTCTGATTGGGGTAATTCTTCAAGGGAGGAAATGTCTATTTCACCTTCTGACCCCTCTGACCTTTCTGAGTCTATCTCAATCCTCCTTCTCTTAGGTGGTCTGATAGGGGACTGGGAAGTACCAGCAATAGGGGCATCGGAAGGTAGAGTAACAGGAGGTGTACTCGGGGGCACATCAGGATTTATGGCTGATCTCTTAATCTCCTGAATGGCTGATGACATCTCTGATCTCATCCAACCCATAAGGTCTTTTAACAGAGTGGGTGACTCGTCCTTAACCACCTTTTCCGTGCAAGACTGACACAGATGCTTAGCTGAGTCCGGCATACGAGTATTACATACTGCACACTTCTTTGACTTAGGTACAGACTTAGTTTCAGAAGTAGTCGTTTTATCAGGCTTATCAGTTTTATCAGACTTGGTAGGCCTATCCTGTTTGTGCCTTGAATCCGACTTTACATTCTTTGGCTGAAAAACACAGACAAAGGAAATAGCTAAAGCCTGAACCTCCCTCAAACAATGAATAAAAAAAATATATACACACAATTCAGGTATTAAGTCAAATAACCAATGTGACACATACCAGAGAGGGAGTGGAGCTTGTCTCCTCAGAGCCCTGGGAGCAAGAGCCTGCGGGTGTTTCCATGGTCAGCCTAATAGAAAAAATGACCATGATGCCATCTTAAATAGCACTCTGTGGTGCTCCGCCCAAACTCAGGTTATGCACCTGAGGTCTTTTACCTGATCCGCGCCGTTTCCGCCTTGATTCGGAGCCCTAGCTCTATAGCGGTGAATGGCCGCTGCAGCGCACGCCAGGCTGACTTCCTCCTTCCTCTCAGCCGATCACATGACTCCGTCATGTGATGCGTGCGTCCTTCCGGCGGAAGTCCGTCTACGGAAGACCTCCAGTCTTCAGCGCGTCTGCGCACAATGCAGGGAGAGGCAGATGCGTGCGGCCAGCGTCCGCGCATGGCTCCAACTGACCAGCGCAAGTCGGAAAGCGTGGCAGCCGCGGCTCCTGAAGTTCCCTCATGGGTAGCCAGCCCCTCCAGCGAACCAGCATCCCGCTGGACAGGAAAACAACTGAGGAGGGTAAGGGAATGCTGCCTTATATATGCTGCCTGTTCCTGCCTAATCTCATTATGTTAATTTTTTAACTAGCGTCCTGTCCAATCTAAAATGGAAGGAGACAAGTCTCAGGGTTGCTGTCCTGAGACGTCCTGGAAAAATGCTTTAGGGTGTAGTTTTACTATTTGGCCACAAGATGGCCACAGTAACTTTTTGTTTATGCGACCTGCAAGCGTCAGAAGGACACTTGCAGGAAGTGCTATGAGGCTGGGAAAAAAAAAATTCACGATCGCGCTGCTTCTCATAGAAGCAGCGGATCATTGCGGGGCTTAGATCAACGAACGGCCCTAAGATAGGGCTTCCTCGTGGAGAGTACATACAAAGTGCAAAAGTGAGACCTAAAATAAAAGTACAGTGCAACAATCACACAGCGGCAAAAAAGCCCAATACGGAGCTGACCAATGAGATGCAAATAAGACCAGCTTGCATTGGGCCAATCAGAGTCACTTCTTGCTGAATCTGACTGGCTTGATTCCAAGCTGAATGCAATTAGTAGGGGAGCCAGAATGATTACTTGCATCTTATAGGCCACCTCTACATTACATGTTACTCAGCTGGTCAATAAGGGATGAAGTGATGAGGGCTGATGAGCACAATAGAGGAAAGGGAAAGCAGAGGAGAGACTGTGGCAGGTGATTTGTACCTGAGCTGGAAAAGTGATCTCTGGTTTCAGATTTCTTAAAAGGCAAGTCAACCAAGGTTGAATTACTAAAAGTTTCCAATATCTCTTAGGTAGTGAGATCTCAGAGTCTGGACTTAAAGTGGGATTGTCAGCCATAAAATCAAATTCCATTTACCCACTGCTCTGTGTTCATTATGTAGTCTACATCCTGACCCTGCATAGCAAGCATTCCAATATAATCATAAATGTGTCTACTGTAATAAACTTTATTTCAGTCAGCCTGGCTCCTTTCTGGTACATTGTCGGGAGAGGGAAGCTTGTAATTAACCCTTCCCACATTCCTGCTCCTCACTGATTGGCTGAGGGCAGTTCAGTGTGACATGAGGCTGAGAAGGAAAATACACCTCACCCCTCTGCAGAAGCTGCTGAAATCCGATCTACGCTGTGCTCACATGTGCTGTACAAATGTAACCAGGACGCTTTAACAGGCGTCACAAGCTATAACATGTGCTGCCCAGGACAAGGGCAACATCAGTGCCTGAGGGAACGCTGTTGGGATGTCAAAATGGTGATAAAGGACATATAGAAATGCTGATAAAGGACACATCACCAGGAAACATTTGGATTGAAACAGAGGAATGGAAAATTGACAGCAAAAGAAATTGTCTCCAAGAACAGATACCTGCAGATTCCCAGCCACCATCCACACACAGATCAAACACGCAGAATGAATGGGATGACAGAACAGTCATTAAACGATATCTGTACAATCAAATATTTGGTCTTTAAAAATGGGCAGCTTTAAAATTAATAAGACTGGGAAGTGTTGGGGAAGAAATCTCGATGCTCTACACCAGGGGTCTCAAACTCAATTTACCTGGGGGGCCGCAGGAGGCAAAGTCAGGATAAGGCTGGGCCACATAAGGGATTTCACAATCGTGGCACATAGCCGCCTCTGCCCGCCCCTCTCACTCTTCCTTCACAGAGAGGGGCGGGGAGAGGTGGCGATCCGTACGGCGATTGACGTCAGGAGGGGCAGAGCTGAAGCTGAAAGCTCTGCCCCTTCCAGGAAATGGCGACGGATTGCCCCCCGGGCGATTTGAGGGCTCTGCAGCCCTCGTTTAGCGGCGGGGATGCGGCGGATTACTTGGGAGCACTGAAGCGAACTATAAGGAAGCTTTTGCCGGCGAGGGCCCAAAATATTGTATCGAGGGCCGCAAATGGCCCGCGGGCCGCGAGTTTGAGACCCCTGCTCTACACAGAACTGAAGAGCTAAAAGTCTGACAAAGATCCAAATTATTGCTCCTCCAAAAATAGGAGGAGCTTCTACTGGCACATCCAGGAACATTCTGGGGGAATTACATTCAGAAGTCACTGTTTAGTTCCCAACAAAAATGTGCAGATCACAACCTGTAGTGAGAAGACTAAGGAGGCTGCCATATTTATTTCCTTTTAAACAATACCAGTTGCCTGGCAGCCCTGCTGGTGTATTTGGCTGCAGTAGTGTCTGAATAACACCAGAAGCAAGCATGCAGCTAATCTTGTCAGATCTGACAATAATGCCAGAAACACCCGATATGCTGCATGCTTGTTCAGGGCCTATGGCTAAAAGTATTAGAGGCAGAGGATCAGCAGGAAAGTCAGACAACTGGTATCACTTATAAGTAAATAAATATGGCAGCCTCCATATCCCTCTCTCTTCAGTTGTCCTTTAAGTTTGTTCCAGAAACCACCAGCTACTAGAGGTCGATGTTGAGAAAAAGACCCAAATCTCCTTTCTGACACTGCAACCTCTAGGGCATTCCACTTTAAGTAGTGACCTTCTCAGGTGAAGTGTTCCCTCCTGGTAGACAGTGACTCCTACCCCTACTCTAATTAGGCAGCAGCACCACCTCCCTCTCACCTTAAAGTGGACCCAAATTAACAATAGAAGATTTCAATAATGAAATCTGTTTTCTAAATTATAATAATAAATAGCAGCATTTTTTCAGCTGCATGACGACAAATATAAAATATTTTACATTAATTGGAGGAACCCCTCCCTTTCTTTCATATTGCCGGGACAGAATCCGGCAAACTGGTGGAGTAGGAGGTGTCTGGCAAAGGAGGAATTGCTAATGGCTGCCACCTGTATGACCCTAGTTATGAAAAGAGAAGGGTGAAAAGCATGCACTGAAATGCTCATAGGCTTAAAGGAGTGTTTATTTATCTTTGTATGTGTCAGAGTGGTGCAACTAATTATTTTGAATTAAAAAAAATGTTTTATTTGGGTCCGCTTTAAAGGATAACTGAAGTGAGAGTAATATGGAGGCTGCCATATTTTTGTCCTTTTAAGCAGTTCCAGTTGCCTGGCAGTCCTGATGGTCTATTTGGCAGCAGTAGTGTCTGAATCACACCAGAAACAAGCATGCAGCTAATCTTGTCAGATCTGACAATAATGTCAGAAACACCTGATCTGCCGCATGCTTGTTCAGGGTCTATGGTTAAACGCATAATGCTGGGGATACATGGTATGTTTCTGTACCGTGTATCGAGCCGCTGATGCGCCCAGCTGATAATTTCCGACAGGTCCGATGACCCGCCGGATCGATTCCCCGCTCGATCCCCACGGAGGGACAATAGCGGGGAGTCGAGCGGAAGATAAGGAATCGCCCGCGGGGACGAGCGGGAATTTATCTGGACGGCGGTGGGGACGCGGTGGGAGTCGACCCGGCGGCTAATCGAGCTGCTGGATCGACCCACGTATTCCCAGCATTAGAGGCAGAGAATCAACAGGCTAGCCAGGCAAATAGTATTGCTTAAAATGAATAATAAATATGGCAGCCTGCATATACCTCTCCCTTCAGTTGTCAGTTAAAGTAACCATTAGTCAGCATCCCCCACTCCGGGTAGCCAGTGACCACACCCACTGTCAGCGGCTATCCCTTACCAGTACAGGCTTTTTCCTATTCTTCAACCACAAGATGCATCTCTCTGATTCGCTGCTCCCCTGTCCTCCACATGCCACTTGACCAAACATGTAATTGGTGATGGCTGCCGGGACTGCATTGGATATCAATCTGCAGTGACATTACCCAATGTAGAGGATTTCACCGGCTCAGAGGAGGGAAAGTGCTGCAGGCAAGAGCCATGGAACCCATGGCACCCCGGAAAAGTGGTCATGGCACTCCAGGATGCCACAGGGCCCGCTTTGAGAAAACCTGCTATAGGGGTTAACTGACAGGAGTGGCTGAACCATGCACTTCCTGTGCAGTTCAGCCACTGATCTGCTGCGCAACATGCAGCATTGCTGTGTAATGCAGCTGAATAGTCAATTAGGTGGCAGCTGGTTAATGAACCAGCAGCTAGGGGCTCTGATTAGCTAAATTTATTTCCCTCCCTGTGTCACTGGAGACTGAATGCTCCGATAATTTTAGGCACATTCCTAACTTAAATTAAAGAGAACCCGAGGTGGGTTTGAAGAATATTATCTGCATACAAAGGCTGGCTCTGCCTATACTGCCCATCCTCTGTTGCTATCCCAAACCCCCCTAAGGTCCCCCTGCACTCTGCAATCCCTCATAAATCACAGCCACGCTGCTGACAAACAGCTTGTCAGAGCTGGCTGTGTTTATCTCTATAGTGTTAGTCTGCTGCTCTCCCCGCCTCCTGCAGGACTCCAGTCCCCGCCTGCATCCCTTCCCTCCCTGCTGATTGGAGGGAATGGACGGGGGCAGGGACTGGAGCTATGCAGGCGGGGGGGGGGGGGGAGCAGCTGAGACTGACACTACAGATGTAAACACAGCCTCACAGCATGGCTGTGATTTATGAGGGATTGCAGAGTGCAGGGGGACCTTAGGGGGGTTTGGGATAGCAACAGAGGCTGGGCTGTATAGGCAGATCCAGCCGCAAATAACATTCTTTAAACACACCTCGGGTTCTCTTTAAGGATATCTTGAGGAAAAAAGAAAAGCTTATTTAGCTGCACTGCTTAGTTTAAATCAAACATGTACCGAGGTATATGGAACAGGGATGTTTTTAGGCCTAAGCAAACTAGGCAAAAGGCTAGAACACCAATTGTAGGAGGTGGCAGCAAACAGCTGTACTTCACGGATTTCTAATCCTCGGCTGCAAGCTCCTTAACCACTTGAGGACCCAGCCTTTACCCCCCCTTAAGGACCAGCGTGGTTTTGTATGATCTGTGCTGGGTGGGCTCTGCAGCCCCCAGCACAGATCAGGTTGCAGGCAGAGCGATCAGATAAACCCCCCTTTTTTCCCCCCTATGGGGATGATGTGCAGGGGGGGGGGGTCTGATCGCTCCTGCCTGCCTGGGTGTTGCGGGGGGGCACCTCAAAGCCCCCCTCTGCGGCGTAATTCCCCCCCCCCCTCCCTCTCCCCCCTGGTGATCCGCGCTGCACAGGACGCTGTCCGTCCTGTGCAGTCTGTGACAGGCTGTCCTCTGTCACATGGCGGCGATCCCCGGCTGCTGATTGGCCGGGGATCGCCAAACTGCCTTACGGCGCTGCTGTGGCAGCAGCGCCGTTCAATGTAAACAAAGGAGACAAACGAGACGTTTACATTTAGTCTGTGACCCGCGATCAGCAGGCTATTCACGGAGATCCGCTCCGTGATCTAACAGGAAACGGCCGCTCGCGCGAGCGGCCTTTCCTGATTAATTAGGGAGGCACCTGGCGATGCAGATGTGCGTTGCTGGTCCTCCAGCTACCACTTTGCCGTCGCACGGTATGAGTGGGCGGTCGGCAAGTGGTTAAAGAGGTAGCAACAAACAAACCGTTTATATTTAATACAGAAGAGGTGAAACTTTTGCCAAGTTTACATTGTTGTTCCTCATCTCTGCTGTATGAAACCACTAAAGTTAAAACCTTTTTAGCGGTAATCCCGAGTCAGGCTCGGGACGGAAATCTGCAGCTTAGAGCGGTAACCCCGAGCTGGATCCGTGGGAGGTGTGTCATGTACAGGGCTGCAGCAGATCTATTTAGCGGTATGATTTTTAGGGTCTACAAGAGTGTGAAAAAATTGCACTGCTTTCAGACATTCAAATCTGGAAATAATTATAACGCCAGAGGGGTTCTACGCTCTGCCCAAAACAATGTAAAGGGGGTTTGGCTGAAATGTAAAAACGTTTTATGTTTTGATTGTACAGTAATCCTTTATCTTCAAGCACTGCAATCGTGAGGAAGAGATGGATGGATGGTCGGCATGCAGCATGCACCCTGCAGCTTACCTCAGAGGTATAGTCATCAGCTGTGGTGGACACCTCACTTTCAGGCTACAAATAAAACAAAACCTAATTGGAGAAAAACTTCTACTTATAGAAAAGTGCAACTGTTTGGGAATTCAGTGAAAACCTGCCATCCCATTTTAGGCCTGGTGCACACCAGAGGAGTTTTTCTGAGCGTTTTGAGTTTTCAAATCTGCTGCTAATGTTATCCTATGTGTCTGTGCACACTGGAGCAATGAGGTTTTGTAAAAAACCCCATAGCATTACATTGGGAAGAAGTTTTGAAACCTCTAAAAGCTCTTCCCAATGTAATGCTATGGGTTTTTTTTTACAAAACCTCATCGCTCCAGTGTGCACAGACACATAGGATAACATTAGCAGCAGATTTAAAAACTCAAAACGCTCAGAAAAACTCCTCTGGTGTGCACCAGGCCTTAAAGTGATTTTAGAAATTTTACCCTTTTTGCCACCTCCTACACAGGTGAAACTCGAAAAATGTGAATATCAAGCAAAAGTCCATTTACTGCAGTTCAATAATTCTACTGGAAAAGTGAAACTAATATATAGAATAGGATTAGAGTCTGAAGCCTTGAGCCTAGAATATTGAACATTTTCACAATATTCTAATGGGCTGACATTTTGATTTTTGTGTTATGGTAAATCCAGCCCTGCGTGGCATACAGTAGATACAGTGGAGCATACAGGCATTGAAAAGTATGCCTCTCTGTATCTGTTAACGTCTGCGTTTAGAGGTAATGCAAGCAGTGAGTTACAATAATGCAATGTTAATGTGGCACTGTAAATGTTGCATAGGCTTAGCATTACTGTGCGTCAATTACTTTATAACGCAGGACAATATCGTCCCACTGTGAGGGCCCGTTTCCACTATCGCGAATCCGCATGTGTTGCCCGCATGCAGATTCGCACAGCCAATACAAGTGAATGGGACTGTTTCCACGTGTCAGTTTTGCTGTGCGTTTTTCTGTGCAGGATTTTTCTGCACGGCAGAGCCCTCAGAATTCGCTTGCGTGTGGAATGCAAGCGAATCGCACGCAACATATTTAATAGGGAAATCGCATGCGTTTTCCCCATGCGTTTTTTGCCGCGAATTCGCATGCGATTTCGCATAGGTACCCATGTTAATTCACACAGGCAGTGACATGGTTAAAATCGCATTACCCTAACCTATGCGAATTCGCATGCGAAATCGCGGCAAAAAATGCATGCGGAATCGCACCCGCATGCGATTTCGCCTGCGGTGATTTGCCGGCGATTCGGCAACGCTATAGTGGAAACGGGCCCTGAATGCCACCTCAATTTGTGTTAGTTTTGCATACTGTGGTAGGAGGTTAGTGCTTTCTGGATATTTATTACTGTCCTGTGTCTCAGTGCAGCTTCCCGACACCTCCTGTCCCGACAGGAAACTGAGTAATCTGTCAAAAAGTGACAAACAGCAAAAAGCAATATGTGATTGTAAAGTGGGGAGGAGTTCGAATCCTTGATGATTTTCTATTGTTGTCCCTCAGGTTTTGTCTCCAGGCTTCCAGTTTTTAAATTAAAAAGGGTTGTAAGATCCAAAAAAAGTGTCCAAAAATAGCTAGTGCCCCCAAATTATGTAAAACACTTTTTTTCAAAATAGGTCCCTTTATGTCCCCCATTTTTTTTTTTTTTTTAGCTTGTTTGGGTGCCTTTGCCTAACTGCAGGAACTGTGAAGTGCCAGCGGGATTGTGGGAAGTTTTTTTTTCCTAGCTACAGTATAAAAGGGCCCATACACCTAACGATTTTCCCGCTGATATACGGCCGATTCGATCACAGTGATCGAATCGGCTGTGAAATCGCCGCGCACAGCGCTGACAGAACGATCGGTTTCCGTCCGAAATTGATCCCGTCGATCTGTCCGTGCGGAAGATTTTTCTCGATCGCCAGCGGGTCGGGAGTGCGTCGATAGCGGCGTTCGAATGCCCGACGAACGACGCAATACAGCGGGTATACATTACCTGTTCCGGCCGGCGCGAGTCCCCTCTGTCTTCTTTCCGCGCTGGGTTCCGGACCGGCTGCAGCTACATAGAACTTCCTGTCCCGGGCAGGAAGTTTAAACAGTAGAGCGCCCTCTACTGTTTAAACTTCCCCTGGACAGGAAGTTCAGTAGCTGCCGGAACGGTCTGGAGCCCGGAGCGGAGAAGAAGACAGCGGGGACCAGCGGCAGCTCCACAGATTGTGATTGGTTTCAGGCTGAAATCGATTCACAATCTGTTTGCAGTAAAGACCCATACACACACATCGGATTTTTCAAACGTCAGTCGTCCGCACGCCAAATCGAGCGTGTGTACAGACTGTCGTTCGGGTGATAAGACTGGTCTTGAGCAATATCACCCGAACGACAGTCTGTACACACGCCCGATTTGGCGTGCAGACGACTAAACGACGGGACGTTCAAACGACCCGTTGTTCGCAAAAATCCGACGTGTGTATGGGCCTTAAAGGTGGCCATACGATCCCTCTCTGATCAGAGAGGGATCTATCTGTTGGTCGAATCTGATGGCAAATCGACCAGTGTATGGCTACCTTAAGGCATATCTTTTTCTCTTAGCTACAGTATCAGGCTTATCTGAGCATGCAATTATCAGAAAGTTTCGATTTTGCATAAGATAAGGACACTATGACCAGAAGGTAACTGAATCCCCCCTCCCTTTGAAGAGTTTATACAGTGATGTAAGCCTGTTGCCTAGGTGATGTTTGCTGGTGGATGGACAGCAAGCTGTGGCAGTAGGGAGAGAAAATTAACACTGAGCTGGGTAAAAAAAAAAAAAAAAAAAAAAAAAGGCAAAAGTGATGTCACTTTTCACAAAGTAAAATTGGAAACCAGCAGAAATATTCCTTTTTTCATATCACATTTCTCCTATGTCTGACAGTAAAATAAAAACAACAGGATAGGTAGGTTAAATAACCAATTTCTCATTGGATGATTTTCATTCATTTTTTTTTTAGTTAACGTGGAGTTTCATCCCAATTCAAAGCCATAAAGCTTTATGGAGTTCCTGAGACAGGAAGTCAGGGAAAAAAATATATCCAATAAGTAATATAAAATAATAAAAACGTATCCGTTTCTAGCCTCTCTCCACACTAAACTCTTTCTTTGCTCACTGGTATGTTGGGGGTACCAAAAAGTCTGAGAGCCAATAGCAGTGTAGGCTACAGTAGGAGATTTTCATAAATGGAGCAAGTAGTTCTATCAATAAGATGCAGTCAACACTTGAGGGCCTGGTGACATTTTATTGGTGTAATTACTGGCACAGGGCGGAGTCTTTACCTCAATGGTGTAGGTCTTGTCATGCTTCAGAATCTCCCCATGTGGCAGAGTTCTCATGATGGCAAACTCGGCAGTGGTGCTGGCCGCACTAGGGGACGTCTGTGAGGGGGCCTCATCGCTCTGGGATAAGCCGGCTTCTGGAGCTTCTTCGGGCTGCTCCCGATGTTTGGAGCCAGAGGAGGTCTTCTTCTTCTTGGTCTTTTTGGTGGAGGCCTGGCTGTCAGTCTGCCCCTTGCGTTGTCGGAACTGGGCAAGCTACAAGTGGAAAAGAGAAAAAACAAGTCAGCTTTTCCTTCTTGGCCCGGGTCAAACAGCCTTTATATCGTGTAGATTTCATTAAAGTGGGCCTGAACGCAGAACTTCCTCTCTGCTCTAAAAGATAAGCAACAGCATAATAACCTTTAGGGCCCTTTCACACTGGCGGGTTGCGGTGGCCTAGTTTCACCGCAGGCCACTGCTGTGCCAATGAAAGTCTATGGGGCCTTTGATATCAACGCGGTGCGGCGCGATGCGACGGAAGTGACGTTTTCGCCCCATCCCACACACAAGCGCATACCTCCGTTACCATGTGACCTCTGCGATGACCTGCGTCAACGTGCGGTGGAACAGAAGTCATGTAAGTCTATGGTGATGCGTGTTTTTTAAAATGGCTGCCACAAGATTTACGTGTGCCGCATGCGCAAAAAAGTATTTTAGGAATACGCTTCCACGCACGTCATCAATTCAGCAACAGGAAGTGAGCGTCACTTCCTGCTTGGCCTGCTGCCAGAGGGGGAAACCACGTATTAAATTAGCTGTTCTGTCCTGGCAGAGGAGATTCCTGAGCTGGCACACCTGAGAGATACAATTACACTTGTGATTAGTGACGGATGAGGGGGAATTAGACAAGCTAAACTCTCTAAATACATACAGAGTGCATTTCTCTCTGTTTTCCTTCTGTCCTGTGCAAGAGTTCAGGTCCACTTTAAGATACTGGAAGGATATGTATCAGCTTTAACAAAGAAATGTTTTCCTGTAAAGGTTATTATGCTGCTGCTTATCTTTCAGAGCAGAGAGGAAGTTCTGAGTTCAGGTCCGCTTTAAAAAGTGGCTAAAAATAAAACATAAAGAAAATATATTACGATGCTATAGATATGATGCTACTTTATAAATAATGATATTGCATTATTGATTACAACAAATTTTAAGAACACAAAACACACAAAAAACTGACTGCCTTCAGCCCAAAGGGGGCTGAATAATTATGCACACTCCACTTTGCAGTTATTGATTTGTAAAAAATGTTTGGAATCATGTATGATTTTTGTTCCACTCCTCATGTGTACACCACTTTGTGTTGGTCTTTCACGTGGAATTCCAATAAAATTGATTCAGGTTTGTGGCAGTAATGTGACAAAATGTGGAAAACTTAAAGGGGGCCGAATACTTTTGCAAGTCACTGTAAGTAAAGCAAGTATTTATCTACTTATATATGTGGTTGTTTTTTTTCTGAGATAGTATGGTTGACAGCTCCTCTTTAACCCTCTGGGGGATAATCCCGAGCTGAGCTCGGGGTAAGCCGCCACAGAGGATTTCTCAGGCCCTGGTGGGCCGATTTGCATAATTTTTTTTGTTGTTGCACGCAGCTAGCACTTTGCTAGCTGCGTGTATAGACCGATCGCCGCCGCTCCGTGCTGATTCGCCGCTACCCGCCATGCCGCGCCGCTCCCCCCCCCCCCAAGACCCCGTGCGCAGCCTGGCCAATTAGTGCCAGGCAGCGCTGAGGGGTGGATCGGGACTCCCTCTGACGTCACGACGTCGATGACGTCATCCCGATCGTCGCCATGGCGACGGGGGAAGCCAAACAGGAAATCCCGTTCTGAACGGGATATTCTGTTTGCTTTGATTGCCGGAGGCGATCGGAGGGGGTGGGGGGATGCCGCTGCACAGCGGCTATCATGTAGCGAGCCCTGGGCTCGCTACAGGATTTAAAAAATAAAAAAAATTAAAAAATAGTGCTGCACCACCTCCTGGGCGATATAATTGTATCCCCCAGGAGGTTAAAGCTACTATACCAGAGAAAGAGGTGTAGCAGATCATCATTGAAACAGTTAAACACAGCACTTTGTCCTGCTATGGAGAGGCTATTCAGCTTCAAATCCGCATCCAGACTGGGGATAACAGTATCTTTGTTTACATTTCAATGTTGTTACATTTGTCTGTAAACAACTCAAAACACTCTCTGAGAAGCTCTCTCTGCTTCAGCTCACAGCTCACTAGAAGAAGATTTGAATGTATAGTAAAAAGCAGCTGGAATAACATGCAATGGCTTTCAGGGCAAGATAAACTACACTTTGGAAATTTGTAGACAGACAATATTACTTGTGCACAAAAGCAAATATGATAATTAGGAGAGGCGCTCATGCTTGCTACACAGCCATAGCAGTTAAGGCACCTGTTTTTTTCACAGCACTGAGGAAGTGGGCATGCACCAGCGAAACTCGTTGTCAATTTTATGTGCTCGAATAAAAGACCTTTTTTCAAAAAACTGGTCCAAATTCTTCAAGAGAGGCAAGATTCCCTCTCTGTTTATAAGGTTAACAGCTTATTAGCCTATCTTTTATGCATTGGGCGCCTCCACCCCTGTCTGAAGTGTCTTATTATACCTCTTTTAGAGTTGATAGTTTTTTAGTTGTCCTAAAGAACTTCCGGAGGGCGACCACCCAGTTGCTGTCACAGACCTGGAAAACTGAGCGGGAGTGGTTAATTTCCTGCCTGTTCTGCCGGTGGTTGCAAGGATTTGCAACCCACCTTTGTGAGTATATACATCCTTAGCAATTTGCTTTCCTGAATCTTACATGATTCTGCACCATTGGGCTCCTGGTCTCCTTTTGTCTTTTAAATGAACCTGAGGTTGTTACAATCACAGGAACCGTGGACAAAAGGAGAAAAACACATTTTTATTGAATGTTGTGTCAGAGTTTCAGACCACTTTAATATTGTACCTTTTTTCTTCTCACACAACAAACAAACAATCCAGGTGCTCGCAGCACACTTTCTGCAGATTACAGCTTCCTGAGACTTTAACGACACAATCAATTTAGGCAAATGCCTGGGACGACATTTCTCCCGCAAAGCTGCGCGCTAATCCTCCAAATCAAATTTAGAGCTTGGCAGAAGCTCTTTGTCCTGTGCCAAGATCTCATTTGATGCAAGCACACTTATAAAGGTGAGCGGGGAGCACGGCCCGCCATCAGCGGGAAACGTTAACGCCCGATATCTGAGGGTCTACAAGGCAGGGGTGAAAGTGGAATATTTAAATACGTAAGCAGCAATGGGCAGTGCAGCTTATCAGTCTCCACTGCAATGAGCGCTGCATATCGCTGAAAAGTGTCATCCAATGAGTTGCTATGGGTTACCTTTTACACTTTGGCCAGGAGCACAATGCAGAATTGCATGCTTTGTTTTTTTAAGCATGCACTCAAAAGACGCATGCAATTCTGCAACGTGTGCTCCCAGCCTTTCTGATGTGTTAAAAAAAAAGTCTATAGGTGGCCAAACATCACACACTTAAAGGGACACTTAAGTCAAAACAAAAAAAATGAGTTTTACTCACCTGGAGCTTCCAATAGCCCCCTGCAGCTGTCCGTTGCCCTCGCCATCTCCCTCCGATCCTCCTGGCCCCGCCGGCAGCAACTTCCTGTTTCGGTGACAGGAGCTGACAGGCTGGGGACACGAGTGATTCTTCGCGTTCCTGGCCACAATAGCGCCATCTATGCTGCTATAGCATATATCATATACCATATAGCAGCATAGAGGGTGCTATTGTGTCTGGGAACGCGAAGAATCACTCGCGTCCCCAGCCTGTCAGCTCCGGTCACCGAAACAGGAATGGCTGCTGGTGGGGCCAGGAGGATCGGAGGGAGATGGCGAGGGCACCGGACAGCTGCAGGGGGCTATTGGAAGCCCTAGGTGAGTAAAACTCATTTTTTTGTTTGACTTAAGTGTCCCTTTAAATATCTTTTCAATTCAAGCATTGCAATCAATTTTTCTAGCCGATTTCACAAATCTGACCAATGTACCATACACCAATGTCTATTTTTACCCAATTATGAAAACAATGGATTGAAAACTCAGAAAAAAAATTTTCTGGGGTTTGTACAGTAAGTAATTGTCAATCTATCCTACAATTTTCATAAAAATTTATCAGAAAAATCCAATGCTCCTGATCATCTTTTATTGAATAAAAAAGGGGAAATTCAATCAGATTCCTCAAATGAACATACAGAAAAGCTTTCCATTTTTCTGTACAACTGATCGACTCGCTATAAAATTAGATCATTTTATTGTATGGTGTGTGGCTGACTTAACGCAGGGTTCAGGCTTGGCCAAGTTTGCATGCCTTTTTCCTGATTGGGAAATGCAAGCCAACGCACCCAATGTAAATCAGTCAATCACATTGTTTTGCTTGCATTGCGTGCACGATTCAAATGCAAATAGCCAGCGGCAATTTTTCAGTCATTGCACCCTTTTCCCCCCATAAATTCAATTAAGCTGTTGTGAATAGTCTCAATGATAGTCTATGGAAACAGACTACATCCGTTCTCACCAGTACCTTCAGGCTGCTTTCACAGTGGGACGTTACAGGCGCACGTTAGAGCAGCCTGTAACGCAGCCCAACTCACAGCAATGAAAAATCAATGGGCTTTTCACAGTGCCCATGTTGCGTTGGAGTATAACGCTGCACGGTAAATGAAAGTGCAGCATGCTGTGCGTTATACTCGTATGTGGCTGCGTTCGGATGTTTGCACATTCTAAGTACTGTTCGTTGTTTTTAAATTTGACATATGTGCCGTTTTCGTCCGATAGTATGTGTCAAAAAGTACGCATCACGGACACATGGAGAGAAGCATAACGCGGCTCTATATAACGTCCAACTTCAAAGCTAACAAGTGTTGCCTTAGGGGCACGTTATGCGACCTTAACGTCGCATCTAACGCAATGTCTTGGTGTGAAAGAGCCCTCAATGGAAAAATGAACATGACAAATACAGTTTGTGCGTTTGTGCTCTGTTCACGCTACGGCCCGGGCAAAGCATACGCACCCCCATATTGTCACAAGGAAAGGAAAAAGTCCAGAGCCCCCCCCCCCCCCAGTACTGCACTGCAGGAAATAACATCAGGTCACCCTTGCTATTCGGTGAAAACGCTAATGCAATCTGCTGACACCAAAAACATGGATTACTTGACACAGCAGATCAGATTTAAAGAGAACCCGAGGTGGGTTTGAAGAATATTATCTGCATACAGAGGCTGGATCTGCCTATACAGCCCAGCCTCTGTTGCTATCCCAAACCCCACTAAGGTCCCCCTGCACTCTGCAATCCCTCATAAATCACAGCCACGCTGCTGACAAACAGCTTGTCAGAGCTGGCTGTGTTTATCTCTATAGTGTCAGTCTGCTGCTCTCCCCGCCTCCTGCAGAACTCCAGTCCCCGCCTGCATCCCTTCCCTCCCTGCTGATTGGAGGGAAGGGACGGGGGCAGGGACTGGAGCTATGCAGGAGGTGGCGGAGCAGCTGAGACTGACACTACAGATGTAAACACAGCCTCACAGCATGGCTGTGATTTATGAGGGATTGCAGAGTGCAGGGGGACCTTAGTGGGGTTTGGGATAGCAACAGAGGCTGAGCTGTATAGGCAGATCCAGCCTCTGTATGCATATAACATTCCTTAAGAAAACTTGTAGGATAAAAAGAGAGAGACATTTGGATACCTCGGTCGAGAGGATCCTCCAGAGGTTTCCTATGTCCCGTTCCGCCGCAAGCCATACAAGCGCCGGGACCCCCAAGGCTCATGGCCACGCCCTGTATGTAAATCAGTGCGGCTGCGCAGAAAGTTTCCTTTAAATGTACATGGGATCTGCTCTCCCTTTACCCCTTGCCAATGCGGTCTACAGTGAGCCCAGCCAATGGCTGCCTTATCTCCTGCCACAGTACAGTATAATATGAGAGATCTCTGGGCAGCCGCAACAAAGGGGCAGCACAGTGGCTAAGTGGTTAGCATGTCTGCATTTCACCGCTTTCAGGCTAAAATGTCACACAGAACGCCACCCATACAGACTTTAAAGAGGAACTGTGACCAAGGATTGAACTTCATCCCAATCAGTAGCGGATACCTCCTTTCCCATGAGAAATATTTACCTTTTCTCAAACAGACCATCAGGGGAATCTGTATGGCTGATATTGTGGTGAAACCCCTCCCACAGTGTGATGTCAGCACCAAGGTTCCGACAGTTTCCTGTCTGTGAACTTTGTTGCATTGTGGGAAAGAACAGCTTTTACCAACTGCCAATCAAGCAATATCTCCCACTGTGCATAGAACTCTCAGTAACAAACATTCCGTACAGATCATCTGGCAGAACTAAAGATGTCACCACCAGTGATACATTTCAGGATGTAAATCAGGGAGAGGAAAGATTTTACAATGGCCAAACACTGACTAAATAATCCTGTAATGTGTATTGTAAAAAAAAAAAAAACAGTTTTATTCATTAGGTTATTTTCACTATAGTTCTTCTTTAACCTCCTGGGCGATAATCCTGAGCTGAGCTCGGGGTAAGTCGCGCAGGAGGAGTTCACAGATTTGCATAATTTTTTTTTGTTACACGCAGCTAGCACTTTGCTAGCTGCGTGTAACTTCCGATCGCCGCCGCTCGCCGCCGCGCAGCCCGGCCAATCAGTGCCAGGCAGCGCTGAGGGGTGGATCGGGACTCCCTCTGACGTCACGATGTCCATGACGTCGGTGACGTCATCCCGCCCGGTCGCCATGGCGACCGGGGAAGCCCAGCAGGAAATCCCGTTCTCAACGGGATTTCCTGCATACTCTGATCGCCGAAGGCGGGGGGATGCCGCTGCGATGTGGCTATCATGTAGCGAGCCCTGGGATTGCTACATGATTTAAAAAAATAAAAAAATTTTAAAAAAAAGTGCTGCGCCCCCTCCTGGGCGATCTAATTGTATCGCCCAGAGGGTTAACTGTGTTTGCATGAATATCTTTCCAGGCACTCCAGTCTCCGCCCACATCCCAAAAACAAACTGGGATAGTAACAGATTTCCTGTTACTGGCCCTAGGCCATGGTAGGAGAAATAATCATCTCCAACCTTATATAGGGACAATGACCTGATCAGCGCAATCTACAAGGCACTGCAAAACATGAGTCAGCGCTATAAAAATGACTATCAGTAATAAAAAGGATAATAAAAAAAATCTCAAACAGGAAAGTGGAGCGGGTTGCAGAAAACAAAGCAAACACCAGATCTTATTACCGCTCTTTATACTGTAGCGGTTTGAAAAACAAAAGTGCATGGAAGTGAATGAGATACCTTCCTCCCTATCCTGCATCCTGATAAACCATACTATAATACCTGCCATGCTTTGCATGTATATATGCTACTCTATTACCTAAGCATAAAACTACCTTCTTATCACTAGAGAGTGCCTTCTAGTGGCCTGAGGAAGCAACAGCTGGAGAAACTATCATCAGAATCCATGGCCAGCCTCAGACGAGCTACATCTCTATTCACTTAAAGAGGACCTGAACTCTTGCATAGCACCCAATGAAAAGTCTTTAATCCACATATAGTTGGAGAAGAAAGCCACTGCTCTGTGTTCTGCGGTTGTTTAGCCAGATCAAAGTTTCAAATTAGTTTTTATTGTTGAGATTTCCCATAACACTTCTGCCCCTTTCCCAAGATTACTACGAGAGAGCCAAGCCAATTTCCCAATGACACACCTGGTCTACGTCAAAGGAACGGAGATGAAAATAAACTGTTGAGATAAACAATTGTTCCGCCTAAGTCACCAGGTTTACAGAGCCGCTAGTGGGACCACGGAGGGGACCCAGAGGACGCTGAGGGACCTCGGTGGCTACGGGGGGCCGGAGGAAGCCTTAAAGTCCAGATTTCCTTTTTACCTCTGCTCAGGGTCCCGTTAAAGTGAACCAGAGACGAAGCACCCTCCTGTATTTTACCATATATATCAGTGGGAACATTAGAGAAAACACCAACCCTGCTCTCTCTTTCATTCTTCACTGCTCAGCCTGCTTCTTATCAGCTCTGATAAAATCCCTGACTGAGCATTCAGTCTGGCTTTGCTCAGGAATCATTATAGCTGAGTATGTCTTCTCTGATGTTTTTTCAAGCCCAAGCCTGCCCCCTTCTGGCTCTGCTATAATGACTCAGCTATAATGATTCCTGAACAAAGCCAGACTGAATGCTCAGTCTGGGATTTTATCAGGGCTGATTAGAAACAAGCTGTGCAGTGAAGAATGAAACAGAGAGCAGGGTAGGAGTTTTCTCTAATGTTCCCACTGATCTATATGGTAAAATACATGAGGGTGCTTCGTCTCTGGTTCACTTTAGCTCAGGCAGAAAAATAAAAAAGGGAACACAGCCTGGTTATTTGTAGGATAAGCACAGTACCTACACATGTAGAGTTCATGTCATGTCACCTTGGGTATCTTTTTAAGGTGCCCATTAACAGTACAATCTCATGATCGATCAGATCATGCTAGAGTAGTGTGGCCGATTAAGGATAAATGATCGTTCAATGAATCGATCGTTTCGTCAATCCGAATTTCGGAACAATTCTTTTGATCTGATCAGATTGCTTATCATTTTCCCCTCCGTTTAAGAAACTGTACTGTTAAAGCGGAGGTGAACTCGGAACTTCATCTCTGCTGTAAAAGATAAGCGACATCATAATAACCTCTAAAGAAAAAACATTTCTTTGTTACAGCTGATACAAATCCTGCAATAAATCTGCAGCGTGTCTACTTCCTGCTTTCATGGAAGCAGACATAGGGTTAACATCCTGTGTTTACAAATTAGCTGCTCTGCCGTGGTAATCAGCTGACACAGAGGAGAGATCAAATTACACTTGATTAGACACAGATGAGGGGGAATTAGACAGGCTAAACTCTCTAAATACATACAGGGTGCATTTCTCTATGTTTTCCTTCTTCCCTGTGCAAGAGGTCAGGTCCACTTTAATGGACACATTAAAGTGTACCAGAGATGACATGTGACATGGTGAGATAGACATGTGTATATACAGTGGCAAGTATACAGACACTTGTGCTGTGCTCCTTTTCTTTGTTCCCTGCCTGAAAGAGTTTATAATTAGCTATGGATCTGACAGTGTTTTTCCAGTCAGGACTGAGGCTCCCTGCATGCGAATCTGATTCCGATTTTTAATCGTTTTTTTACATGCAATTCCAATTTTTATTCGTTACTGCATGCAGCATTTTTTCTATTTATAGCATTCAGGGAAAATCGGATTTTGAAAAGCGGAATCGGAATCGCAAATTGGATTTGTAGTGTGCAGGGAGCCTCAGTCGGCTCACTGATAACAAATTACAGCTATAAAACCCTTTCCTAAGCAGATACCTGGGCTTCTGACTGTGAGGGGAAAAGATAAATAGGGTCAATAATTCATGTAATTTTCACTCTGGGACTCTTGAGAAACTGCAATTGAGCAAAAACTATGAAACATTAATTCTGCTTTGTAAAGGTTTATACATAAAATAAAACCTTGAGACATCTAAAAGAGTCATTTTAGGAGTAGAAGGACAGATCCAATTGTTCTCAGCTTATTTTCATCTCTGGTTCACTTGAAGGATCATTCAAATGCGGGGTCGCACCGTCGTCTTGTTTACTATTGGCTAGTAGGGATGCTCATTCGGATTCCGCGGAAATGCAATTTCCGAAATTCTGATCGGAAATTGCATTTCCGCATCGGAATGCGGAAATCGGTAATGCAAGTGCGTTAGGCGGATTTCCGCCGGAAATCGCGGAAATTGCGTCCGACTTTAACATCGAATTTCTCAAAAACTATAAGGTCTTTTTGAAAACTTTTTTTTGCATCTTGTTCAGGAGATTCTGTTTAATAAACCCTGATTTGGTGTTTCTAGGACTTACGGGGGCTTTGCTATTAACCGCTAAAGTCGGCGAATTTTTACTCTAATGTAAAATGCAGAAAATCTGCATCTGCCTATTTTCTGCATTTACATTACAGTAAAAATCCGCCGACTTTAGCGGTTAATAGCAAAGCCCCTGTAAGTCCTAGAAACACCAAATTTTCAAGGTTTATTAACCTCCTTAGCGGTAACCCCGTGTGTGACACGGGGTAAGCCGCCGGAGGGTGCCGCTCAGGCCCTGCTGGGCCGATTCACATAATTTTTTTTTTGCTGGACGCAGCTAGCACTTTGCTAGCTGCGCCAGCACCCCGATCACCGCCGCCGCGCGCCCGATCGCCGCTATCCGGTGCGGCGCGTGGCCCCCCCCCCCAGACCCCTGCGCTGCCTGGCCAATCAGTGCCAGGCAGCGCCAAGGGGTGGATCGGGTCTCCCAATGACGTCCCGACGTCGCTGACGTCATTCCGCCCCGTCGCCATGGCGACGTCGGAAGCCCTCCAGGAAATCCCGTTCTTTGAACGGGATTTCCTGATCGCCTATCGCCGGAGGCGATCGGCGGGGCTGGGGGGATTCCGCTGAGCAGCGGCTATCATGTAGCGAGCCCTCGGCTCGCTACATGATTTAAAAAAATAAATAAATAAATAAAAACTGCTGCGCTGCCCCCTGGCGGTATTTTTCATACCGCCAAGGGGGTTAAACAGAATCTCCCGAACAAGATGCAAAAAAAAGTTTTCAAAAAGACCTTATAGTTTTTGAGAAAATCGATGTTAAAGTCGGGCGGAATTTCCGCGATTTCCGGCGGAAATTCCGCATTGGAATGCGGAAATTGGTAGCGGAAAGCAGAATCGGTATTTGGCAATGGCGGAATGCGGATTTACAGCGGAATCGGAAATTGGCATTCCGACCATCCCTATTGGCTAGGGCTGCATTCTTTCCTTGGAAGCGGAGAGAAACCCTACTAGCAAGCTCACAACAACTTAGTTGGAGTTCACCTTTAAAAGCCAAACAAAGCCTCTGGAAGGTGCAGACTGAACCAGAGTCAGGAATTACACAACGAGCCAGTGACAGAAGCAATAAAACATACTCTACCTTGTAACAGAACATGGCATTGGGCGAGACCCGTCCCGGACTGCGGTGATCGGACCCAGCCTGGTCTATGCTACCGGCTTCCAGGTGACTTGTGATCGCCTGGCTTATGTGATTTGCTGCAGGGCTGAGAATTATGTGCGCAAATCCTGTTACACTGTGATAATCTTAAAGCAGACGCGCTCCGTTCACACTGCGAACTATAACGAGACTATCCAGAGAGTGGGAAAAGTCAAGCGATTATGTGCAATGAAAAGGCCAAAGAAGATTAGCTGGTGTATGACAGACACAAGGGATCATTCTGGATCATTTGTGAACCGTTCTTATAGCTGACAGGAGGTGGGGATGACAATTCCCACGCTTTCACCTTTATCTTGCCAGTGGCGGAGCAGGGTGCTGCACCGGCTATGACAATGTCGGGTAAAAGGGCTGTGATCAGTAAAGAGGGCAGGGCAGTGGCGGAGCAGGGATCTGCACTGGCTATGACAGTGTCAGATAAAAGGGCTATGGATTAGCAAAGAGGGCTTGGGCAATAGCGGAGAAAGGTTCTGCACAGGCTATGACAGTGTCAGATAAAAGGGCTGAGGCTCAGCAAAGAGGGCAGGGGAGTGGCGGAGCAGGGATCTGCACCGGCTATGACAGTGTCAGATAAAAGGGCTGTGGCTCAGCAAAGAGGGCAGGGGAGTGGCGGAGCAGGGATCTGCACCGGCTATGACAGTGTCAGATAAAAAGGCTGTGGCTCAGCAAAGAGGGCAGGGGAGTGGCGGAGCAGGGTTCTGCACCGGCTATGACGGTGTCAGATAAAAGGGTTGTGGCTCAGCAAAGAGGGCAGGTGAGTGGCAGAGCAGGGTTCTGCACAGGCTATGCAGTGTCAGATAAAAGGGCTGAGGCTCAGCAAAGATGGCAGGGGAGTGGCAGAGCAGGGATCTGCACTGGCTATGACAGTGTTAGATAAAAGGGATGTGGCTCAGCAAAGAGGACAGGGGAGTGGCAGAGCAGGGATCTGCACCGGCTATGACAGTGTCAGATAAAAGGGTTGTGGCTCAGCAAAGAGGACAGGGGAGTGGCAGAGCAGGGATCTGCACCGGCTATGACAGTGTCAGATAAAAGGGCTGTGGCTCAGCAAAGAGGGCAGGGGAGTGGCAGAGCTGGGTTCTGCACCGGCTATGACAGTGTCAGATAAAAGGGATGTGGCTCAGCAAAGAGGGCAGGGGAGTGGCAGAGCAAGGATCTGCACCGGCTATGCAGTGTCAGATAAAAGGGCTGTGGCTCAGCAAAGAGGGCAGGGGAGTGGCAGAGCTGGGTTCTGCACCGGCTATGACAGTGTCAGATAAAAGGGCTGCGGCTCAGCAAAGAGGGCAGGGGAGTGGCAGAGCAGGGATCTGCACTGGCTATGACAGTGTCAGATAAAAGGGCTGTGATCAGTAAAGAGGGCAGGGCAGTGGCAGAGCAGGGTTCTGCACCGGCTATGACAGTGTCAGATAAAAGGGCTGCGGCTCAGCAAAGATAGCAGGGCTCCATGTCTGCATACAGGGTGCATTTCTCTAGGTTTTCCTTCTGTCATGTGCAAGAGTTCAGGTCACCTTTAAAATGGTTGTTCAGGAAATGCTTTTGAAAACAAAGAAAACCCTTAGAATCCCCCATGAGGAGATGGACTAGTTCAAACCTGTCTATTCTGTCAGATTTTTAACTGCTTACTTCTTTTTTTGCTTGAGTGGTCCTTTAAGACTGACTGGGAAGGGGGGGGGGGGGGGGGGGGAATTAAAATTAAATTAAAGGGTGCGATCATGCCAAATTGGGAAGGGGGGGGGGGGGGGGGTTCGCACATCCTTATAAGTTTGCCTCATGCAGCAAAAAGCCTTGAACCAGCCCAGGCATTTCCCACAAAAGCCCGCGGTGGAAATGCGCCTGCTCCGGACTCTAGCCTGACACTAAACACCATACACTGAACTAGAAAGCTGCTCCTGTGTGGACAAATCACAGACAAATCATTCCATCCCCCAGCTTGTGTATCATGACTCTACAAGCAAGGAGAGGGAGAGGCCAGAGGGCCTGCAATCAGGAGGGATACAGGTTTTTTTGCAAAAGGGTCATCCAGATCCATTAATTACAAGGGATCTTGCAAGGATTGTGAGGTATTTATGGCAAATAGATAAGCCCCTTGGTTTACTTAACATCTTAACATCAGGAAACATTTTACCTCAGGCAAACCTAAAGTTAACTCTTCTGTCTTTAAGTTAACTCTCCAATCCTTAAAATGACTCCAGAGTTAAAGACAGGCTGTTAATTAACTGCATGTGAAAATAACTACAGAGGAGGTAAATTAACTACGGAGGAGGTAACTTAAGGAATGAAGAGATAAGATAACTCTCTCACTGTGTGGAGGTAAGTTTTCTCTTGCCTTATTATCTCCAGCATGATCTTAGTGAATTGAGGCCATTGTGCCACAGCAGCCAGCTATCAGTGTTCATCTGCAGTCACAGGAAACCATCAATGTACCAAGGACTGTTTATAGGCAGGGAAATGAAAGGTTTTCTCCCAGAGAATCCAGCTTAACAAACAAGAGTACAGAACAGTGCGTAATTCACAGACCAGACATGTCCTTGAAAATATGTAGACATGGCAAATAATCAGACTGACTCTATTGTGCTGGAACACATCAGAACAGAGCATCAAAACAAACTCCATACTTTATTAGCCTAAAGTAAACCTGTGCTGGCACAATATGTGCACTGGCTGGATGGTGTACTGGTTGAGGGCTCTGCCTCTGACATAGGAGACAAAGGTATGAATCTTGGCTCTTCTTGTTCAGTACGCCAGCATCTATTCAGTAAGGAGTCCATGGGCTAGACTCCCTAACACTGCTACTGCCTACTGAGCGCACTCCAGTGGCTCCAGTTCAAGCGTTCTTAGAGTCCGCCAGGACAAAAGCGCAAAATAAATGTTATTTGTCTGTCTTTTGTGTAACCTTTCTCGCTGAGGGTCGGTTCACTAGATATGGTTAGAAAGGTGTCAGTGCACAGGGCCGTGACCTTCACCACTTTATCCACAAGTCAGTAGATATACGTCATCTGTGACTTCATCTAAGCCACGAGTCAGTAGATATACGTCTTGTAGCAGATGCAGTGCTGCGCAGGATTGGGCTTGCTCCTGTTCACATTTCTGGCACTATCTGATGCAGCACTAATTGGTGAACGGGAATATATGTTTCCTGAGCTAATGAGATTGATTTTTACTATTAAAAATACTTATATTTTCTCATTTCATAGTGAAAAATACACTCTGTAGCATTATTTCAGAATCAAATATCTTCACCATAAATTGTGACCGGAACATAATCTAAGTTTTGTGATAAGCAGTAAGGCCTAGTGCACACCAGAGCGGTTCTGCTGCGGTTTGCGATCCGCTTGCGGGTGCGGATCCGCTAGGGTAATGTATTTCAATGGGCTGGTGCACACCAGAGCGGGAGGCGTTTTGCAGAAACGCATACTCCCGGGCTGCTGCAGATTTTGGATTGCGGAGGCGTTTCTGCCTCAATGTTAAGTATAGGAAAAACGCAAACCGCTCTGAAAAACGGCACTTCAGAGCGGTTTGCCAGGCGTTTTTTGTTACAGTAGCTGTTCAGTAACAGCTTTACTGTAACAATACATGAAATCTACTACACCAAAAACGCTTCACAAAACCGCAAAATGCTAGCTGAAACGCTACAGAAAAAGAAGAAAAAGCGTTTCAAAATCTGCTACGGTAGCATTTTGCGGATCTGCTAGCGGTTTTCGATGTGCACCAGGCCTTAGAATAGCCAAACAAAATTTGTGTTTTTTATCTACAGTAGCACTTTTTATTTTTAAACTGGAATTGGTAAAACTGAGAAATAATGAGTTTTTTCTATTTCCTCCTTTGTTTTCCCATTAAAATTCATAGAAAACAGAATTGTTCGATGGAAAAAAAAATGGCATACAATGAAAGCCTAGTTTGTCTTGAAAAAAACAATATATATTTAATTTCTATGTCGTAAGTAGGGATAAAGTTATTTCTGATTACCGTAAATAAGGACATAGCTAAACTGTCAAAACTGCTCTGGTCCATAAGTGGGAAAAAATGTCTGAGTGCGAAGTGGTTAAAGGGAACCAGAGATGTCCCATTGCTGAAAAATTGAAAAAGATTCTATACATACCTGGGGCTTCCTCCAGCCCCATACGCGCTGATCGATCCCACGCCGCCGTCCACCCCTGCCCGCAACTACGAGAACGCGCTCCTGTCGCCGACGTCATCGGAGCCAGCTACGCAGGAGAAGTGCGCCCTGCCGCCCTCTACGTATCTCTCCATACACTGCTGAGAGATACGCAAAGAGCGCACCTCTGCTACGCTTAGACTGGCTTAGACTTATGCTTCATACACACTTGAGATAAAAGTCTTTGGAAAAGGCAAGATCACAGACCAATTTTACCCCATTCCATGTAGTATGAGAGCCATACTCTACACAGTCTATTCTATGGAGCTGAACTCCCCATCAGATAAAATCTTTGCAGGATGCTGCAAACAAAGATGCCCGTACACACTCAAAAGATTATCTGCAAAAGATCTGTTCCTGCAAAATGCATTCATAGTCTATGAGATCTGCAGATCTCATACACACCTTGTTTAACAGACATTCATCTGCAGATCAGATCCACCAGGATGGATTTTCAGATCTGCAGATGATTGCCAGATATGCAGATGAAGTCTGTTAAACAAGGTGTGTGTGATGATCTGCAGATATCATAGACTATGAATGCATTTTGCAGGAATGGATCATTTGCAGGAACAGATCTTTTGCGGATAATGATCTTTTGAGTGTGTACGGGCATCTTTGTGTGCAGCATCCTGCAAAGATTTTATTTGATGGGGAGTGCAGCTCCATAGAATAGACTGTGTAGGTGTGGCTCTCATACTACATGGAAGATGGTAAAATTGGTCTGTGATCTTGCCTTTTCCAAAGACTTTTATCTCAAGTGTGTATGAAGCACAAGACTGACGGAACAGTGGGGAGCCGGTTCTCGTAGCTGCGGGCAGAGGAGGACAGCGGCATGGGATCGATCAGCCCGTATGGGGCTGGAGGAAGCCCCAGGTATGTCTAAAATCTTTATTTTTTGATCTCTGGTTCCCATACATTCTAAAGAAGCAAAAAAGCTGGGCAGGCACATCCAATGCAAACATTTGTTTATTACTACCCTTCCCACGGCTTGTACCTCTCTCCTATAACAGTACTGTAGCCTGTTTGGAATTTTTACTATTTAGGAAGATAATAAACTCATTTTTGCATTGGATGTGTGTGCCCAGCTTTTTTGCTTCTTTTGAATGAGGGTCGGTTCACACCCCAGAGGACCCAACCAGACTGGGCAGCGTATCTGATGATATCCAATGTGCTGCATCCACTCAGGTGTTTAGGCGCCCATCTTAACTACTTAAAGTGAACCTGAACTGAGTAAAATTATTAAAAATAAACAGATGATGTAGCTACAAATGAACATTACATACTAACCTTACCATCAGTTCCTCTCAGAAGCTCACCGTTTTCTTCTTATAGTGATCCCTCCCAGTTCTGACAATATCTTGTCAGAACTGAAATATACCAGTTGCTGTCAGTTATACATCAACTGCTGTCAGTTATTGAATGTGCTAGGTAATGTCCATGTTTCTCCATGGCTCAAGTGGGAGATATTACAGTTTAACAGTTTGCTGACCAGGAAGTTATGGAGTAATGGCCATTTTCAAAATGGAGGACGGAGAATTCCATTGATCACAGTGGACAAATGGGACGCAGGAGAGGAGAAAGAGATTGATGAGCAGACTGCATGGGAGGTAAGTATGACCTGTGTATGTTAATTTAAAAAACTTTTATTTTCAGTTCAGGTTCTGTTTTAACCTTCCTGGCGGTACAATAAATCCGCCAGGGAGCAGCGCAGCACTTTTTTTTAATTTATTTTTTTTAAAAGCATGTAGCTAGCCTAACGCTAGCTACATGCTTCCCCCCTCCCTTCACTAGCCCTCCCACCCCTCCGATCGCCCCCAGGCTTTTATCCTGCAGGGAATCCCGTTCTGAACGGGATTCCCTGTTTGGGCTTCCCCATCGCCATGGCAACGATCGCGATGACGTTACTGACGTCGTGACGTCATCGGGTGTTCCGATCCACCCCTCAGCGCTGCCTGGCACTGATTGGTCAGGCAGCGTAAGGGGTCTGGGGGGGGCGGCGCGGCGGATAGCGGCGAATCGACGGGTAGCTGCGTGTTTGAGAAAAAATATGTAAATCGGCCCAGCAGGGCCTGAGCAGCACCCTCCGGCGGCTTACCCCATGTCACACACGGGGTTACCGCCAAGGAGGTTAAGGACCAGGGTGATTGAAATCTACGCCGTTTTGGTGGTTACCTGGCTGGCAGGGCGTAGATATCAATCACCGCGGCAACGCACATCTGCCATTTTCATCACTCCCCGCAAAGCTCGCCGCTGAATCCCCACGGTATCCTGTCGTAGCTCACTCGCCCTGTCAGTCTCTATGACTGCAGAGCCCTGTGAGCCGGTCAGGAGACTGGCTGTGTCTATCAATGTAAGCAACTCCCATAGGCCTACATTGATACACACGGTCAGGAGCCAATAAAAGCGGCTCCTGACCCGGCTCACATGACTCTGCCGTCATAGAGACGCCAGAGTGGATGTCCCGAGGATCACGGCATGCGGCAGTGACGGTGATTGCGGCGAGTATGTGCGGCGATTCGTCAGGATTCCTTTGTTATTGTACCAGTGGTCTCTGGTCCTTAAGGGGGCAGAGACCGCTGGTACTTAAGTGGTTATCAATGGAAGAGAGGGCGCTGGGGCCGTCTGCTACACAAACCGCGGCCACAAATAGAGGGTGCAAGGGCGGGGCAATTAGGGTTAGGCATTATTAGTAGAGGGTTTGCTAGGGTCAGACATCAGTGGCACTGCACTGTGGTGCCCATTGTGAATGTCTGCGTTTGCACTATCGGTGGATAGCGTAACTCATATAGGATATAAAGATCAAGCTTCATAAAACACACACACACACAGAAATCGCATGTAAAATTGCATCAAAATAAAAAATCTGAATTGCATGTGGTATATAAAAGGCCTAAAGCACAGCTAGTGGGCCTTATGCCTGGTAAGAGTGGCACAATTTCCCGTCAGATTGACAGTCGAATCGATAATTTCCGACAGGTCCAATCTGATTTCCGATCATTTTACTGATCGATTATCCAATCACTTCTACTAACTGAAATCAGGTGGAAGCTGTCAGAAATTATCGATTCGACCATCAATCTGGTGGGAAATTGCATTGTGTATACCAAACATTAGAGCACTTTTATACTACACGCGATTCCAATTTTGATGAAATTCCAATGTTGATTTTTGACGCAATTAAAAAAAGTCCTGCTCCCGAAAGGGCCCTCCCTCAACTGCAGTATTAGCTCTCTATTGGTCCTGTACTCATAATAATCACTTCTATAGATACTTTGAATAGTAGTAATTATTAACAAGCTGTTCCCCATCCCCTTCTTACACCTCTGACCCTACAGCTGCCATTGGTAGGTTTTGGTGCCCCGTATCAATTGTTATGTATAGAGTGCTTGGGGGGCCCCATTGTAAAACTTGCATCGGGGCCCACAGCTCCTTAGCTACGCCACTGGAGGCTTACAATCTAAAGGGTGGAGGAAATGTGATGCAGAATGACTGAGACTGGACCTGCGGTGTGAACGTGTTCTGGTAGCACATTACTGGGCCTCTCTGACCTGCAGCTGAGTCAGTGTAAGCAGATCTCCTTCCCCTCTGCCACGCAGGGTGAAGATTAGGCCTGTGGAATGCAGCTCAGGCAGGTTTCACTCTCAGTGCACACTGACACTTTACTTGTGCAAACACAGAAATATTACAGAGTGTGAGCCTGATAGGAAGTCACTGTTTCCAAACACACAAGAGTATCCCAGAAAAAGCACCACTCAGCTAGTAAAAATGATCAATCTTTATTGAGAAAGCTACAGAAAACAATAGGAACAGGAAATAGTGTACTGATGAGGACCAAAAGCCTGAAACAGGCTGTCTACATGTGGGGTTGGTGTGGCTGTGTAATATTTAAATCTATAAGCTTGCTATACACCAGCGGTTCTGAATGTAAGCCTGGCTTACAGGGGCGAAAAGAGATAATTTGCATATTCAGTAGTGGTGCATTGTGGGTAGCCACAAATGTTCACTTATAGCTGAATTATTGCAAATTTCCTTCTGTTTTAAGAAAGCAAATGTCACCAAGCATTGCTTATTAGTAGGAGGACTTTTCGGTCTCTTTTATCCCCCTTTTCCTAGTGGTTTGGGTCACCCCGAACACTCTGAGCCATTCATTTATAATTAATATGCAATTGAATATGTATGTTTGTATGGTGCTCTTCCAAGTTTAGTTTTTTAACCTGACATGCATTCAGGAACTCCAGTTTCTCCAGTTTCTCTGCCGTGACTCATTCATTCCACAGGGAGGGGTCCTGCATGGCTGTCGGCGTGCTGGGAGCTACAGCCAGCCACACAGCTGAGGTTATGGAAATGCATGCGGTCAGGGGGACAGATCCGTATGGTTCTGCTTTGCTGGTCACTATCACTGGTTATCTACGTAGATTTAGGCTGCTTACACACCAAGACGTTACAGGCGCACGTTAGTGCGCCTGTAATGCTCCCCCAACGCACAGCAATGTAACACAAGTGGGCTGTTCACACAGCCCACGTTGCGTTACATGTAACGCTGCACGTTCTGTGCAAAGTGCAGCATGCTACGGCGTTGGAGCGGCTATAGCCGCGTTAGACTGTTTGCACATGCGCAGTGGGGGGCGGAGGAGGCGGGGAGAGCCAGCTACAGTAGCCGCGCACATGGCTACTTAATATTCACTGCACTGGCGGGCGCTGATTGGCCGGCGGGACCACGTGATGCGGAGTGTCTCGCTCCGCATCACGTGGTCCCGCTGGCCAATCAGCGCCACACTGGGAGACATTATAGGACTCGAGCAGTACCATACGTTGTGTTAGGTGCACATTATGCGACCTTAACGTGCCACCTAATGCAACGTCTTGGTGTGCAAGAAGCCTAAAGCTTGCCATACACCGGCAGATCGGGTTTCCAAAAGATGGATCCTCTCTGATCGTCATCTGATTACTGCAGGGGCGTAACTAGATATCACTGGGCCCCCCTATGAAACTTTCTTCATCTGTCCCTCTTTCAGGACTGATGTACAGATCTGTGCACATATATATTTTTCGAACTGAAAAATGTGTTTACTGGACTCTAAACGTTATTCCCATCCTTTACATTGAAATACTGTATTTCTTATTTCCAAATGATAATATGAAGGAAAACGAACAAGGATAGAAAGGACCAGTGTGGTTTTAATTATAAAACACATTTTTCTTACGAAATCTTTATAGTACGCGTGACTAGGGCTGTGTGGTGGGTGTGGTTAGAGCTGTGGAGGGGTGTGTCCCTCTTTCTGGTCTCAAAAATTTGGGAGGTATGGCCTGAACTGGCCACTGCCAACATTGACCAAAATAAACGGTAATCACAGGTAACCGTTTTGCTAATACCGATCCAGAGACTGTGCTGGGTTTTTAGAACTACACTGAGAAAGCTATAAACTCAGTGTTTGCTTGTTTAGCGCCTCTTCCATGCCAGCGATCCTGAGGGTGGCTGCTGCCATTAGAGGCATCTGTGTTTTCCGGCCCATCTGTCGCTGAGCACCGGGCTGTCAGTAACACCGCCGCCTGTCTCCAGACACTCAGAGTTCCTGTCACGGTTTATCAGGAGCCAAGAATAGTACAGAATAAGCTATTCACACGGAGCGGAGCAGACAGGCAGCAACATCCACAGTTCACACGTCTGCTGAGCACTAAAGGGAGCCCGACAGGGGACAGAGCTCTGAGCTGACTGAAGCAAAGGACCAGCAGATAAAAATGCTTCTGTTTTGTTCCAAAAAGTGCAATAAGTACAAAATAGAAGAATATTTTTAATCAAAGAATCCATCCATGAGAAGAGGACTATTCAGAAAGCGAAGTACATCTTTTAGACAATTTAAAGGGAAACCGTAAACCCAGAATTGAACTTTATCCCAATCAGTAGCTGATGCCCCCTTTCCCATGAGAAAGCTTTACCTTTTCACAAACGGATCATCGGGAGCTCTGTATGGCTGATATTGCGGTGAAACCCCTCCCACAGTATGATGTCAGGACCATGGTGCTGACATCACACTGTGGGAGCCTTGTTGATTTGTGGGAAATAACCAACTGCCAAAAAAGCAAGCAGCAGCTACTTCCACAGACATCACCTGCCAGCAGTAAAAAGGTCACCATGTGATGTCAGAATGTAAATCAGGGAGAGGAAAGATTTTACAATGGGCAAACACTGACTACCGGTAAATCATTTATACATAATTATTGTACAAAAATTAAGCACTTTTGTTCATTACGTTATTTTCACTGGAGTTCCTCTTTAAAGGCAATAATGTCAACTTGTTTTGGATCTCGAGGACCCTTCTTCAGGCCTTTCTACATCTGAACAGCAAACACCGATAGTAACAAAGCAAGGAGTACATCACATCTGGACTAAAACAAAGCCAGGTAGCGCCACCATACAAAATGCCATAACAGGATACCACATGGGAGCAGAACAACTGGTGGCAAGGCAAAGGCATGCGGTACATTGTATTTATAGATGCCTGAAGAAGGGGCCTTGAGATACGAAACAAGTCAATGTCTCCATTAATTTATCTAAAAGATATACTGCACTTTCTGGATAGGCATCTTAATTGTTTTAAGATATTTTTGTACTTCTTGCACTTTTTGGAATATTAAAAATAAGCATCTTTATCTGCTGGTTTCCTGATACATTTTTTGACCTATCCATATCCTTGTATTCTATTGAGATGACTATCGGTGAAGTTGAACACCACTGAGAATAACTTTGGTTTTTGCCTCCCAATATACGCAATTAAAGAAAAGTACCCACATGGAGATGGATCTGGGATATGTAACTCACTCAGGCTCAGGATTACCGCTCTGAGCCGCGGATTTCTGTACCGAGTCTGACTCGAGATTACCGCTGAGGTGGTTAGATAACCTGCCACAATAATCACAAAAATGATTGTTCTTTGTGAAAAAAAAAGTCACCGGTTGCAAAAACAAGTCAGCTGAAAAATTGCATCGTGGATATGGACCTTGAGGTGTAAGATCTACAGCTGACATATCTCTCCTGGATTATGGTAACTAGTCAACGACCAGAAACAAGTATGCATCACAAGCTGCATGTCTGACATGGTCAATGACTCACTTTACATTGAAGTTAAAGGCAACCTAAACTGAGGGAGATGTGGATGTTTCCTTTTAAATAATACTAGTTGCTTGGCAGTCCTGCTGATCTCTTTGGCTGCAGTATTGGCCGAATCACACATGAAACAAGCATGCAGCTAATCCAGTCTGACTTCAGTCAGAGCACCTGATCTACATGCTTGTTCAGGGGCTGTGGCTAAAAGTATTAGAGACACAGGATCAACAGGAGAGTCAGGCAACTGGCATTATTTTAAAAGGAAAAGTCCATGTCCTTCTTAGTTTAGGTTCCCTTTAAGGGTAACAGCCCTGGAACATGAACCTTTATGCAGGGCTGAGGCATCAGAGTCGATGAGTCCAAGTAATTTTTTGGGTACCTGGAGTCGGAGGTTTTATAAACTGAGGAGTCGGATGATTTTTTTTAACTGAATTCCACAGCCCTGACTTTATGACAACAACAAACAATCTGATATCCGCATCCTGAAAGAACCTTACAAAAGTAAGCATTTCAAGACAATAGCAAACATAAGGCTAACTTCTATTGGTAACAACTATGCCTAGCAGGTAAGGGAGGGGGAAGGATTTATGAGCAGAGGGAATAACCACATCTAGCAGCACAATACCTTATGGCTTTGTTAGCTTGATGATATACGATGTGGCCATATCTGGGGCTTCTTCAGTGCCCCCATAACCTTCATGGTCCCCCAGCTTTGCCAGCCTTCCCTCTGTCTTGGTACTATATTCACTTTTCGATTGCACTCCCGCAGTGTTCTGGGCATGTGTGGTTTACAAACATTCATAACCACACATGCCCAGCACACTCCCATCTGAGGCTTTAGCACGCACAGAGAGTGGACAGAGCATCTTGGGATTCCTTGCTTGGCAGTTGTAATAAGCAGTTATTTCCCACAATGCAACGAGGTTCACAAAAAGCAAACTGTCAGGGCCTGGTTCCCGATATCACACTGTGTGAGGGGTTTCACCACAATATCAGCCACACAGAACCCCCCCCCCCCCCCCCCCCCGATGGTGTATTCGAGAAAAGGTGAAGATTTCTCATGGGAAAGGGGGTATCAGTTAGGCCCCTTTCACACTGCACGCGTTTCCAGCCGCGTTTTGGAAACGCGTGCAGGTGGCCGACACGCACGACATCAGACATTGCATAGAGTGCAATGTCTGATGTTCACACTGCATGCGTTCCGGACCTGTGCGGTCCGGGAACGCATGCTGCATGCATTTTTTGTAAAAACGCGTGGCTGTCCCATTCCCCTTTCAGTGATGGGATCAGCCACGCAACGCATACGAACGCGGATGGCGTGCGTTTGTACGCGTTGCGGTCCGCATGCATTGCGGTCCGCGTTCTGCAGTCTGAACGGGGCCTTACTGATTGGGATGAAGTACAATTCTTGGTTAAAGATCCTCTTTAACCACTTCCCTACTAATGGGTTTTTCCCCTTCTGGACCAGAGAAATTTTCACCTGTCAGCGCTCCTCCCATTAATTCGCTAATAACTTTATATAGCTACTTATCACAATGAAATTATCTACATTTTGTTTTTTTCACCACCCATTAGGTTTTCTTTGGGCGGTACATTTTTTTTATTCAAAATGCACTTTAATGGGAATAAAAAAGAAAAAAATGGAAAAGCAATCATTTTTCAATTTTCCGCCACACATTTTATTTGCTCACTTGTCCTGGTTATTGCAACATTTAAAATATTTCCCTAGTACAATGTATGGCGACATATTTTATTTGGAAATTAAGGTGTGGTTTTTTTTATTAAAAAAAAAAAAAAAAATTATGTAGTTGTAATTTTACTATTTGGCCACAAGAAGTCATCACGCATTTTTTTCCTGCCGCGTACTAACAGTACGCCAACAGGAGGTAATGGGTGCAAGTGTAACTTTGTTCATTACAATGACCGCAAGCATCTCATTAATGCAGGCAATCACTGACACCGGGCTTAGATTGATGAATGGGAACCCATTCACTGATCTCCGGGCTAACGGGCGGCGATGACAACGTGCATTTGCTGTGGCCATTAGCGGCAATAGACGAATATCCATGCCCCTGTGCGGGAGCTGAAGTCCTGTGTGTCGTAGCTATACTGCCGCTAACAGCATAACTGGTTAAGTTACACAGAGTAAAGTTCCTCTATGAAATGCTTGCACTGCAGGTTAGAGAATGGAAAGTGAACCGTGTTTGCTGTGAGCATCCTCTGCCCAGTCCTCCAGCTCCCACACGTCAGCAGGCTGGACCGGCTCCCCTGCTGATACAACACAACCTTTATTCAGCTCAGAGGCAGCAGCTCTGGAATGACTTTGAAGTAGCCAGGAGTTCCTGACTCACAGGTATTCTTAGCCACGTAAAGAGAAACTCCAGTGAAAATAATGTAATAACAAAGTGCTTCATTTTTACAATAATTATGTATAAATGATTTAGTCAGTGTTTGCCTATTGTAAACTCTTTCCTCTCCCTTATTCAATTCTGACATTTATCACATGGTGACATTTTTACTGCTGGCAGGTGATGTAGCTGCTGCATGCTTTCTTGGCAGTTGGAAACAGCTGTAAACAGCTATTTCCCACAAGGTTCACAGACCGGAAACTGCCAGGAGTACCACGGTCCTCAGAGTTTGTTGTGGGAGAGGTTTCACCACAATATCAGCCATACAGCGCCCCCTGATGGTCTGTTTGTGAAAAGGAATAGATTTCTCATGTAAAAGGGGGTATCAGCTACTGATTGGGATAAAGTTCAATTCTTGGTCAGAGTTTCTCTTTAAACAGCATGTGAAGCTCAGGATCTAGAACAAGGTTTGTCCTTTTCTAGGCTGAGTTGAACTTCATTAGGAGAAATACAAGAATAAGTCTTGCCTGTAAAACACATGCAACCAACCACACCATAAAATGCTGAACAGAGAGAACATCTGTCAGGGATTGTAAAAGTGGCCATAAAGACTTCTATTCTACTTACCTGGGGCTTCTTCTAACCCCCAGGTTGCCTTACTGGTCCCTCAGTGTTCTCCTGGTTTGCTCAGTCCTCGAGTCCCTACGCATTCGCAGTAGCCCACGATTCTGCGGCAGAGCAGACTAGGAGGCAGTGGAGTAAGTAAGGAGTTAGGGCCCCGATGTGAGTTTAACATCAGGCACCAAGCACTCTATTGTTGTGGAGTCCCAAAACCTACCAAGGACAGCTGCAGCGTCTGAGGGGTGTAATCAGAGTAAGGAAGTAGATTGTTAAAGCGGAATGAAACCCAGCATTTCTTCTTTGCTCTAATAGATTATTTACAGCATATTATATACAACTAGAACAGCATTCAAAGGGTTACACACAGGACTTAGAAGTTGCCAGCAAAGCTGGAGGCTTCCTGAAGTTGTAGATAATGTTATCTTGTGTTTAATTGTATCAAGTGAGAAATGTAAATAAACACTTCTCTGACACTGCCGACTCTGCTGAACAAAGTCAGACAATCAGAAAGCATTTCCGCTTACATTAAAACATGAATAAAGCAGTTATATATAAAATGCAATGTCAGCTTTCAGAGCAAAAAACTGTACTTTGGGAACGTATCATTTCTAAATGAATACTAATACTTGTGCACAAAAGCAAATATGATAAACGTATGGCATATAAAAAAGTAGGAAAACATGTTTTTATTGAATATTAGGTCAGGGTTTTATACACTTATATGCTTTAACCACTATGCAATGCACATAGAAGAGGTGATCATTGCCAGCATAGCACCAATGAAAAGCTTAGAAGATAGATGGGGGGTCCCTAGTGGGCGCCTCTGGGGCAGGGGACCCGGAGTGGTCGCAATCTCTGCATCCGTTATGGTTACGGCACTGTCGGGAGGATACAGAGGGACCTGTAAAGCTACGGGTGGCTGGAAGAACTCCAAAGCAAAATGCAGTTACATGCAGCCGAATGGCAGCATTTGGTAACGCCGTGCGTGCCAAGGCGCTACCAATTGCCACGGCAGAAAAAGTTTCTTGTCACATCTGAGGAAGGCAGCCGCCGTGCACAGATGCAATTCCGCAGGAGGGACCCTTCCCTGGCTTCAGCCCGCGGTGGAAATCAAGCCTGACAGACAGCTAGCCAGCGAGTTGGGTGCAGGTGACTCATGCTGCTGGCTCATGTTTTTGAACACTGAAGGAGCCGTTATGAGCTGCGCTAGGTGTGATAATGCAAATGAAGCAAGACCTCACCCTATAGGATACTTTTATTATATATTGTGTAGAGCTCCACTTTAAAGAGGAAAGTTACTGTGTAGCAGGGCTGTGGAGTCGGTCCAAAAATCCACCGACTCCGACTCCTCAGTTTAGGATTCCACCGACTCCGACTCCTCGACTCCGACTCCTCTAATTTGCATATTACAATTTTGTTGATTAAAAGTATGTAACGTGAAATTCGTCTCTTAACTGCCAACGCTTAGGAATTTTACAAGACAACTGAAGTGAGAAGGATATGTAGACTACTATATTTATTCCCTTTAGACTAAAACTAGTCCTTGGTAAGAGTACTTGTAAAAGGTACAAACCGGAACAAAGAACATCTATCAGGCCCTAGGCAATGTAACTGTGGGTGCATGTAAGAATGATGTGCAGGTATTCTGCAGGGGAATGAGGAGATTCTTCCTCTATTACACATTCTTCATGCACAATCTGAACAAGGTTTATGGGTGACAGACAACACCTCTGTGTTCAATGTGCACAGCATTCTCAGTGGATTCCCTGCAGCTCTGTGGGGAGTGCATATGTAGAGTATAGAACTACTGTGTAACAAAGTAAACCTGAGACAGATGAAATTAAAGTTTTATACATACCTGGGGCTTCCTCCAGCCGCCTTCAGGATAATCAGTCCCTCGTTGTCCTCCTCCACCACCTGGATCTTCTGCTATGAGTCCAGGTACATGAGCCAGTCGGGCGTAGTGCGCATGCACACACTCCGCCGCCAGGAGCATACTACACCTGTGCAGCACTATTGCGCAGGTGCAGAATGTTCCTGGCTGTGGGAGCGGCATGCGGCCAGACAGCGCTGACTGGCTGAATTACCAGGACTCATAGCAGAAGATCCGGGTGGTGGAGGACAGCGAGGGACTGATTAGCCTGAAGGGGGCTGGAGGAAGCCCCAAGTATGTATAAAACTATACTTTTCATCCGTCTCAGGTACCCTTTAATTTGTAGTCACCAAACCAAATTTTAACAACATATCAAATTATTTGATTTCATCAGCAAAGGGAGTGCATACATTTGCATAAATCAGCATCAGTGCAGAATTATTTCCATCTTATTGACCATCTCTATTAGTGACACGGCTACACATCAGGCTTTATTCTTACAGCATAGATGTTATTTAGTATATATAAGAGATTCCTGTGTACACATCATATATACTGTCACAATCGGATATGTATATCTGACCTTAAAAATACGGGGACTGCTTTATTGAAGCAGCACAAGTAACTAATTTTGATTGGTTTATTTCCTTTTTGTGGACTAAGCACAGCTATTACTGTATATATACTGTATATATACATTATTTTTAATTACTATCTGAGAAATAGAACATTTTATCATATTTTCTATTTTAATTACAGTTACAAATTCATTAGGAGTCGGAGTCGGTGCATTTTTTCCCGACTCCGACTCCAGGCACCCAAAATTGCCCGACTCCACGACTCCGACTCCACAGCCCTGCTGTGTAGAACTTATTATACAAAACTGCTATTTTTAAAATGTTAATTTTATAAATAATTTAATGTTCACTCACTTCAAAATCTTACCTCAATATACATGGTTACAATTATCAGTGATTGCAGCAGCTATACTGCTAGCAAGGTGAGTGAACAGGATCACCACATGATCTCCCAGAGTGCTGTGGGAGAGAAGGCTACATGACATCATAACCTAGGCCAAGCATCACTGGGAGGATGGGATTACATACCGATATATAATAAAGAGATATAAGAACTGCCACTGAAACCAGGAAAATTAAGGTACAAATGGTGTTCCTGAATAATTTAAAGGGGAACTGAAGAGAGAGGTATATGGAGGCTGCCATGTTTATTTCCTTTTAAGCAATACCAGTTGCCTGGCAGCCCTGCTGATCCTCTGCCTCTAATACTATTAGCCATAGCCCCTGAACAAGCATGCAGCAGATCAGGTGTTGCAGACATTAAAGAGAACCCGAGGTGGGTTTGAAGAATATTATCTGCATACAGAGGCTGGATCTGCCTATACAGCCCAGCCTCTGTTGCTATCCCAAACCCCCCTAAGGTCCCCCTGCACTCTGCAATCCCTCATAAATCACAGCCACGCTGCTGACAAACAGCTTGTCAGAGCTGGCTGTGTTTATCTCTATAGTGTCAGTCTGCTGCTCTCCCCGCCTCCTGCAGAACTCCAGTCCCCGCCTGCATCCCTTCCCTCCCTGCTGATTGGAGGGAAGGGACGGGGGCAGGGACCGGAGCTATGCAGGAGGCGGGGGAGCAGCTGAGACTGACACTACAGATGTAAACACAGCCTCACAGCATGGCTGTGATTTATGAGGGATTGCAGAGTGCAGGGGGACCTTAGTGGTGTTTGGGATAGCAACAGAGGCTGGGCTGTATAGGCAGATCCAGCCTCTGTATGCAGAAAACATTCTTTAAACACACCTCGGGTTCTCTTTAAAGTCAGATCTGACAAGACTAGCTGCATGCTTGTTTCTGGTGTTACTCAGATACTACTGCAGAGAAATAGACCAGCAGGGCTGCCAGGCAACTGGTATTGATGAAAAGGAACGAAATATGGCAGCCTCTGTATACCTCTTACTTCAGTTCCCCTTTAATACATTCTGCTATGTGCTTTTATCGTTCCTCTTTAGGTGTTCTAGGGCGATGTTCTGTATCGTGCTTTAGCCCACCTGCTGCACTGTGCTTCCAAATGCTGATTAAAAGCCAAACCCGAGAGTGAGGGACAGCAGCCATGTGTTAAAGTGGACCTGAACTCTTGCACGGGACAGAAGGAAAACAGAGAGAAATGCACCCTGTATGTATTTAGAGTGTTTAGCCTGTCCAATTTCCCCCTCATCTGTGTCTGACAAGTTGTAATTTAAATCACTCGGCTGTATCAGCTGACTGCCAAGTCAGATTGGTTAATTTGAAAGCACAGGATGTTAATGTCTGCTTCCATGAAAGCAGGAAGTAGATACACTGCAGATGTAACAAAGAAATATTTTTTCTTTAAAAGGCCATTATGCTGTTGCTTATCTTTTAGAGCAGAGAGAAAGTTCTAAGTTCGGGTCCGCATTAAGAGGTATGCAATTGTTGATGTGAACAATGAACACCCACTACTATGGTATTTACAGAGGTATATCCTAACATGTCACACACACAAGCTAGTTTACTATCAGTTAAGACAGGCACATAAACATTTTTTGTAATGCACACCCTGGAACTGAAATACAGAGATTTACAAAGAGGGGTAAAAACCAAACAGGCAATGCCCAAATTTAAAACATTTGAATCCATTTAATTACCTGACACTAGATGAATGCTTATCCCTTATAATCAGAGCAAGCTCATAAACTAAGAAGCAATCTGTCATGAGAGATCACTCAATGACACCAATAATTAGTCACAACTTTGCTAACAAAGACATTCCCGAGAAAGAGATTTATTGTTAGACTTTATAAAACTGGAAGCTCAGCTAGCGACACACATACTGCAGGGGGGAACTGTTCTGAAGGAAACCTGAAGCTGAAACCTACAAAAAGGGTCAGATACTTACCTTGGTAGAGGGGGAGCCACATCCTCCAGACCACCGGCGCTGCCAGGGACCCTCTGAGAGGTCGCATCCACGCTCCTGTCACACTCAGGACTGTGGAGTCGGTACAAAAATCATTTGACTCCAACGCTTCAGTTTATGAAACCACCGACTCCAACTCCAGGTACCCAAAATGACTCAGACTCCTCGATTCCGACTCCTTAGTCTCATACTTACCAGGGCTGTGTATTTGGTACAAAAATCATCCGACTCAGTTTATGAAACCACTGACTAACTCAGACTCCAGGTATCCAAAATTGCTCAAACTCCTCAGCCCTGGTCACACTATGCAGGTACACTGAAGGTCCACACCTGGGCAGTAGCATGGAGCCACTCATGCAAGTATTCCTGTACCTGCGCAGTGTGGCCTTGTCTCATTCAAGAACCTTTTTCACAGCCTTTGCCGAATACGTTTGGAGGGTACTATTCTTGTATCAGTGGGGGCGAGGAAGGCGGTGGAAGCCTCTGAATTATACACAGCCTTCCCTCTACTGGGGTGAGTCTCTGCCTTAGGCACTTTTTTCCCTACAGGTACACTTTAACTCAGCTGTAAACAATGAGACAGGCAAAAACAGTATGAAATTTGGCAGCACCAGGCGCCACCATAGGCCATAATGTGAGTAACGGCTATAGCAGCTTACAGACAGTTATTTGGGCATCGTCAAAAGTCGGAAATAATACAATGCAATAATACAAAAAAAAAGCGGCCTGGAGGGGGAATAGTAATTAAAGAGAACCTAAATGTAACTTGCCTGGGGCTTCTACTAGCCCACTGCAGCCATCCTGTGCCTGCACCATCACTAAGCAAGCCTCCAGCCCCCTGCAGCCATCCTGTGCCTGCACCATCACTAAGCAAGCCTCCAGCCCCCTGCAGCCATCCTGTGCCCGCACCATCACTAAGCAAGCCTCCGGCCCCCTGCAGCCATTCTGTGCCCGCACCATCACTAAGCAATCCTCCAGCCCCCTGCAGCCATCCTGTGCCTGCACCATCACTAAGCAAGCCTCCGGCCCCCTGCAGCCATCCTGTGCCTGCACCATCACTAAGCAAGCCTCCGGCCCACTGCAGCCATCCTGTGTCTGCACCATCACTAAGCAAGCCTCCGGTCCTCTGCAGCCATCCTGTGCCTGCACCATCACTAAGCAATCCTCCAGCCCCCTGCAGCCATCCTGTGCCTGCACCATCACTAAGCAAGCCTCCGGCCCCCTGCAGCCATTCTGTGCCTGCACCATCACTAAGCAAGCCTCCGGTCCTCTGCAGCCATCCTGTGCCTGCACCATCACTAAGCAAGCCTCCGGCCCCCTGCAGCCATCCTGTGCCTGCACCATCACTAAGCAAGCCTCCAGCCCCCTGCAGCCATCCTGTGCCTGCACCATCACTAAGCAAGCCTCCAGCCCCCTGCAGCCATCCTGTGTCTGCACCATCACTAAGCAAGCCTCCGGCCCCCTGCAGCCATCCTGTGCCTGCACCATCACTAAGCAATCCTCCAGCCCCCTGCAGCCATCCTGTGCCTGCACCATCACTAAGCAATCCTCCGGCCCCCTGCAGCCATCCTGTGCCTGCACCATCACTAAGCAAGCCTCCGGCCCCCTGCAGCCATCCTGTGCCTGCACCATCACTAAGCAATCCTCCAGCCCCCTGCAGCCATCCTGTGCCTGCACCATCACTAAGCAATCCTCCGGCCCCCTGCAGCCATCCTGTGCCTGCACCATCACTAAGCAAGCCTCCGGCCCCCTGCAGCCATTCTGTGCCTGCACCATCACTAAGCAAGCCTCCGGCCCCCTTCAGCCATTCTGTGCCTGCACCATCACTAAGCAAGCCTCCGGCCCCCTTCAGCCATCCTGTGCCTGCACCATCACTAAGCAAGCCTCCGGCCCCCTGCAGCCATCCTGTGCCTGCACCATCACTAAGCAAGCCTCCAGCCCCCTGCAGCCATCCTGTGCCTGCACCATCACTAAGCAAGCCTCCGGCCCCCTGCAGCCATCCTGTGCCTGCACCATCACTAAGCAAGCCGCCGGCCCCCTGCAGCCATTCTGTGCCTGCACCATCACTAAGCAAGCCTCCAGCCCCCTGCAGCCATTCTGTGCCTGCACCATCACTAAACAATCCTCCAGTCCCCCGCAGCCATTCTGTGCCTGCACCATCACTAAGCAAGCCTCCGGCCCCCTGCAGCCATCCTGTGCCTGCACCATCACTAAGCAAGCCTCCGGCCCCCTGCAGCCATCCTGTGCCTGCACCATCACTAAGCAAGCCTCCGGCCCACTGCAGCCATCCTGTGCCTGCACCATCACTAAGCAAGCCTCCGGTCCCCTGCAGCCATCCTGTGCCTGCACCATCACTTAGCAAGCCTACGGCCCCCTGCAGCCATTCTGTGCCTGCACCATCACTAAGCAAGCCTCCAGCCCCCTGCAGCCATCCTGTGCCTGCACCATCACTAAGCAAGCCTCTGGCCCCCTGCAGCCATCCTGTACCTGCACCATCACTAAGCAATCCTCCAGCCCCCTGCAGCCATCCTGTGCCTGCACCATCACTAAGCAATCCTCCAGCCCCCTGCAGCCATCCTGTGCCTGCACCATCACTAAGCAATCCTCCGGCCCCCTGCAGCCATCCTGTGCCTGCACCATCACTAAGCAAGCCTCCGGCCCCCTGCAGCCATTCTGTGCCTGCACCATCACTAAGCAAGCCTCCGGCCCCCTTCAGCCATCCTGTGCCTGCACCATCACTAAGCAAGCCTCCGGCCCCCTGCAGCCATCCTGTGCCTGCACCATCACTAAGCAAGCCTCCAGCCCCCTGCAGCCATCCTGTGCCTGCACCATCACTAAGCAAGCCTCCGGCCCCCTGCAGCCATCCTGTGCCTGCACCATCACTAAGCAAGCCGCCGGCCCCCTGCAGCCATTCTGTGCCTGCACCATCACTAAGCAAGCCTCCGGCCCCCTGCAGCCATTCTGTGCCTGCACCATCACTAAGCAAGCCTCCAGCCCCCTGCAGCCATTCTGTGCCTGCACCATCACTAAACAATCCTCCAGTCCCCCGCAGCCATTCTGTGCCTGCACCATCACTAAGCAAGCCTCCGGCCCCCTGCAGCCATCCTGTGCCTGCACCATCACTAAGCAAGCCTCCGGCCCCCTGCAGCCATCCTGTGCCTGCACCATCACTAAGCAAGCCTCCGGCCCACTGCAGCCATCCTGTGCCTGCACCATCACTAAGCAAGCCTCCGGTCCCCTGCAGCCATCCTGTGCCTGCACCATCACTTAGCAAGCCTACGGCCCCCTGCAGCCATTCTGTGCCTGCACCATCACTAAGCAAGCCTCCAGCCCCCTGCAGCCATCCTGTGCCTGCACCATCACTAAGCAAGCCTCTGGCCCCCTGCAGCCATCCTGTACCTGCACCATCACTAAGCAATCCTCCAGCCCCCTGCAGCCATCCTGTGCCTGCACCATCACTAAGCAAGCCTCCGGCCCCCTGCAGCCATCCTGTGCCTGCACCATCACTAAGCAAGCCTCCGGCCCCCTGCAGCCATCCTGTGCCTGCACCATCACTAAGCAATCCTCCAGGCCCCCTGCAGCCATCCTGTGCCTGCACCATCACTAAGCAAGCCTCCGGCCCCCTGCAGCCATTCTGTGTCTGCAACATCACTAAGCAATCCTCCAGGCCCCCTGCAGCCATCCTGTGCCTGCACCATCACTAAGCAAGCCTCCGGCCCCCTGCAGCCATTCTGTGTCTGCACCATCACTAAGCAATCCTCCAGGCCCCCGCAGCGGCCCTCTTTCGGCCGGGCGACTTGGTGAGCCTTCATCCACTGCGCATGCCTGGCCATCCTCGTTCATGTTCCTGTTGCTGAGAGTGTTCTGCGCATGCGCAGTTGAGATTACCCAGTACTGCGCATGCGCAGAGCACTCCCATACACGTGAGTGCACAGATCATGCAGTAATGCAAGTCAATGGGCGACGCATGTAAGTGTGCACGACAGGAGAGGCATGTATGGTCCAAAGGAATCCCAGTAATACACCTTCTGCCCAGCAAGGAGTATGTAACTAACCATGGAGTGGTGCTGTACATATGACCCTATCACCGCACCAGATTTCTGAATAGAATGATGCGGCGTCAGGTTCCCCTGGTCCGCGATCAGCGCACCATTTCAGTGTGAAACCAACAATTTTTTAAAGGAAACCTTCACTGAGAGGGACATGGATGTTTCCTTTTAAACAATACCAGTTGCTTGGCAGCCCTGCTGATCTCTTTGGCTGCAGCAGTGGCTAAATAACACACCTGAAACAAGCATGCAGTTAATCCAGTCTGACTTCAGTCAGAGCACCTGATCTGCATGCTGGTTCAGGGGCTGTGGTAAAGTATTAGAGACACAGGATCAGCAGGAGAGTCAGGCAACTGGTATTATTTTAAAAGGAAAAATGCAGATCCTTCTCAGTTTAGGTTCCCTTTAATGTGCAGTGACTCTGAAAAATCCTGTGACTAAAACAGCAGCCAAACCACTGCCACAAATGATCACCATAGCCACCCATATCAGCCCGTCACCCAGCCAAAGTCTCCTTCCCAAACCAGGGGCATGCCCATCCCCAGGGGATCAAATTATCCAAGTAAACATCATTAACACCAAAACACGACCAAGCCTGAGAGCGTTCCCCCTAATGATGCTTCTCCACACACATCAGCACCTCTAGCTCTGTCTAGTATTCTCTCTCTCCTGCCATAGCTGGAACCTGCAGGGGTCATTCGTCTGCCTATAAAGCCCCAGCAGCCAAACACTTAGGTGTGTAAATGCACACAATAGCCATTACCATTAAAGGACACCTGACCCAAGACAAAGCTACTCAAGGTAAGCACAGAGATAGGATCATGCTGGATCCACATACCTCTGTGTTATGTCCACTCCTCTTCTCATTCCCCCCGGTCTCCGTAATCACTCCATGAAAAATGTAACTTTTTGACAGTAAGAGGCGGGGCTTACTACAATGCTTCCCTCCTATCACCCTCCCGTTATCTTCCCTTAAAGGAATCCTCAGGCAAAAAAAAAAAAAAAAAAAAAAGTCTCACTTACCTGGGGATTCTACCAGCCCCATGCAGCCATCCTGTGCCCTCATAGTCACCCACAGCTGTTCCAGTCCCCCGCCGCCAGCTAGTTTCGTTTTTGCCAACCTCGGGGTCGGCGGGTTGCATTGCGCACATTTTTACGCATTCCGGCTGGTGCGGGAATGTCAATGCATACATTTTCCGCGTAAGCGGTGCAACAAGAAAAAAATGTAGGCGTTGCACCGCTAAGGCGAAAAAAATGTATACGTTAATGTTCCTGCACCAGCGTAAAAATGTACGCAATGCAGCCCGCCGATCCCGAGGTCGGCAAAAACGAAACTAGCTGGCGGCAGGGGACTGGAGCAGCTGTGAGCGACTATGAGGGCACAGGATGGCTGCATGGGGCTGGTAGAAGCCCCAGGTAAGTGAAACTTTTTTTTTTTTTTTGCCTGACGATTCCTTTAAATCGGAAGAGAGAGGGTGATAAGTGGGAACATTGCTGCAAGCCTGCCTCTTCTTCTCTGAAGATACTGTATATGGATACTGTACTTACCTCAGTAGATGGCCTAGTCCTTTTCTGGATCCTCTTTGAGGTTACCGCTTCTTTCCAAAACCCTCCTCTCCTCCTCCCAGCCATGGATGAGCACATCCCGATCGGACATGCCCATGTAAGGTCCATACATGCCCAGTAAAATGAAGCAGTTTTCTAAACATAGACCCCGGCTTATAACTTAGCTGTAGGGATAGCATTGGTTCCTGAATGATGTATTTGCATGAAAGCATTTCCATGCAAGGAGTTAGCTGATTTTGTGGTTTTGATGGTCCTAACTTGAGGTGAAGAGCCTGGATTCCGTTTTATTTTGCCCAGTAAAATGAATTGCTCACGCAAGGAGGAAAAAAGCAGTGTATGAGCAGCTTCATTCTACTGGGCATGCACAGACCTTATTCGCACATGCCCAGTCAGGATGCGCTCATACATGATGCAAAGCTCTTCTCAAATAGGTTTAGAGGGACCCAGGGCTGTAATGGTGGGTTACAGGGGGATCTAGGAAGACTCTGGAGTATCCAGTAGCTTCCCACTATTATTATTATTTAGTATTTATATAGTGCCAACATCTTCCCGCAGCTCTGTACAGAGTATAGTGTAATGGTTAAGGGCTCTGCCTCTGACACAGGAGACCAGGGTTCGAATCTCGGCTCTGCCTGTTCAGTAAGCCAGCACCTATTCCATAGGAGACATTAGGCAAGTCTTCCTAACACTGCTACTGCCTATAGAGCGCGCCCTAGTGGCTGCAGCTCTGGCGCTTTGAGTCCGCCAGGAGAAAAGCGCGATATAAATGTTATTTGTCTTGTCTTGTCTAGTCACTAACTGTCCCTCAGAGGAGCTCACAATCTAATCTCTACCATAGTCATATATCTATGTGTGTATTGTGTAGTGTATTTATTTGCAGACTAGGGACAATTTAGGGGGAAGCCAATTAACATATCTGTAAATTTTTGGGGTGTGGGAGGAAACCGGAAAGCCGGAGGAAACCCACGCAGACACGGGGAGAACATAAAACTCCTTGCAGATGTTGTCATGGCTGAGATTCGAACCTGGGACCCAGCGCTGCAAGGCGAGAGCGCTAACCACTACGCCACTGTGCTGCCCACTATGGAGGTATTTCATTTTAACCATTTGTTTAACTGCAGGTATGCATTCAAAAAGCATCCGTGTAACTTGTACATTTTTCCCAGAATACAATGCACTATAAATTACTTTTTTCCTATGTTGCTGTCTCTTACACTAAGTAGTAAACATCCAACAAATCTGGCAGGTTTTGGACTTGCTCATGGGGAAATTCTGAGGGTTTTCAAGAGCATTTTTGAATGGCAGCTGCTCAATCCAACTGCAAAAATACTGTGCAAGTGAGTAAGACAGACTTTCTCAACCAGGGTTCCTTGAGTACTGTGCAGGGGTTCCTTGGCATTTCTGCCCCATTGTGAAGGCAGTATAGTAGAGCACATTATAATAGGGGTGACTGTAAAAAGAAGTTCTAATTTGAGGGTCAGAATAATAATTATCACATTACTAAAAAGCACTAGAATAAGGAAACAGTATTAATGAGGGGCAGTGTAATAGGGGTTAGTGAAATAAACAGCCGCATCTACTTTTAACCACTTGCCGACCGCGCACTCATACCGCGCGTCGGCAAAGTGGCAGCTACAGGACCAGCGACGCAGTTCTGCGTCGCCGGCTGCAGGCTAATTAATCAGGAAGCAGCCGCTCGCGCAAGCGGCTGCTTCCTGTCAATTCACGCCTGTGCAGCCCAGATTGCCAGGGGGGACAGGGATGAGAGGGAGGGGGGAATTTCGCCGCGGAGGGGGGCTTTGAGGTGCCCCCCCCCCCGCAACACCCAGGCAGGCAGGAGCGATCAGACCCCCCCAGCACATCATCCCCCTAGTGGGGAAAAAAGGGGGCCATCTGGTCGCTCTGCCTGCACCCTGATCTGTGCTGGGGGCTGCACAGCCCACCCAGCACAGATCAGCTAAAACAGCTCTGGTCCTTAAGGGGGGGTAAAGGGTGGGTGCTCAAGTGGTTAAAGACCGTGCCTCCTGCAAAATAAATGCAGGGGTTCCTCGAGATCAAAAAATTGTTTGCAGGGTTCCTCCAGGGTAAAAAGGCTGAGAAAGGCTGGAGTAGTGAGTAAGGCTGGCATCTGTATATACCGTAGATCCTTTCCAGGGGCTGCTTTTGTATAGAATAAATTACTAAAAATGCTGCATTTTGGACTAGTCCAAACCAGACTTTTAGTACCTACTGTAAGGGCTCTTTCACATCAGAGCTGGCTCAACGCATACGTCTTGTATGCATTTTAATATGCGTTGCACTGCTGAGTGTGCGTTTTCAATGCGTTTTCAATGTGTTACAGCACATAGGAAAACGCAGGTAATTTTTTTTCTGTTTTAGTTTTCAACTTTCTACTACGTTCCTCTGTTGCATTCTGGGATTTCATGCCTGCGTTGAAAGCGTTTTTTAAAAACGCGCATAGCTTGCGCTATACATTGACTAACATTGTAACGCGTAACGCTAGCGTCGGACGAAAAACAGCTCCCAGGTGCGTTGTACTGCACCAAAACGCAGCGTTATATGTGAAAGCTAAAATGAAAGTCTATGGACTTTCATTTTACCTTGGGTAACGCAAACTTTAGCCGTTGCGTCAAAACGCTCAAAATCTGCGCAGATGTGAAGGAGCCCTTAGTGAATGACAATGGAAAAAAGTAACTGATAGTACATCATACACAATACTGTATCTGCATGTTTACGTGTTTGTTTTTTAATTTTAGAATGTTTTGTGATTGTGGTCGTTTAGCATTTCGCACTGTAGGAAGCTTCTTTCTTCTGTGTACTGTAATCTGTATTCAGCAGTAACAGAACACTGCGGATTCAGGCAAAAGCTGGTCAAATTTCCAAGCTCTGAAACTCAAGTCCTGAATACAGCGTATAGAATAACAGGTTGCTATGGCTCTTCATGTTACCCAGTACAACCCTTTCTCACAGGGAGATAAAACGTTCCTTGCCACTAGCCCAGAGCCTGAGGTATGGAGAGTATCTGTTCAGCAAATTAGGCTCAGTTCCCAATTGTGGTGGGTGCGTTTGGTTCGCAGTGGATAGTTCTGTGACCACTCCGCTTCCTCCTCCCGTGTGGGTACGTAAATATCCACCATAGGGCTCTATCGGAAACGCATCCGCTATGCGGTAAAATGCAGAAGGTCGGGCCTTTGTGCTGTGTTTACTGCAATGCAGCAAACTGATCCGCTAAAAAATAGAAAGTGGAAGCACAAACTAATTTTAACATTAATTTTAAAATTAAATACGTATAAGATGGGAGGTAGTGGTGGACTTAGAGCTGGTCCACACTAGACACAGTTGCAGGACGGACACTGCAGTCCGGATCAGGGGAAGTACCCACCGTACTGCAAACTGATGAAAGTGCATCAGTTTTGCATCAGTTTTGCATCAGTTTCCGTTCAGGTTTTTCCCTGACAGAAAACGTCTCCATCATTAGGAAGGAGTGGGAGGATTTTTTTGGGCCAATCATAAAGCTCAGGCTATCCGTTTTAACATCCGTTTTTTGCCTGTGGAGCTGGAGATGCGTTTTCTCATTGCTTTCACTACCCCCTGCGTGTATCCGTGGTCCTGATCCGTTGCGTGAAAATGCAGCAGATCCGGACCTTCCGTTCAGGTTTTGAAAACGGATCCCCGCAAACGCAGACGGATCCGTTTTTTACTTGGGTGAGGCTGGCTGCTATTATCAACATTAGTATCCGGGACTCCGTTTTTCATCCGGTTTGAAAAACGCAGCCACGGATACGTTTCCGGACCTAGTGTGGACTAGCTCTTACCTCCACAAGAGAAGACACGAGTTTGTCGGTTTCAGCTCAACGATTAGCTTTATTTGACTAGGTTGAAATTCAACGAGTTTCGCAGGTGTAATCCTGCTTCATCAGGCAAACAGGGGAGCAACTTATTTTTAACATCAGGTCTTATTGCATGTCCGTTGCTGGCCTGCAGAAAATGTACCGAACGGTTACGCTTTCTTTACAAGTGGGAACTGAGCCAAAATCAAGCTCTGTTTAACCTCTGAGCTATCTCTGCGATTTGCATCTTAGAAACCTATTGGCACAAAATGATCTAGCGCCTTAGAGCCCACCCATAACTACTGCCACACCCCAAGCCCCGTCCCTGCTACACAGTTACCAAAACCAGACACACTTGTTCATATTTGTGAAGTGTAGCAGTAATAAAATGCTAGTGCTAGTGGTTCAACTGATAATAGCATCTCTAGGCAGCTGCCTACTGTGCAGAATGTTAAGTCATGCCCTGTTTGGCACAATCCTAGTACAGAGTGCCATTCAAATGAATAGAGTACCTGCACCCAGATCAACAGCTTGGACTAAAAAAATTCACCACCAGTTTCAACCTCCTCCTATTTAATGCTCAGTCCGACTAGCAGGCAAAAGCGAGATTCAGTTTAACCTGCCACAAAACTGGACCGGTAGGTTTGTGGGGGTGGGGGGGGGGGGGGGGGGCTGTGGCATAGAGGGCTTACCTATATTGCTGCATGCCACTGATGCTCTGCACGCTGCTCTCCATTTTCCCATCACTTGGGTGCCGTTACAGCCAAAATTCCCTGGGAAGCTTCTGGGTGGTGCAGAGACTTCTCAGATCACAGCCCACAATTCCAACTCTGGGTCCTGCACTGTCTTCCTGAGGGGAAAAACGTATGAGCGTCTGTTCTACTGGGCATGTGCAGACTGTTCTTGCACATGCCCAGTATGGATGTGGTCATCCAAGGCCACGCTCAGGCATGGAAGAATCCTATTCTGTTTGCTCCAGCTAAATAAGTATAGAGGGACGCAGCAATGGAACAGTGGTCTGTAGGACAGTCAGGGAAGCCTATGGACCATCTAAAGCAGGGCTCAGGAACCTTTTTGGCTAAGCGAGCCATAAACGTCACATTTTAAAATGCAATTCCGTGAGAGCCATACAATATGTTTCAAACTGGGTCGGTAGGGTTCACGTCCCTGTTTCCATGGTGATGTGTATACTGTTGATCCTCCGGGAAGCAGAAGTGTCAGACACGTCTTCAGCTTCTCCCCGAGAGCCAGAAAGAGACAGGAAAAATACCGACTAAGAGCTTGTACAATTAGCTAGCTGACTTGGGGGTTGAATTGCTTTGTAGGATGAGATCCCTGCACTTTGGCCCAATAGGCTGCCTTTCACGTGACAGGCAGCCTATTGGGATAATCGAAATGCAGGGATCTCGTCCTACAAAGTCACTGGACCTGACAGGGTCCAGGGTGGCACAATTGAAGCAGCCATTAATTTTGGGGTAGCGAGTATGTAGTGCATGCTGCAGCAGAAGCGTGCCTACTTTGAAAATTATACTTGTGCTGCCACACTAAGCTGCGCTGCTTGAGCCATGTAGCTTAGTGAATCCACCCCTACTGATTTGTATGTGAGCCAGATGTAGCCATCAAAAGAGCCACATCTGCCTACCGAGCCATAGGTTCCCTACCCCTGATCTAAAGGCCTTCCACTACTGAGGTTAGCATGTAACTTTACAAAAAAAAAAAAAAAATTAACCACCCTGGCGTTCTATTCATTGCGGCCATGCGGCTGCGGGTGGCCTTTTAAAAAAAAATGTTTTTAAGTTGGTGCAGGCTAGCTACACCTCCCCCCCCCCCACCCCCCTCCGATCGCCACCGGCGATATTTACCTGGACGTGATCCCGTGATGGCCGAGACTTCCGCCATAGCTTCAGGCGGTGCTATGTCGACGATCGGGCATGAAGTCTGATGACATGCGCAGTTCCGATTGCCGCCATAGCGACCCCTGGAGGCTATGGAGAGGCTGCGCCGGCGCGGGCTCTGGGGGGGTATGTATTCAGCGGTGATCGGGGTGGGAACAGAGCAGGCCGGCTGTGATTGGGAGGGGGGGGGGGGGTGATGTAGCTAGCCAAGTGCTAGCTATACACCCCACAGAAAATTTTATCAAAAAAGACCCTCCAGGGGCTGAGCAATCCACCATGGCAGTAATGGACGAGCTGAGCTCGTCATTACCGCCAAGGTGGTTAAGGATTGCTTAAAGAGACACTGTAGCATCAACAAGTTCCCCTGGGGGGTACTCACCTCGGGAGGGGGAAGCCTCAGGGTCCCAATGAGGCTTCCCACGCCATCCTCTGTCCCACGGGGGTCTCGCTGCAACCCTCCGAACAGCGGCCCGACAGCCTGTTCAATATTTACCTTTCCAGGCTCCAGGGGGGTTGCTGTGGCGGCTTTCAGCTCCGAAGTAGACAGAAATACCCGATCTCAGTCGGGTCCGCTCTACTGCGCAGGCGCCGGAGACTTGCACCTGCGCAGTAGAGCAGACCCGACGGCGATTGGGTATTTCCGCCTATTTCGGAGCCGAGAGCCGCCACAGCGCCTGCGCAGGAGCCGGGAAGGTAAATATTTGCATCGCCACTGTTCGGAGGGCTGCAGCGAGACCCCCGAGGGACGGAGGACGACGTGGGAAGCCTCATTGGGACCCTGAGGCTTCCCCCATCCGAGGTGAGTACCCCCCAGGGGAACTTTTTGAAGTTACAGGTTGTCATTAAAGCTAAGCACAGACTTGAAATAGCTGTTGCCGAAGGCCAGTTTTACACTTGTGGTGCCCTGCCCCATCAAACCGCAATGCACAAAACCACAAACATATGACCCTGGCATCTGCATAGTGCCGCCTCCTCCTCATGCCCCGCCAGCCGCACACCCCCCACCTAGTGACTGCTGGACAGGAAGTACGTCACTGGGATTCCCGTGGATCCCAGTTATATTCCGTCGTCCCGCACATGCCAGCGCCAACCTATAGTTACATAGTTATTTTGGCTGAAAAAAGACATACGTCCATTGAGTTCAACCAGTACAAAGTACAACTCCAGCCCGTCCCCCACATACCTCTGTTGATCCAGAGGAAGGCGAAAAAAAACCCACCAGGCATGGTCCAATTAGCCCCAAATGGGAAAAATTCCTTCCTGACTCCAGATGGCAATCAGATAAAATCCCTGGATCAACATCATTAGGCATAACCTAGTAATTGTAGCCATGGATGTCTTTCAACGCAAGGAAAGCATCTAAGCCCCCTTTAAATGCAGGTATAGAGTTTGCCATAACGACTTCCTGTGGCAATGCATTCCACATCTTAACCACTCTTACTGTAAAGAACCCTTTCCTAAATAAATGGCTAAAACGTTTTTCCTCCATGCGCAGCTCATGTCCTCTAGTCCTTTGAGAAGGCCTAGGGACAAAAAGCTCATCCGCCAAGCTATTATATTGCCCTCTAATGTATTTATACATGTTAATTAGATCTCCTCTAAGGCGTCTTTTCTCTAGACTAAATAAACCCAGTTTATCTAACCTTTCTTGGTAAGCGAGACCTTCCATCCCACGTATCAATTTTGTAGCTCGTCTCTGCACCTGCTCTAAAACTGCAATATCTTTTTTGTAATGTGGTGCCCAGAACTGAATTCCATATTCCAAATGTGGCCTTACTAGAGAGTTAAACAGGGGCAATATTATGCTAGCATCTCGAGTTTTTATTTCCCTTTTAATGCATTCCAAAATTTTGTTCGCTTTAGCTGCAGCGGCTTGGCATTGAGTACGATTATTTAACTTGTTGTCGATGAGTACTCCTAAGTCCTTCTCCAAGTTTTATGTTCCCAACTGTATCCCATTTATTTTATATGGTGCTAGACCATTGGTACGACCAAAATGCATGACTTTACATTTGTCAACATTGAATTTCATCTGCCATGTATGTGCCCATATAGCCATCCTATCCAGATCCTGTTGCAATATGACACTATCTTCCTGAGAGTTGATGATTCTGCACAATTTTGTATCATCTGCAAAAATAGCAACATTGCTCACTACTGCATCTACTAGGTCATTAATAAATAAATTGAAGAGCACTGGACCCAGTACAGACCCCTGTGGGACCCCACTGCTAACAGTCTCCCATTTTGAGTACGATCCATTGACCACAACTCTTAGTTTTCTGTCCATTAGCCAGTTCCCTATCCATGAACACAGACTCTTCCCCAGTCCTTGCATCCTCAACTTTTGCACCAGACTTCTGTGGGGAACAGTGTCGAAGGCCTTTGCAAAGTCCAAGTATATCACATCTACAGCATTCCCAATATCCATATTAGCATTCACTACCTCATAAAAGCTGAGCATGTTAGTCAAACAGGACCTGTCTTTAGTAAACCCATGTTGATGCTGAGAAATAAGATTATTTTCTACTATGAAGTCATGTATAGTATCTCTTAGTAACCCCTCAAATAGTTTGCATACAACTGATGTTAAGCTTACAGGTCTATAATTTCCTGGATCAGATTTTTTGCCCTTCTTAAATAATGGGAAAACGTGGGCTGTACGCCAATCCACTGGGACTCTGCTAGTTGCAAGAGAGTCACAAAAGATAAGATAAAGGGGCTTAGCTATAACTGAACTTAATTCTCTTAGGACCCGAGGATGCATGCCATCCGGGCCAGGTGCCTTGTCTATTTTTAATTTATTTAGTCTTGCCTTTACTTCTTCCTGCGTTAAGTATTTAATATTACAGTTAGAAGATTGAGACTCTTCTGCCTCTGTAATTTGCAACAGTGCTGTTTCCTTTGTGAAGACAGAAGCAAAGAAAGCATTTAATAACTCTGCCTTACCTTGGTCGTCCACCATTGAGTTCCCACCCTCATCCTTTAGGATTCCTATACAGTCAACCTTTCTTTTTTTAGAGTTGATGTACTTGTAAAACTTTTTTGGGTTAGATTTGATATCCCTAGCGATTTGATTTTCAGCTTCGATCTTTGCCAGCCTAATTTCTTTTTTACAATTTTTATTGCACTCCTTATAATTGCTTAGTGCAGCCTCAGTCCCCTCCTGTTTTAGGACCTTATAGGCATTCTTTTTCCTCTTCATTTTATCCCTAACCTTTCTATTCATCCATAGAGGCCTTTTTTTATTCCTAGACATTTTGTTTCCATATGGGATATACATACTACAATATTGATTGAGAATACGTTTAAAAGCTTGCCATTTCCCTTCAGTGTCGTCCCCTTGTAGTACATTATCCCAGTTCACCAAACTTAGTGCCTGCCTAATTTGATTGAACTTTGCTTTTCTAAAATTCATAGTTTTAGTGGTCCCGCTGCCCCGTGGCCTATCAGTCACCAGATCAAACGTTATCATGTTGTGATCACGATTTCCCAAATGTTCTTGAACCAGCACATTTAATACATTATCTGGTCTATTAGAAATGATCAGATCCAGTAACGCATTCCCCCTAGTTGGTTCCGTTACCATTTGAGTCAAGTAATTGTCCTGTAGTGCTGCCAGAAATCTGCTGCTTTTACCAGAATGGGTAGCCTCAATACCCCAGTCAATGTCTGGAAAGTTGAAGTCGCCCATAATTATGACCTCGTTTTTACTTGCAGCTTTTTCAATCTGCTGTAGTAATCGCAGTTCTGCAGCTTCATTAATAAGAGGTGGTCTGTAGCATACCCCAATAAGCAATTGGCAACTTTTATTTCCACCATGAATATTTACCCAAACGGACTCCACATCTTCGCAATCTTCCTCCATCTCATCGTTGAGGACAGCTGTAAAAGAATTCTTAACAAAGAGACAAACCCCTCCACCTTTTTTCCCTGTTCTATCCCTCCTAAACACATTGTATCCTTTTAAATTAGCTATCCAGTCATGGCTTTCATCCATCCATGTCTCGGTTATTCCCACAATGTCATAGCCTTTGTCATTCAGAATGAACTCTAGTTCGTCTATTTTATTTGCAAGGCTCCGAGCATTGGTTACCATGCACTTTATATTTTTACCAACACATTTACCAATTTTGTTTACACGAAATGGGCTACTTGAAGTTTTACCAACCTCCTTAATCTTTACACTGTCTCCACCCCCCTCTCCACCCCCCATAATGTTAGGCTCCCACTGTCTTTTTACCTTATCTTGTCTACATATTGAGACTTTATCCTCCCGCCTCCCCCCAGATCCTAGTTTAAAATCTCCTTTTTAAACAGTATACGTCACACATTGACTTACATTACGTGCAGAAATCTGGCGGTAATGCGCTGTTGCCCCGAATCGGCTGGTTGGCGGATCAGGCACTTCTGGCGCAAATCAATGCGACACAGTAAGTGTACCAGGCCCCATTGCCGTACATTGTAGATTACTGCAGTAAAACTGGGTAACGCAACACAAGCTTTCAATTCAAGTGTAAAAAAGGGGCCTGAAACAACTGGGACTGCTTTGAACTATAGTTTATTGGAGAGCGCCGTGCAGACTAGTGTTGTTCGGATCATGAACGATTGGGATCTTTGATCCGAATCTCTTTTGTGAGTCGAATCATCCGGATCTTCAAAATGAACGATTCGGTTCACAAAGGGGGTGGAGCCAGGAGCGGCACGCCCCCCCCTCTCAGCGGGCAGGGGGGTCCTGGAAGCAGAGCAGAGATGGATCGCTCAGTTGGAGGGGAGCCAGCCTTGCACACTAGGACAGGTAGATGAGAGAGGGGACATGGGTGAAACTGCCAGATATGTGTAGAGCACACGTGGGTGGGGGGGGGGTTGACTTAGGCACTTCTTATGCTTTAAAGAGGAGCTGTCAGCTCAGGAAAAAAAACACATATAAGTAGATAAATACTTGCTCTACTTACATAACGTATGTATTGTACTGTCCACGTTTTGATTTTAGTGATTTTTCTACAGTAAAAAGAGGAAATCCTTCTTAGCATTTCCCATTTTAACTGTGGCTATTTTGAAGCCAATCCTGATGTCATTTCCTCCCTTACTCTCCTCTGCCTGATTGTGTATGCATTGCCCGCCCTCCACTATAGAAAGTGCATTGTCTCAGCATGAGAAATATTGGCCAATCAGAGAGGAACAGTTGTGTGGGAGAGGAAAACAGGAGGCAAAGAGGCTTCAGCCAATCAGGCTGCATAAGTTAAGTCTGAGGGGAAATAGAGAAGCAAAAAAAAAAGGACAACCCAGCATGCCCTGCAACTTCCTTTTTGTGTACTAAATTTTGTGTGTACCAAATAAGAGTCAGGTAAACTGGGGAATGATCATTTATCAACAAGAAAAGTATTAGTGATTTTAACTTTCGGATTGCCTGCTTAGCATCCTTATTACTTGTTTACCAGATAAAAATAAAGAATCGATGTTTTATTTTATTCCCAACAGTTACACTTTAAAACTTTCTTTGACGTTCCCACAAGAGAAAAAGTTTTGTGAGGGCGATCCACCCTTATTACTGAAAAGGAGAACAACATCGGGGGACCGCTGTACAGACTTTCGATTTTTAGGGCCAAAATAACTCTTCCTGGAAAACCAAAAGTGTGGACAAAGTTTTAACCAGCCGCCCGGTTACATTTATAACTGAAAAAAGAGGGGTCTGACCTTTACATCCCGATAAAGAAATCTACCAAAGTCTCCAAACAAAACTAATCCAAAAACAAATGCTGAGTTGGCGACAGGCCTCTTCCAGCCAATGCCAGCAAACAGGACACTTTGCATTGTGCTCTGCAGTAATTAACATGGGCCCTCTGAACTCTGAGATGTCACACACAGTACAGCTGTCACCTCGAGCCACAGCCAAGAGTGGCCGAGCATCTGCTGCATCCTGAAACAAGATTCCTTTCACTAGCACCATCCATATGCTGCAGCCGCCAACTGCCCACGCAGGGACCCGACCTACACTTACTTTATATAGATGGGTTCAAAGACACCTGGAAAAGCACATACTGGGCTGGTATGCGTTTATTCAGGCGATTTCTATGCAGGGAACCCGAAGTGAGAGAGATATGGAGGCTGACATATTTATGGGCAGCACGGTGGCGTAGTGGTTTGCGCTCTCGCCTTGCAGCGCTGAGCCCCTGGTTTGAATCCCAGCCAGGTCATCTGCAAGGAGTTTGTATGTTCTCCCCGTGTCTGTGTGGGTTTCCTCCGGGCATTCTTGTTTCCTCCCACGTCCCAAAAACATACAGATAAGTTAATTGGCTTCCCCCTAAAATTGGCCCTAGACTATGATACATACACTGCACAATACATAGACATATGACTACGGTAGGGATTAGATTGTGAGTCCCTCTGAGGGACAGTTAGTGACAAGACAATATGTACTCTGTACAGCGTTGCATAATTTGTCGGCGCTATATAAATATTTAAATAAATAAAAATAAATGTAATTTTAAACAATACCAGTTGCCTGGCAATGCTGCTGATCTTTGGCTGCAGTACTGTCTGGATAACACATCTGAAACAAGTATGCAGTTAATCTGGTCAGTTTTTGTTACATAGTTACACTACCCCTCCACGAAGCATGCAATTGCTGCCCCGAAGCGCAGCAGACGTAAAAGGAAGTATTGTTGGGGGCAGGACGTGGGTGAGCTAATAAAGATTTGGAAGGGTTAATATACAGCACTGAGTATTATGCTGGAATTTGAAGCAAGATAATAATGGCAATTCTACTACTTCTACTGCGGCTCCTACCACTAATGTCTATGAGTAAACATGCCTAATTCTTCATTCATCACTAATTAACAAGTACAGCAGTCAACTGAACATAATCAAAGCACTTAAATGACCATCCTAAGATTGCACAATTACACACTGCTGTAAGAGTATGACTAGAGGTCAATGAGTAAAAAACCCAGAAAGCTTTCTCTGAAAACTTTATATCCAGCACAGTAATTGCATTCGGTATCAGGGCTCTTTTTGCTTAGCAAACGCGATCACATGTTCGATCACAACGCGCTGCGTTTTCGATCATGCAGGCTGCTTTTCGCATTTGCCGCGATTGTGGCGTATAGCCGTCTGGGCCGGAGCGCGATTGCGCGTATAATCGCTCCAAGAAGTGATTGTGCTTCACATAAAATCGAATTGCAATCGATCCAAAGGCTCCCCACTCCCAAGGCGAGTACCGTTTTGGCATACTTTATTTCCCCCGAGGCCGGTTTCAGACTACAGATTGGCGGCAGCCCCAAAAACAGGCCTTTGGGGATTACCGCGTTAATATGCAGTAAACCCCTTCTGGCCAACGTTCAAACAAGAAGTGACGCTCGCTTGCGCTCACTTGCTGTTTCTAAAATACAAAAGTGCACGGAAGCATCTTTTCAAAATACACTTCCGCGCATGCGGGCCCGCAAAGCCACCGCCAACATTTCTGAAAACTCCTGCGTCGCCATAGACTTACATGACTTCCAGTCCGCCGCAAGTCGCCGCATGGCAACGTAGATATGCGCTCGTGTTTGATAGGCCACTTCTGGCGCAGCGTACCACAACATGGGTAGTATGAGCTCCCCCATAGCCTTTCATTAGGCTGCGGTGGGATGCCATAAAATCACCGCCCCAGTGTGAAAGGGCCCTACAGGTACACTTTATTACCAGATCCTTACTTCAGAAGTAGTTCCCAAGTCCTCCTCGAGCCCGCTGTTGCAGCGCTGGGTCTAAGCATATTAAAATTATAATTTCTCTATGCACCAGAGCTTTGTTCTACTGGCATGTGCAGACCTTACTGGTGCATGATCAATACATAAGGGCGCATACTCGGAAGGGAGCATGGCCAGAAGAATAAGGGGTCTTGGGCAGCGATGGAAGGCTAGAAGAGGATCTTGAAAGCCCCTGGACCCTCCAGAGGCTTCTCACTTTGGAGGATCTAGTTTTTAAAAAGAACCTGAAGTGGGTTTGAAGAATGCTAATAGCACACAGAGGCTGGTTCTGTATACTATTACCAGCCTCTGTGTCTGTACTGTGGCCCCCCAGGCCCCCCTTGCACTCTGCTGTCCCCCAGAAAAAAAAACATATAGATATAAGGTAAACAGTCACTAGGGGCCTGATTCACAAAGCGGTGATAACTGAGTTATCACGCCTAAAAGACTTTGCACCACTGAGTTAGCACCGCTTTGTGCTCTTTATCGCGTGCAAAGTTTTGCGCGCGCAATCGCGCAATTCCGCACGCAGCGCCCCTAGGGTTTAATGTGCGCCTTCGTGCGAATTTCGCGCGAGTTTCCTCTTATCACGCCTAAACTGAGTTTAGGCGTGATAAAGGGCTTTTCACTGGCGTGCAAAGTGTTTGCACCGCTTTGTGAATCAGGCCCTAGCTGTCTGTTTACCTTATATCTGCCATTCACTGCCACTCCCCCGCCTCCTCTATATCGCCGCTCCCCGCCTGCGTCCCTTCCCTCCCCGCCTCTGTAAGGTTCCTCCAATCAGCTTATGGAGGCGGTGAGGGAAGGGACGCAAGCGAGGAGTGGCTATATAGAGAAGGCGGGGGAGGGGCGGTGACTGGCAGCATTAAATAGCCAGCTTGCGACAAGCAGCATGTCGCTAGCATGGAGGTTTTTTTATGGGAAAGCAGGCTGGTGATAGTATGCAAAACCACCCTCTTTGTCCTAATAGCATTCTTCAAACCCACCTGGGGTTCTCTTTAACTCCTTCCATACTATAGGTTTACTTTAAAGAACAAGTGAAGGGAGAAGAATATGGAGGCTGCCATATTTGATTTCTTTTAAACAATACCAGTAGCCTGGCAGCCCTGTTGATCTATTTGGCTGCAGTAGTGTCTGAATCACACCAGAAACAAGCATGCAGCTAATCTTGTCAGATCTGACAATAACGCCAGAAACCCCTGATCTGCTGCATGCTTGTTCAGGGTGTATGACTATAAGTATTAGAGGCACAGGATCAGCAGGACGGCCAGGCAACTGGTATTGCTTAAAAGTAAAGAAATAAGGCAGCCTACCTCTCCCTTTTGCTTCAGTTGTCTGTTAAGCTTGCAATTCAAATTCAAAATACAATGAATATATTACACTTTAAATTCGATAAAAATTGACCCTAATGAAAATGTATCAAGAAATGATACCCCCTTCATCGTTTAATTGTTTTGTTGATCAGACATTGTGAAGATTGTGAAAAACTGTTTCTTTAATGCTAGGTACAAACAAGGCAATTTACTGTCAGATTTACTGTCAGATTACCATTTCCGATCTGATTTCCAATCGATTTTTCTGTTCACTTCTATGGAAAAATTAATCAGAAATCAGATCGGACAAGTTAGAAATAGTCGATCTGATAGTACATCTGTCAGAAAATTGCATTGTGTGTACCTAGCATAAGAGATTGATGAAGCACATAGGAAAAAATGGGAGTCCAGCGTGGGCTGTGGGGGTGGACTGGCACGAGATCAGGGCTTCTTAGCTTTACATTACAGTGAGCGGCACAAAGTTACCAGCTGTGATTGGGTGTAAATGAGTAAATGGCAGTTAGATACCAAGGACCAGTCCAACAGCCAGCAAGCCAGCAAACTTCCTGACCGAACAACCATTCGATTCAATCACATAACTATCAGTTATGTTCTATTCTGCTCTATTGATGGAAATTGACCACTTTCTGGTTGAATCAAACATTTTACTCGATCAGGCAGGCAGGATGAAAAATATCACTCGATGGTGAAGGGATCGGCTAGACGGCTGCTGTTCATAGGATGTCGACTGACACAGAATCGTTTTTTTGGTTTCAAAGCATAGAGGCACAACATCGTTCAACTTGCTTAGTGAAGGAGAATTTCTTGTAATGTGTGGGCCACTAGTCAATCGACTTTCAATCCATCGCACCGTTATTGATCACCCAATAAAGTCAACTAGCCGACCTGCGGCGTAGCATACGCTGCATAAGGTGGTAGCAGGCAGGAAGGGGGTGTTGGGCACAGCGGCGGGGAGGGCACCTGGGTCCCCCCCATGTGCGCTTACTCTCCAGCTTAAGTTCAGCAGCAGCCGCCGCTATTAGTAAGAGGCAGCGGGCGGGGATGACTCACCTCTTCCGCGTCCCAGCATGCGTTCCACTGTATTGTAAGTGGGCGGCATTGCAGGAAGCGACAACAGTGGAACGCACGCTGGAACGCGGAAGAGGTGAGTCATCCCCGCCCGCTGCCTCTTACTAATAGCGGCAGCTGCTGCTGAACTTAAGCTAGAAGGGGAGCGCAGATGGGAGACCCAGGTGAGAGAGGGGGGATCCTGCTGAGCTTTAAGCTGGAGGGGGGAGCGCAGATGGGGGACCCAGGTGAGGGGGGGTCCGACCCCCCTCCCCGCCGCTGTGCCCAATACCCTCTTCCTGCCCGCTACCCCCTCCAGCTTGGCGGCAAGTCTAGGATCGCCCCTGGGGGCAGGGTGCTACTTCTTCTTCTTGCTTGGACCGGCCCTGGGAGCAGGGCACTACTTCTTCTTCTTGCTTGGACCGGCCCCTTCTTTTTGCTTGGACCGCCCCTGGGGGCAGGGCGCTACTACTTCTTCTTGCTTGGACCGGCCCCTTCTTGCTTGGACCGCCCCTGGGGGCAGGGCGCTACTTCTTCTTCTTGCTTGGACCGGCCCCTTCTTGCTTGGACCGGCCCTGGGGGCAGGGCGCTACTTCTTCTTGCTTGAAGGTTGAGGCACTTACTCTATTATATAAATAGATAGATTGCTTAAAGGACACCCGAAGCGAAAATAAGCTAATGAAATAAACGATTGTATATATCTTCCTTCTCCTAAAAATGACTTTTTTAAAGATATTCCACAGTTTCATTTTATGTTTAAATCTACTTTTTAAGTTTAAACTGTTTTATGGTTTTTGCTCAATGACACATTAATTGAAGTATGCCAGAACTAAAATCTATGAACTAGTGTCCCTTTTTATCTCTTTCCTGCTCTCAGAAGCCATTTTCTGCTAGGAAAGAGTTTTATAGTTGCAATTTCTTATCAGTGAGGGTCACACTGTAGTCACTTCCTGTCTTAGTCAGGACTGAGTCAGCCACTTACATGCCTGATATTTAACTTTTTCAGGCAGAGAAAGAAAAAAAGGAACGCAGCATAGTTATTTGTGTGCTTGGCACTGTACATACACATGTCTATCTCATCATGTCACACGTCACCTCAGGTATCCTTTCATCGCTCAATAGAAAATGGAGCCATGTATGGCCACCTTTAGAATACTAAGCAGGCTGTTTAGGTAAGCTTTCATACTACATGGAAGAAATATGACTAAACAGATACGTATGAAGTATGGCCAGTTTTACAGGAGAGAGCAGAGCGATGACTCATCAGTGTACTGCTGCTGTGCTCTGTCCAATCAGCATGCCTTGACCCAACTGGACTTGTTTGGCGTATAGAAAAAAAAAATCCCATCAGTTTCCTGACAGTGCTGTATGACAGGGCTGCTTACAGCCATCAGCATAGCAGGACTGGCAGACAGGCTGCAAATCTCTTGGTAGTCAACATATTTCATGTCATCTGTGTATTCAGCTGTTTGCCTAGAACTTAGCTTCGCCAAGTGCTTAAACAGCTGCAGGGTGTGTGACACAAATGTGCATCTCACTAGCATTGCAGACAGGTGCACTTGGCATGGCCTAGCACAGTGACAACTGCACCCCAGACAGTGCACGCTCTGTGACATAACAGGCAGGAGGCGGCGCTGGGAAAGACATCAAATACATGCAGCCATTGTACACACATCAGCTGTCACCTCGGCATGTGCAGAGATAAACATTGATACATATTTATGCTTAGAATCTTCTGTGTCAGTATTGAGAAAATCGATCTACTGTCTGGAGAAAAGGCAAGACAAACAGAAACAGAACAGAAACTGAAACAGAACACTATAGGCCAAATAGGCTTCAAACGTGCACAATCCTGTTACTAACTTGTAAAGTAAACATGGAAGGGAACATCGACTTCAAGACACAAATAAAATTACAAGACGTGGAAACAATACTGAGCTGGACATGAATACCGGTAACAGCATGCCACGCACTATGATCAATCAAGCACAAAAAGAGAAATGATCTGTAGTACACTCTACTCCAGTAACTCCAGATACTAACTTTGTTACTGTATCAAAATCCTGAGATACACATGCAGATATGTGCGCAGGATAGAATGACCCCGTGGAATACTAATACGCCTTCAAGTGGACCTGAACTCTTGTACAGGACAGCAGGAAAACACAGAGAAATGCCCCCTGTATGTATTTAGAGAGTTTAGCATGTCTAATTCCCCCTCATCTGTGACTAATCATAATTGTAATTTGATCTCTCAGCTGTGTCAGCCTCGACAGAGCAATTAATTTGTAAACACAGGATGTTAACCCTATGCCATCAAGGGGATAGGCACTGTCAAACTCAAGAAGGAATGGACAAAGTAATGTGAATGTAACTTTGGAAATATATTAAATAACGTTGCAAACTATTCAGGTCCTTAAAGCAGACCTGAACTCAGAACTTCCTCTCTGCTCTAAGATACAAAACAGCATAATAACCTTTAAAGAAAAACATTTCTTGGTTACAGCTGATACAAATCCTGCAAAAAAAAATCTGCAGTGTGTCTACTTCCTGCTTTCAAGCAGACATAGGGTTAACATCCTGAGTTTACAAATGAACTGCTCTGCCGAGGTTGACACAGCTGAGAGATCAAATTACAGTTATGATTAGGGTGAAATCCGGCACTGCTGACAAATGTTCTTTATTGTGCACAGCACAGCATGTGGCTGTTCCAGGCAAAACATCTGATCTGCATGCATGTTCGGAGACTATGGATAAAAGTGTTAAGCTACCTTCACCCTATGGGCTTGATCCACTAAACAGTGATAACTCAAATATCACACCTTATGAAAAAAGATATCACACCTTATCAAAGTTAACACGCCTTATCAGAGTAGCATAGTGAGCTCTACGAACCCACAGGGGCTCAGGTCAGGACGATTGCCATTGCCAATTAGCAGGCATAAGTTCGTAGCGCTCGCTATGCTACTCTGATAAGGTGTGTTAACTCTGATAAGGTGTGATATATTTGATAAGGTGTGATATTTGAGTTATCACTCTTTAGTGAGTCAAGCCCTATGTCCATTGCGTTGTGTTGCTCATCAAGAAAAATAGGGTTGTGACACGTATAGAAAATTGCTTCGGACATCTTCAATTTTGACACATGCAGTGAGCTCACATCCCCCATATTCCTCACTTCAGGTGTCAGTGTTCTCCCCGGAAATTTTTTTCCCACCCGGGTGGCATGAAAAAGTAGCTGGGTGGGGTGAGATGGGAGAACAGAAGGCCAGCGCTTTTCTGCATAACTCTGCTTACAGCATAGGAGGAGCCGATAACAGCCGGGTGGTCACCAAAACTAAGCGGGCGGAGCACCCAGCTAAAAAAAGCCTGGGGAGAAGACTGGGTGTGCTTTAACTACAGCAATACAAAGAGGCCATGTAGTGGCTTACAGCCTGTTACATACTTCCAACCTTGATTGGCCAATTGAAATTAGATGTGTGTAAGCACCCTTATGAAGAAAGTGGGGGAGGACAACAGCAATGGACTAAATACATCAAATGCAGCTGAATGAAAAAGATACAGCTACAAAGAACAGGGTGGATGCAACAGCTTTCTTAAAGGACCACTATTGCAAAAAAAAAAAAAAGTAGGCAGTTAAAATCTGACAGAACCAAGAGGTTTTGGGCCAGTCCATCTTCTCATGGGGGATTCTCAGGGTTTTCTTTGTTTTCAACAGCATTTCCTGAACAGCAGTTGCAGTTTAAAGGCCCATACACACATCGGATATTTTCAAACGACGGGTCGTTTGGACGTCCCGTCGTTCAGACGCCAAATCGGGGGTGTGTACAGTCCGTCGTTCAGGAGATAAGACTGGTCTTTTCTCCTGAATGACGGACTGTACACACGCCCGATTTGGCGTCCGAACGACTAAACGATGGGACGTCCAAACGACCCGTCGTTTGAAAATATCCAACGTGTGTATGGGCCTTAACTGACAAAATAGTGTGCTAGTGATTAGGGAGGCTGGCTGGTATCTTACTATTTTGGCAGTTAAACTGCTGTTCAGGAAATGCTGCTGAAAACAAAGAAAACCCTTAAATCCCCATGAGGAGATGGACTAGCCCAAACCCTGTCGGTTCTGTCAGATTTTAACTGCCTACTTTTTTCGCAATAGTGGTCCTTTAAAAGGCCACTCCTGCGAAAAAAAACTAAGCAGTTAAAATCTGAAGAGCTGAAAGATTTTGAACTAGTCCATCTCCTCATGGGGGACTCTCAGGGTTTTCTTTGATTTGAATAGCATTTCCTGAACAGCAGTTGCAAAGTCTAACTGCCGAAATAGTGTGCAAGTGAGTAGGGAGGCTGACTGGTATGTTACTATCTTGGCACTTAAACTGCTGCTCAGGAAATGCTTTTGTAAACAAAGAAATCCTTGAGAATCCCCCATGAGGAGAAAGACTAGTCCAAAACCGTTGGTTGTGGCAGATTTTAACTGCTTACTTTTTTTCCGCTGGAATGGGTCATTTAATACAGTTGCAACACTGTACTAAATTGTCTCCACTACGAATTTGCCCTTCATAAAGTTGATAAATGCCCCCCATACCAAGGACATGGTGACAACGACATGCCCCAGAAATCAATGTATTGGGAAACAAGTCAAGAATAACAGAAGGGACTCCCTGCCACACACTGCAGTATTATTTTTATATCAAAGTCTGTAACACAGCACACAGCACAATATAGACATGTAGGTAGCAGTACATTTCACAGCTTCAACCGCTACCATAGAAGCGTCGAGTGAGGATAAAAGTAAAAAATGTACAGGTAGTCCCCGACTTACAATCACCCAATTAACGAACAACCCAAAAATATAAAATTTGACTCAGTTGGAACAAGGCAAAACATTTTTCAAAAAAGACCTTGCAGTTAGGCCCGGTTCACACTTGCGTTCCAGGTTCGGTTTCCCCGGACCCAGAACGCACCGTATACTGTACAAACAAACCCGGATGTGAATGGATACATTGTTATTCAATGTATCCATTCACACCCGTCCGTCTGTCATGATCCGTTCAGGATTTTTCCAACATGCAGCATTTTTCCGGAACGCAGGCTCCGGCCGCCGCACCTGACCATTTTCCCCGCACCATAGGAAGTGATGAGAAACGGAAGTTTCTCATCACACTGGCAATAGGAACGGGTGCTTACGGCACCCGTCCTTCGCCACATGGGGGGGTCCAGGCATGGACAGATGGGGGGGACGGCAGCGCTGACAGGACAACAGCCCAGGTATGTTTATTATTGTATTGTGGGCTGTTGTCCTGTACTGTGTGCGCTGAGCCTGTGTCCCCCCCTCACCCCATGCCTTTCTCTGCTGCCGCGCCTGTTTAAAGTACAGTATCGGCAATCGGAAGTGTTATTTTCCGGATGCCGAACTGATACTTTTTTGACTGCAACTTGACCGGATCCTGAGGGATCCGTACGGCCCCAGGACCTGGACGTACGGCCCGGCTTCACACAAAACGCAAGTGTGAACTGGGCCTCATAGAAAATCGATTTTAAAAAATTAAAAGGAAAAAAGGTTCTTAAAACTGGTAAAATGACATTTTACTGTGGTACACTGAGGGCACATGGGGACAGAGGTGACACGGGGGGGCGCAAAGGTGGAAAAGGGGGGGGACACTGAAAGACAGGAGGGAACAGAGGTGACACAGAGGAGGTACAGGGGACAGTGAAGGCACAGTGTTCCAACTTATAGACAAGCCTACATCCCCATTCTTGTTCATTAACTGGGGACTACCTATATTAGAATGGCATCTAACTGCATTGTTACTGGAGATGTGATCTGTATAATTTGCTTTTTTTTAGCCCTCTAATGAGAGCTACTCCCCTGGGGTAAACTGGAGTTCTGCCCAGGGGAATTCAGCTTCCTGTGGAGCAACTAAACTCAAAGCCCAGATCTACAATCATCTCTAGCAGTCACATCACACTTCTACATCAATTTATGCACAGAATAGAAACAACACACTCGATTCACTGATCAAGTCACTGATCTTCTCCAAATTTGGAGACTGTTGGAAAACATTGGAGAGCATAAGAGCACCATTCTATTCAATACGCTATTTTCACTACAGTTCCTCCTTAGGCCCCATTTTAACTGGCCGCAGTTCAAAACAATTTTTGGATCGTCCACAATTTGCTGATCAGAAAGGCACTGTGATTAACACGGCCTTTTTTCACTGGTGATTAGAATTTTGGTCAAACCCAAAAGCTCTGCATGCAGCATTCTTCTGCATTTGCGATTAGATCAAATCTGTTTTTGTTTTTTTGTTGGGGGGGGCGATATCCCAAACGTAATTGTGCAGTGTAATAAATGTCAGAAACACTTGATAATCATGCAGAAACGTACTAAGCGTGCAAAGAAAAAAATCGCAATCAAAATGCATTTGTGATGCCGGCTGTAATGGTCAGTGGAAAAGAGAGGTTAGTGAATTAGTGTTTTGAGGCAGTGTAGTTGCATACATGGCAAACAGCAATATAGGGAGCATATAGAATCTGTTATTCCTAATGTACAAAAAAACAAACAAACAGACAATACATTTATGTGTTTTTTGTGCATTAGGTATAAAGGTTTACTACATGCTTAGCTCTGTGCTCCCTATATTGTTGTTTGTCATGTTTACCTTCCTAATAGGCAAGACGAGCCAATAAGTGAGTTGATACCCCCTATCTTGCTGTTTATGTGGTTGCATACATCCTGTAGCAAGAAATTGTATGCACAGAATCAGAATGACAACAAAAACAAACAAAAAGAAACCTGTAAAAAGCATGAGCACACATACATTCAAGGTGTACATTTGTGCTAGAGTAAAATGCATTGTAAAAGCCTTTTCCCTATGTAGCTGTCACTTACAGCAGGTATAATCTGAGGACTCTGAACACCTTACAGACAGGTGTTGTCTAGTCCAACGCCACATGGGAAATTCTCAAGGTTTACTTTATTTTCAAAAGCCCTCCCTGGGTAAGGACCTATACAAAGATGCCAGCTAGCTGGTATGCCTACTAGTGTGTTACCATTTTGACAGCTGGACTGTGTCAAAACCATTCAGGAAGGGATTTGGAAAGAAAAAAAGGGAAACCTTGGTAACCCCCCTTGTGGAGATGGACTAGTCCAAAACCTTCTGTAGAGGTTCAGAGATGTCAGATTAATAATACATAGGGAAAAAAAATTATTCGGAGACAAAATGTACAACTTCTACACATGGATTTACATGTATTGTACATGTAAGAGTTTTTCCATCACAATGGTCCTTTAATAAATGCAGAAATTAAAAATTTCATCCAGGGCTACAAATGACTGACACACCCCTCCAGTAAATCCTAATATGACTAAGACGATGATGAGGTCTACATATGCCTGCTAATAGGCAATTTGCAGGTTTTAGTTATGTTCTCCAATTTAGGAAAACATACTCTACAGTTAGGAATGATTATACCGGTGTGAACACTGTGAAATGCTCATACTAAGCAGAACATGCCCAGTATTACACACATATCGATATAATGAAGAGCACTGTCACACACACACTCAGAAATGGAACAACCAACACCCGTCTAACAGACCAGTGACCTATGATGAGTGACAGATGAGTGATTGTGCTGTCAGAAACATCCAGACTGAAATACAGCTGACAGCAGAGTGCAGTGACATACAAGTGACAGGTGAAAGTGCCATGGCATAAATGGAACAGTATAGTACATAGCAGTCCAGTGTTATATAAGAAAAAGGTGACATTACAGAAGAAAGCAAAGTGATATGTGTGCAACAAAACAATAAGATGTGATAAGTCAGACATGTTCTTAAAAGAAAACTGAAGTGAGAAGAATATGGAGGCTGCCATATTTATTTCCTTTTAAACAATACTAGTTACCAGGAAGTCCTGATGATCTATTTGGCTGCAGCAGTGTCTAAATCACACAACTGAAACAAGCATGCAGCTAATCTTGTCAAATCTGACAGTGTCAGAAACCCCTGATCTTTATATGCTTGTTCAGGGTCTATGGCTAAAATTATTAGAAGAAAGGATCAGCAGGGCAGTCAGGCAACTGGTATTTCTTAAAAGGCAACAAATATGGCAGCCTCCATGTCACTCTCACCTCCGTTGTCCTTTAAGCGGTGACAGCATAGTGGCACACATCTAATAATGCAGGGGTAGCACTGCACAGAAACACAGTTTGACACAAATATTCATGTGATTATGAACAATTTGAAACTGGACAAACCAATTTCATTTCAGTCTGCATACAAATTACAACATAATTGAGACATGACAGTGGCACACACATGCAGTGACAACATACAGGAGACATGACTGCTACACAAAGGTGACAATATACAGGAGACATAGCAGCTACACACAGGTGACAATATACAGGTGACATGACAGTTACACACAGAGGTCATGACAGTGGCACACGCATGCAGAGGCAATACAAAAGTGACATGACAGTGATGCACAAATGCAGTGCCAACGCAAAGATGACATGGGCACACAAATGCAGTGACAACTCTCAAGTGGCAATACATAGGTGACATGACAGTGGCACATGAATGAGGTGGCAATACACAGGTGACATGTTAGGGGCACACAAATGCAGTAACAAATCACACGAATGCAGTGACACACACACGTAATGACAGCATACACATGCAGTGACAACACACAGGTGACATGACAGGGGCACACTGGTGACATGACAGTGCCACGCACATGTAATGACAGCATACACATGCAGACTGCACACAGGTGACATGGCAGGGTCACACACACACAGTGACAACACACAGGTGGCATGGCATAGGCACACACATGTAATGACAGCACACAGATGACATGACAGGGGCACACATGACGTGGCAGGAGCACACAGATGACATAGCAGGAGCACACACATGTAATGACAGCACACACATGTAATGACAGCACACAGGTGACATGACAGGAGCACACACACATGTAATGACAGCACACAGGCGACATGGCAGGGGCACACGTGCAGTGACAGCACACAGGTGACATGGCAGGGGCACACATGCAGTGACAACACACAGGTGACATGGGAGGGGCACACATGCAGTGACATTACAGGGGCACACATGTAAAATGACAGGGGCACACATGTAAAATGACAGAGGCACACATGCAGTGACAACACACAGGTGACATGGTAGGGGCACACATGCACTGACATGACAGGGGCACACATGTAAAATGACAAGGGCACAAATGTAACATGGCAGAGGCACACATGCAGTGACAGCACACAGGTGACATGGCAGAGGCACACAGGTGACATGGAAGGGGCACGTGCAGTGACAGCACACAGGTGACATGGCAGGGGCACACATGTAAAATGACAGGGGCACAAATGTAACATGACAGGGGCACACATGCAGTGACAGCACACAGGTGACATGGCAGGGGCACACACATGTAACATGGCAGGAGCACACAAAGGTGACATGGCAGAGACACACATGCAATGACAGCACACAGGTGACATGGCAGAGGCACACACATGCAATGACAGCACACAGGTGACATGGCAGAGGCACACACATGTAATAACAGGCACACAGGTGACATTGCAGAGGAACACACATGCAGTGACAGCACACATGTGACATGGCAGAGGTACACAGGTGACATGACAGGAGCACACACACATGTAATGACAACACACAGGTGACATAGCAGGGGCACACATGTAAAATGACAGGGGCACACATGCAGTGACAGCACACCGATGACATGGCAGGGGCACACACATGTAACATGGCAGAGGCACACACATGTAATAACAGGCACACAGGTGACATTGCAGAGGAACACACATGCAGTGACAGCACACAGGTGACATGGCAGGGGCACACATGCAGTGACATGACAGGGGCACACATGTAAAATGACAGGGGCACACATGTAAAATGACAGGGGCACACATGTAAAATGACAGGGGCACACGTGCAGTGACAGCACACAGGTGACATGGCAGGGGCACACACATGTAACATGGCAGAGGCACACACACATGTAATAAAAGGCACACAGGTGACATTGCAGAGGAACACACATGCAGTGACAGCACACAGGTGACATAGCAGAGGCACACATGCAGTGACAACACACAGGTGACATAGCAGGGGCACACATGTAAAATGACAGGGGCACACATGCAGTGACAGCACACCGATGACATGGCAGGGGCACACACATGTAACATGGCAGGGGCACACACATGTAATAACAGGCACACAGGTGACATTGCAGAGGAACACACATGCAGTGACAGCACACAGGTAACATGGCAGGGGCACACATGCAGTGACATGACAGGGGCACACGTGCAGTGACAGCACACAGGTGACATGGCAGGGGCACACACATGTAACATGGCAGAGGCACACACACATGTAATAACAGGCACACAGGTGACATTGCAGAGGAACACACATGCAGTGACAGCACACAGGTGACATGGCAGGGGCACACATGCAAAATGACAGGGGCACACGTGTAAAATGACAGGGGCACACGTGCAGTGACAGCACACAGGTGACATGGCAGGGGCACACACATGTAACATGGCAGAGGCACACACACATGTAATAACAGGCACACAGGTGACATTGCAGAGGAACACACATGCAGTGACAGCACACAGGTGACATGGCAGGGGCACACATGCAAAATGACAGGGGCACACGTGTAAAATGACAGGGGCACACGTGCAGTGACAGCACACAGGTGACATGGCAGGGGCACACACATGTAACATGGCAGGGGCACACACACATGTAATAACAGGCACACAGGTGACATTGCAGAGGAACACACATGCAGTGACAACACACAGGTGACATGGCAGGGGCACACATGCAGTGACATGGCAGGGGCACACATGCAGTGACATGACAGGGGCACACATGTAAAATGACAGGGGCACACATGTAAAATGACAGGGGCACACGTGCAGTGACAGCACACAGGTGACATGGCAGGGGCACACACATGTAACATGGCAGAGGCACACACACATGTAATAACAGGCACACAGGTGACATTGCAGAGGAACACACATGCAGTGACAGCACACAGGTGACACAGGGGGTGTCAATTAGGGTCTTACCTTGGCTTTGCCGGCCTCCAGCTTCCTCCTCCGCTCCTGGTCCTCCTCGTCCATGCCGCTTCCTCCTAGGCACAGCAATGCGTAGTGTTAACAGCCGCAGCACTCTCCCATCTCCACGTAAACATTCGGCGCGCCGCCCTGACGTCACCTGACTGCGTCCATTCCGACTACTGCGGATCCTACTGGAGGAGGAGACCAGGGGGCGTGACAGCCTCTTCAAGTACCGCCCACCTGGCTATCCCACCTCTGTAACATCTTACAGACCTCCGGAGAGCAGCCGGCAACCCCGCCCATTTAGTAGGAGCTGCCCCGCCCACTCGTCCTGAGGAAAGGACACGTGTGCTATTGTTCTGTCATCTGTCTGTGTGTGTCTGCAGCATGCATGGGCTTCTGTCATCTGTCTGTGCGTGTCTGCAGCGTGCATGGGCATCTGTGTGTGTCTGCAGCGTGCATGGGCTTCTATCATCTGTGTGTGTCTGCGGCATGCATGGGCTTCTGTCATCTGTCTGTGTGTGTCTGCGGCATGCATGGGCTTCTGTCTGGGTGTGTCTGCAGCATGCATGGGCTTCTGTCATCTGTCTGTGTGTGTCTGCAGCGTGCATGGGCATCTGTCTGGGGGTGTCTGCAGCGTGCATGGGCTTCTGTCATCTGTGTGTGTGTGTGTGTCTGCAGCATGCATGGGCTTCTGTCTGTGTGTGTGTGTGTCTGAGGCATGCATGGACTTCTGTCTGTGTGTGTGTGTCTGCGGCATGCATGGGCTTCTGTCATCTGTCTGCAGCATGCATGGGCTTCTGTCATCTGTCTGTGTGTGTCTGCAGCGTGCATGGGCGTCTGGGGGTGTCTGCAGCGTGCATGGGCTTCTGTCATCTGTGTGTGTGTGTGTGTGTGTGTGTGTGTGTGTGTGTGTGTGTGTGTGTGTGTGTGTGTGTGTGTGTGTGTGTGTGTGTGTGTGTGTCTGCAGCATGCATGGACTTCTGTCTGTGTGTGTGTGTCTGCGGCATGCATGGGCTTCTGTCATCTGTCTGTGTGTGTCTGCAGCATGCATGGGCTTCTGTCATCTGTCTGTGTGTGTCTGCAGCGTGCATGGGCATCTGTCTGTGTGTGTCTGCAACGTGCATGGACTTCTGTCATCTGTGTGTGTGTGTGTGTGTGTGTGTGTGTGTGTGTCTGTCTGCAGCATGCATGGGCTTCTGTCTGTCTGTGTGTGTGTGTGTGTGTGTGTGTGTGTGTGTGTGTGTGTGTGTGTGTGTGTGTGTGTGTGTGTGTCTGAGGCATGCATGGGCTTCTGTCATCTGTCTGTGTGTGTCTGCAGCATGCATGGGGTTTTGTCATCTTTCCAAAAAGACAGCCTGGAGAGCCACTTAAACTGTTTTATGCCACTTAATGAAAAGGAGCCGGCAGAGAAACCACCTCAGTCGATTACTCAAAAAACAAACTCTGCTGTCTCATGCATATATAATTATTTATTTGAAGCCTTAGCTGCATCATGCTGTGTCACATACATTTAAAACTAAACACAAATAAAACAACTGCCTGGCCAGGAGTACTCGCTATCACTATAAGGGACCTGATCTCATACGTGTGGTGTGATCGCCCAGCCTAAGCCTATGCAAAAAACACCGCACCAACTGGATCAATCGGTCCTCACCCACCACCGGAACACCATACACACTGTGCGACATCTGACCATTCACTATTTTCTACTGCCCAGGATCATCGCCTTCAGATCAGATCATTGCAGGCCACTGCTTAACTGGAGGTACGATCAGCTACTGGCATATATGAGCATATTCCAACCGGTAGAAGCACAGCCACTTGCTTAAGCTGGGATATATTTCATTGCTTTTGAGAGTGTTCAATAAGAACTTGCTACTTGCGCTTTTTTGATGGTAAGCTCCAGCTTACTTCGCTATATGACCGGCAGTGCACTGGGTCTTGTCATCTGTGTGTGTGTCTGCAGCGGCATGGGCTTCTGTCATCTGTGTCTGCAGCGTGCATGGGCTACTGCCTGTGTGTGTCAGCAGCGTGCCTGGGCTTCTGTCATCTGTGTGTGTGTGTCTGCGGCATGCATGGGCTTCTGTCATCTGTGTGTGTGTGTCTGCAGCGTGCATGGGCATCAGTCTGTGTGTCTGTGGCATGCATTGGCTACTGTCATCTGTCTGTGTGTGTCTGCGGCATGCATGGGCTTCAGTCATCTGTCTGTGTGTGTCTGCAGCATGCGTGGGCATCTGTCTGTGGCATGCATTGGCTACTGTCATCTGTCTGTGTGTGTCTGCAGCATGCATGGGCTTCTGTCATCTGTGTCTGTGTGTCTGCAGCGTGCATGGGCTTCTGTTATCTGTCTGTGTGTGTCTGCAGCGTGCATGGGCTTCTGTCATCTGTCTGTGTGTGTCTGCAGCATGCATGGGCTTCTGTCATCTGTGTCTGTGTGTCTGCAGCGTGCATGGGCTTCTGTTATCTGTCTGTGTGTGTCTGCAGCATGCATGGGCTTCTGTCATCTGTGTTTGTGTGTCTGCAGCGTGCATGGGCTTCTGTTATCTGTCTGTGTGTGTCTGCAGCGTGCATGGGCTTCTGTCATTTGTCTGTGGGATGCATGTGCTTCTGTCATCTGTCTGTGTGTGTGTCTGCAGTGTGCATGTGCATCTGTCTACGTATAGATACTGGTCCCTTCTATGGCATTTTACATAGAGCTGCCTCTGTCTTCTCTCTGCATAGAGCTGCCATTCTGTCGTTTTTCTGTCTGTATGTCTATCTACACAAAGCTGCCAGTCTTTACTATCTTCTTTCTGCCTTCTAAATCTATAAAATTATCTGTATCTATCATGTATATCTTTAAAGGAAACCTGTAATCACAAAAAAAAAAAAGTTCCACTTACCTGGGGCTTCTACCAGCACCCTGCAGCTGCCTTGTGCCTGCCCCGGTCATCAGCGTTCCTCTGGTCCCCCGCCGTGGCTCAGTTTCACTTGCAAGTGGACGGCCACTGCCCCTGGGTGGCCTTGGCTGTGCACATCCTCATTCATGCTCCCGTTGCCTTGAGAAAACCTCGTACTAGGCCTGCACAGGACGCTCCCGGCGACGGGAGTGTGAACGAGGACGTGCGTGGACAGGCACAGCAGTGCGTAGTGGCCGGTGACAGGCGAAACTGAGCCACGGCGGGGGCATGGAAGATCGTTGAGTACCAGCGTGGGCAAAGGGCGGCTGCAGGGGGCTGGGAGAAGTTAAGTGAAACATTTTTTTTAAGTGATTACAGGTTTCCTTTGAGCTACGTACTCACACGTGATTGAGGTCATCTGAGGCGTCCAATAACACCCGCCTCAGCCAATAATCATGCATGTGAACACTAGCCCTGACGAGTGACCACGTTTGTGGATCCTGCTGATCTGAGGTTGTGAGAGGTTTGGTGCAGTTTCAGCAAGTCAGATCCGGGCAGAGGCGAGAGAAGCTCTAGTCTAAAGGCGCAGTGTAGGAAGGGGCGCACAACTCTCTCAGCTATCATTCCCCTATTGTGTTTGAAGCAGAGAGAAATAAGGAAAGGGGATACATGGCAGTGACTGCAGACCAGATAACTAAAGATTAAGGGGGGGGGGGGGGGGGGGGCTGGGGCGCCTCCTAGTCTAATCAGTGTGTGACAGCTGGAGGGATGGGGGTGCGCACTTTGTTTTCTCAGCCTTGGGTGCTGGAGGACCTTGTCCCGGTTCAGCAGCACATCCTTCATGTAAGCAGCAGAAAGCCAAAGCCTGGCACAAATGCTGCCTGCCAGCCTCATCCATCCATTCTGATCAGCATACTGACAGCGGAGGATGAGAGTGTGTTTACACGGTGCAGCTGCACTAATTTCATTGCGATTCCCTCAACCTCTCCTCAGTGCTACACCCAAGCCTGGTAGCTCTCTCACTTCTGACTACTTTTTCACCTACTTTTTCAGTTGCAGAGTGCGAAACAGAGATCATCGACAAGGCAAGCCTAGGCCGTTGCCTAGGGCCTGGAAAGAGTCTAGGGGCCTGGTAGGTGCTAGGCCCCACCAAAGCTTGCTAAAAATTAATTTTTTTTAAAAAAAGGTAACTATCAGTGGAGGATTTTAATCTTAATCCTTTTCTGGTACTCAAAAGCTATTTTAAATAGAACATGAAAAAATATCTCCTGGGGGGGAATTTAGGTGAATTGGATTGGGCCCATTCTATATTGTTAGGGGTATGCAGCTTTAAAGGATACCCAAAGTGACAAGATGATATAGACATGTGTATGTACAGTGCCCAGCACACAGATAACTAGGCTGTGTTCCTTTTTTTCTTTCTCTGCCTGAAAGAGATAAATATCAGGTATGGCTGACTCAGTCCTGACTCAGACAGGAAGTGACTACAGTGTGACCCTTACTGATAAGAAATTCTCCTTTTTTATCTCTTTCTTGCTCTCAGAAGCCATTTTCTGCTAGGAAAGTGTTTTATAGTTGGAATTTCTTATCAGGGAGGGTCACACTGTAGTCACTTCCTGTCTGAGTCAGGACTGAGTCAGCCACTTACATACCTGATATTTAACTCTTTTAGGCAGAGAAAGAAAAAAGGAACACAGCATGGTTATTTGTGTGCTGGGCACTGTACATACACATGTCTATCATCATGTCACATGTCTCTTCGGGTATCCTTTAAGTATAAATAGTAGATGTTCCCCCTATGTAGGTTTATTTTACATCAGGTATACTGATTTTCTGTTAGTCTTTGCTGCTCTATGATTTTGGTGGTTAGGTTTTGGTATTTTTAGTGTTATTGTATATGGTGCTGCCATCCCCTGTAGAGCTACAGTATATAATACATGCAGAATGGCACTCAGAGTCGGATGAGGACAGCTCTGAGGAGAGTGATGGAGGCAGCAAATCAATATACCAACCGACAGATTGCAGCTGGGATCCGCTCAGTGTCAGCTATTGTGATCAGGGTTATTCTCTTCCAGTGAAAGGTGCGAGCTGCAATCCTCCTTCTCAGATCAGCGGAGGCCTTCAGCTATCAGACGGTGAGCACCACTAGTAGTCAGGAGGAGAGGGATGTAGAGCTCCCATCTATAAGCCTGGTTTAGTGAAGATAGTCCTAATCTTAAAGAGGACCTCCAACGAATATCACATAGTCATTGGGTCTTCTTCTATAAAGTTATAATCACCTGACATGTCTCTGTTTTGTAGATCACCCCCAGGGCTCACACCCGCAGGGGTGACTTACAAAATGAAGACAGGGCAAGTGATTATAACTTTATAGAAGAAGAGGACCCAGTGAATATGTAATATGATTGTGAGTTCACAAGGGCAAGGACCTCCTCTTATCGATTCTAATTTTGTTTGAATTTATCATATGTGTACCAATTCTAGTGATACTGTGTCTTAAACCACACATTAAAGGGAAGGTTCAGGGAGGGGATTAAAAAAATAAAAATAAATTTCCACTTACCTGAGGCTTCCTCCAGCCCGTGGCAGGCAGGAGGTGCCCTCGCCGCCGCTCCGCAGGCTCCCGGTGGTCTCCGGTGCCCGACCCGACCTGGCCAGGCCGGCTGCCAGGTCGGGCTCTTCTGCGCTCCATTTCCTGGGACTTCTGCGTCCCACGCCAGCGCGCTGACGTCATCGGACGTCCGCCGGGCTGTACTGCGCATGCGCATCTGCGCATGCGCAGTACAGCCCGGCGGACGTCCGATGACGTCAGCGCGCTGGCGTGGGACGCAGAAGTCCCAGGAAATGGAGCGCAGAAGAGCCCGACCTGGCAGCCGGCCTGGCCAGGTCGGGTCGGGCACCGGAGACCACCGGGAGCCTGCGGAGCGGCGGCGAGGGCACCTCCTGCCTGCCACGGGCTGGAGGAAGCCCCAGGTAAGTGGAAATTTATTTTTATTTTTTTAATCCCCTCCCTGAACCTTCCCTTTAACTATGCATGTGTTTATACTTATATTGCTTCATTGTCATGATCGTACAGTGTCTCGACAGGGCATGCCCAGTAGAGATGGGCTGAACTGTTTGCTGGTGGACAGTATTCTGCGAATTTCTGCTGTTCGCATTCGCGTCGAACATTTGGCCGCCCCCTATACATCATCACTGAGCTAAACTTTGACTCCTTACCTCACAGTCAGCAGACACATGGCAGCCAATCAGCTGGCACGCCCAGTTGCAGTGGCAATATTGGATTTATTCTCTGCTGGCTGCTCACTGTTACTGAGAGGAAGGTCAGACTTGCTGCAGATAGGTAGGGAAAGCATTAGCTAGGCCTGTGTTCTTGTTCCTCACTTGCTGTGAAAGCACCTCAAACAGCCCTTTTGAGGGCTAGCACATTGGTCTCCTGTGTTTTTTTCTTGTGTGTGTGACACTCCACAGTCCACTGACACCCAGAGCTGTGCACACTACTGCTGTTGCCTCATTAAGTTGCATGCACAGTCAGGGCCGGTGCTAGCTACAATGGGGCCCCGGGGCAAAAAGTAACCTGGGGTCCCCCTGCCCCCAGCAAAGTTGCTTGTACATCTCCAGCACCCCTCCCCCCCACAAAGTTGTATGCACAGCACCTCCCCCCCCCCCCAGCAAAGTTGCCCACACACCTAGTCCCCTTAGTCCCCTGCCCCCCCCCCCCACAAAGTTAGATGCGCATCCCCCGCAAAGTTGTATGCACAGCCCCCTACCCCCCAGCAAAATTGCCCACACACCTAGTACTCCACCCCCCTAACAAAGTAAATGGGGTCCCCCCCCCTCTCCAGCAAAGTTGTATGCAAAATACAAAGCCCCCGCCCAGCAAAGTGGCCCGCACACCCAGCCCCCTGCTGTCCCCATCCCACAGCAAACCGGAAGTAAAATAGAGCAGCCTGCAGCATCAGACTGCCTAACTCGCCGCCAGTCAGGCACATCCATCCAGCCGCAGCCAATCAAGCGTCCACTGCCGGTGATAGCAGGGTGCCCCTTCCCTCCTCACAGGCATGGACGCACTGACGTGACGTCCATGCCTGCGTCACGTCAGGGGAAGCGCTGCTACGGCCGGCTGTATGTGATGCAGTGCGAGGAGGAAACCAGGACGCGTCATCAGGAACCAGATAAAGTATGCACCAACAGCGTCATGCAGCCACGCAGGCCAGAGCATCCGTCAACCACACATACAGCCACGGAGGCCAGAGCATCCGTCAACCACACATGCAGCCACGCAAGCCAGAGCATCCGACGGCCAAGGTCAAGCATGGTTAAACCTGGATTGGCAAATTAAGAGACGCTTGGCTTGGGGGACTCTGGAACCCATGGGCAATTGCCCCCTTTGCCTCTGCTAGCGCCGGCACTGCGCACAGTACCACTCCAGTGCATTATTATTTCACTGTATTCTGATAGTACTATTGCATTTCTCTGTGTGTGACACTCCACAGCCCACTGACACCCAGAGCTGTGTATAATGTGATTTCTGCCAATTTGGGATTAAAACCAGGCTTTATGTCAACTCCGGAATTTTTGGTGAGACTTTTGGCATGGATCCCCCTCCGGCATGCCACAGTCCAGGTGTTAGACCCCTTGAAACAACTCTTTGTAGGTGTTAAAAATCGCCTGCCCATTGAAGTCTATGGCGGTTCACCGGGTTTGCATGTTTGCGAGTCCATCTCTAATGCCCAGAATGCTTCCATCTGCAGCTGCGGTGCAGAGCTGCTCAGGAGAGCAATCCAAGGGGACGCATGGAGAGGACAGAGCATGCATCCTTGTTCTGACTGGGTTCATTCAGAGCTTTGAGCTGGGGCATAACTCCAAGACGGAGGGCAGACCGGAGAAGCTGATGGGCCACAGAGTTTAGTGGAGGTATGGCCACCTTGTATAATTTTACTTAGGTACCCTTTAAATACAAAATCAAAATGTGGGTTTCTAGGAGAGTCCTATTTAACATTAGGACTATTGATAGAATTTTCAGTTTGCTTTAAAGTAAACCTGAACTTGAAATGAAAAGTCAATATAAAACACACACACGTCATACTTACCTCCCATGTAGTCTAGTCATCAGTTTCTTTCTCCTCTCCTGCGTCCTCTTTGCCCACTGTGATCAATGGAATTCTCGGTCCGCCATTACCCCATAACTAGAGTTACCAGATTTTTGTCGGTTCAACCTGGGACGGGGGAGGGGGGGGGATGCGCGACACGCCGAAAAGCTGGGGGCTGCGCCGTGCCGAAAAATGGGCATGGCCATGACATTGTATGGGCGGAGCTAACATAATGATGTAACAGCGAGGCATAAGAAAGCAGTGTGTACGCCATGATGTGGTCAAACGCGGATTCGCATCACGGGTGTGCAGAAACTGTGTGATGCTATTTAATAGTATACCGTAACCCCAAAGCAGCAAACATAGCCAACTATGACCATTACCGGTAAATAATAAATGCAGCAACAGTTACCCCAGACACCAGAAAATAAACGCAATGTGGGCAACATGTCAGCACAAAATAAACGCAATGTGGGCACATTTCAGCACAAAATAAACGCAATGTGGGCAACATGTCAGCAGAAAATAAACGCAATGTGGGCACATTTCAGCACAAAATAAACGCAATCTGGGCACATTTCAGCACAGAATAAACGCAATGGTGGGCACATTTCATCACAAAATAAACGCAATGTGGGCACATTACAGCACAAAATAAAGGCAATGGGCAACATTTCAGCACAAAATAAACGCAATGGGGGCACATTTCACCTGAAAAAAAATTTTTTACTCACCTGGCAGAAGTCTCCTCTCGCTCCTGGCCGGCCTCTGGCGCGCTGCTCCTGGGACCGTCTTGCTCCTCCTCCTACAGTCTCCCGCGCTGACAGGCAGAGCAGGGCTACGGCAAGATGGCGCCCGAAGCCCTGTACTGGAGACACAAATAGTCTCCAGTACAGGGCTTCGGCAGCCATCTTACCGTAGCCCTGCTCGCCTGCCGCCCGACACCGGAAGACTAAGGAGGCTGGAGCGGGGCTGCGGGCAATGAACTGGCACGGCATCTATAGACGCCGCTGCCAGTTCATGCAGTTACAGTGGCCAGAGTCCCGAGGCCAGGACGTCCCGCAGCTAAAAGCGGGACGTTTCCCGGGACCTCATGCTGCCTGGGACAGTGGACCCCGAATCCGGGTCGCGTCCCGGGCAATCCGGGACGTCTGGTCACTTTACCCATAACAGCTACCGGGTTAGCATGCTGTTAAACTGTAATGTCGCCCCCATGAGCCATAGGGAAACATAAGCATTAACTTGCACATCAGTTGTGCTTTCAGTTATAACTAGCAATAACTGATATATTACTGACAGCAAATTTCAGTCCATCAAACGAAGTTGCGATCACAATCCTGCCCTCCCAACCGGAGCCTAGGATTTCCCTGAAAAAAAACAGGAAATAGTGCAATACTGCCTTTTAAAAAACACCACGTGCTTCACTCCAACAATTTGTGCAAGTAGAAGCCTTCACCCAGGACCATAGGAAAGTAAGGGGGATCTTTATGCCCCCTATGTGAGTCTCACTCACCAGATTGTTTCTTGAATGTTATGCATACAAGCCCTCCTTCCTGGGCAACAAGAGCAGCCGTAACCACCTTCAAACACAAAGCGGAACTCGCATAGTGTAAAAAAACTTTAAGATTTATTGCTAAAATCCTTAAAAGATCTGCGTACCAGATTGATGATCATACAAGCGTTTTCTATGTGTGCCAGCGCCGACCGCGGCGGTGCTGGCACACATAGAAAACGCTTGTATGATCATCAATCTGGTACGCAGATCTTTTAAGGATTTTAGCAATAAATCTTAAAGTTTTTTTACACTATGCGAGTTCCGCTTTGTGTTTGAAGGTGGTTACGGCTGCTCTTGTTGCCCAGGAAGGAGGGCTTGTATGCATAACATTCAAGAAACAATCTGGTGAGTGAGACTCACATAGGGGGCATAAAGATCCCCCTTACTTTCCTATGGTCCTGGGTGAAGGCTTCTACTTGCACAAATTGTTGGAGTGAAGCACGTGGTGTTTTTTAAAAGGCAGTATTGCACTATTTCCTGTTTTTTTTCAGGGAAATCCTAGGCTCCGGTTGGGAGGGCAGGATTGTGATCGCAACTTCGTTTGATGGACTGAAATTTACTGGAGAGTGTGTGTACTCTGTTGAAGTCTGCGGATCCCCAATACAAAATTGGTGACACTGGTGCTAATTCTTATATTGTTTATATTGCTGTGGAGCGCTGTCCTTTTCTCCTCTGCTGGGAGTGACTTTTTGATATTACTGACAGCAACTGAGATATTCAATTCTGACAAAATGTTGTCAGAACTGGAAGGAAATCAAGCAAATCCTTGTGCGCTGCACATTAGATAATGAACTAGCAAAGGTGAACTGCTGGAGCTGGACTTATATACTGTGCTTGATGGTCATGTGACAGCTCCCAAGGCTGCAGAGACACAGATCTTGAATACATTTGACCTCTGCTGGTGGGCAGAGAGAATTTCATGATGACTGCAAAATGGTCTTGAAGAGATAGGGAACATCTGCTGGTGGACAGAGGAACTCCATGTAAACAGTCCACAAATGTCACCAGCAGAAATAGATTGTGACACATTTTCAGGTGCATCATGTGTTTATGTTAAATAATTTTATTCGGTTCTGGTCTACTTTAACCACTTCACCCTTCAGTCGTTTTTCACCTTATGCATCCAAGCAATTTTCACCTTCCATTCATTCTCCAATAACTTTATCACTACTTATCACAAAAAATTGATCTATATCTTGTTTTTTCCGCCACCAATTAGGCTTTCTTTGGGTGGTACATTTTGCTAAGAATTATTTTTTTCTAAATGCATTTTAATGGGAATATTAAGAAAAAATGAAAAAAATAATTATTTCTCAGTTTTTGCCCATTATAGATTTAAAATAATACATGCTACCATAATTAAAACCCACATATTTTATTAGCCCATTGTCCCGGTTAGTACACAATTTTAACTATGTCCCTATCACAATGTATGGCACCAGTATTTTATTTGGAAATAGAGGTGCAGTTTTACAGTTTTGCATCCATCACTATCTACTAGCTTATAATTTAAAAAAAATAATAGTAATATTCCCTCTTCACATGCATAGTTAAAAAGTTCAGACCCTTAGGTAACTATTTATGTTTTGTTTTTTTGTTTTGTTTTTTGTAATTTTATTTTTTAATTAAAACATTTATTTGGGTATTTTTTGGAGTGGGGGGGGTAAACAGTTAATTTGAAATTAATCAATTGTATTTATTTAAAAAAAAATGTATGTAGATGTAGTTTAACTATTTGGCCACAAGATGGCCACAGTCAAAAACATTTTTATAGACCTGTAAGCGAGCTCTCTTGCTTACAGGAAGTGAATGGAGGACAGGAAACTTTTTTTTTTCTTGAGAAAGATCGGGGCTTCTAAAAGAAGCCTGTCGGTCTTTCTAACGGGAGTTTGTTCCCATTCATTGACCACTGGGCTAACGATCGGCGGCACGGAAGCACGCGGGCATGCTTGTGCGCAGCAGTGCAGATGCAGCCTTTTGGACGTAATAGCAATGTCCAAAAGGCGAAAGTAGTTAAGCGGTACGATAGCTGGACCATGAATAGGGAACCAGGCCTGGGTATTCATGCTTTGCATTTGGACAGCTACCATTTTTTCAAAATGTGGATGTAGCACTATTATTTTGTACTAGGCGACCTAAGGTCTGTCACCGCTGCCACCGCAGCATTACAGAGAACATGTGTGCACCCGCCGCACACGCACGGCCGGCCCGCCCCCTGACCCGTTCTGTGTCCTGTCCCAACGGCTGTCAGTACAGGACATGCGCTATAGCGCAAAAAGCACTGACACAGGAACGTGGGATGCAGAGACACTTGGAAATTATTATATAGGATTCTTGTCCACGGGAGAAGTAGGTCAATATGTTTTAGGGTGTATTTTTGCATACATACAATAAAGCCATCAGGAGATTTGGCCACAGAGTGGAACCAATAAATGACTCACCCTGCTCCTGCACAAGTCCTGGTGGCGTTAAATACTATTCCCCCTCCAGGCCGCCATGGATAGTGGGGGAAAGATGTAACTCGGCTTCCAGCTATTGCTGGAGGAAAAATTACAGTGTTTTTGTAATAATTTGTGCTCTTGTCTTTTGACGCCGCCCAAATTACTCACAATGCGCCACTATAGCCGTAATACCAAAATCTCCTGCGCTGTTTTTACAGCACTCCGAATTTTTGACCTGCACAGCATTATCTGCTTTCAAACAGAAAAAGAAACAAACATATTTTTAACCCATTTTTCCAATCAAACTTGAAAAAAGGAGATTCAAAACGTTAATTCTAGCTCTACCCAAATACATGGGGGGGCTGACGCACAACTATAGAGGAAGCAGCTACGGGGGAGGGGGTGTTAGAGACACTACCTTCTTAATAGTCTTTTTTCCAATACAGTGTCTTCCCTAGCACAAGTGTTGTTGTTTGTCATGTGAGGGTTCAGGCTGGCCAAGTTTGTCGTATAATTTTTGCCCATGGGGGTCACCACGCAGGGGCAAACCCAAGATTTTCAAAAGGGGCAATTCCTGAAATGTCTCCCTCAGCCACGCACAATACAGTACAATAATATGGTAGCACACCATGCCAGGTGCATATAATGCAATTTCCAGTCCAACTGACAGGATCTGATGATTATTTCCTAGATGTCTAATCTGCTCCCAATAGACAATGCGATCGATCAGGAGCAGTTTGGATACAGATAATAATGAGGACAGCCAACATTGCTAATGAAGGGAAAGTGAAGCAATCACACAGCAGGGCACAAGGCTGTGCTCATACCTGACTCTGTTAAATTCCCCAGAGCTACTTCATGCTCTGTACACGCTGCTGCTCCATCCAAAGTCAGCTGTAGCCGGGAAAGAAAGAGGGCAGTGCTGTGAGCTGCAGGAAGCCTGCAGATATTCCAGTGTCTTAACTTGTGCCTGTCCCCAGACACTGCACCAGCCCTGGTCTGAGGGGGGATTCTGGGCAGCTGTAATCCCCCCCTGCATTTGCCTAGTAAGAAGATGCTTGCATCTGCCTAGTGGCAGAGCTGTGGGGGATTGGTAATAGTTGCTTGGCTATAGTACATTAGAACACTGTTCACCCACGATGTGGTGCTGGGACCAGGCTATTGTTAGGGAATCAGTAATAGGCCCATTGCTATAGTAAAGCTGAGCACGGTTTGGCTCTAGCTGTGGGGGAGCATTGGCGATCAGAATTGGGCACCAGGGCCGAGGCATAGGCTGAAGAGGCTCCAGCCTCGGCGCAGTGTAGGAGGGGGCGCAGAATTCATTCAGCTGTCATTCCTAATTGTGTTTGAAGCAGAAAGAAATGAGAAAAGGGGATACATGGCAGTGACTGCAAGCCATATAACTAGATATTAAGGTGTTGGGGAGGTTGTGGGCCCTGTGGCGCCTCTTAGTCTAATAGCAATCCGTGTGTGACAGCTGGGGTGGAAGGGATGGAGGGGCGCACTTTGGTGTCTCAGCCTTGGGTGCTGGAGGACCTTGTCCCGGCTCTGTTGGGCACCCATGGGGGATGGGTGGAAATAATATCGGGGTGAAACAAGGATAATTACCATAAAAGTGGGTATCCTGCTCAATAATTTACTACATTCTACCATATGTCACTACAGGGCCTCTTTAAGATACATTTTTTGACCTTTCATTCCTGCAGGCAGAAGCAAATGGATGACAAAAATGTATGGCATGTAGGATCTGCAGCAGGTAACTGAGCACTCCAGGCTCCTTTCTATTGAATGTATCTAAACCTGTAAGAAAGCAATGTGGGGGAAAGCTTCATACAGTACAATTCTAGACAGACTCATCTATAGAACTAGCCAGTTCGAAAAGCATTTTCTCAACCCTGAACAGTCGATATAAGGCTAAGCTGTTGGTGTAGGCGGCTACATCAAGACCAACCATTCAATCTTAGTATAGCGCATCAAAGCTAAAATGATGATATCTTTTATTCTAATACGACTTAGGGAACTTTTACACTTAAAGAGGAACTCCAGTGAAAATAATGTAATAAAAAAAAAGTGCTTCATAATTATGTATCAATGATTTAGTCAGTGTTTTCTCATTGTAAAGTATTTCCTCTCCCTGGTTTATATTCTGACATTTACCACATGGTGACATTTTTACTGCTGGTAGGTGATATTGGTGGAAGGAGATGCTGCTTGTTTGTTTGGCATTTGGACCCAGCTGTAAACAGCTGTTATTTCCCATAATACAATGAGGTTCACAGACAGGAACTTGTCAGGACCATGGTCCTGACATCACACTGTGGGAGGGGTTTCACCGCAATATCAGCCATACAGCCATCGAGTCCTCGATGATCCGTTTGTGAAAAGGTAAAGATTTCTCATGGGAAAGGGAGTATCGGCTACTGATTGGGATGATGTTCAATTCTTAGTCACGGTTTCTCTTTGATGCATTGGTATGCGTTAGTACGCGTTTTTCCACAGCAGTGCATTGTGACAAAGTTTTCAGTTAAAACGGGTATAAAAGGAACTGAGCCATAAGGAAACATGGACATTATTTTGAAAATCGGTTGTCTTTCAGTTATAACTGAGAGCAACTGATTAAGTGTAAAAGGGGCCAGAGGTTATCTTCATTATATTGAATAAGGTAAAAAAAACAAGCGCAAGCTGCCGATCTGTTTCGCACACACATTACTATGACGATTGTGTGTGCGAAACAGGTCGGCAGTTGGAGCTTGGTTTTTCGCCTGATTGAATATAATAAAGATATAAATGATTATTTATACTGTACTGGACATTGCGTGGAACCTAACCTCTTCTATTGGATTGCTTTGGGGACTGAGTCACCCGGCTCCTGCACTGACCATCTGTACAAAGGTTGAGTGGATTTTACTTACTTTATTTTTAGGTTATCTGCAAGACTATTTTTTTAAAGTCAGAAATGAGTATGGGGGATTTTCAAAGGTCTTTTTTCATCAGAATGGTAATTTTGGGTGCCATTCCAGGATTTGTGTATAGGAGTCTCACAGAATATGCAAACTGGTCCTTAGCGACTTGACATGTAGGAAAACCCCTATTCCACCTACCCTTTCCACAGAACAGAGCAGCAGAAAGTCAAGCAGCATGTAGTATGGGGATCTGCCACCCAGAATTTCAGGCAACCTTATCTCAGGTGTGGACTGAGTTAAACCTGGAACTAGAGTCAAAATGTCTCCTCTGCTGCAACCATAGCCGGCATTTGACCTGAGTGACCGGAGCGGTCGCTCAGGGCACCAGCTTCCAAGGGGGCGCCTATAGCGGCTACCTATACAGAGGGCACCTACACCTGATTTCCTATACTGGGGGCACCTATAGCTGGCTACCTTTACTGAGGGCACCAACACCTGATTTCCTATACTGGGGGCACCTATAGCTGGCTACCTTTACTGGGGGCACCAACACCTGGCTACCTATACTGGAGGCAACTACGCCTGGCTACCTATGGGGGCGATGAAGACCTTCAACTGACTTCCTATACTGGGGGCACCTATGCTTGGCAACATAAATTGAGGGCACCTACACATGACATCCTATACTGGGGGCAGCTATACCTGGCTACCTACCTATACTGAGTCTATAATGCGTGGTGCAAATTGTCGGTGCTGTGCTATCATTCTAAATGGGAGGGGGGGGGGGGGCTAACTGTCCCACTAATTGCTTTTAATAATATTCCAGTAAGGTTCTAGCCTTCATTTTTAAGTATATTCAGGATAATGCACTATTTCCATCCATTCGTGGTTATTAATTAGTATTTTCTCTATTATACATAGGTGACGTGTCACAGAGATTTGAGCATTTGGCGTGATGTGTCACGATGTCAAAAAGTTGGGAACCACTGTCTTTGGGGATATCTCAGGAGAAAAGGTGAATTGTGTGTGTGTGCGTGCGTGCGTGTGTGTGCGTGCGTGTGTGAGTGTGTGTGCATGCGTGCATGTGTGTGTGTGCGTGTGTGCGCGCGCGCAGGAGGAAGAAGGGGAGGCACAAAAATCAGGTTGCGCTCAGGGCGGTGAAACCTAAGGCCGGCCCTGGCTGCAACCAGGAGCATAACATGAATTCCCTTGGCTCCCAAGCAAAACAGTTGTCCTGTGCCCCCCCCCCTTCCTGCATATGCCCAATCACACACATTCCTCCCAAACCTCTGACCCCCTAGCATGTGCAGCATAGCAGTATCATAGCCCCCAAATGTGTCTTTTTTTAGAGGGACAGTCCCTCTTTGGTAACCAAATCCCTCTGTCCCTTTCTTGTCCCTATTTGTCTATCTTTTAAGGTCTGATGTACAGGTGTGTGTGTGTGTGTGTGTGTGTTGTGTTGTGTTGTGTTGTGTTGTGTATTTTTCTCCTGGAATATGTTTTCAATTGACTCTAAACTTTATCCTCATCCTTTAAATAATATATTTCTTACTTTTTGTGAAACAACATCTTTTGCTTTTGAATCTTGTGATATCCGTGACTAGGGGTGTGGCTAGAATTATGGCAGGGGTGTGTCTTACAGTGTCCTTCTTTTTTAATTCAAAAAGTTGGGAGGTATGGCAGTATATATTTACCTGCTCCAGCACTGCGTCAGGGTTTCCTCTGCTCCCCGGCAGCTGCATGCACTATGCTGCTTACCTCTGACTTCCGATCACATGACGTGCACCAGAAGCTGGAGGATGGCAGCATAGAAGAACAGATCCAACACAGCACTGGAGCAGGTAAATATACACTTCTATGCTGCTTGCACTTACTCTGCAATGTGGGGTGGAGGTGCTATACAGGCATGTCAACGCTTTTATTACAGCATCAAATTGACTCTCTAAAGTCATTACCCTATTTCTGCTGAATTCCTGATAACACCTGCAAACACCTACTATGAGTGTGGTGTATAGGCTGGCTCATGTCTGAGCTGTAAGGATGGTCAGAAATAAGCTTGTATTTTAGCTGAAAAAGACCAGTGTCAATTGTAAAAGTATATTCCATTACTGATCAAAGCCAGTGCTGTAAATATAGCCCCCGCAAGGGGGGGGGGGGAGACCCGGAATGGAAAATGATCTGCTGCCTGGGCCAATCAAATCACATGAGTGGCAGGCCCAGGCAGCTGTAGATAAACTTCCAATATGGCTGGCTGGATACGCATATGCAAACTAGTCTGCACTCTGCTCCTGTTCTGGCAGCCTGTAGGTTCACCAGCAACTTAGTCGCGTCGGCATTGAGGGGTAATTTGGGCACCTGCGGTGGCCGATGAATAGCGGTTGCTGGCCCAAATTACCCCTTAATGCCGATATTTCAAAAGGAGCCCGGAAAATTTACTTTTTTTCTTGCAGCGGGGTTTACAGCAGTGGGATTAGGGTTAGGCGTAGAGGGCAGTTAGGGTGAGGCGTCAAGTAAGAAGTTCATGTGGGCGATGGGGTTTAGGGTTGGGCATCAGGTAGGAAGTTTTGCGGGGGGGGGGGTTAAGGTTTAGGGTTAGGCATCAGGTAGGAAGAATTGTGTGTGTGTGTGGGGGGGGGGGGGGAGGGGTAGGGTTTAGGGTTGGGCATTAGGTAGGAAGTTTTGCGGGGGGGGGGGGGGGGAGTTTAAGGTTTAGGGTTAGGCATCAGGTAGGAAGAATTGTGTGTGTGTGGGGGGGGGGAGGGGTAGGGTTTAGGGTTGGGCATTAGGTAGGAAGCTTTGCAGGGGGGAGGGGAGGTTTAGGGTTAGGCATCGGGTAGAAGGTTAGTGCAGGGGGGTTTAGGGAGGGTTAAACATCAGGATGTTTTCTTAGGGCAGGGTTTAGGGTTAGGCGTCGGTTGAGGGTTCTGTGTGAGAGCAGGTTTAGGTTTAGCCATAGTAAAATAATGGTATTTAATATTTGTATTTTACACTTTAATAGCAAAATATCGATAAATACCAATATTTTACTATCGAGATTACTTGATATTACCAAATTTCCATGTGCCTTTTTTCGCCACCATCATGGCTTCCCGTTTGACTACCTTGGCTGAGAATGCCGGTTGGTTGACTTCTGGATAACTGGAACTACTGGAATATTGTAGCAGAGCACAAACTTGATGCTGAAATGTAAGTAAAAACCCGCATTATGTCTCAGACCCCCTTTACACTGTACACGAGGTAACCGCTGTATGAGACGCACGTGGAAACACCTGGCACATTGTGATTCATATTTATTATGAGGGAAGAATTGTCTCTGCTGACTATGTATTAGCACTTCAGTTGCAGCATTGTTCTGTTCACAGAGAGTGAAGTGCTATCCGTACTGAAGAGGAGACAGGATATATGAATATTAATGATGCATTATTCACGCTGGATCCAGGATTTCTGAGGCTATGACTGTCACATCTCCCTGCAGCGGATACATGGGGCTGCATAGACTGTCCTTGGGTTATGTGCTTCAACTTATATAACCCTCGCTCCTCTATACACAAGTGATATGGAGCACCAAAATCTGCCAAGGGCAGTCACAGTGTCAGAGGGGTGTCAGCAGGGGGAGGGGAACTGCTTGGTATTATCACACCATACATGCACAACACGATATAGATATATGACTATGGTAGGGACTAGACTAAGCATGCGCAAACTTGGCCCTCCAGCTGTTGAGGAACTACAAGTCCCACAATGCATTGCAGGAGTCTGACAGCCACAGTCATGACTCATAAAGGCAAATGCATTGTGGGATTTGTAGTTCCTTAACAGCTGGAGGGCCAAGTTTGCCCATGCCTGGACTAGACTGTGAGCCCCTCTGAGGGACAGTTAGGGCCGGCGGTACCATTTTGGCAATGGGTGCAATTGCCCCAGGGCTCCAGCATCCATAGAGGCCCCCAGGTGTCCCCCCCCCCAGCGGAGGCAGTGATGAACGGCACACACTTACCTGCTCCGAGTACCATTGCGTTGCAGGTCCGTCTGTCGTCTCTTTAGTGTTGGTACACTTTTTGCTTCTCCAATTGGGCACTAGTGTGTGTAGTGAGGAGAAAAAAGTGCAGAGCAGCAACAGTACAGAGAAGACAAACCAGGACTTCCAGCTCCTGAGGAGGTGAGTGTCTGCCTGTGTAATGCTGTGGGGGGAGGGGTGGGGGCCTCGAGTGTCCTTAGGGGCACATCTGACTGCCATACTGGGGGGAGGGGCAGAGTGTCAGCGGGGCCCTCAGGCTACTTTTGCCCCGGGGTCCCTTCGTAGTTAGAACCAGCCCTGGGGACAGTTAGTGACAAGACAATATATACTGTGTACAGCGCTGCGTAATATGTTTGCGCTATATAAATACATTTTAAAAAAACTTGCACAGGACAGAAGAAAAACATAGAGGAATCCACCCTGTATGTATTTAGAGAGTTTAGCCTCTCTAATTCCCCCTCATCTGTGGCTAATCACAAGTTGTAATTTGATCTCTTCAGCTGTGTCAGCTGAATACCATGGCAGAGAGGTAACTGGTAAACACAGGATGCTAACAATATGTCTGCTTCCATGAAAGCAGGAAGTAGACAAACTGCAGATTTATTGTAGGATTTGTATCAGCGATAACAAAGAAATGTTTTTCTTTTAAGGTTATTATGCTGTTGCATATGTTTTAGAGCAGAGAGGAAGTTCTGAGTTCAGGTCTGCTTTAAAACCAATATAAATTCAAATAAAAAAAAAGAAAAAGATACTCATCTAAGGAGAGGTACAGAGCCACCCAAAGACTTCAAAAGCCTCCTGAAGGCAGCACATGAGTACTGATAACGGGGGGACAGGGCTGGAACGAGGGGACCAGGAGAGGAGCTTGAAGGCTCTATAGGACTCAGAGCCTTCCCTCTCCGTAGGTAAGTATCTGTTTTTTTTTTCTTTATTTTCACTTGACATTCACTGGAACGCACATATAAAGGTGATCACAACTAGGGATGTATGCGAACCCCTATGGGCCGCTACTACTTCCGGGTCGCTATGACCTGAGGTAGTACGACTGCGCTGGGCTGGCATTGCGCGTCTTTGATCGCACGCCTGTTGCCGGTTACTCTCTGCGCATGAGCGTGACGTCACTCATGACGTCACGCACATGCGCAGAAAATGCCCGGCAACAGGCGCGCCATCAAAAACACGCACCGCCGGCCCAGCGCAGCCGTACTACCTCAGGTCATAGCGACCCGGAAGTAGTACAGGGTGAGGTGTTCACCGACATCTCTAATCACTACGAGTATAGCACTGCCATTAACAGAGTAAAAATGGCTGCAGTTTACATTTTTCCAATTAAAATGAATGGCTGAAATTTGATTGCCTGTTTTTATGCTCCGCCCACTTTTCCCTGAATGTTTAACCTTGGTCACCAAGCGACCAATTCTGCCAAGCTTGGGGACTCTGACTTTATTACTGTGAGAATGGCAGCTTTTTAAATGTTCCCATTAATGTGAATAGGTGAAGTCTGATTGGCTGTTTGTGGCTCCGCCCAGGTGTGCAGATGGGGGTCGTAAGACCTCCAGAATATATCATCCCAGGTAGTAAGGAATCTGTGTACCAAGTTTCACTGAAATCAGCAGGGCTGGATTTACCATAGGGCACTGAAGGCACGTGCCTATAGGCGCCTGATGATGGAAAGGCGGCTCACTCCTCTCCCCTAGTACCTCCCTCCCTCCCTCCTTCCCTATGCAGAGTCCTGATGAGAGTGTAAATGAGATCTTCCTTCAGTCTGAGCAAGCACTAGCTACTTAAAGTGGATCCAGATTTCAGAAATAAAATCTATTTTCTAAATTATAATAATAAATCACAGCCTTTTTTCAGCTGCATGATGACAAATATAAAATATTTTACATTTATTGGGGGAACCCCTCCCTTCCTTTCATATTGCCGGGACAGAATCCAGCAGACTGGTGGAGGAGATAAAAAACAAAACACAGGCTGCTACTGATGATGTCACAGGGGAGGTGATCTCAGCTTGTGTGAATTTCACATAGACGACGCCCCTGTGAGGGAGGGTAGCTGATGACAAACACACTCATGAGCTAAAACCTCCTACTAAGCTCAGAAGTCATGGCTGCCACCTGTATAACCCTAGTTATGAAAAGAGAAGGGTGAAAAGCATGCACTGGAATGCTCATAGGCTTGAAGGAGTGTTTATCTATCTTTGTATGTGTCAAAGTGGTGCAACTATATATTTTGAATTAAAACATGTTTGGTTTGGGTCCGCTTTAATACTGAGGGTACCTCTGGACAAGCCAGCTCTCTTGCGCTGTGGTTCGGTGGGGGTTTATAATTACATGGGGGCGAAGTCTAGAGCGCCAGGGCATCTGTGCCTATAGGCTCCTGTGATGTAAATCCATGCCTAGAAATCGGTAAAGGTGTTTTCGTATGATGGCGGCATGTACATATGGAGACTGGCGGTGGAATGCAGGGACCGTAGGAGGAACAGGATGGCTCTATAGGACCCAGAGCCTTCCCTCTCCTTGGTTGAGTATCTGTTTTGTTTTTGGGTTTTTTCGTACGCTACAGATTCCCTTTAACCATTATTAGGGTGTATGGTCAAACTAACTGACCACGCTAGTAGTGCAGGAGGAGAGGAAAGAGTTAAGTCATTTACTGGGGAAGTGTAAAGAGCACTGCTGGGAGCGTTGCTGTGTTTTGCTGTATGACATGTCACAATGCCCTGCACTAGTCTGCATTATTATTCCAAGCTGCTGCTGCTGCTGCTGATGGAGAAAAAGGTAATTTTACTGTCAGGCATAAGATATTATATGTATGCCTAAAGCCTGCTTGTCGCTTCAGTGATAATGAAGTCTCACAGTCACTTCTGTATGTCACTGTCACAGTCCCCCACTGTGTTATACTGACTTTCCAAGCAAGCCAGGAAGGCTCTACAACACAGCATATAGGGGTAGATGACGGTGGGATCAGGTGTGTAACTACAAAACCATCAGGCCCCCCTAGACTCCCCCCTACACTTATTCCCCCCTCCCGCCCCTCCCAGGGCGACCAGTACAGCCACCGTCACTCCCCCATCTGTAATAAGTGTGGTCCAGTGACGGAGGAAGGATAAGAAGTTTGAGCGAAAACAATTTGGGTGAAAGCGGCGCCGGGTAGTAAAATAAGAGAATGCCGGCTATAGCTGGAAATTTGAGGGCTGGGCATATGATAAGAAATGCAGGTGCCGGAGGTGCGCCCGAAAAACAGCGGCGGTGTATCGGAACTCTGCAGAAAAGATGATGGGTATGCTTGAAACAACAGTTCACTAGAGCTTGCTGAACTTCAGTGCAAAATACCGGCAAGTGGGGGTGGTTAGTATTAGGCATAGATAGGTAAGAGTTCTTGTTAGGCATAGATAGGTGACGGTTCTTGTTAGGAAAAGGTAGAGGAGGAGGGTTCTTGTTAAGAAAAGGTAGAGGAGGAGGGTTCTTGTTAAGAAAAGGTAGAGGAGGAGGGTTCTTGTTAGGCATAGACAGGTGAGGGTTCTTGTTAGGCATAGATAGGTGAGGGTTCTTGTTAGGCATAGATAGGTGAGGGTTCTTGTTAGGCATAGATAGGTGAGGGTTCTTGTTAGGCATAGATAGGTGAGGGTTCTTGTTAGGCATAGACAGGTGAGGGTTCTTGTTAGGCATAGATAGGTGAGGGTTCTTGTTAGGCATAGACAGGTGAGGGTTCTTGTTAGGCATAGATAGGTGAGGGTTCTTGTTAGGCATAGATAGGTGAGGGTTCTTGTTAGGCATAGATAGGTGAGGATTCTTTTTAGGTGTAGATAGAGGAGAGTTCTTGTTAGGAAAAGGTAGAGGAGGAGGGTTCTTGTTAGGCATAGATAGGTGATGGTTCTTGTTAGGCATATATCAAACAAACAAACAAACACAGAACATTTATATCGCGCCTTTCTCCTGGCGGACTCAAAGCGCCAGAGCAGCAGCCACTAGGACGCGCTCTATAGGCAGTAGCAGTGTTAGGGAGACTTGCCCAAGATCTCCTACTGAATAGGTGCTGGCTTACTGAACAGGCAGAGCCGAGATTCGAACCCAGGTCTCCTGTGTCAGAGGCAGAGCCCTTAACCATTACACTGTCCAGACACACATATATATAGGTGATGGTTCTTGTTAGGCATAGATAGGTGATGGTTCTTGTTAGGCAAAGTTAAGGAACCTATGCATAGGCAAACACAGGGGGGGATTACAGCTGCCCAGAATCCCCCCTCAGACCAGGGCCGGTGCAGTGTCTGGGGACAGGCACAATTTGAGACACCAGAATATCTGCAGGCATCCTGCAGCTCACAACACACCTTAGATCGCAGAGCCAAGTATGAACACAGCCCTGTGCCCTGCTCTGTGAATGCTTCACTTTCCCCTTCATTACCAATGTCAGCTGTCCTCATTATTATCTGTATCCAAACTGCTCCTGGTCAATCCCATTGTCGATCGGGAGCAGATCGGATATGTCAGAAATAATTGTCTGATCCTGTCAGCTGGATGGGAAATTGTGTGTTCCCAGGACGATCTCCTACCACCATATTATTATACTGTATTGTGCGTGGCTGAAAGAGACCTTTCAGGAACCCCCCCCCCCCCCTCCAAAATCCTGGGTTTGCCCCTGCTATGGTCTCTTTTCCCTGTATAACATAATTGTGTGTCTTCATCATGTGATTTCATTGACATTCATTCATTTGAAGCACCAATAGCTGATTTTGGCCACATCTGGTCTTAGAATGCAGTCATCAAGGCGATGTCATTGATGACAGATGACCTTGCTTCAGTATTCCCAGTTGGAATCCTGATTTACATTGCAGATTAGATGAAATGCTAAACATAAATTATCTAAAAAAGATAAATTGTGGTATATGTAATAATACATGAATATAAAGTGAGTGTACAATGTACAGCTCATGACCTGTCCCTGCACCATTGTCCATCCCAACCCCGATCTGCTGCACTGCCCATCCCTGTCCTAGCTGTCATCCTAATCTGTTCTAACACCAGACCCATTCCACTCCTCATCCTAACCTGTCCTACTACCAGTCCTCATTCTGCTCCTCATCCTAATCTGTCATACTACAAATCCCCATCTCACCCCTCATCCTAATCTGTCCTACTACAAGTCCCCATCTCACCCCTCATCCTAATCTGTCCTGCTACCAGTCCTCATTCTGCTCCTCATGCTAATCTGTCCTGCTACCAGTCCCCATCTCACCCCTTATCCTAATCTGTCCTACTACCAGTCCCCATCTCACCCCTCATCCTAATCTGTCCTGCTACCAGTCCCCATCTCACCCCTCATCCTAATCTGTCCTGCTACCAGTCCTCATCTCACCCCTCATCCTAATCTGTCCTACTACCAGTCCCCATCTCACCCCTCATCCTAATCTGTCCTGCTACCAGTTCTCATCTCACCCCTCATCCTAATCTGTTCTACTACCAGTCCCCATCTCACCCCTCATCCTAATCTGTCAAACTACCAGACCCATCTCACCCCTCATCCTAATCTGTCCTACTACCAGTCCCCATCTTACCCCTCATCCTAATCTGTCCTACTAGCAGTCCCCATCTCACCCCTCATCCTAATCTGTCCTACTACCAGTCCCCATCTCACCCCTCATCCTAATCTGTCCTACTACCAGTCCCCATCTCACCCCTCATCCTAATCTGTTCTAACACCAGTCCATATTCCACTCCTCATCCTAATCTGTCCTGCTACCATTCCCCATCCCACTCCTAATCTATCCTCCTACCAGTCCTCATCCCACTCCTAATCCTAATCTGTTCTAACACCAGTCCATATTCCACTCCTAATCCTCATCTGTCCTCCTACCAGACCCCATTCCACTGCTCATCCTAACTTGTCCTACTAACAGTCCTCATTCTGCTCCTCATCCTAATCTGTCCTAATACCAGTCCCCATTTTACCCCTCATCTTAAACTGTTCTAACACCAGATCCCATTCCACTCCTCATCCTAACCTGTCCTACTACTAGTCCTCATTCTGCTCCTCATCCTAATCTGTCCTGCTACCAGTCCCCATCTCACCCCTCATCCTAATCTGTCCTGCTACCAGTCCCCATCTCACCCCTCATCCTAATCTGTCCTACTACCAGTCCCCATCTCATCCCTCATCCTAATCTGTTCTGAGCGGATCGTTCAGAAACAGCCTTATCAGTTTGCCGACAGCGCGTACACACGCCGCACTACTGCCGGCTAAAAGTCCGCCCAGCGGGAGGGTCCGGCGGACCCGTCGTTGCCGCTGGTAGTACGTGTGTACGCACCTTTAACCACAGGGGCATAGATATAAGTATCTCCGCCGGGATCACCGCTGTGCACACTCCAGCTCACTAGTGTAATCGCTCCCATGCACGTTCTCATCTGAATGGGAACGCATTTCTCAAATATTGATCTAAGTCCCTGTGTCAATGATCGCCGGAAACAATGAGATGCCTGCGGTCATTTTAACAAACGAAGTAACACATGCATGCGTTACTTCCTTTTCGTGTACTAAAAGAATGTGGCAGAAAGAAAATGTGCGAGGACATCTTGTGGCCAAATAATAAAATTACACCTACATACATTTTTTTAAAATAAAATCCTATAAATATATAAATCCTATAAATATATATAAAACATTAAAATTAACCACTTACTCCCCCCCTCCCATAGTTAAAAAAATGACAATAAAAAAAATACATAAATAGTTACCGTATGGACTGAACTTTTTTAATATGTATGTCTTAAGGGTATATTACTGTTATGTTTGCATAACGGACTGATGTGCAATATTATCTTCAGTTACCACTGGTTTTACCTTATTTGCATATATGGGCTTGCAATTAGCGGTGGATGCAGAACAGAAAAAATACACCTTTATTTCCAAATAAAATATTGTGGCCATACATTGTACTAGGGAAATATTTTAAATGTTGCAATAACTTGGACAAATGGACAAATACAATTTGTGGGTTTTATTTTAACACTATAATCGCCGAAAACTGAGAAATAATGAATTTTTTTTTATTTGTTTCTTATTATTCCTGTTAAAATGCATTTAGAAAAAAATAATTCTTAACAAAATGTACCACTGTGATGAATAGCGGAAAAGCTGCCGCGTGTTCTGACAGTAAGGCGGCTGATTCCGCGTCTGATGCGGCGGTTTGTCCGCGTCAGCATGCGTCTGGGTTGTCTGGAACTGGTGGTGCACATGGGAGGAATGGCGTGGGGGCCGCGGCGTGTTCTGACGGTAAGGCGGCGGATTCCGTGTTCAGTGCAGCGGTTTCTCCGCAGCAACATGGGTCTGGGCTGTCTGGACCTAGTAGTGCACACAGATGGAGAGCTACGCGCACGCGCGCTGCAAGACAAGCTCTTTATACCAATAGGAGGAAGATCAGCTGATCAGGCCGGTCAGCTGATCCCTGCTCAGTCAGTGATTGGTTGATGGGAGCTGGGCGGCGCTGTGGAGCGCTTTACTATACTGACTATTCTTCTGAGCTCTGATTTTGTACCTTGCATATCTGTTACTCTGTCCGACCTTTGGGCTGTCCCCCCCCCCCCCCCCCCCAGGGGGTTCAGCATTCCGCAGGAGTCCTCTGCTCCTCAGAGGGGACACTGCTCTGTATCAGTCGAGGACTCCCTCTCCAGGTGTCCTTGACTGCAGTAGAGTCTTCTCTACTGATTGGACCACCTGCTACCCGGTGGTCCAAAGGTTACTGTTGCACTAAAACACTTTCACACTCAGGTGTCTAGAGGTTAGACATATTTGATTATTGACGATTCTGCAGATCCTCAATAATCAGGTATATCTGTATTCTTGGGGATACTGCAGATCCCCAAGAATCAGATTTTCTCTCTGGTTGCTGACACTCATTGTTACAACCACCCAAAGAAAGTCTAATGGCTTTAATCGTGGCAAAAAAACAAGGTATAGATTTTGTTGCGATTAGTAGTCATAAAGTTATTGGTAAATAAATGGGAGGAGCAAATAAGGGGGTTGCTGAGCTTGGTTTCAACTCCAGGTATGTCACCTGGTCTGCCGGTGCACAATCCCTCTGCGGATCACCACTCCGCCACAGCCGATACAAATAGAAATGAAGGAGGCACTCAACTGGCGTATAAACTTGCGTTTATCAAATTAGTAGCAAACACGACATGTTTCGGGGTTTCCCCCTTCCTCAAGTGTACATGCAACCTCTCCAACACAGCACCTTATGAACATTCTTAGACCACACCCAAATTAACAAACCCTCCTCTTCGATCAGCTGATCAACTTCTGAATTAACCCCTCGGGGTAAGTCCAAGTTCATCATTTTGGGCACTACAATCCAATGTCTACCCATCTAAACATCTTGGGGAACATAAGTGTAAGCAACATTTAGGCTATGCCCATTAACACACAAAATTTACTGAACATGCAATGCATAGACTCACTGCACCATCGATACAGATGTCCCTCCTCCACCACCCACCATAGCGATGACCATTCATCACAACCTGTAGGGGAGAAACACAATGACATTTACCTACAAGAAGCATTTCATACTAAACATTTCATTCATGCCTTTAGGCGCAATGGTGTCTAATTTCCTCATCCACCGTGCTTCTTTCTGTAACAGTAATCTGTCCCTGTCTCCTCCTCTTTTTGGCGGGGGTACATGGTCCAGCACCATCCACTTAAGCTGCGATACACCATGTCCACGGGCAAAAAAGTGTTTGCCCACCGGCGTATGGCTGCTCAATTCGGATGGTTTGAATCCACGAATGGAGCCTCTATGCTCCTGCACTCTGGTTTTGACGTCTCTTGTCGTCTTCCCCACGTACAGGAGCCCACACGGGCATTTAAGTGCATACACGACAAACGTGCTGTCGCAGGTATACATAGAATTAATTCTAATTCTTTCTCCTGTGTATGGGTGGCTGACATGATCCCCTTTGATGATCGCCCCACAGCAATTACAATTCATGCACGGGAAGGTACCCCTTTTCTTCGTGAGTTTATGCATCTCTACACATCGTTCTGCAAGATCTACCCTGCTGACTATGTTTTTAATGGTCCTCCCCCGTTTAAAAGAAAACAATGGCGCATTTTTAAATATCTCTCCATACACAGGATCCTGCTGTAATATCGGCCAGTACCTGTTGACCACCTGTCTGACCACTTTCGACTGTTTACAGTAAGTCTGAACGAAAGGGATACGATCCGTTAAACCATCCCGCTCTGACTTACTTTGTAGCAACGATTCTCTTGAGACTTCTCCTATTTCGGCCCGTACCTTATCAAGCATGTTAGAATCATAACCTTTTGAACGGAATTTATTTGTCAATTTCTCAGCCGCTGCTTGATAGCCTCCCTCTGTGGAAGCTATCCTTCTGGCCCTCAGATACTGTCCCTTAGGGATGGCTTTGATTACATTTCTGCTGTGGAAACTATCCACTCTGAGGAGATTGTTCCGGTCCGTAGGTTTCGTATACAGATCCGTCTGCAATCCCTCATCTGTAATCTTTATAGAGACATCCAAGTACTGGATCTCTTTCGCTGAGGACTCCATCGTAAATTTGATTGTGGAATGTGCCACATTGGCATCCTCCACCATCAATTGTAGCTCCTCCAACTCTCCCTGCCACAAAATCAGGATGTCATCCACAAATCGATAGTACCCCACAATATTGTGACAATACTTCTCGTTCTTCAAAAACATACATTGCTCCAATTTGTACATAAACAGATTAGCGAATGACGGGGCCACAGGGGACCCCATACTTGTGCCCTGTCTCTGCAGATAGAAATCGTTACCAAACTTGAAGTAATTATTAACCAATATCATCTCAAGGCAATCAAGAACAAAATATATCAAACGATTCTCCATGGATGTCTCAAGCAGCATCTCTTCTATGTACCTCATGCCCTCCTCATGTGGGATAGAGGTAAACAAACTTTGTACATCCAGGGTAGCCAGGATCAACCCTGTTTTCCTAGTGTCCACCTCTTTTAATCTTTGTAACAGATCCGTGGTGTCCTTTAAACAAGTCGGTATCCCCTTCACCAAATCCTGCAAATAAACATCCACGAACTTGGACAAAGGGTAAAGGACTGACCCAACGGCTGACACGATTGGGCGGCCTGGGGGCAGAGTCAGACATTTGTGTATCTTGGGTAACAAGTACAATAGTGGAACCTGTGGGTGAATAACCTCCAAAAATTCTGCAGTATTTTTCGTGATCAATCCTAGCAACAGGGCATCCTGCACCATGTGATCCACCTTACTTTTAATTACCCAAGTGGGATCACTTCTGCATTTCTCATAGTGGCCCGGGGTCTGCAACTGTCTGTGCGCCTCTTGAATATACATCTGTTTATCCAACACCACTGTGGCCCCCCCCTTATCCGCTTTAATGATAATGATGGACTCATTTTTCTTTAATGATCTTAATGCTTGCTTTTCTTTGGAAGACAGGTTCTCTTTAACTGTATATTCCTGCATCTTCCACAACCTTTGTACTTCCGTATACACTAAGCTTTTAAACGTCTGCAATGCAGGAGTCAGGAGTCAGTGGAGAAATGCAGAAGTGATCCCACTTGGGTAATTAAAAGTAAGGTGGATCACATGGTGCAGGATGCCCTGTTGCTAGGATTGATCACGAAAAATACTGCAGAATTTTTGGAGGTTATTCACCCACAGGTTCCACTATTGTACTTGTTACCCAAGATACACAAATGTCTGACTCTGCCCCCAGGCCGCCCAATCGTGTCAGCCGTTGGGTCAGTCCTTTACCCTTTGTCCAAGTTCGTGGATGTTTATTTGCAGGATTTGGTGAAGGGGATACCGACTTGTTTAAAGGACACCACGGATCTGTTACAAAGATTAAAAGAGGTGGACACTAGGAAAACAGGGTTGATCCTGGCTACCCTGGATGTACAAAGTTTGTTTACCTCTATCCCACATGAGGAGGGCATGAGGTACATAGAAGAGATGCTGCTTGAGACATCCATGGAGAATCGTTTGATATATTTTGTTCTTGATTGCCTTGAGATGATATTGGTTAATAATTACTTCAAGTTTGGTAACGATTTCTATCTGCAGAGACAGGGCACAAGTATGGGGTCCCCTGTGGCCCCGTCATTCGCTAATCTGTTTATGTACAAATTGGAGCAATGTATGTTTTTGAAGAACGAGAAGTATTGTCACAATATTGTGGGGTACTATCGATTTGTGGATGACATCCTGATTTTGTGGCAGGGAGAGTTGGAGGAGCTACAATTGATGGTGGAGGATGCCAATGTGGCACATTCCACAATCAAATTTACGATGGAGTCCTCAGCGAAAGAGATCCAGTACTTGGATGTCTCTATAAAGATTACAGATGAGGGATTGCAGACGGATCTGTATACGAAACCTACGGACCGGAACAATCTCCTCAGAGTGGATAGTTTCCACAGCAGAAATGTAATCAAAGCCATCCCTAAGGGACAGTATCTGAGGGCCAGAAGGATAGCTTCCACAGAGGGAGGCTATCAAGCAGCGGCTGAGAAATTGACAAATAAATTCCGTTCAAAAGGTTATGATTCTAACATGCTTGATAAGGTACGGGCCGAAATAGGAGAAGTCCCAAGAGAATCGTTGCTACAAAGTAAGTCAGAGCGGGATGGTTTAACGGATCGTATCCCTTTCGTTCAGACTTACTGTAAACAGTCGAAAGTGGTCAGACAGGTGGTCAACAGGTACTGGCCGATATTACAGCAGGATCCTGTGTATGGAGAGATATTTAAAAATGCGCCATTGTTTTCTTTTAAACGGGGGAGGACCATTAAAAACATAGTCAGCAGGGTAGATCTTGCAGAACGATGTGTAGAGATGCATAAACTCACGAAGAAAAGGGGTACCTTCCCGTGCATGAATTGTAATTGCTGTGGGGCGATCATCAAAGGGGATCATGTCAGCCACCCATACACAGGAGAAAGAATTAGAATTAATTCTATGTATACCTGCGACAGCACGTTTGTCATGTATGCACTTAAATGCCCGTGTGGGCTCCTGTACGTGGGGAAGACGACAAGAGACGTCAAAACCAGAGTGCAGGAGCATAGAGGCTCCATTCGTGGATTCAAACCATCCGAATTGAGCAGCCATACGCCGGTGGGCAAACACTTTTTTGCCCGTGGACATGGTGTATCGCAGCTTAAGTGGATGGTGCTGGACCATGTACCCCCGCCAAAAAGAGGAGGAGACAGGGACAGATTACTGTTACAGAAAGAAGCACGGTGGATGAGGAAATTAGACACCATTGCGCCTAAAGGCATGAATGAAATGTTTAGTATGAAATGCTTCTTGTAGGTAAATGTCATTGTGTTTCTCCCCTACAGGTTGTGATGAATGGTCATCGCTATGGTGGGTGGTGGAGGAGGGACATCTGTATCGATGGTGCAGTGAGTCTATGCATTGCATGTTCAGTAAATTTTGTGTGTTAATGGGCATAGCCTAAATGTTGCTTACACTTATGTTCCCCAAGATGTTTAGATGGGTAGACATTGGATTGTAGTGCCCAAAATGATGAACTTGGACTTACCCCGAGGGGTTAATTCAGAAGTTGATCAGCTGATCGAAGAGGAGGGTTTGTTAATTTGGGTGTGGTCTAAGAATGTTCATAAGGTGCTGTGTTGGAGAGGTTGCATGTACACTTGAGGAAGGGGGAAACCCCGAAACATGTCGTGTTTGCTACTAATTTGATAAACGCAAGTTTATACGCCAGTTGAGTGCCTCCTTCATTTCTATAAATAAATGGGAGGAGCACAGAAAGGTGAAAATTGCTCTGGTCCAGAAGGGGAAAAAATCCTCAGTGGTGAAGTGGTTAATATTGTCTAATAAGAATTCGATTGGCCTCAGGTAAAACAAAAGATGTTTTGCACTACTACCAATTGTTGTCCAACCGGAACTGATTGTTGTACGTCCTTAATTTAGGTTACTAGATCTTGTATATTGTTATACCTCACAAAGAAACTAAAATTGCACCTTTAAAATTTGTATGAGATATTGATGAATGTTGTAATATAATTGCATACCTAGCGCTTCCCTCCCTCCCTTCTCTTTCCCTATCTACCTACTGTCACAGGAGCCCTAGTGGTTGGAACGCAATTTGCCTTCCAATCAGTTTCAGCACACAGACCATGCAAACTGTGGTCGCAATCGGTGCATGGAAATCGATGGAATTTGGGCAGCAGCCCAACTAGAAGAGAGCCTGTAAGGGAACAGTAATTACAACTTACACACTATTTCAGGGTATATCTGCCACCACCACTGGTATGGGCCAGTGGTCCCTACCAACTGACTACTGATCCTGCAAATAAAACGGTTAAAACACGCTGTATTCTGTCTAGATATCAACAATAGTAGCGACTCCTCAGAGACCTGAGTTCAGTTTTTGTGTATGGCTGTATAGCAGGTATGCAGAAAGAAGGAGGAGAGCGCCGACACTGCTGTCATACACTTTATTCCAAAATCGTTAAAATCATCAAAGGGTAAATGACATTATCCATACAAAAGTTTGAGAACACATACCATTGGTGACTGTGGATGGCGCGGTGGGTGCGGAGGGTGCAGAGCCTGACGGCCGTTTTGCGCGTTTTGCTCTTCTACGGAGGCTGCAAGGGGGTGCTAGTGCAGGCAGACATATAAACTTTTCCTACGTCTGCGTGCGGCGACTCGCCGCTGAAAGCACCGGTGCTTTCAGTGGCGAGTCGCCGCACGCAGACGTAGGAAAAGTTTATATGTCTGCCTGCACTAGCACCCCCTTGCAGCCTCCGTAGAAGCGCGAAACGGCTGTCAGGCTCTGCACCCTCCGCACCCACCGCGCCATCCACAGTCACCAATGGTATGTGTTCTCAAACTTTTGTATGGATAATGTCATTTACCCTTTGATGATTTTAACGATTTTGGAATAAAGTGTATGACAGCAGTGCCGGCGCTCTCCTCCTTCTTTCTGCATATAGATGTGACTTTGGCCTGAGCACGCTGAAGACATACTGCACACACACTTCTGTTTGGGACTGTGCTGCCCCCCCCCCCTCCCCTCCACCTCCCTGGATGGAAGACAGTTTCTGCAGCGCCAGCATTCTTTTTTCTTTGTTTCTACTAACATGACGGCTGTATAGCAGGTGTAGCGGAACAGTAAACGACTTTGATAAAGTCTTTATTTACATGCAATATAAATAATTAATATATACAGAAAATTATTAAAATCAACAATTATTGAAACATTAATAGCCAGTATGAAATAAAAAGGGAGAAAATACTTAGGATTTGTGGAAAGATATCCTGTTGTGGGAAAAACTTATAGAGTTCCTTTTGTTTCAGTTCAAAGTTCAGAGTTCAGACCAGGTGGATGCCAGCATATCCTCAAGCTGGCACAGATGTGATCAAGATGGTGTTTCAAGATGGAGGACACTGAGTTTGGCTCCTCTGCCATTCTTATGCCCCTGATCCAGTAGGAGGGAGTGAGGGTGGGAGCCACACACCCCCTTAGAATATGAGATGAGTCCTCCCCTTGTCCTGGGGACCAGAAATCATATCTAACCAGATATGGGCTCTATCTCACAGAACCGTACAGGTCAGGGCAGATTTACTAACATTTTCAGGTCTGTCTCAATTTACCCAGCAGCCTGATACCAAACATTAGGGGTGGGACCCCAGTGGTATCATCAGGGCACTTGCAAACTGCCTAACTGGCAGTCTTTACCTCAGAATGTTCTGAAACTTTCTCAGAACCAGTGCCAGACAGGGCCCATCATGCTCTGTTAGTTTGGAGGGTCTGCCAGCCTGGCAATACAGAAAATATGACACATATAGCAGTTTATGGAATATGATTTACATCTGGGATTTACAGCAGGTTATTCCTAAGTGAAGGCTCTTTTGAAGCTTGGGGCAGCAAGCTACGTGTCAGCTCCCCTGCTGGGATTGTAGCCAGAGTGTCTGACTTTTCCTAACTAAATTGGATCTGTCATGCTGCTTATCAGCTCCATCTGATGGATGGGCCATCAGCACAGCTTGATGCCGGGGACAGCTGCAGCAGGCTCCTGCCTTTTGGGGGAAAGGAGGGAAAGAACTGTCTTTATTAAAAAAAAGAAAAACCAGGAATGTCGGTTTCTGATTACTGCAATGGCAGCACAAATTTAGCCAGAGAGCGATCAGAAATTGGACTGCGCAGATCCTTCCAATTCGCCCGCATTTCTCATGGCTGTTCCGTGACAGCACCCCCTGGGGAGAAGGCAGATAGACATGCATCAGCAAGATGTGTGTCGTTGCCGCTAACCTGGCTGACGGGTCTCGAGCTGCCGGTACGGCGGGAGAACTTATTGGAGCCTGTGGCTCGGTTCACCTGGACAGGTCGCTGTCCGCTTCCCTCAGGCTTGACCCGACATGGACCGCTCTGGACAGGGCGTTTGCGCCACTGCGTTCGGATGGGGCGTCTGCCAGGACTGCTGACAACGGGCAGTAGGTTGGGTAGGTCAACAGCCAGCCCACGCAGGGTTTCCCTGCCAAGTGGCTGTGGACCTAAGCGAATCCCGCGGGAATCCCTGGACCTTCCCAGCTCCTGACAGACGGCACATGCCTTGCAGTATTTGGCTACATCCCTGTTTATCCTGGGCCAATAAAACTGCTTCCGAATACAGGCAAGTGTCTTGCGGACACCTGAGTGCCCTGTCAGGGGATTACCATGTGCGGATTTCAGCACATGTCCCCTGAACGCACTCGGGACCACAAGCCATTTGGTATTCGCATGTGATCCACCGGTAGGGGGCTGTACAGACTCGCTATACAGTCTCCCACCTTCCCAGTACACCTTGAAAGCGGCCCCGTCTGTGAGGGACTCCGGAGTGCTTTGCTGGGGTCAGTACTGAACGAGGAGTTCAGTGCTGAGCCCACAATTCTGGCAGCACCCTGGGTGACTGCTAGTACAGGCACATCAATGTCATTACAATAATCAACATTCTTCACATCATTGACACATGCCTTAATGACAGTGACAGGTACAGACACATTTTCGTTACAGACAGTTTGTACATCAAACTCAGGTACCTTTGAAGCAGGCACTATAGAACCCGGTACCCTTGACCTGGGCACATTCAACCAACCTCCCCCTGGTGCTCCCCCAAGTGTATGAAGTACCTGGTGGTGGGCGGAGAGTCAGTCTCCTTCCGTGAGCGACAAGGCGGTTGTGGCAGGTTCGTAGTAGGACACAAGCTTGCCCAAATCAGTCCCCAGCAACAGAGGGACTGGGAGATCCTTCACAACCCCAACAACCCTTTCTTGAACCCCCACCCCCCAGTCGATGGACACCCGAGCTTGGGGAATGTGAGAAAGAGTGCCATCTACTGCAGTCAGGGCAAGGGATCGGCTGGAGCTGATGCTCTCCTTTGGCACAAGGTGTGAGTGAACTAACGTGATGTCAGCTCCGGTGTCTCGGAATCCAGTGACAACTTTGTCGTTCACTCTAACAGGCTGCTGCTGGTCGGCTCGGTCGCGGATTTTCTTTCCGCGGGCAAACAGAACAAAATCTGATGATCCAGGCTGTGGTTCGCTGGCTGGTTGCCTCTGCTGTGGGTGAGGTACAGGTGGTACAGGTGATACAGATGATCCGGATTCTGGTGCTGTCTGCCTCCGCTCCTCACAGTCGAATTTCATGTGTCCGGGCTGGCGGCAGTAGTGACAGGTGACCCCCTCAGGTGCTGCAGGCCTGGGCGCAGCAGCTGCGCTGGGTGGCCTCTGTGGCTGACGGCTCACAGGGGCAGGAGAATCTGCCAGAGTATTGGGCTGACCTCCCCTCCAGCTGGATGGTGCAGTTCTGCGTGTGTCAGGCACCCGGGTAGTTGCAAAAGTTTCAGCAAGGTCTGCAGCGACAGTTGCTGACGCCGGCTTGCGCTCCAGCACAAACTGTTGTACATCAGCAGGGCAAATGTTCAGAAACTGTTCTAGGACTATCAAGTCCTCCAGGACATCATAAGACCCTTTGGTGAGGCCTAGAGTCCACTGGTGGAGTGTGGTGAGCAAGCTGCTGACCACATCTCGGTAAGAGTCAGAAGACTTTTTCTGCCAGGCCCCGAACTTTTTGCGATAGGCTTCTGGCGTCAGCTGGTATTTGGTAATGATAGCGTCTTTTAAAGCAGCATAATCACTATCTTTTTCCGCAGGTAACTCTGCGAAAGCATCAAGTGCTTTGTAGCGCAGCAAAAGTGTCAGATGTCTAGCCCACTGGTCTTGGGACAGACGATACTGACGGCATGCTTTTTTCAAAAGATCGCAAAAACAAGTCAATGTCTGTGTCTTTCTCAATATTAGCAAATTTAAATTTTGCACTTACGGGTGCTGCAGCTTCTTCAGCAGGGAGGCTGGGTGGCGGACTCCGGCTGGCCTGTTGAACTTTTGCCATGTTCAGCTCATGCCTTCGTTGGAGCTCCCGTTCCTCTCGTGCTTCTGCAGATTGGCGCTCCAACTGCGTTTGCATGTACTGCAGGTACTTGTCCAGGTCAGTGTCCATCAGCTTTCGTAATGCCAGCTGCATTACCGGGTCAGCACAAATGGACCATCTAGTACTGGCCGGTTCCGGGCGAGTACTTTCAGGAACTCTGAGATTGGGGTCCACACTGACAGTCTCTGGCGTAACTGTTGCAACAGGGCCTGCAGGATGCTCAACCTCTGTACGCTCAGAATCTTCAGTCTCTGGTTCCCCTTGACTTGGGTCAGATGGGCTGGTATCCACTTCAGCGGACACACCCGGCTCCCGCAGTTGCTGGGTATCCCATTGGAACAAGTCCGTTACCAGGTCCTGGTGTTTCTTGCGGCCGACGTCAATGCCTTTCGCTTGGCAAAGATTTTGCAGGTCCACCAGGCACATGTTCTTGTAGTTCCTGGACATTTCCACGCCAAATAAAATAAAACTTTTGGGGAGGGGTACTGGCTACACAGTATCTCTGTATATATAAAAAATATATTGCATTCCAGCTACACCAACGAATTTTGTTTCTTGATAGCGCTAGAGCTATCTTAGATACTTTCAGCACAACACAGATCCCAACCACTGCCAAACACTGTTACAGGAGCCCTTGTGGAACACAATTTGCCTTCCAATCGGTCTCAGCACACAGAAAATGCAAACTGTGGTCGCAATCGGTGCATGGAAATCGACGGAATTTGGGCAGCAGCCCGACTAGAAGGGAGCCTGTGAGGTACGGTAATTACAACTTACACACTATTTCAGGGTATATCTGCCACCACCACTGGTATGGGCCAGTGGTCCCTACCGACTGACTGATCCTGCAAGTAAAACGGTTAAAACTCGCTGTATTCTGTCTAGATATCAACAATAGTAGCGACTCCTCAGAGACCTGAGTTCAGTTTCTGTGTATGGCTGTATAGCAGGTGTAGCGGAACAGTACGACTTTGATAAAGTCTTTATTTACGTGCAATATAAATAATATATACAGAAAATTATTAAAATCAACAATTATTGAAACATTAATAGCCAGTATGAAATAAAAAGGGAGAAAATACTTAGGATTTGTGGAAAGATGTCCTGTTGTGGGAAAAACTTGTAGAGTTCCTTTTGTTTCAGTTCAAAGTTCAGAGTTTAGACCAGGTGGATGCCAGCATATCCTCAAGCTGGCACAGATGTGATCAAGATGGTGTTTCAAGGTGGAGGACACTGAGTTTGGCTCCTCTGCCATTCTTATGCCCCTGATCCAGTAGGAGGGAGTGAGGGCGGGAGCCACACACCCCCTTAGAATATGAGATGAGTCCGCCCCTTGTCCTGGGGACCAGAAATCATATCTAACCAGATATGGGCTCTATCTCACAGAACCATACAGGTCAGGGCAGATTTACTAACATTTTCAGGTCTGTCTCGATTTACCCAGCAGCCTGATACCAAACATTAGGGGTGGGACCCCTGTGGTATCATCAGGGCACTTTCAAACTGTCTAACTGGCAGTCTTTACCTCAGAATGTTCTGAAACTTTCTCAGAACCAGCGCCAGACAGGGCCTATCATGCTCTGTTAGTCGAGGGTCTGCCAGCCTGGCAATACAGAATGTTATAAACTGTTCTAATCACCTTTTTCCGGCACCAGCAACTTCTTATAGTTGCGTCTCACGGACTGTGAGATAACTTGACTCTCAACACAGCCAGCAGGAGATAGACTTTCTCAGGCTTCTTCAATATTCACGTTATTTATTCAGGAAACAGAAATACAGATAGATACAGTTCATCATATCCTAGCCACGCCAATCTTCATGTTGCGTTACAAGCTTCTTGATTAAACTTCCTGCTGAAGTCAATCAGTTACCTTCTTTCTAACCTACGTTACACTAGACTACCTATGTACAGCATACATTATATCAGATTACATATAGAATGAAAAATACTTAGAGGTTCCAGTCAGTATTGAAGCATAGCAGGAATCGGAGAGAGAGAGCCCCTTTTCCAGCTCATCCGGCTATTAATACCGACTAGGAAAGAGTTAACTGTGATCTCATCTTCGCCATCCCCTAGATCAGACTATTGGTGGACCCCCTTGTGGTGTCATCATACACACCTACTCGATTAATATTCAATGAGGCTTTTGACATACATACAAACATTTCGGTATTTAGTAAATATGGCTGATGTTTATTGTTCTAGTGGTGTACATGCACAGGTCAGGGAGACCTGTGGCCTTGTCCATAGAACAGCTTCTTGGTATGTTCTGGTTCTGCTGACAGAAGTGCAGATTTTCTTTCTAAGAGAAAATCCCCTTAAAGGGCAGGTCTGCTCCCCAAGCCTTTTTGACTAACTCAGTCCAAATAACTGAGGCCTACTTAAATTATAACACAGAATATATGACACATATAGCAGTTTATGGAATATGATATACATCTGGGATTTACAGCAGGTCATTTCTAAGTGAAGCCTCTTTTGAAGCTTGGGGCAACAAGCTACGTGTCAGCTCCCCTGCTGGGATTGTAGCCAGAGTGTCTGACTTTTCCCAACTAAATTGGATCTGTCATGCTGCTTATCAGCTCCATCTGATGGATGGGCCATCAGCACAGCTTGATGCCGGGGACAGCTGCAGCAGGCTCCTGCCTTTTGGGGGAAAGGAGGGAAAGAACTGTCTTTATTAAAAAAGAGAAAAACCAGGATTGTTGGTTTCTGATTACTGCAATGGCTGCACAAATTTAGCCAGAGAGCGATCAGAAATTGGACTGCGCGGATCCTTCCAATTCGCCCGCGTTTCTCACAGCTGTTCCCGTGACACCTACCCTCTGCTTCCCCCTCCCACCCCCCATCCTTGCTCAAGTGCGGATGATTGTATGTAATGTTTTCTTATTAGAAAAATCAATAAAAACGTATCTGTTAAAGGACACCCAAGGTGAAAATAAACTAATGAAATAAACAATTTTATTCATCCTCCATCTCCTAAAAAACTTTTTAAGATATTCCACAGTTTTGTTTTATATTTAAATCTACTTTTTAAGTTTTTACTTTTTATTGTTTTTGCTCAATTGCACATTCATTGACGTATGCCAGAGCTAAAATCTATGAACTATTGACCCTTTTTATCTCCTTCCTGCTCTCAAAAGCCATTTTCTGCTAGGAAAATGTTTTATAGTTGGAATTTCTTATCAGTGTGGGCGAGTTCACACTTGGTGATTTTCCAGCACTTTCCTGATGGCCAGCGATCAGCAAAGTGCTGCTATCAATGTATCCCTATTGATACATTCACGCTGCAGCGTTTGTGATTTTGATCCATCGCAAATGCACTGCATGCAGCATTTCAGGGAATCATAAGCGCAAATCTCGCTCAATTGCGATCGCGGCACTCCAAGCGCTGAGTGGGAACTAGCCCTGAGGGTCACACTGTAGTCTGACCCATTCCTGACTCAGACAGAAACTGCCATTTGCATACCTGATGTTTAAAGCTACGTACACACATACGACAACGATCGTTCGTTGTGAACGACAAACGATCTTTTAATTGACGAAAGAACGACCTAAGTAAAGTTAGCTTTTAAAGGTGTGTAACGATCTGATCGTTTGTTAACGAACGATCTGGAACAACGTCACATACTGTTCCTGGAAGTGACATCATAGCAAGTTCCGCCCGCACGTAACGAACGGTTCAAAACGTACGTTACACTGTAAAACTCACGTACATTACAGTACATGATTTCCTACTGTAGGTATATAGGTAGAGCATTTACATAATATAGCGTTGACAAAACATACAAAAATACACTCTGTCCTGTTAAAATAACAATTATGGTATAATCATGTGGCAATTAACGTGTCACAGGACACATTTATAGAACGAACGTTACATCACGAAAAGCAACTGTTGCGCTTGCGCATAAAAATGAAAGGTTCTATGGAGATATAACGAAATGTGCATGTCAAGCCTAGTACGAACGACCATTTTCTAACGATGTACTACTTTTGCAAACGATCGTCGTTTAAAAAAATCCGCCAAGGCAGATCTTTCATTTTTAACGATCTAGCTCGTCCATTGTTTGACTTAATGATCGTTGGATGTTTTTTTTGTAAACGATCGTCGTTTGAAATGATAGGGGAACGATCATTTCAAACGACTATAGTCACATGTGTGTACGCACCTTTACTCTTTCAGGCAGAGAAAGAAAAAAAGGAACACAGCCTAGTTATCTGTGTGCTTGGCACTGTACATACCCATGTCTATCTCATCATGTCACATGTCACTTCAGGTATCTTTTAAGAAAAAAGAAGGCAGATTGACATCTTTTTTTAAGGGATGAAAAGAGGGCAGCCTCTCTATTCCTCCCACTTCAATTCTCATTCAAGCCAACCTGATTTCCTGGGCTCTGTCCCCATTATTCTTACCTTTTGTGGAGTCGCGCTTCTGTCTTCTGTATACAGGAGTTGAGCACCGAATCGTCTGGCAGATCTTAAGCTCTACACATCTCCTTTTAGACATCTTATGTAGGACAATATTATGTAAAATGACGGTAGTAACAGTGATGAAGAACGCGGAGGGACACACAGCCGACTGCTCCGTTCACCAGGCGCCGGGACGCTCCACTGCAGTTTAGAAAGTTGAAGGGGATGAATTATTTATTTGAAGGAATTAAATTTCTGAGGAAGTAATTCAAGCCTTTCTCCCAATAAAATGGAATACCAAGAGCGAAGTTCCGCTAGGTTTTTAGATATAAGAACAAGTGTAGTGGGAAGAATATGGGGGCTGCCATATTTATTTCCTGTTAGACAATTCCAGTTGCCTGGCAGTCCTGCTGATCTATTTAGCTGCAGTAGTGTCTGAATCACACCAGAAACCAGCACGTTCCTAATCTTGTCAGATCTAACAATAATGTCAGAAACATCTGATCTTCTACATGCTTGTTCAGGGTCAATGGCTAAAAGCATTTGAGGCAGAGGATCAGCAGGCTAGTCAGGCAACTGGTATTGCTTAAAAGGAAATACATATGGCTGCCTCGTAATCCCTCTGGCTTCAGTTGATTTCTCAAGATATCTAAAGTTCAAATTATTTGTGAGTCAACCTTCATATGGTTATGTGGTGAGAGCTCTGCATATTGTTATGTGTTGTGGGGAGAGCTCTGCATATTGTTATGTGTTGTGGGGAGAGCTCTGCATACTGTTATGTGGGGAGAGCTCTGCATATTGTTATGTGGGGAGAGCTCTGCATATTGTTATGTGGGGAGAGCTCTGCATATTGTTATGTGGGGAGAGCTCTGCATATTGGTATGTGGGGAGAGCTCTGCATATTGTTATGTGGGGAGAGCTCTGCATATTGTTATGTGTTGAGGGCTCTGCATATTGTTATGTGGGGAAAGCTCTGCATATTGTTATGTGGGGAGAGCTCTGCACATTGTTATGTGGGGAGAGTTCTGCATATTATGTGGGGAGAGCTCTGCATATTGTTATGTGGGGAGAGCTCTGCATATTGTTATGTGGGGAGAGCTCTGCACATTGTTATGTGGGGAGAGCTCTGCATATTGTTATGTGTGGAAAGCTCTGCATATTGTTATGTGGGGAGAGCTCTGCATATTGTTATGTGGGGAGAGCTCTGCATATTGGTATGTGGGGAGAGCTCTGCATATTGTTATATGGGGAGAGCTCTGCATATTGTTATGTGTGGAGGGCTCTGCATATTGTTATGTGGGGAGAGCTCTGCATATTGTTATGTGGGGAGAGCTCTGCATATTGTTATGTGGGGTGCTCTGCATATTGTTATGTGGGGAGGGCTCTGCATATTGTTATGTGGGGAGAGCTCTGCATATTGGTATGTGGGGAGAGCTCTGCATATTGTTATGTGGGGAGAGCTTTGCATATTGTTATGTGGGGAGAGCTCTGCATATTGGTATGTGGGGAGAGCTCTGCTTATTGTTATGTGGGGAGAGCTCTGCATATTGGTATGTGGGGAAAGCTCTGCATATTGTTATGTGGGGAGAGCTCTGCATATTGTTATGTGTGGAGGGCTCTGCATATTGGTATGTGGGGAGAGCTCTGCATATTGTTATATGGGGAGAGCTCTGCATATTGTTATGTGGGGAGAGCTCTGCTTATTGTTATGTGAGGAGAGCGCTGCATATTGGTATGTGGGGAGAGCTCTGCATATTGTTATGTGGGGAGAGTTCTGCATATTGTTATGTGGGGAGAGCTCTGCACATTGTTATGTGGGGAGAGCTCTGCATATTGTTATGTGGGGAGAGCTCTGCATATTGTTATGTGGGGAGAGCTCTGCATATTGTTATGTGGGGATATCTCTGCATATTGGTATGTGGGGAGAGCTCTGCATATTGTTATGTGGGGAGAGTTCTGCATATTGTTATGTGGGGAGAGCTCTGCATATTGTTATGTGGGGAGAGCTCTGCACATTGTTATGTGGGGAGAGCTCTGCATATTGTTATATGGGGAGAGCGCTGCATATTGTTATGCGGGGAAAGCTCTGCATATTGTTATGTGAGGAGAGCTCTGCACATTGTTATGTGGGGAGAGATCTGCATATTGTTATGTGAGGAGAGCGCTGCATATTGTTATGTGGGGAGAGCTCTGCACATTGTTATGTGGGGAGGGCTCTGCATATTGTTATGTGAGGAGGGCTCTGCACATTGTTATGTGGGGAGAGCTCTGCATATTGTTATATGGGGAGAGCGCTGCATATTGTTATGTGGGGAGAGCTCTGCATATTGTTATGTGGGGAGAGCTCTGCATATTGTTATGTGGGGATATCTCTGCATATTGGTATGTGGGGAGAGCTCTGCATATTGTTATGTGGGGAGGGCTCTGCATATTGTTATGTGGGGAGAGCTCTGCATATTGTTATGTGAGGAGAGCTCTGCATATTGTTATGTGGGGAGAGCTCTGCATATTGGTATGTGGGGAGGGCTCTGCATATTGTTATGTGGGGAAAGCTCTGCATATTGTTATGTGGGGAGAGCTCTGCATATTGTTATGTGGGGAGAGCTCTGCATATTGTTATGTGGGGAGAGCTCTGCATATTGTTATGTGGGGAGAGCTCTGCATATTGTTATGTGGGGAGAGCTCTGCATATTGTTATGTGGGGAGAGCTCTGCATATTGTTATGTGGGGAGAGCTCTGCATATTGGTATGTGGGGAGAGCTCTGCATATTGTTATGTGAGGAGAGCTCTGCTTATTGTTATGTGGGGAGAGCTCTGCATATTGGTATGTGGGGAGAGCTCTGCTTATTGTTATGTGGGGAGAGCTCTGCATATTGGTATGTGGGGAGAGCTCTGCACATTGTTATGTGGGGAGGGCTCTGCATATTGTTATGTGAGGAGGGCTCTGCACATTGTTATGGGGGGAGAGCTCTGCATATTGTTATATGGGGAGAGCGCTGCATATTGTTATGTGGGGAGAGCTCTGCATATTGTTATGTGGGGAGAGCTCTGCATATTGTTATGTGGGGAGAGCTCTGCATATTGTTATGTGGGGATATCTCTGCATATTGGTATGTGGGGAGAGCTCTGCATATTGTTATGTGGGGAGGGCTCTGCATATTGTTATGTGAGGAGGGCTCTGCATATTGTTATGTGGGGAAAGCTCTGCATATTGTTATGTGGGGAGAGCTCTGCATATTGTTATGTGAGGAGGGCTCTGCATATTGTTATGTGGGGAAAGCTCTGCATATTGTTATGTGGGGAGAGCTCTGCATATTGTTATGTGAGGAGGGCTCTGCATATTGTTATGTGGGGAAAGCTCTGCATATTGTTATGTGGGGAGAGCTCTGCATATTGTTATGTGGGGAGAGCTCTGCATATTGTTATGTGGGGAGAGCTCTGCATATTGTTATATGGGGAGAGCTCTGCATATTGTTATGTGGGGAGAGCTCTGCATATTGTTATGTGAGGAGAGCTCTGCATATTGTTATGTGGGTAGAGCTCTGCATATTGGTATGTGGAGAGAGCTCTGCATATTGTTATGTGGGGAGAGCTCTGCATATTGTTATGTGGGGAGAGCTCTGCATATTGTTATGTGGGGAGAGCTCTGCACATTGTTATGTGGGGAGAGCTCTGCATATTGTTATGTGGGGAGAGCTCTGCATATTGTTATGTGGGGAGAGCTCTGCATATTGTTATGTGGGGAGAGCTCTGCATATTGTTATGTGGGGAGAGCTCTGCATATTGTTATGTGGGGATATCTCCGCATATTGGTATGTGGGGAGAGCTCTGCATATTGTTATGTGGGGAGGGCTCTGCATATTGTTATGTGGGGAGAGCTCTGCATATTGTTATGTGAGGAGGGCTCTGCATATTGTTATGTGGGGAAAGCTCTGCATATTGTTATGTGGGGAGAGCTCTGCATATTGTTATGTGGGGAGAGCTCTGCATATTGTTATGTGGGGAGAGCTCTGCATATTGTTATATGGGGAGAGCTCTGCATATTGTTATGTGGGGAGAGCTCTGCATATTGTTATGTGGGTAGAGCTCTGCATATTGGTATGTGGAGAGAGCTCTGCATATTGTTATGTGGGGAGAGCTCTGCATATTGTTATGTGGGGAGAGCTCTGCATATTGTTATGTGGGGAGAGCTCTGCACATTGTTATGTGGGGAGAGCTCTGCATATTGTTATGTGAGGAGAGCTCTGCATATTGTTATGTGGGTAGAGCTCTGCATATTGGTATGTGGAGAGAGCTCTGCATATTGTTATGTGGGGAGAGCTCTGCATATTGTTATGTGGGGAGAGCTCTGCATATTGTTATGTGGGGAGAGCTCTGCACATTGTTATGTGGGGAGAGCTCTGCATATTGTTATGTGGGGAGAGCTCTGCATATTGTTATGTGGGGAGAGCTCTGCATATTATGTGGGGAGAGCTCTGCATATTGGTATGTGGGGAGAGCTCTGCATATTGTTATGTGAGGAGAGCTCTGCTTATTGTTATGTGGGGAGAGCTCTGCATATTGGTATGTGGGGAGAGCTCTGCTTATTGTTATGTGGGGAGAGCTCTGCATATTGGTATGTGGGGAGAGCTCTGCATATTGTTATGTGAGGAGAGCGCTGCATATTGGTATGTGGGGAGAGCTCTGCATATTGTTATGTGAGGAGAGCGCTGCATATTGTTATGTGGGGAGAGCTCTGCATATTGTTATGTGGGGAAAGCTCTGCATATTGTTATGTGGGGAGAGCTCTGCATATTGTTATGTGGGGAGAGCTCTGCATATTGGTATGTGGGGAGAGCTCTGCATATTGTTATGTGAGGAGAGCTCTGCATATTGTTATGTGGGTAGAGCTCTGCATATTGGTATGTGGAGAGAGCTCTGCATATTGTTATGTGGGGAGAGCTCTGCATATTGTTATGTGGGGAGAGCTCTGCATATTGTTATGTGGGGAGAGCTCTGCATATTGTTATGTGGGGAGAGCTCTGCATATTGTTATGTGAGGAGAGCGCTGCATATTGGTATGTGGGGAGAGCTCTGCATATTGTTATGTGAGGAGAGCTCTGCTTATTGTTATGTGGGGAGAGCTCTGCATATTGGTATGTGGGGAGAGCTCTGCTTATTGTTATGTGGGGAGAGCTCTGCATATTGGTATGTGGGGAGAGCTCTGCATATTGTTATGTGAGGAGAGCGCTGCATATTGGTATGTGGGGAGAGCTCTGCATATTGTTATGTGAGGAGAGCGCTGCATATTGTTATGTGGGGAGAGCTCTGCATATTGGTATGTGGGGAGAGCTCTGCATATTGTTATGTGAGGAGAGCGCTGCATATTGTTATGTGGGGAGAGCTCTGCACATTGTTATGTGAGGAGAGCTCTGCATATTGTTATGTGAGGAGAGCTCTGCGCATTGTTATGTGGGGAGAGCTCTGCATATTGTTATGTGGAGAGAGCTCTGCATATTGTTATGTGAGGAGAGCTCTGCATATTATGTGGGGGGAGCTCTGCATAGTTTTATGTGGGGAGAGTTCTGCATATTGTTAGGTGGGGACTGGGGAGAGCTCTGCATGTTGTTATGTGGGGAGAGCTCTGCATGTTGTTATGTGGGGAGAGCTCTGCATATTGTTATGTGGGGAGAGCTCTGCATATTGTTATGTGGGTAGAGCTCTGCATATTGGTATGTGGAGAGAGCTCTGCATATTGTTATGTGGGGAGAGCTCTGCATATTGTTATGTGGGGAGAGCTCTGCATATTGTTATGTGGGGAGAGCTCTGCACATTGTTATGTGGGGAGAGCTCTGCATATTGTTATGTGAGGAGAGCTCTGCATATTGTTATGTGGGTAGAGCTCTGCATATTGGTATGTGGAGAGAGCTCTGCATATTGTTATGTGGGGAGAGCTCTGCATATTGTTATGTGGGGAGAGCTCTGCATATTGTTATGTGGGGAGAGCTCTGCACATTGTTATGTGGGGAGAGCTCTGCATATTGTTATGTGGGGAGAGCTCTGCATATTGTTATGTGGGGAGAGCTCTGCATATTATGTGGGGAGAGCTCTGCATATTGGTATGTGGGGAGAGCTCTGCATATTGTTATGTGAGGAGAGCTCTGCTTATTGTTATGTGGGGAGAGCTCTGCATATTGGTATGTGGGGAGAGCTCTGCTTATTGTTATGTGGGGAGAGCTCTGCATATTGGTATGTGGGGAGAGCTCTGCATATTGTTATGTGAGGAGAGCGCTGCATATTGGTATGTGGGGAGAGCTCTGCATATTGTTATGTGAGGAGAGCGCTGCATATTGTTATGTGGGGAGAGCTCTGCATATTGTTATGTGGGGAAAGCTCTGCATATTGTTATGTGGGGAGAGCTCTGCATATTGTTATGTGGGGAGAGCTCTGCATATTGGTATGTGGGGAGAGCTCTGCATATTGTTATGTGAGGAGAGCTCTGCATATTGTTATGTGGGTAGAGCTCTGCATATTGGTATGTGGAGAGAGCTCTGCATATTGTTATGTGGGGAGAGCTCTGCATATTGTTATGTGGGGAGAGCTCTGCATATTGTTATGCGGGGAGAGCTCTGCATATTGTTATGTGGGGAGAGCTCTGCATATTGTTATGTGAGGAGAGCGCTGCATATTGGTATGTGGGGAGAGCTCTGCATATTGGTATGTGGGGAGAGCTCTGCTTATTGTTATGTGGGGAGAGCTCTGCATATTGTTATGCGGGGAGAGCTCTGCATGTTGTTATGTGGGGAGAGCTCTGCATATTGTTATGTGAGGAGAGCTCTGCTTATTGTTATGTGGGGAGAGCTCTGCATATTGGTATGTGGGGAGAGCTCTGCTTATTGTTATGTGGGGAGAGCTCTGCATATTGGTATGTGGGGAGAGCTCTGCATATTGTTATGTGAGGAGAGCGCTGCATATTGGTATGTGGGGAGAGCTCTGCATATTGTTATGTGAGGAGAGCGCTGCATATTGTTATGTGGGGAGAGCTCTGCATATTGGTATGTGGGGAGAGCTCTGCATATTGTTATGTGAGGAGAGCGCTGCATATTGTTATGTGGGGAGAGCTCTGCACATTGTTATGTGAGGAGAGCTCTGCATATTGTTATGTGAGGAGAGCTCTGCGCATTGTTATGTGGGGAGAGCTCTGCATATTGTTATGTGGAGAGAGCTCTGCATATTGTTATGTGAGGAGAGCTCTGCATATTATGTGGGGGGAGCTCTGCATAGTTTTATGTGGGGAGAGTTCTGCATATTGTTAGGTGGGGACTGGGGAGAGCTCTGCATGTTGTTATGTGGGGAGAGCTCTGCATGTTGTTATGTGGGGAGAGCTCTGCATATTGTTCTGTGAGGAGAGCTTTGTATATTGTTATGTGAGGAGAGCTCTGCGCGTTGTTATGTGGGGAGAGCTCTGCATATTGTTATGTGGGGAGAGCTCTGCATATTGTTATGTGGAGACAGCTCTGCATATTGTTATGTGGGTAGAGCTCTGCATATTGGTATGTGGAGAGAGCTCTGCATATTGTTATGTGGGGAGAGCTCTGCATATTGTTATGTGAGGAGAGCGCTGCATATTGTTATGTGGGGAGAGCTCTGCATATTGTTATGTGGGGAAAGCTCTGCATATTGTTATGTGGGGAGAGCTCTGCATATTGTTATGTGGGGAGAGCTCTGCATATTGGTATGTGGGGAGAGCTCTGCATATTGTTATGTGAGGAGAGCTCTGCATATTGTTATGTGGGTAGAGCTCTGCATATTGGTATGTGGAGAGAGCTCTGCATATTGTTATGTGGGGAGAGCTCTGCATATTGTTATGTGGGGAGAGCTCTGCATATTGTTATGCGGGGAGAGCTCTGCATATTGTTATGTGGGGAGAGCTCTGCATATTGTTATGTGAGGAGAGCGCTGCATATTGGTATGTGGGGAGAGCTCTGCATATTGGTATGTGGGGAGAGCTCTGCTTATTGTTATGTGGGGAGAGCTCTGCATATTGTTATGCGGGGAGAGCTCTGCATGTTGTTATGTGGGGAGAGCTCTGCATATTGTTATGTGAGGAGAGCTCTGCTTATTGTTATGTGGGGAGAGCTCTGCATATTGGTATGTGGGGAGAGCTCTGCTTATTGTTATGTGGGGAGAGCTCTGCATATTGGTATGTGGGGAGAGCTCTGCATATTGTTATGTGAGGAGAGCGCTGCATATTGGTATGTGGGGAGAGCTCTGCATATTGTTATGTGAGGAGAGCGCTGCATATTGTTATGTGGGGAGAGCTCTGCATATTGGTATGTGGGGAGAGCTCTGCATATTGTTATGTGAGGAGAGCGCTGCATATTGTTATGTGGGGAGAGCTCTGCACATTGTTATGTGAGGAGAGCTCTGCATATTGTTATGTGAGGAGAGCTCTGCGCATTGTTATGTGGGGAGAGCTCTGCATATTGTTATGTGGAGAGAGCTCTGCATATTGTTATGTGAGGAGAGCTCTGCATATTATGTGGGGGGAGCTCTGCATAGTTTTATGTGGGGAGAGTTCTGCATATTGTTAGGTGGGGACTGGGGAGAGCTCTGCATGTTGTTATGTGGGGAGAGCTCTGCATGTTGTTATGTGGGGAGAGCTCTGCATATTGTTCTGTGAGGAGAGCTTTGTATATTGTTATGTGAGGAGAGCTCTGCGCGTTGTTATGTGGGGAGAGCTCTGCATATTGTTATGTGGGGAGAGCTCTGCATATTGTTATGTGGAGACAGCTCTGCATATTGTTATGTGGGTAGAGCTCTGCATATTGGTATGTGGAGAGAGCTCTGCATATTGTTATGTGGGGAGAGCTCTGCATATTGTTCTGTGATGAGAGCTCTGCATATTGTTATGTGGAGACAGCTCTGCATATTATTATGTGGGGAGAGCTCTGCATATTGGTATGTGGGGAGAGCTCTGCATATTGTTATGTGGGGAGAGCTCTGCATATTGTTATGTGGAGACAGCTCTGCATATTGTTATGTGGGGAGAGCTCTGCATATTGTTATGTGGGGAGAGCTCTGCATATTGGTATGTGGGGAGAGCTCTGCATATTGTTATGTGGGGAGAGCTCTGCATATTGTTATGTGGGTAGAGCTCTGCATATTGTTATGTGGGGAGAGCTCTGCATATTGTTATGTGGGGAAAGCTCTGCATATTGTTATGTGGGGAGAGCTCTGCACATTGTTATGTGGGGAGAGTTCTGCATATTATGTGGGGAGAGCTCTGCATATTGTTATGTGGGGAGAGCTCTGCATATTGTTATGTGGGGAGAGCTCTGCACATTGTTATGTGGGGAGAGCTCTGCACATTGTTATGTGGGGAGAGCTCTGCATATTGTTATGTGGGGAGAGCTCTGCATATTGTTATGTGGGGAAAGCTCTGCATATTGTTATGTGTGGAGGGCTCTGCATATTGGTATGTAGGGAGAGCTCTGCACATTGTTATGTGGGGAGAGCTCTGCATATTGTTATGTGGGGTTTTTATGAAGGCCGGGTTTTGTTGGGAGAAGTAATGCGTCAGCTTTGCATCCTCTATGAACAGCCTGCTGGTGGAGTGCATTATTTTACACTTTCATTTCAGGTAGTTGGCGCCATCTCCTGGTGAACTATAAAAATAGCAATCCATACAATTAGGTCCATAAGTATTTGGAAAGACAACTTTTTTCTTATTTTTGTTCTCTAAATTACCACAATGAATTTTAAAGAAGAACTCCAGTGAAAATAATGTAATAAAAAAAGTGCTTCATTTTTACAATAATTATGTATACATGATTTAGTCAGTGTTTGCCCATTGTAAAATCTTTTAAATCCCTGATTTACATTCTGACATTTATCACATGGTGACATTTGTACTGCTGGCAGGTGATGTAGCTGCTGCATGCTTTTTTGCCAGTTTGAAACCGCTGTAAACAGTTATTTCCCACAATGCAACAAGGTTCACAGACAGGAAACTGCCAGAAGTACCACGGTCCTCAGAGTTTCTTGTGGGAGGGGTTTCACCACAATATCAGTCATACAGCGCTCCCTGATGGTCTGTTTGTGAAAAGGAATAGATTTCTCATGTAAAAGGGGGTATCAGCTATTGATTGGGATAAAGTTCAATTCTTGGTCGGAGTTTCTCTTTAAATGAAACAACTCAGTCTCAGTGGCAGACTTCCAGCTTTAAATATGAGGCAACTAAAGCAGTTTTTTTTTTTTTTAATCACAATCCCTTCATTTCAGGGGCTCAAAAGTAAATGGACAAATTAAATAACCAGAAATAAAACAGTCCTTTATACGGTAATACCTGGTTGAAAACTCTTTGCTGGTAATGACAGCCAGAAGGTACTATTTTATTTTACAGGGCTGTTTAAAAAAAACCCTCAGCATAACTCACCTACTCTGGCATGGTGGCGTAGTGGTTAGCGCTTTTGCCTTGCAGCGCTGGGTCCCTGGTTCGAATCTCAGCCAGGTCAACATCTGCAAGGAGTTTGTATGTACTCCCCGTGTCTGCGTGGGTTTCCTCGGGGCACTCCAGTTTCCTCCCACATCCCAAAAACATACAGATAAGTTAATTGGCTTTCCCCTAAATTGGCCCTAGACTATGATACATGCATACATACACAGACACATGACTATGGTAGGGATTAGATTGTGAGCCCCTCTGAGGGACAGTTAATGACAAGACAATATACTCTGTACATCGCTGCGTAATCTGTTGGCGCTATATAAATACTTAAATAAATAAATACTCCAGGTTCCCATCGCTGCTCCTACCGTCCTGTCAGCTCCCCCATTCTACTGCAGTATCTTTTCGTAAATGCCGACATCTTCACAGTAATGGCGCTGACCTGTAAGTATATTGGTAGCCATGGGCGTAACAATTGGGCCTGCAGCCCCTGCTCTCGCGGGGGCCTGCTGATTGCCGTTTTGGGGGGCTGGAGGGGATGCAGCATGAGGGGAAAGCCATGGCCACACTCGGCGGGGAGAGGGAACGGTCCCCCCCTCCCTTACTTCGGGGCTCTCCCCTCTGCGCTCCCCTCCAGCTTAAATGTGTGTCCGTGGGCAGTGGCAGGCAGCGGGCAGATACAAACCTTCCTTGCGTTCCACCGGGAATGTTCCTCTTTCTAGCGTCTGACGTCACTTTCTGTATAAACAGGAATTAGCGTCAGACACTAGAGTGAGGAGTATCCACGGTGGAACGCAAGGAAGGTATGTATCTGCCCGCTGCCCGCCACTGCCCAGACACTAATTTAAGCTGGAGGGGAGCGCAGAGGGGAGAGCCCCAAGGTGAGGGAGGGGGTGGACCGCCCCCCCCCCCCTCCCGCCGAGTGTGGCCATGGCTTTCCCCTCATGCTGTGTCCCCTCCAGCCCCCTAAAACGGCCCTGAGCGGGCCCCAGGGGAGGGGGGAGGGGGGCCCGTCAGAATCTCTGCAGGGGGGCCCGGTGGCAGTGGCGTAGCAATAGAGGTTGCAGAGGTAGCCACCGCATCGGAGCCCTTGGGCCAGAGAGGCCCCATGGGGCCCTCCCTCAAACACAGTATTAGCTCTCTATTGGTCCTGTGCTGTCAAAAAACTCTCTAGTGGGTTCCAGGCCTAATGTGGGGAATACAGGATGAGCTTTTCGGTGTCAGTGGCTTGAATTCAGGGGCGTTGCTAGGATCCTAAGAGATCTGGGGTACTTTTTGGCACTCCAGCCAGAAAGTGGGTGTGGCCATACACCAGAATATGGGTGTGGTCATGGGGGGAGCCAAAATGACAACCTTAACAGTGGTCTAAGGCCTGGTTCACATTAGCGTTCGCTGTCCGGATTCGCCTGATCGGATCCGGACCGTATACTGTACAAACGGAACGTAAGTTCCGCATAGCAATGCAAAGTCTATGCGGACGTTTACATGCGTACGTTCCGTACAGAATGGAGCCGGATCGGATCCGGACTCCGGACACTTTTCCAACATGCGCTATTTTTCGGGTCCGGATCATCTGGCTCACGCACCCGGGCCGGATCCTGACCCGAACATGCGGCCATGCTGTGCAATGAGAAACAGATGTTTCTCATCACACTGGCAATAGGACCGGATGCTTCCAGCACCGGTCCTATGCCACTTGGGGGGCCCGGACTACACGCCGGTATCCCCCATGCTTGCAGTGCCTTTCTGGCACTGCAATGTATCTAGTTCCGGCTACTTTATTGTAGCCGGAACTGATACATTCCGGATCCACAACTGGTGGCAACTTGTGGCCACCGCAGAGACCCGTACGGTCTCTTTGCGGCCCCCGGACCCCCGCGGAGTAGAACCGCAAGTGTGAACGGGGCCTAAGTAGGCCTGCTCAGCAAAATGTCACATTGGGAAATGCTTTCTTTCACTGTGAGACGGGGATATAGGTGAAATATATTTAAAGCATATGATTGCAACATGTGCGTAATGTGTGCAAAAAAACATTTCTGCTCTCTGCTTACCCTCTTCGTCCACCTTCTCCCTTCTATGTCCATTCCCTGCCCTTCTCTGTCCACCATCCCCCCTTCTCTGTCTGTCCACCCCCCTCTCCTTCTCTGTCCACTGCAGGGAAAGTCCTGTCCTGCTAGTGATTTCACCCCCAGAATGCTTCCCTAGTAAAATGATTCGAGATTCGGATCAAAGATCCGGATCTTTTCAATGATCCAATTTGAATAATCCGAATCATTGAAAAGATCCGGACTTCCCATCTCTACCACAGGCTGCATCTGACACAGCTGACAGCAAACCTAGTGTTGTCCGGATCATGAACGATTCGGATCTTTGATCCGAATCTATTTTGTGAGTCGAATCATCAAAATGAGTGATTCGGATCGCAAAAGGGGCGGGGCCAGGAGCGACACGCCCCCTCAGCGGGCAGCGGGGTCCTGGAAGCAGAGCAGAGATGGATCGCTCTGTTGGAGGGGAGGCAGCCTTGCACAGGGACAGGTAGATGAGAGAGAGGGGACATGGGTGCCACTGCCAGATATGTGTAGAGCACAGGTACTGGCTATAACGTGCTGCTGATTATAGGCTGGCTGTTCCGTAGTTGTGCACAGTGAATACATTGGAAACGTTTGGCTCAGAAGCACAGCTCAGTAACTTTGCAGGCACTGTGATTGCAGCGCAATATGATCCTCTTGCACTCGCTCTAAACAGCTGCACTTATCTTCTGTGAATGCTTTGGGGAATGCTTTCTTTCACTGTGCGACGTTTGCATTCAGAGTACACAGATGAGCATATAGGTGAAATATATGTAAAGCATATGATTGCAGCATGTGGGTATTGTGTGCAAACATTTCTGCTCTCTGCTCGTCCCTCCTCCCTTCTCTGTCCACTCCCTGCCCTCTGTCCATCTTCTCCCCTTCTCTGTGTGTCCACCCCCCTCTCCTTCTCCTGCCCTGCTAGTCATTTCATCCCCAATGCTTCCCTTGTAAAATGATCCGAGATTCGGATCAAAGATCCGGATCTTTTCAATGATCCGATTCGAATCATCCGGATCATTGAAAAGATCCGAACTTCCCATCTCTACTATAAACTACAGGCAAGAAGAGCCAATCCCAGGAAGAGGAGGGCTGGCCAATCAGCAGTGGCTGCGTCTAGCCAGTAGGAAGGGTGTGACGTCAGACCAGGAAGTGCTCTGCACATGGGTGGTGGAGGAGACTCAGGAGAGGTGATGTTGCCCTAATACTGTGTAAGTAGTGTGCTTGTTCTGTGCTGTGTGAGCAATGATCAGCGTGTTGCTAATTAGCCACATCTAATAAGCATGCAGCTTAGCCCTGGACTGATCAGAAGTAGTGGCTGCTTATATGGAATGGTCCAGTTACAAGGTGCATGCAGTGTATGGCAATAACACATTTACATGTGACCGCGATGTATTCATAGATCATCAGCCCCTCTTGGAATGAAATCCTCCTTTCTTCCTCATTTGTTCCTCTTCTGTATAAATATTTGCTTTTCTGAGGTTTAGGAATGTTAATGCTAATACAATTGTATCTGATTGAAATTCTCTTTGATGCTCTGTGCGGCTAGGAGCGCACTACGCATAATCGCTATCGTTACAGAAAATGCATGCGTTTTTGCCTATATTGAAATTTTATGGGCCGCATAAAGAACACATGTATCTCTGTTAGGCTCCCTGCACACTGCAAATCCTTTTTGTGATTCCAATTTTCCCTGGATGCTATCAAAAGAAAAACGCAGAAAAAACCGCAGCATGCAGTACCAATTAAAATTCAGAAATCGGAATCATGTGAAAAACGATTAAAAATCGGAATCGCATGTAGTGTGCAAGAGGCCTTATACAGTGAGCGTATTTTCAACTCGTACAACTTGCTGCATATTTCTCAAAAAATGCTTGTAAAACGCACTTAATGTATTTCAATGGAGATGCAGAGGACTGCGTTTTTCCATGTCTTTTTGATGCATTTTCTTATGCAATAAATATGATACGGTATTTTACTACACTGGAAAAAGAGAGATTATTCTAAAAAGGCACCCAGAAATGTAGAAATACTAAAAATGCATTGTTGTTTGCACTGCCAAGTGTGCCGCTACCCTACAGGGGGAATATGAAGCAATATAGAGCAAATTTTAAAGCAGATCCGAGCTAAACTTTTTTTTTTTTTGTTTTTTTTTTAAACTTTGACTATGTTGTACAATCAGTGTTATAAATTTACCTACTTATCGCTCCGCGGGCAGTATATCTACATCCCGCAGGACTTTATCTGAAGTCCCAGGGAAGTAGTTTATCGTCATTGTGCGCACTCCCGGCCGCGCACCATTTTTGTCGCGATCCGTTAGTATACAGATCATTGAAAGGAAACACAGACCAGAGGTCTCTGAGGAAGCAAGCATTGTCAGCTTGCGAAACGGCTGTTAGACCTATTGCCTGATACATGGTGTCTGTCACTGGATGGGATGAAATAAATTAGCATTTGCAACCTAGCTGGTGCCCGGTATCTTTCCACTTTTGCTACACAAATTAATTATCCATGTGGCTAGGAACAATAGTGACTCTCCCCTTACTGAGCATGTGCAAACAGTCTAACAGCAGCTAAAACCACATACAACGCACAGCATGCTGCACTTTCTTTGAGCGTGCAGCGTTACACTGTAACGCAACGTGGGCACTGTGAACAGCCCATTGATTTTTCATTACTGTGAGCTGGGCTGCGTTACAGGCTGCTCTAACGTGCGCCTGTAACGTATAACTGTGAAAGCAGCCTTAAGGTGCACTGCGATTTTAACGTCACATTGCAACACAACATCCCACTGTGAACCTAGCCTGAAGCATTTATGGCTTCCTTTCGGTTCACTTAAAGTGGATCCGAGGTGAACTTTTACTCATTGCATAATTGTGTTCCTTTCCTATTGTTTATAGGGCATTCCTCAAGCCAAATACTTTTTTGTTTTAATACTCTAATTCCCTACAAACTAAACAAGCCACACCCACAGGTTTTCAGAGAGCCTTGGCAGTAGGAAGGGCTCATGGGAGCTCAGTCTGGGCAGGAGGAGGGGGCGGTGTTACTAGCCATTGATTTCAGAGGCAGAGGGGAGGAGGGAGGAGGGGGGATTAGGTTTCTTTGCTCAAGATACAGATAAGCCTGCCTCTGTGTAATGTTTACAAACAACATGGCTGCTGTCATTGTATCACAGGAAGACATAATCATATTCTATTAAAGCTAGATTTGCTGTGTAAACTATCTAAACTTTATATAAGATATATAGACAAGTTACTTGTTCTAGTTAGTTTTTCATCTCGGATCCGCTTTAAGAGATAATAAAAATGCGAAAATGATTTTGCTGGATTTACACTTTTATAGATTAATGCTACAGCGCAGCAGCCACCCTTTTAAATGCCACTCTCCTCCATCAGTTACAGTATAAACTCATTATAGTAAACTCCTCTGATGTAGTAAACATTCGGGTATAGTAAACTAATGTCCAGGAGGTCCCAGCCAAGCCCCATTATAGTATATAGGAGTAATGCCTGGTATAGTAAACTCTGATACAATAGAACTTCTGTTATAATAAATCTGGTTTGGTATTCTGTATCCGGCTATAGTGGAAAGTGCGTGTGTGCATGAGTCATGCGTCATACCCAGGAGCCGTGGTCGGGCTGGCAGACAGTTGTAGCCTGCTCACTATCTGCACACTACTCTGGACCTGTGTGGATTACATAGGCGACCTGGGTTCGAATCTCGGCTCTGCCTGTTCAGTAAGCCAGTACTAATTCAGTAGGAGACCTTGGGCAAGTCTCCCTAACACTACTACTGCCTATAGAGCGCGTCCTAGTGGCTGCAGCTCTGGCGCTTTGAGTCCGCCAGGAGAAAAGCGCGATATAAATGTTCTGTCTGTTTGTTTACCTCAAAAGCACCGGCTGGTGACACCTATGCTTCCTGTGTAAGTTGCTATTTAGGGAATTGCCTGTCAACTGTGGCATGCTTGTGCATGGCTGCAATGCTAACGTATCATCCAGGCTGCACAGAAATGTGGATAGAAGAGCACACTATAAATAATATAGCTGCATTAGCTGGTGAGACCTATGCTTCCTGTGCAAGCTGGTGCGTGACTATTGCATGCAAATCCCTGCATACTGAGCACTGTGCATTTTGATCTAGCTTAGACACTGTCTGTGCTCGCTTGCTGAAGCAGTGAAAAAAAATTACTCCAAATTATTGACTGAGTTAAGATCCAGTACTAGAGTATTCTTTATGTATTCTTTATGTGCTTGAGTATGACAATTTCTGATATAGTAAACTTCTGATATAGTAAACCACTTTTCCTGGTCCCTTGGAGTGTACTATAAAGAGATTCTACTGTATTACCACAACCATACTTGCCTTGCCCCAACAAGAAAATAACTTCATAAAGTAGGAAAATGTTACCAACACTGATCAGCAGTGTGATCATATGACCTGTGTTTCTGATTTGTTTTTACAATGCGACTGCTAGGCTCCACTGTAGTCCCCTGGCATTTACCACCAGAACCATGCCTTAACGTCCTTAGCGGTAACCCCGTGTGTGACACGGGGTAAGCCGCCGGAGGGTGCCGCTCAGGCCCTGCTGGGCCGATTTACTTAATTTTTTTTTTGCTGGACGCAGCTAGCACTTTGCTAGCTGCGCCAGCACCCCGATCGCCGCCGCCGCGCACCCGATCGCCGCTATCCGGTGCGGCGCGCGGCCCCCCCCCAGACCCTGAGCGCTGCCTGGCCAATCAGTGCCAGGCAGCGCCGAGAGGTGGATCGGGTCTCCCAATGACGTCCCGACGTCACTCCGCCCCGTCGCCATGGCGACGGGGGAAGCCCTCCAGGAAATCCCGTTCTTTGAACGGGATTTCCTGATCGCCTATCGCCGGAGGCTATCGACGGGGCTGGGGGGATGCCGCTGAGCAGCGGCTATCATGTAGCGAGCCCTCGGCTCGCTACGGCTTACTACATGATTTAAAAAAAAAATAATAAAAAAAAAAAATGCTGCGCTGCCCCCTGGCGGTATTTTTCATACCGCCAAGGGGGTTAATCCACTGCCGGTGACGCCCACCTTTCACCTACATAGAAGTGGACAGGATGAATGGCATGGGAGGGGCGGGGGGCACCTGGAGTGAGCAGGATAGGACAGCGAGGCAATTTGCAAGGAAATAAATGTCGGCCTCCACATCCCTCTCACTTCAGCTGTCCTTCAACTGGCAGTGGGAGCATGTCTCTCCCTCTCTCTTATACTGATTGGGAGAGGTGTTGAGTGACAGCTATACCACACTTTCCCCTCCCAGAATGTTTTGCTCCTCCACTGCAGCAGGACAGGGAGACAACAAGCAGCAGTGTAGATCACATGACTATTTTATGGAATTTATGAACTTGTCATAGACTTTGTTTTTATTTACCTTGTAGGAACACAATTTGAATTATGGCTCTAAAAGTCCTTATTAACATAACCGGAAATTATCTGACTGCGCTGAAAAGTCCATGCAGGACTGGTGTTATTAGACTTGGACTTTTCAGGATACTGTGGGGATGGACGTATGTTGGCCAACGTACAAACCACGAGTCCAAAACAGAAAATGTGTTGCTTGTGCAAAATTTTGAAGCCATGGGTGTGGATATTGCAAAAAACAGAAAGTGTTGCCCAACATTGTACAAGAACACTACTGCCACAAATGAGGCCAAGCTCAAGGAGTTTCTGCTGGGGAAAGGAGCAGACATGGCAACTGCTGCAAGTATCATCTCCAGATGTCCAAGGGCTGTAACTACCTTCCCAAAAGACTTGTCGGAGATTTGGGATATATGGGAAAATATATTAAAGCCAGACTATTCTGTCCTAAAGGTTGTCACCCGCTCACCAGAGTCCTTTTTCCGGTCAGGGGGTATTGAGAAGCTGATGGGAAACATCTCCTACTTCCAGTCAATTGGAGTGCCGCCCAAACTTCTGAGTCAACTTATGGCCCAAGCTCCACGGACGTTCTCCAACAGCATTGAGCTTAACAAACAGAAGGTGGACTTTTTACGTGAACTTTCTATAAGCCTGGAAGAGGAAGACCCCGAAAAGTGCATCATACAGATCATCACTAGCAATATTTTTATCTTAACCAAAAGTTTAAAACGAGTGAAGGCCAACCTAGAGTCCATACGGTCCCTCATGAAGTTGAAGGACAAGGAGCTTCTTTCCTGGATCCAAGGTGAAGGTGCTTTTGTCCTTGGCCTATGCTATACGTACATTGAAAACAATTTTGTAAACGTCCAAAAGATAATGCAGTCTCTGGGTTGTGTGGAAGCTGACGTATCCCAGTGCATTGTTGAAAATCCCTACATCCTTCTACTGTCCCCTAAAATCTTTGCCTGCAAGGTCAATTTACTTATGAATTGTGGAATTGAAGCTACTCAGATACTTGACACCCCACTTGTGCTAGGTGTCAGCCTGGCCAGCTTGAAATATAAAATTAAGTTACTGCGAAAATGTGGCTATGACTTCAAGAACAATACGCTGGGCGTATTACTGTGCAACCGGGCAACGTTCGATTCCAGGGTGCAGAGGCTGTCCAGATCTACAGATCAGACTGCTAAACAGAGTTGATTTAATTAATAGGACTTTATGAATGTCTGTGAAGATTGTCCTTTACCCAAGTCATGTATTATCCAGAGTGGAAAAAAATAAAGTAGTTTTAAGTGGACTTCTGTTTTTCTTCTGGAAGATGTTTGTTCAGTTCATGAAATTGACGTCTTCAGTTCAGATGAGGTGAAGGAAGAAATATCCAGTTGCTTATGTGTAGATTATCCACATTCATCATATTGATGTGAATTGGTTTGTTTTTTCTGGCTGAAGATGTGTATTTTTTAATTTTTTTTAAACAAAGGTGATAACTAGTATTATATGTTGATGACAAATTATGTCGAATTATTATTCCCATGATGTTTAACGTCAACCCGAGGTGAACATCGGATCAAAAAGCACATACTTACCTAAGCTCTTGTCAGATTTCTATGGGGGGGTGCTCAGCTGCTACAGTTATCGCAAAGATGGCATGGGAAGCCACTCACTAACTGGTGCTTTTTTTTTTTTTTTTTTTTTTTTTTTTTTTTTTTCCTTTTACCTGAAGTTTGCCAGATACATACCTAAGGAGAGGGAAGGCTCTGGGTCCTATAGAGCCTTCCCTCTCCTCTCCCGCACTGGCTCCCCACGTAGAAGTGTTCGAACAATGTGGTCAAATACTATCCCATTCAGATTGCACCTGCAGTACCCCCGGTAGTGACAAGCCTTACTCATCTCTGTAATAGCTTCTTGCTCTGTAAACACATGAGAGCACAGCATAGAGATCATATGTCAGCCCACACTGAACTGCACTCAGCCAATCAGTGAGGAGCAGCTATGTGGGAGGGGAGATGACATGCTTCCTCTCTCTCTTGTCTCCACGGCGATGACGAGCATATAGCCAGGCTGACTGAGATGAGATTTATTACAGCAGAAACATTTATGATTAGATTGGAGAGCTTGCAATGCAGGGTCAGGTTACAGGCTGCAAAATAAGCACAGAGCAGTGAGAAAATGGAATTTGATTTTGTGGCTGACAATCCTGTTTTAAAGTGCCTTAAAGAGAACCTGTACTGAGTAAAATTATTTAAAATAAACACATGAGGTAACTTCAAATGAACATTACATAGTTACCTTGCCATCCGTTCCTCTCAGAAGCTCACCATTTTCTTCTGACAATAATCCCTTTCAGTTCTGACAATATTTTGTCAGATCTGAAATATATCCGTTGCTGTCAGTTATAGCTGAGAGGAAAACTGATGTACCAGGTAATGTCCATGTTTCCCTATGGCTCAAGTGGGCGATGTTACAGTTTAACTGTGTGCTGACCAGAAAGCTGTTATGGGTAATGGCCATTTTCAAAATGGAGGACGGAAAATTCCCTTGATCACAGTTAACAAACAGGACACGGGACAGGAGAAAGACGCTGAGGAGTAGACTACATGGAAGGTAAGTATGACTTGTGTGTGCTTATTTTGACTTTTAATTTTCAGTTCAGGTTTTCTTTAAAGCCTGGTACACACTTCCAACTTTGCTTGAGCAATTTTACCACCTGCATGTAGCTTTTCTACACAATCTATTCATATGACATGGAAGTGGTGAAATTGGTCAGTGATTTGACAATTTCGAACTTTTTTTTTCTGCTTGAATGAAAAATTAGAAACATATGGACCACAGACATCTGTTCGATTTTGACACAAACACGAGAAAAATGGTTGAATAAAAGATATAAATTAGATGTGATAATGTATACATTTTAATGTATAAATGTGTATGGGGTGCTCTCTGCCGTGTATAGTATAAAGGCACTCAGCACAAACAACCTGAGAAAATTGACCTTATGCCTAGCACACACCATACAATTTTCTGTTCGATTTTTCTGTTAAGCGGCCTATACATTGGTCAATTTCAGCCATGGATTGATTCTATAGAATCAATCGATTTTTGATTTGATCTATCTGACCGGATGGAAAATCTAGATCGATCTGCTCCTGGCAGCAGATCGATGGCCCATAGAGTTGCATTGGATCTAATAGTGTAATAATGCATTTAGATCGATTTCCAATAGATTTAATTCTGAAATCTATTGGAAATCTGTTCCTAGTGTTTAGGTAACCATACACTGGTCGATTTGCCATCAACTCCGACCAACAGATAGATCCCTCTCTGATTGAATCTGATCAGAGAGGGATCGTATGGCTGCCTTTACTGCAAACAGATTGTGAATCGATTTCAGCATGAAACCGATCACAATCTGTGAAGCTGCCGCCGCCCCCTTCCCCCGCATACATTACCTGCTTTGGCCGGCGCCTGTCCCCCGGTCTCCGCTGTCTTCTTCTCCGTGCTCTGCTCCTCCAGCTTCACTGAACGTCCTGCCGGGGAAGTTTAAACAGTTGAGGGCGCTCTACTGTTTAAACTTCCTGCCGGGACAGGAAGTTCAGTGAAGCCTGCCGGACTCGGAGCCCAGCGCGGAGAAGAAGCAATGGTGACAGCGGGGACACGCGCCGGCGGAGCAGGTAATGTATTGCAGCTAGCGTCGGTCGTCGGGCATTCGAATGCCACTATTGATGCACTTCTGACCCGCCGGCGATCGAGCGAAATCTTGCGCACGGACGGATCAACGGGAACGATTGATTTTGGACGGAAATCGATCGTTCTGTCAGCGTTTGCGCAATGATTTCACAGCAGATTCGATCACAGTGATCAGTCTGCTGTATATCGGCTGGAAAATCGTTAGGTGTATGGGCCCCTTTTGGCACACATCAGATTCCTGTCAGATTCGACTTGACAGGCATCTGACAGAAATCTATCTAATGGTCGAATCTGCTGCAAATCTATAAGTGTATTGCTGGGCATACACGGATGGATTCCTTCTTATCAATCGAGCTGCTGATGGCTCAATTGATCATTTCCGACGTGTCCGATACCCCGCCGAATCGATTCTGAGCTCGATCCCTGCGGACGGACAATGGGACAAAAACGAGCAGAAGATAAGAAGCACCCGCAGGGACGAGCGGGAATCAATCCGAGCGCACGCGGGGATGCGCTGGAATCGAGCCAGCGGCTCGATCCGGCGCATAATCTACTCCGTGTATGCCCAGCATATTGCCACCTTTAGATTTTTCTGTTAGTTTATTTTCTGTAGAGACTGGTCATTATCTCTGGTGCATTGTCTTCTGGTTATCTCCTGCTGAGTAGAACAATGCCTAATTCCTTGGCAGATAGATGGTTAGATAATTTCCAACATGTTGGAAATTATCTATCTGCAGGGCTGGATTTGTACTCTTAACCACCCAAGGCCACTGTCACTGATTTCTCCAGACAGCGGGTGTGGTGGAAACGCATCTGCTCCGGACGCCAACCGGACACTTCATTGTCTGCATCAAATGGGCCATTTATCCGGCTCGATGTGAGTCTAAATGCTAATTGGATCTTGGTTACCTGGGGCCATCTTGCCTGAAAATCTAGCATGCAAACGGGTGTCTCCCAAAATCGCTTAAAGGACTTCCGATGCCAAATAGGAAATCTATTTTTTACTCATCTGGGGCTTTTTTCAGCTCCTTACCGCCGTCTCAGTCACTCGCCGCAGCCCCTGTCCTCCTTAGTATTCCTGCCGGCCAGCCGCAATGATTGCGACCCGCCGGCGGGTTGGCACTTCTGTGCTGGCACGTACTGCACCTGTGCACAACGACTAGGCGATTATAAGCCGACACCGCAGGTGCGATCATTGCGGCCGGCGGGGACACCGAGGAGGACCGGGGCTGCGGCAAGGGACTGAGACGGCTGCAAGAAGCCCCAGGTGAGTAAAAAATAGATTTCCTATTTCACATCGGAAGTCCTTTAACCTACCTGGCAGTAAAGGCTAGTTGCCGGGAGCTCAATGCAGGGTATAACATGCAGTGGACGCTTTTACCCACCTCCCGGGGGATCCAGATGTCTGTAGCCGTTCTTCCTGTCCTCCGAGGCTCTGAATCAAGATCTCACTACAGAGTTACAGCGCCACCCGGAAGATGGAAGTAAAATTGCAGCGCTGGAGCCCAGGGAGGTGTGTAAGTGCTGGGGCTGCTGCAGGCATTCTGGCGGCATGATTTTTTTCCTGATTTTAGGGTCTGAAACTTGCTGAAAAGACCCTACAATCCGGATATAATCATACCGCCAGGGAGGTTAAAGAGAGGTTGCACCAGGTCTTTCTTTAACCGTCCTGGCTGCCGGAAAGCACCGCTCAGACCCCGCTGGGCCGATTCGCAAACATTTTTTTTTTTTGCTACACGCAGCTAGCACTTTGCTAGCTGCGTGTGCAATCCGAACACCGCCGCTCCCCGCCGCTATCCGTCGCGCCACAGCCGCCCCCCCCCCCCCCCAGACCCCGTGCGCTGCCTGGCCAATCAGCGCAAGGCAGCGCTGAGGGGTGGATCAGAGTCCCCTTTGATGTCACGACGTCGGTGACGTCCTCCCGCCCGTCGCCATAGCAACGGGGGAAGCCCTCCTGGAGATCCCGTTCTTTGGGGCTGGGGGGATGTTGCTGAGCAGCGGCTGTCATGTAGCGAGACCTTGTCTCGCTACATGATATAAATTTTTTTTTTTTAAACGGCTGTGCTGCCCCCTGGCAGATTTTAATAAACCGCCAGGAGGGTTAAAGAGACTCTGAAGTGACTTTAAAAACAGCTTTTTAGCTTATATTCTACATGGGAATGTTTGGCCCAGCTAAAACTGGAAAACTAGAGAAGGGGAAAGAAGGCCATAAAAGCACCACTCAGGACTAATATATAAACCAGTATGTAATAAATTCATCTTTATTAACAATCCAATGAATAAAAACACATAAAAACAACAACCACAAAGTGAGTCTGGGGTCCCAAATACAATAAATGGATAATACACCTGCACTAATAATAATTCATGTATATAACAATGGTGCAAAATGTAAACAAGAAGTATACATGTTTCTATTGGGTGAAAAAACACCCACTGCCTCTACTGAGATAAACAATGTATCAAGCAAGAAAAATAAATAGAGTAAACCCTAAGGTCCATAGATAAATGCTAGGATAATAAGATATAAATATAAAATATATATAAACACTCCAGGAGCAATAAGGTGCTAACAACGATAGAATGAGACAATATTAAAGTGACTAAGTGCAAAAACAAAACAATAATGTTGTGCTGTATACCCAAAAATAAATCCGACAGCACAATGGCTGAACAAGTGAATCAAGAAAAGCGCACACAATGTGCCTAGGATGCACCACGGAGGGTGAAGAAGCAAGTAAACGGGGATACTCACAATGAAGACAATAGAGGCAGGAAGTAGGGGGACCCCAGGCTCACCGGGAAGCCTTAGTGCACCTCGCGGGAAAACGCCCGCTTCTGAGGAGGCTGAATGCTGAGCAAAGTACGCCGCCCTTTGAATCAATGGAGGGGAAGTGACGTATGCGCAATGCACGGACAGGACGCGGCCGCGTCATTACGCCAGCTACGTCGGGTTGCCATGGCAACCCAAACATAGCGGCGCTGTCGTTGGAGCCAAATAATGTGGTAAAAAGGGAGCATGCGCAGAAAATGTAGGCAAGGGAGAAATGTTGACAAAGGGCAGAAAGGATCAGAGAAATAAAGATGAAAAGAAATTTAAAAAAAATATAATATCTATATGTATATACAACAATAATCATATAGGAAACAAAACAATTATATTGGGTAATAGCATTTGACCTGCCAACGTGGAAAGGGAAAATAAGGGAAGGGGAAACACTGACATCATGTGGCCAACAACCATATATATCTAAGAAGGACAAATTCTGCAATAAAGATGTATATGTTTCTTAGTAACAGGATCTTGTTTCTTCAAGCGTCTTGTTTATATCGTCTTGACATCCTTTATGGAGGTGAATGAAGCAATTCTCGAAAAGGACAATAAAAATCAAAGAGAGAAAAAGAGAGAAGAAACATAAAATATATTTATTAGTAATATATCCACAATTGCACTGGCAAAATTCAACAATGATCATAATGAACCAGAACCACAGGGAACCCAAAGAAGTTTGGAGTGGAGAAAAATATGGAACATGAAGTAGGATGTATATAGATAGATAGGAGAAGGAAAAAGAGAGAGAGAGGGCACTAACCTGATATATACTCCAGACTGCTTAACCATCCATAATAGAAAACATGATACAACATGTGGGCAGAAGAGAAATGACTTAAGAGGTCGGCATATGTATGGTATACACCTCAGACAGAATGAACAAAAGTAACTAAATAACCCGAAAGTCAACACCACAGCTGTAGTAAAAGGGTAGAGATTGTATAATTGTAGATCATACAGGTGAGGGAGCATAGATATGCATCAAGCAAGAGTAGCACAAAAACCAGTGACCCTTTTGTGTCAATAAGGTGCAGGATGCATCAAATCAGCAGCAAAAACAGCTCCGCATGGCACGTGTGTGGAGGGAGGGAGGAAATAAATGCCATAACTCCCAGATCAATGCAGAAAACAGCTGAACGAAAAATCTTCATTCAGACCACCAGGGATTTGCGTACCCATTTCGAATATCCACCTTGTCTCCGCTCTAAGCAGAGACTGAGTGGTGTCTCCTCCTCGCAGTGGAGGTGTGATCTTCTGTAACCCTGTGACCTTCCAACCCACTGGACTGCTGTTATGGTACACCAAGGCATGTTGGGCCACAGGAGTAATCTTTTTGCCTTCAGGGTAATCTTTTGCTGATAATCTGATGGTGGAAAAATGCTTCTGTATTCGTAATTTTAGCATGTTTTTTGTTTGGCCAATGTATTTAAGTCCACAAGGGCACTCCAGAAGATAGACCACACCTGGGGTTAGACAATTAATGTATTGTTTTAATTTAAAAAATCTCGTGTGGGATGCATTCCATACTAACTTCATAGGTGTCATTGCTGAGCATATATTGCAGCTGTTACAGGGATAACTGCCTCTTACTTTCGTTGTGGATATTCCTTGTTTACAATAGTGACTTTTACACACTATATTCTTAATAGTGGGGGCTCTCTTTGCGGTTAATGAGGCATGTTCCGTGACATAATCACACATTATTGGTTCGCTACGAATTATTGGCCAATGCTTACTTAGTATAGAGCGTATCTGACTCCATTGGTTATTGTACATCGTGCAGAACCTGACCAATTCTTCTTTTTTCTTTACCTTGGGCTGTAGCAGATCCACTCTGTTACTCAATCTTGCTCTAGACAGAGCCTTCTTGATCGAGTTCTTGGAGTAACCTCTGTTTTGAAAGCGTTGTGTAAGCTGTTCAGCTTCCTTCTCAAAGTCCGACAGATTTGAGCAGTTCCGTCTCAGTCGAAGAAATTGACCAACAGGGATATTACGTTTAAGAGCATCTGTGTGAAAAGAGTCGAAATGTAACAAACTGTTGACAGCAGTTTCCTTACGATACAGTGAAGTATGTATATTGCCCTGCCTATCTAATGCTATTTTGAGATCTAAAAAGTTAACTTCAGAGGGAGAATAGTTAGCAGTAAGGAAAATATTATGATTATTGTTGTTTAGTGTGGAAACAAATGCTTTTGCCATCTCAATGCCTCCATTCCATAATATCAGTATATCATCCACATATCTGTAATAACCCAATATGTTCTCATGAAAAGTCGCCATGTCTGATGACCACACAATTTCTCTTTCCCACCAACCCAAAAATAGGTTGGCGATCGAGGGGGCACATTTGGCCCCCATTGAAACACCATGCACCTGTAGGTAATATTTACCGTTGAAAGTGAAAAAGTTATGATTGAGAACGTAGTCTAATAGTTGTAAAAGGAAGGTGTTAAAGTCATCCCTTGTAGTTGACGTCGTCTGGAGAAAGTATTTAACTGTCGATAGGGCATCCCTGTGATCGATATTTGTATAAAGAGATTCGACATCACACGTAATGAGTATTGAATCTGGTGGTAAGACAACATCATCCAATTTAGTGATGAGATCTAACGAATCCCTTACATATGAGTCCAAGCTGATCACATGATCCTGCAGAAAAAAATCAATGAATGAGCAGCAGCGTTCTAACAAGCTACCAATGCCTGCCACTATTGGTCTGCCAGGTGGTGCTTCTTTGTTTTTATGTATTTTTGGTAGCAGGTATAGGGTCGGTGTAACCGGGTTTTTAACAGTCAGGAACTGCCACTCTCTAAGTGATATGATTATTTGAGATTATGTGAGATTTACTTACCATAACAAGAAGCAGACTTCTCAACAATTACAAGATGCACTATTCCTTCCGGAAGCTATAGATCGACAGGTCCTACAAGATCTGCTTGACCTGGTAAGTGAGAATGAGTCCCTACAGGATGATCGGCCTCAGACTAGCTTTAGGTCTCCTTCAAACTTTATGCCGTCTCTTGCGTTATGTCCACAGGTAAAGGTTTTCTTTGAGATGATGCTGCAGGATTTAAAGAAAATTCAAAGAACTCCTAACACACGGAATAATCTATCAAGAGAGGAGAAAGCAGCACTACAGGTATTGAGATCACGGACGGACATAGTCATAAAGGAGGCAGATAAAGGGGGCAATATTGTGATTTGGCCCACCATACTGTATGAAAAAGAAGCTACTAGACAACTAAGTAATAGTAAATTTTATCGTAGACTGTTTACCAATCCTATGACTGTATTCAAAAATAAGCTAGACTCTATTCTAGGGGATGCTAAATTGATGGGCCTCATCTCACTTAGAGAGTGGCAGTTCCTGACTGTTAAAAACCCGGTTACACCGACCCTATACCTGCTACCAAAAATACATAAAAACAAAGAAGCACCACCTGGCAGACCAATAGTGGCAGGCATTGGTAGCTTGTTAGAACGCTGCTGCTCATTCATTGATTTTTTTCTGCAGGATCATGTGATCAGCTTGGACTCATATGTAAGGGATTCGTTAGATCTCATCACTAAATTGGATGATGTTGTCTTACCACCAGATTCAATACTCATTACGTGTGATGTCGAATCTCTTTATACAAATATCGATCACAGGGATGCCCTATCGACAGTTAAATACTTTCTCCAGACGACGTCAACTACAAGGGATGACTTTAACACCTTCCTTTTACAACTATTAGACTACGTTCTCAATCATAACTTTTTCACTTTCAACGGTAAATATTACCTACAGGTGCATGGTGTTTCAATGGGGGCCAAATGTGCCCCCTCGATCGCCAACCTATTTTTGGGTTGGTGGGAAAGAGAAATTGTGTGGTCATCAGACATGGCGACTTTTCATGAGAACATATTGGGTTATTACAGATATGTGGATGATATACTGATATTATGGAATGGAGGCATTGAGATGGCAAAAGCATTTGTTTCCACACTAAACAACAATAATCATAATATTTTCCTTACTGCTAACTATTCTCCCTCTGAAGTTAACTTTTTAGATCTCAAAATAGCATTAGATAGGCAGGGCAATATACATACTTCACTGTATCGTAAGGAAACTGCTGTCAACAGTTTGTTACATTTCGACTCTTTTCACACAGATGCTCTTAAACGTAATATCCCTGTTGGTCAATTTCTTCGACTGAGACGGAACTGCTCAAATCTGTCGGACTTTGAGAAGGAAGCTGAACAGCTTACACAACGCTTTCAAAACAGAGGTTACTCCAAGAACTCGATCAAGAAGGCTCTGTCTAGAGCAAGATTGAGTAACAGAGTGGATCTGCTACAGCCCAAGGTAAAGAAAAAAGAAGAATTGGTCAGGTTCTGCACGATGTACAATAACCAATGGAGTCAGATACGCTCTATACTAAGTAAGCATTGGCCAATAATTCGTAGCGAACCAATAATGTGTGATTATGTCACGGAACATGCCTCATTAACCGCAAAGAGAGCCCCCACTATTAAGAATATAGTGTGTAAAAGTCACTATTGTAAACAAGGAATATCCACAACGAAAGTAAGAGGCAGTTATCCCTGTAACAGCTGCAATATATGCTCAGCAATGACACCTATGAAGTTAGTATGGAATGCATCCCACACGAGATTTTTTAAATTAAAACAATACATTAATTGTCTAACCCCAGGTGTGGTCTATCTTCTGGAGTGCCCTTGTGGACTTAAATACATTGGCCAAACAAAAAACATGCTAAAATTACGAATACAGAAGCATTTTTCCACCATCAGATTATCAGCAAAAGATTACTCCGAAGGCAAAAAGATTACTCCTGTGGCCCAACATGCCTTGGTGTACCATAACAGCAGTCCAGTGGGTTGGAAGGTCACAGGGTTACAGAAGATCACACCTCCACTGCGAGGAGGAGACACCACTCAGTCTCTGCTTAGAGCGGAGACAAGGTGGATATTCGAAATGGGTAGGCAAATCCCTGGTGGTCTGAATGAAGATTTTTCGTTCAGCTGTTTTCTGCATTGATCTGGGAGTTATGGCATTTATTTCCTCCCTCCCTCCACACACGTGCCATGCGGAGCTGTTTTTGCTGCTGATTTGATGCATCCTGCACCTTATTGACACAAAAGGGTCACTGGTTTTTGTGCTACTCTTGCTTGATGCATATCTATGCTCCCTCACCTGTATGATCTACAATTATACAATCTCTACCCTTTTACTACAGCTGTGGTGTTGACTTTCGGGTTATTTAGTTACTTTTGTTCATTCTGTCTGAGGTGTATACCATACATATGCCGACCTCTTAAGTCATTTCTCTTCTGCCCACATGTTGTATCATGTTTTCTATTATGGATGGTTAAGCAGTCTGGAGTATATATCAGGTTAGTGCCCTCTCTCTCTCTTTTTCCTTCTCCTATCTATCTATATACATCCTACTTCATGTTCCATATTTTTCTCCACTCCAAACTTCTTTGGGTTCCCTGTGGTTCTGGTTCATTATGATCATTGTTGAATTTTGCCAGTGCAATTGTGGATATATTACTAATAAATATATTTTTTGTTTCTTCTCTCTTTTTCTCTCTTTGATTTTTATTGTCCTTTTCGAGAATTGCTTCATTCACCTCCATAAAGGATGTCAAGACGATATAAACAAGACGCTTGAAGAAACAAGATCCTGTTACTAAGAAACATATACATCTTTATTGCAGAATTTGTCCTTCTTAGATATATATGGTTGTTGGCCACATGATGTCAGTGTTTCCCCTTCCCTTATTTTCCCTTTTCACGTTGGCAGGTCAAATGCTATTACCCAATATAATTGTTTTGTTTCCTATATGATTATTGTTGTATATACATATAGATATTATATTTTTTTTAAATTTCTTTTCATCTTTATTTCTCTGATCCTTTCTGCCCTTTGTCAACATTTCTCCCTTGCCTACATTTTCTGCGCATGCTCCCTTTTTACCACATTATTTGGCTCCAACGACAGCGCCGCTATGTTTGGGTTGCCATGGCAACCCGACGTAGCTGGCGTAATGACGCGGCCGCGTCCTGTCCGTGCATTGCGCATACGTCACTTCCCCTCCATTGATTCAAAGGGCGGCGTACTTTGCTCAGCATTCAGCCTCCTCAGAAGCGGGCGTTTTCCCGCGAGGTGCACTAAGGCTTCCCGGCGAGCCTGGGGTCCCCCTACTTCCTGCCTCTATTGTCTTTATTGTGAGTATCCCCGTTTACTTGCTTCTTCACCCTCCGTGGTGCATCCTAGGCACATTGTGTGCGCTTTTCTTGATTCACTTGTTCAGCCATTGTGCTGTCGGATTTATTTTTGGGTATACAGCACAACATTATTGTTTTGTTTTTGCACTTAGTCACTTTAATATTGTCTCATTCTATCGTTGTTAGCACCTTATTGCTCCTGGAGTGTTTATATATATTTTATATTTATATCTTATTATCCTAGCATTTATCTATGGACCTTAGGGTTTACTCTATTTATTTTTCTTGCTTGATACATTGTTTATCTCAGTAGAGGCAGTGGGTGTTTTTTCACCCAATAGAAACATGTATACTTCTTGTTTACATTTTGCACCATTGTTATATACATGAATTATTATTAGTGCAGGTGTATTATCCATTTATTGTATTTGGGACCCCAGACTCACTTTGTGGTTGTTGTTTTTATGTGTTTTTATTCATTGGATTGTTAATAAAGATGAATTTATTACATACTGGTTTATATATTAGTCCTGAGTGGTGCTTTTATGGCCTTCTTTCCCCTTCTCTAGTTTTCCAGTTTTGATTGGCCTCCAGCACGCCCAGGAATCATTTATTATCTATTATTGATTTAGTGGTGCTATGTTCCATTTCTTGTGTTTAAATTGCCCCAGCTAAAACGCCGCTATCCTGCGGCTGAACGAGGGGTCTTTACCCCCCCCCCCCCCTCCCTGCAAAATCCACAACCAACTTGGTCGTAGATTTTACTCTTCCTGGAGTCAGAGCTAATGGCTGTAGCTCTGCCTCCATGCGGCGGATCTCCGCCTCTCTCAGTGAAGGAAGACGGGGAGGGGCGGCGATCAGCGCTGATAGACGCGCTGAGAGGCAGGGCTGTGGCCATTAGCCCTGCCTCAACAGGAAGCGATCCCAAAACACCACTGAGAGGATTTGGGGGGTAAAGACCCCTCGTTCAGCCACGGGAGAGCGGCGTTTTAGCAGGGGCAAACATGCCCATGTAGGATATAAGCTAAAAAGCTGTCTTTATTAACGCTTCAGACTCTTTTTAAAGTGAACCTCCGTACTAAAAATCTACTCAGCAGAACTGAAAAGGCTTGGTGTTTCTTTAACAGCTTCACAGCATCAGAACTTTATTTTTCTTACCAAAGCATCATTTTTAGCTAAGCTCTACCCATCAAAGAAACCTGCCCGGTCTTTTTTTCCCTGATGCTGTGCAAAGCATGATGGGATTTCCTATGTTGTTCATGTTGCCTAGCAACTGGGAAGGGTGATCAGGACAGTTGGAACTGTCTCATGCTCCCTGTCACCTCCTTTCAACCAAAAAAGATGGCTTCCCTCATGAAATCAAACATTTGCTTGTTCTTTTAAAACAGGGTGGGTAAGAGATTATATTACCTATCTATTTTAATTAACATAACTAATGTAACTTAATGACAGTATGTTTGTTTAGGCTGAAGTTCCTCTTTAACTGATGGCTGAGTGCATTCTTCCCCTCCTCACCCTTCCCGCCAGAGGCTGCTCCATCGTGCACCACGTTTCTCTTCCAGTACCCATAGCAACAGTATACCAGATGAAGCAAATGTACAGCGATTACACACCACACTGCCACCTGCCTGCAAGTTCAGGCTAAACCCTGATGAGCAACACATATAGTGCGCTTGTTCACCTTGATGGGGAATATACCCTGAAACGCTTTTGCAAACTCATCAGCAATCACTTTTTTTTTATATCCATGGTTGGCACTGAATCCATGCATGCTGAGGAGAAGCAGGAGTTTCCCCGTGACCCATACATGTAAAAAGGGCGCCTTAGAAAATTTGGGTGCAGGGTGAAGCCAAAAAAATGGCTCACCTTGCTTTTGCTAATTTCCTAGCAGCGTAGATAAATGTTGTTAAATGGCAATGGGGAGTGACAGAGATATCGTATTCTGGCATCCAACTGGCGGATCAGTTGAGACAACTATTAGATATTGTGCAGTCGGTCGGTATGTACAATGTCATTCAAACGACACTGTTCCTGAACGTGTGCCTATGTCACTTCCACACGCTGTATTCAAGCAAAATAAACGTTTGGAATATCGGTGTGTGTATCAACACCAATCAGGATTGGGAATTCAGACATTGACAGCTCCAACCTGGTGCGTATCTTTCCGATGACGTCAGCGAGACCATGTGACCCGCACAGTGGATCTCAGAAGAAGCTGACCCGGAACCCGACCTGGTGAGGTCAGCTTCGCCAACAGAGGAGACAGGGAGTCACCGGAGCTGCCAGGGGCTGGAGGAAGCCCCAGGTAAGTGTATCTTTATTTTTCTTTACAACCTGGACATATCATTTTAAAGATTTTTTTTTCAGCTTAAACGGAAGATCCAAGCTGCAAGAATAAGATCTACTTACCTGGGGCTTCCTCCAGCCCCTGGCAGCCTATCTGTCCCTTGCTGCAGCTCTGCTCCGCAGCAGTGGCCTGGGGTCCCCTCCGTTGCAGATGCCGACCGACATCTTCTGCACCTGCATGTGTGCGTGGCCACGCCGCTCGTAGCCTGGAGCGGTCTGCACAGGCGCAGAAGTATTGCATTTGCGCAGAACGCTCCAGCCACGTGATCACAAGCCGCGCAGCCGCAGAAGGTGCCAGTCGGCATCTGCAACGGAGGGGACCCGGGCCACCGGATGGGAGTGGAGCTATGGCAAGGGACAGATAGGCTGCCAGGTGCTGGAAGAAGCCCCAGGTAAGTAGATCTTGGGTTTTTTGTTTTTTTTTTTAGCTTGGACCTTTCCTTTAAAGATAAACTCCGACCAAAAATTGAACTTTATCCCAATCAGTAGCTGATACCCCCTTTTACAAGAGAAATCTATTCCTTTTCACAAACAGACCATCAGGGGACGCTGTATGGCTGATATTGTGGTGAAACCCCTCCCACAAGAAAAGTTCAAACCTTTGGCAGTTTCCTGTCTGTGAACCTTGTTGCACTGTGGGAAATAGCTGTTTACAACTATTTCCAACTGCCAAAAACCATGCAGCAGCTACATCACCTGCCAACAGTAAATTATTCACTGGAGTTCCTCTTTAAATAACCCTTTAGGGCTCATTTCCACTATAGCGAATCCGCATGCGTTGTCCGCATGCGGATTCGCACAGCCAATACAAGTGGATGGGCCTGTTTCCACTTGTGCGGAGCGTTTTTGTGTGCGGGTAAAATCTGCACGGCAGAGCCGTCAGAATTCGCTCCCCGCACACCGCTAAGCGAATCGCATACAATGTATCTAATAGGGAAATTTCATGCGGTTTTGGCATGCGTTTTTCCCCGCGATTTCGCATAGGAGGTAATGTTAATTTACAAAGGCAGTGACATGGTTAAAATCGCCCACCTACTACCCTATGCAAAATCGCGGGAAAAAGCGCAGTGATTTCCCGGCGACACCCCACAAGTGGAAATGCAGCCTGAATCAAACGTATGTGAGGACCTCCAGGCTTTGCTGGAGCTACAGCCCTTCCAGCCCTGACACCCACACAGGCTGCATCTGACAGCTGGCCACAGAAATACTATAAACTAGTGTTGTCCGGATCATGAACGATTCGGATCTTTGATCCGAATCTATTTTGTGAGTCGAATCATCCGAATCATCAAAATGAGTGATTCGGATCGCAAAAGGGGCGGGGCCAGGAGCGACACGCCCCCTCTCAGCGGGCAGCGGGGTCCTGGAAGCAGAGCAGAGATGGATCGCTCTGTTGAAGGGGACTCAGGGGAGCCAGCCTTGCAGGGACAGGTAGAGGGGACATGGGTGCCACTGCCAGATATGTGTAGAGCACACATACTGGCTATAACGTGCTGCTCATTACAGGCTGTCTGTTCCGTAGTTGTGCACAGTGAACACATTGGAAACTTTTGGCTCAGCTCAGCATAGCTCAGTAACTTTGCAGGCACTGTGATTGCAGCGCAATATGATCCTCCTGCACTGCTCTAAACAGCTGCACTTATCTTTGGGGAATGCTTTCTTTCACTGTGCGACGTTTCCATTCAAGGTGTACAGATGAACATATAGGTGAAATACATGTAAAGCATATGATTGCAGCATGTGGGTATTGTGTGCAAGCAAACATTTCTGCTCTCTGCTCGTCCCTCCTCCCTTCTCTGTCCACTCCCTGTCCTCTGTCCATCTTCTACCCTTCTCTGTGTGTCCACTCCCTCCCCTTCTCCTGCCCTGCTAGTCATTTCATCCCCAATGCTTCCCTTGTAAAATGATCCGAGATTCGGATCAAAGATCCGGATCTTTTCAATGATCCGATTCGAATCATCCGGATCATTGAAAAGATCCGACCTTCCCATCTCTACTATAAACTACAGGCAAGAAGAGCCAATCCCAGGAAGAGGAGGGCTGGCCAATCAGCAGTGGCTGCGTCTAGCCAGTAGGAAGGGTGTGACGTCAGACCAGGAAGTGCTCTGCACATGGGTGGTGGAGGAGACTCAGGAGAGGTGATGTTGCCCTAATCCTGTGTAAGTTGTGTGCTTGTTCTGTGCTGTGTGAGCAATGATTAGCGTGTTGCTAATTAGCCACATCTAATAAGCATGCAGCTTAGCCCTGGACTGATCAGAAGTAGTGGCTGCTTATATGGAATGGTCCAGTTACAAGGTGCATGCAGTGTATGGCAATAACATATTTACATGTGACCGCGATGTATTCATAGATCATCAGCCCCTCTTGGAATGAAATCCTCCTGACCTCCTTTCTCCCTCATTTGTTCCTCTTCTGTATAAATATTTGCTTTTCTGAGGTTTAGGAATGCTTATGCTCATACAATTGCATCTGAATTTCTCTTTGACCCTCATTAGTACAACTTTGTGTGGCTCGGAGCACACTACGCACAATCGCTAGCGTTACAGAAAATGCATGCATTTTTGTATGTAATGAAAGTCTATGGGCGCGCATAAAAAACGCAAGTATCTGGTATTGAGCAAGTATCTGGTATTGAGTGTGTGGATTTTCAACACATACAACTTGCTGCATGTTTCTCAAAAACGAATGTAAATCGCATTCTCAATTCTGGTAGCTATGTGTTTTTTTTTTTTTAATTTTAAGCAGTTTTGAAAGATTTTTCCACATTTCCGAAAATGCGGAAAAAAGTGCGGTATTTCAGAGGTAAGCATGTTAGGATAGTCTTTCGTAGGTGATGATTTTTTTTTTATTTATTTATAGGTATATATATATATATATATATATATATATATATATATATATATATATATATATATATATATATATATATACAGTAAATATTTGGAGTTTTATTTCTACTATTCTTTTCTGTTACACAGCCTGAATATGAACTTCACTAAAACGGCAAAATGCATACAAATTGACTGTACCGCCAGGCACAGGATGCTCTTGCCAGCATGAATGCGAACGAGGATGCGTGTAGCCAGGGCAGCCTGCCAACTGTCTGTCGGCTGACAACGAAACTAAGCCGCGGCAGGGGAACAGAGGATTGTTAAGGACTGGCGCGGGGACAGTTGCAGGGGGCTGGTAGAAGCCCCAAGTAAGTGAATCTCTTCTTTCATTACTTCAGTTAAAGGACAACTGAAATGAGAAATATATGGAGGCTGCCATATTTATTTACTATTATACAATACCAGTTGCCTGGCAGTCCGGCTGGTCTATTTAGGATTCAGTGGTGTCTGAATAATGTCAGAAACAAGCATGAAACTCCTATATCAGATCTGACAGGAATGCCAGAAACGCCTGATCTGCTGCATGCTTGTTTGGGGTTTATGGCTAAAAGTATTAGAGGCAGAGGATTAACAGGATAGCCAGGCAACTGGTATTGCTTAAGAGGAAATTAAAATGGCAGTCTTCATATCTCTCTCGCTTCGGTTGCCCTTTAAGGTTCACTTTAAACTGATCAGTAAATTATGTGCTAACATGCCCCCTACTTTTCATGAGAATTCAGATTTTCAGTAAAATATCGCAAAATTCTGCACAATTAATGACCTAATTTACTGTATGCGGTAAATTAACTTAAAGGGGCACTGTGGCAATAAATTGTAAAATTTAAAATGTGTAAACATAGACAAATAAGAAGTATGTTCTTTCCAGAGTAAAATGAGCCATGAATTACTTTTCTCCTATGTTTCTGTAACTTACAGCAGGTAGTAGAAATCTGACAGAAGCGACAGGTTTTGGACTAGTCCATTTCTCCATAGGGGATTCTCAGCAAGGCTTTTATTCTTTACTAGTAACCTTAGCCCATTTAAAAACGGGCTAGGTCTGCCTGCACTCCTCCAGGACACCCGCCGCTCGTGCACGCGCCCGCCCCTTCTGGCCCTGTCCTCCCTTCGCTCTACACAGTCTCTGCGTCCCTGCCTGCACGGACACACACACACACACACTCACACAGGAAGTCAGGCACAGTGACGCAGAGACACTTACATATTATTATAGAGGATAAAGATATTCCCTAAAAAGTGACAGCAACATAGGAGAAAAGTAATTTATGGCTCATTTTACTCTGGAAAAAAAACATACTTCTTATTTGTTTATGTTTGCACATATTTAAAATTTTACAATTTTTCGCCATAGTGCCCCTTTAAATCTACCAGGATAGCAAACTGCGGTAAAATACTGTGTATGCGGTAAAATGGACATTAAGGCTACTTACACACCAAGACGTTGCGGTTTAGGGGATGTTATGGTCGCATAACGTGCCCCTAACGCAACATATGGTGGTGTTGAAGTTGGACGTCAGATTGAGCTGCTTTATGCAGCTCTCAAAGCAGCAGGTTAGTGATAGGAAGTCCGGATCTTTTTAAGGATTCGGATCATTTGAATCGGCTCATTGCAAAGATCCGGATCTTTGAACCGAATCATTTGAATCATTTACTAGGGAAGCAGACTGGGGGTGAAATGACTAGCAGGACAGGACTTTCCCTGCACTGTACATTCTGTATGTTCCTGTTTCTTCCAGACAGGCATCCACTGTGAACCGAATCTTTCATTGTGATGATCCGGATGATTCGACTCACAAAAAAGATCCGGATCAAATGAACGATTCGTTCATGATCCGGACAACACTACAGTCCTACCACGAGTCTCTGCAGTGCAGTGAATATTAATTAGCCATGTGGCTGGCCTCAGAGGAGGAGGGGAGACCTCCTCCTCCAACATTACTGAGCATGTGCAAGCAGTCTAACGCTGCTTAGCCCAGTATAACGTACAGCATGCTGCACTTTCCCAGAACGACTGGGACAGAAAGAGGACCGGGAAGGCTTTATGGGATCATAAACCTGCCCTCTCCATAGTTAAGTATCTAAATATTTTTATTTTTTTTAGGTGGCTTTAGTTTTTCTGTAAAGGGTACCTGTAGGTTCCTCCAGAGGCTTACCCCGTCCTCCTCCATTGGGCTGTACCAGCGCTGTGTCTGCTGAAAGACCGTCAACAAAGACTTGCAGAGTAGCTGTAGCTCAGGCTTTGGCGGAAAAGTCAAGCCCGGTCAGGTTTGTGCTACTTCACATGTGCGAGCCCTTTTTTGCTATAGATAGCAATCCGTCGGAATAGGTGCACACAGTATAGGTAGCCAGGAATAGGTGCAGCAAGTATAGATAGATAGGAATGGGTGCAGACAGTAGAGGTAGCCAGGAATAGGTGCCCGCAGTATGAGTAGCCAGGAATAGGTGCAGCCAGTATGGGTAGCCAGGAATAGGTGCCCACAGTATGAGTAGCCAGGAATAGGTGCAGCCAGTATAGGTAGCCAGGAATAGGTGCAGCCAGTATAGATAGACACGAATGGGTGCAGACAGTAGAGGTAGCCAGGAATGGGTGCAGACAGTAGAAGTAGCCAGGAATGGGTGCAGACAGTAGAGGTAGCCAGGAATAGGTGAAGCCAGTACAGGTAGCCAGGAATAGGTGCAGGTCGTATAGGTAGCCAGGAGGAGGGGACGTAGCAGCGCGGGTGGGATGCAGCGGCGCTTTCCGCTCGGCGCTGTTGCAGTGGAGGGAATGGAAGAAGTAATATGGTGGATCGCGGCGATGTGAGTATTAGGGTTGCAACAGTATGAATATCCACGGTATGATAACCAACTAAATAAAATTGTGATATTACACAATTATTTGGACCCAGGCCGCCCCCTTACAATAAATAACACACACGCACACGCGCACACACACGCACACACTTATTTTTTATAATTACTTACAATTATGGTAGCCAGATGTGCCCCACTCCCTCAGCATACATATCATTAAGCCACCGGGAGATTTGGGCGCAGGGTAAAGCTGTAAAACGTCTCACCCTGCTCCTGAAAAATTTCTGGCAGCGGTCAATACTATTCCCCTCCAGGTCGCCATGGATAGTGGTGAAAGATGGAATTTGGCTTCCAGCTTTTAATGGCAGCCAAATGACAGTGTTTTTATAATAATTTGTGCTCTGTCATTTGATGGCACCAAAATCTCCTATGCTGCTTTTACAGAGCTCCACTCCCTCACCCCCCCCCCCCCTTTATGGTAGCCAGTTATAGGTCCCTCCACTATAGCTAGTTAGTTATAGGTGGCCACTGTATAAGTAGTCAGGAATAGGTGCTGCCAGTAATAGGTGGCCACAGTATAGGTAGCCAGGAATAGGTGTAGCCTGTAATACTGTGTTTCCCCGAAAATAAGACACTGTCTTCTATTAATTTTTGCTTCAAAAGATGTGCTAGGACTTATTTTCAGAGGGTGTCTTATATTTGGGGGGAAACACTGGTAGTTTTCCTATACAAAATGTATATACTGCATGCCATGCTGAAACACAAGCAGCATGCACAGAGCTTGTGGTTTGCAGATATTGGCTCTCATTTACAAGAAATTGATTCTGCTGATCATGTGGGTAAGAGTCTATTTCTTGCAGACATAGAGCTCTGTCAGGCTCCATGATAGGATAAGCTGTGTGAAGTGGGAAAAGCTGAAGAGGTGAAGTGCGGCTGATGCTTGTCACGGCAGATCAGGTGGGATGGCTCAAACAAAAACACAAATTGCCTGACACATACAGGACTGTAGAACTCACATTATACTGCTGCTCTCCTGTTTCCAGGCTTTGTATTGAGCGTGACTTGCTGGGGTCATGTGGGCTGCTCCTAGGGCTTACATTCGGGGGATGTCTTATATTTCAAGCATGCTAGGAATTCCTACTAGGTCTTATTCTCAGGGGATGTCTTACTTTAGGGGAAACACGGTAGGTGGTCGCCGTATAGGTAGCCACAGTATAGGTAGCCAGGAATAGGTGTAGCCTGTAATAGGTGGCCGCAGTATAGGTAGCCAGGAATAGGTGTAGCCTGTAATAGGTGGCCGTAGTATAGGAAGCCATGAATAGGTGTAGCCAGTAATAGGTGGCCGCAGTATAGGTAGCCAGGAATAGGTGCAGCCAGTACAGAGAGCTAGGTGGAGGGGAGGGGGGATGCAGTGGCGGGGTTAAACAAATACTCACTTGACGGGGTCCTGTGCACATGTACTTCTTTCTTCTTCCTGTTCTTACGTTCCATCTCCTTGTAACAGTCCCCAGGGCACTAATAAGGGAGATGGAATGCAAGAACAGAAAGAAGTAGTACATGTGCGCAGGACACCAGCAAATTAAGTATTTGTTTACCCCACCGCTGTTCGTGCGCCCGCTGATGCATGTTCCCCCCCCCCCTCCATGATTACCATGCACAATCAAAACTGCGGTATACCAATATACCATGGCAACCCTAGTGAGTATGCGTTTACACCCACCTCTGCGTCCCACCACCGCCGCTGTTCGGGCACCCGACCACTGCGTCCCCCTCCCCCTTGAAAACCAGTAGAACACGATTGTGCATGTTATGATTACCATGCACAATCAACGCTGCGATATACTGCGGCAACCCTAGTACCAATCCCGATCAGCAATCTGATCACATGACCTGCGTTTCTGATTTGTTTTGATAGCTCTGCTTTAGTCTTTCAGCGCTTGCCACTAGAACCATGCCTTACTCCACTGCTGGTGCCACCCAACTTTCACCTATATTGAAGCGGGCAGGGTGAGTGGCATGGGGGGGGGGGGGGGGGGTAGAGAGACACCTGAAGTGAGCAGGGTATGAACTACAAAGGTGAAGTGCCCAGAACTGGTAAAACTTTAAGAGGAAGATGAAATAGAAAAAGGGGGAGGAGGCTTACACAATCTAAGTGAAAATAGTTTGTTTTTTTTACACAGGCAATGCATTTTGTAGGTTCAAGTCCTCTTCCTCAGGCCAATAAATGTACCACTTCCATATAGCCATAAGGTTCAGAGGTGCTCGGAACCTTTCGGCTATACGGCAGTGGCACTTTTTTCATATCCCGCTCACTTTAGGTGCCTCCCCGTGCCACACATACTTCAAATGGCAGTGGGAGCATGCCCCTCTTTCTCTTATCCTGATTGGTAGTGGTGTTGAGTGACAGCTAAGCCACACCTTCCCCTCCCAGAATATTTTGCTCCTCCACTGATGCAGGAATGGGAGAAAACAAGCAGCAGTGTAGATCATGACTATTTTATGGAATTTTCAAACTTGTCTTATACTTTTTAAACAAAACCACAGATTTGTGACATGTACTGCTTATAAAATTGATTTATTTTTTTTTGCACCTTTTAGGAACACCGAGTTTGAATTATGGCTCTTAAAGTCCTTGTTAATGTAATCAGAAATGATCTGACTGCACTGAAAAGTCCATGCAGGACTGGTGTTATAAGACTTGGACTTTTCAGGATACTGTGGGGACGGACGTATGTTGGCCAACGTACAAACCATGAGGCCAAAACAGAAAATGTGTTGCTTATGCAAAATTTTGAAGCTATGGGATTGGATATTACAAAAATCAGAAAGCGTTGCCCTACATTGTTCAAGAACACTACTACCACACATGAGGCCAAGCTCAAGGAGTTTCTGCTGGAGAAAGGAGCAGACATGGCAACTGTTGCAAGCATCATCTCCAGATATCCAAGGGCTGTAACTACCTTCCCAAAAGACTTGTCAGAGATTTGGGATATATGGGAAAGTATTTTAAAGAAAGACTGTTCTGTCCTAAAGCTTGTCACCCGCTCGCCAGAGTCCTTTTTCCGGTCAGGTGGCATTGAGAAGCTGACAGGAAATATCTCTTACTTCCAGTCAATTGGCTTGCCGCCCAAACTTCTGAGTCAACTTATGGCCAAAGCTCCACGGACGTTCTCCAACAGCATTAAGCTCAACAAACAGATGGTGGACTTTTTACATGGACTTTCTATAAGTCTAGGAGAGGAAGAGCCCGAAAAGTGCACCATACAGATCATCACCAGCAATATTTTTATCTTTAACATAAGTATAAAGAGAGTGAAGGCCAACCTAGAATCTATACGCTCCCTCATGAAGTTGGAAGACAAGGAGCTTCTGTCCTGGATCCAAAGTGACGGTGCTCTTATCCTCGGCCTATGCAATTCATACGTTGAAAGGAATTTTGTAAATGCCCAAAAGATAATGCAGTCTCTGGGTTGTGCGGAAACTGACGTAACCCAGTTTATTGTTGAAAATTCTTTTGTTCTTCTACTGTCCCCTAAAACCTTTGCCTGCAAGGTCAATTTGCTTATGGAATGTGGAATTGAAGCTACTCAGATACTTGACACTCCACTTGTGCTAAATGTCAGCCAGGCCACCTTGAAAAATAAAATTGAGTTACTACGAAAATGTGGCTATGACTTCAAGAACAATACGCTGGGCGTGTTACTGTGCTACCGGGCAAGGTTCGATTCCATAGTACAGAGATTGTCCAGCTCTACCGATCAAACTACTAAACACAGTTGATTTAATTAATAGGACTTTATGAATGTCTGTGAAGATTGTCCTTTACACAAATGTATTAACGGGGGGGGGGGGGAATAAAGTATTCTCAACTGGACTTCTGTTTTTCTTTCTGGAAGATGTTTGTTCAGTTCATGAAATTGATGTCTTCAGTTCAGATGAGGTGAAGGAAGATGCTTATGTTTAGAATATCCACATTCGTCATGTTGATGTGAATTGGTTTGGTTTTCTGGCTGAAGATGTGTATTTTTGTTTTTAAGCATGTATAGGTAAATGTGAAAACTAGCATTATATATTGATGACAAATTGTTGTAAAATTGTTCTCATGATGTGTAAAGAGAACCCGAGGCAAACCTAGGATGAAAAAGCAAATACTTACCTAAGAAATCTCCTGTAGAGGCTTCCTGTGTCCTCCTCACCGGCAGGGGTGTAATTAGATATCACTGGGCCCCCTGCGAAAATTTTAATGGCCCCAGGAGGGGTCGCAGTATGAGGGGAAAGCATTGCTTCCCCCCCCCCCCTCCTCACCTTGGGCTCTCCCCTCAGCGCGCTCCGCTCCTGCATTAATAGATGGCAGCGGCGGCAGGAGGAACACAGGCATACCTCTGTGTTCCACCGCCAGAGGTTTCGCTCTCTAAGTGTCACACGCTACTTCCTGTTTGTCAGACGCTACTTCCTGTCTGTCAGCTTCTCAGTGCCACCTGACCGGAAAAGGACTCTGGCGAGCGGGTGACAATCTTTAGGACAGGACAGTCTTTCTTTAAGGAGGGTAAGGGTAGCATAAGGAGTAGAGGGTAGGCACCTGCATTCTACTCTTTAAAGGGACTCCGAGCAGTGATTAAAAAAAATCTGAACTTAACTGGGGCTTTCTCCAGCCCACCGTAGGTCGGGAGGTTCCTCGGCGTCCTTCTGGCTCTTCTCCCGGTCCCTGCGCAGAAATGGCACCCGGCGACACCAGGACCGAGTGTTGGGCTCCCTCTTCCTGAAAGATGTTAGTCGTCATCACGGCGGCCGGCGTGACAGTACTGCGCATGCGCGGTATAATCAGGAGATATTTCCCTCCAGCTTCTCAGTGCCACCTGACCGGAAAAAGGAATCTGGCAAGCGGGTGACAATCTTTAGGACAAAACAGTCTTTCTTTAAAATACTTTCCCATATATTCCATATCTCTGACAATCTCTGTCCCGGTGTCGCCGGGAGCCATTTCTGCGCAGGGACTGGGAGAGGAGCCAGAAGGACGCCGAGGGACCTCCCGACCCACGGTGGGATGAAGGAAGCCCCAGGTAAGTTCATATTTTGTTTTCAATCACTGCTCGAAGTCCCTTTAAAGAGACTCTGTAACAAAAATATCATCCTTTTTTCTACCATCAAACAAGTTCCTAAACCTATTCTAATGTGCTCTGGCTTACTGCAGCACTTTCTACTTTCACCGTCTCTGTAATAAATCAATGTATCTTTCCCCTGTCGGACTTGTCGCCTTGTGTCTGGAAGGCTGCCAACTCTTCCATGCTGAGCTGTTATGCACACCCCTCTCCAGGCCCCTCTATGCACACTCCAGTGTGTTTGTTACTTACATAAGCCAGCATTGTCTCTGCTCTCTTATCAATGAGAGAAGAGAGCTGGATAAAAATCCTCCTCTGTTAGGCTGTGGAAGGAGCTGGCTGAAACATACTGAGGAATTACAGACACCGGCAGAGCTGTCTGCAGGAAGAAACAGCCTGTCACTAGTATTCAGTGCATGAGAGCTGCAGGGGACAGAAGATAAACGCACAAATGATCTCTTGAGATTCAAAAGGAAGGCTGTATACAGCCTGCTTGTGTATGGATGTATTTTCTATGTGTGGACATACTGTACATCAACCTACTTCCTGTTTTGGTGGCCATTTTGTTTGTTTTATAAACTTTTTAAAACTGTTTTTGACTAATTTTAATGTGGCGGGGAGCGGTGAAATTGTGACAGAGGGTAATAGATGTCCCCTAACGCACTGGTATGTTTACTTTTGTGCGATTTTTAACAATACAGATTCTCTTTAAGCTGCTAAGGCATTTTTTTTATTGACCTGAAAAAGAGGACCATGAAGCAGAAAACGAGTCCATTTTTTTAATAAATACTAGCCGACCCGCGGCGTAGCATACGCTGCATAAGAGGGTAGAGGGCAGGAAAGGGGTATTGGGCACAGTGGCGGGAAGGGGGGTTGGACCCCCCCTCACCTGGGTCCCCCATGTGTGCTCTACCTCCAGCTTAAGCTCAGCAGGACCCCCACTCCCTCACCTGGGCCCCCCATGTGCGCTTCCCCTCCTGCTTAAGCACAGTAGCAGCCACCACTATTAGTAAGAGGCAGCGGGCGGGGATGACTCACCTCTTCCGTGTTCCATCATGCGTTCCACTGTCGTCACTTCCTGCAATGCCGCACACTGTATTGGTGTAATTTGCCTTTTTAAAACAGAAGGAAATCTGCAATAATTCAGCTATAAGTGAACATTTGTGGTTACCCACAATGCACTGCTACTAAATATGCAAATTACCCCTTTTCCCCCTTGGTAAGCCAAGCAAGCATCCAGAGCTGCTGGTGTATAGCACGCATATAGCTTTAAATTTTACACAGTCATATCAAACCCACATGTACACGGCCTGTTTCAGACTTTTGGTCCTCATCAGTACATGGCAGGAATTGATATGGCTGTATGAGATGGGGCTTGAAACAGTACAACAGAGTAACCAAGCAGCTCAGGGTGACCCAAACCACTTGGAATGTATAGGGGGATAAAAGGGACCAAAGAGACCTTCTACTAAAAAAAGCAAAGCTTGGTGTAATTTGCCTTCCTAAAACAGAAAGAAATATGCAATAATTCAGCTATAAGTGAACATTTGTGGTTACCCACAATGCACTGCTACTAAATATGCAAATAATTCCTTTTCACCCTTAGTAAGCCAAGCAAGCATCCAGAACCGCTGGTATATAGCAAGCCTATAGCTTTAAATTTTACACAGCCATATCAAACCCACATGTGACAGCCTGTTTCAGACTTTTGGTCCTTATCTATACATGGCAAAGATTGATAAGGCTGTATGAGATGGGGCTTGGACCAGTACAACAGAATAACCAAGCAGCTCAGGGTGACCCAAACCACTTTGAATGTATAGGTGGATAAAAGGGACCAAAAAGACCTTCTACTAAAAAAATCAAAGCTTGGTGTGATTTGCCTTCTTAAAACAGAAGAAAATCTGCAATAATTCAGCTATAAGTGAACATTTGTGATTACCCACAATGCACTGCTACTGAATATGCAAATTATTCCTTTTCACCAAGTCAAGCAAGCCTATAGATTTTAGTTTTACACAGTCATATCAAGCCCACATGTGACAGCCTGTTTCAGACTTTTGGTCCTCATCAGTACATTGCAGGGATTGATAAGGCTGTATGAGATAGGGCTTGGACCAGTACAACAGAGTAACCAAGCAGCTCAGGGTGACCCAAACTACTAAGAATGTATAGGAGGATAAAAAAAAGCCCTCCTACTAAAAAAAGCAAAGCTTGGTGTAATTTTCCTTCTTAAAACAGAAGCAAATCTGCAATAATTCAGCTATAAGTGAACATTTGTGGTTACCCACAATGCACTGCTACTGAATATGCAAATTATCCCTCTTTGCCCTTGGTTTGATTTGACACTACTTCTTCTTCTTGCTTGGACCAGCCCCTTCTTCTTGCTTGGACCGGCCCTGGGGGCAGGGCGCTACTTCTTCTTCTTGCTTGAAGGTTGAGGCACTTACTCTATTATATATATATAGATGTTTCCAGTTGACCCGGTGTCTGTATCTCCAGGAGACGTAAGCGATTACCTCTAGTTTACACGTTATGTTTTAAAGATTTAACACCCATGTATTCTGTGCGCCTCTAGACTGCCTTTCTATCATGTCAGATTTCTTTTTTTGGTGAGGAAGAGGGTTCTGCGAGTGGGGGTTCAGAGCTGATGCACATTTATGCAACTTTTGTAGGACATCCGAGGTGAAAATAAACTGAGATAAAAAATTGTATCTATCTTCCTCCTAAAAATGACTATTTTAAGATATCCCAGAGTTTTATTTTAAATTTAAATCTACTTTTTCCCACAATCCTTCAGGGCAAAGGTGAGACGTAGCTCCTAACAGGAACAGACAGCACTTCCCCTATAAAAAAGTCACATGGTTAGTCCACCCTCAGTGCTGTTTGTTCCTGCGTTCAGGCAGGTCGGCATCTCCCCTCTGGGTGAAGCCTGTGTGCTGGGCTGCAGGTGGATCTCTCTGGGTGGCTGAGACTGTGGTACTGAGGCAGTCTGGCCGTGCGCCCCTGGCTGGATCTTTACTGGGGTTTGCCTACCTTTCTCTCCCACTGCCAGGGAGAGCAAGTGTGGAAGGCGTGGGTTCCCGTTGGCGGCCTTGCGGCAGAGGAGCAGGACGGAGGTAAGCCAGCGGCCATGTGCGGCCATTAGGATGCTTGGCCGCGTCCGGATGCGTAATTTCCGGCGAGTATGCGGGATGTAGCAATTTGTAGAGCTGGTTCATTACTCCTTCTGAACCTCCGGTCCGCCCCTCATCCAATTGCAGCAGGCCGGATATGTTTTAAAGGGGAGGCTGCGCGGGCCTGTTAGCACTGTTGCTCAGAGGGAGTTTGGTCCTGCTCTGGACATGAAAGTTTGGAGACATGTCAGACGCTGAGAGGATTGAGAGCAACCAGGCCGCCCAGAAGGTGAGATAATGGCTTCTCTTTCTGGGCTACATGTGCTAAAGCTGTACAGAGTTACATGCCTTGTTGGTTTTGTTTGTTTGCAGGCCAAAACTGAGGCTGCTGCTAAAACTGCTGAGGCTGCTGCTGCAGATAAGCATAGGCTCCCTCCTAATTATAAGAGATGCCCTTTGTGCAATGTTAAGCTAATGTTGCCCTATGCAAAGACTCTGTCAGTTGTGCATAGAGAGGGTTATGAGGGAGGAGCCGGGTCACTCTGTTCAGAATACATTGAGATCCTTTTGAGAGGAGATTAATGCTTCATTGGAATCAATTAAGTCCTCATTATTGAATGCTAATCCATCTACTTCTCAGGTTGCTGTATCTGGGGTATCTGTGACTGAGGTTGATGTTAGTCAGGCTGAGTTTGCAGCTAGTTCTGAGGATTCAGACATTAGAGAAATAAAATCTGAGTCTGTTCCAAAGTTTAAATTCCGTATTGAGGATATGGAGGTGTTGATTGCTGCCATTAATTACTCTTTTGGAGTTGAGTAAGGATGTGGTAGCTAATTTGTCCATGATCAATTATACAAAGCTAAAGGATCCACTTGATAAAAAACTGGATGCTTATTTGAAGAGGTCTTTGGAGGCTAGTGTGGCTATGTTTAGGCCGGTGTTGCCTCTACATGTGTGGTCAGAGCTTTGGAGCTGGGGATTAATCAGCTCAGAGCTAATATACTGGCACCTGTTGAGCATTTGTTGAATTCTATTGCGATTCTCATTAAATCTGCTGCATATTTAGCTGATTCCTCGGCTGAGGCAATTAGGTTTACACCCACTGCTGAAATTAATGATCAGCTTTGGAAAGTACATCGAACAAAAAGACATTTTTTTTTTTTTCCTAAAAAGAAAAAAGCTGTTGCAACTAAAGTTTTTTGTGTGTGATCAAAAAGATGCCTCTAAAGATCAGAGAAAAGGCAGAAAGTGGACTTCTGACAAGTCCGGGAAAAGGGGCTTTAAATATAAAAGCTCCGAAGACCCAGTCCAAATCCCAATGACTCGTGTCAGGCGGTGGGGGGAGGCTAAGATGCTTCTCTCTCAGGTGGGCAAAAGGGGCGAAAAGCCCGTTTATTTGCCGAACAATAAAGTTTGGTTACCAAATAGTTTGCGCTCCATCCATCGTCAAGATTTGTGGTCTCAAAGGACCCAAGAGATCCCACTCTGTTTCCAGAAATTTTGAGTATATTACAAAACATGCTAAAACAGAATGTATTTCATCCTGTGCCAGATCAAACAATCCGAAACAGTCTGTATGCATGTTGGATTATTAGGGCTCTGTACAAATTAACAAGCTGACACATCATTGCATTCCAGCGGTGTGTAGCTTCTAAAGGTAACAATGGTTAATTTGCATATAGTCAGCAGTGATGCACTGGGAGACATCTAAAGCTCATTCCAACCTGAATTATTGCAAATTCTTTCTGTTTTTAAGAAAGCAAACTTTTTTGCTTTTCTTAGCATTTTAGTAAGAGGGCTTTTAGGACCATTGTAGCCTCTTACACACTCTGAGTTCTGGGTCACCATGAGCTGGTTAGTCTGTATCCTGTGCCAATAAAGGAACAAAAACAAAGCTTCTGTTTCACTATTTTTGTAGTAAAAAAGTCGTCGGGCAAGTTCCGCCTGATTCTGAACCTAAAAAGACTTTACCTGTTATGAGACAGAAAAAGTTCGGATGGAATCCATTTTTTCAGTAAGGGAGCTACTGTTTCCAGGGGCCTTTATGGCATCTCTGGATCTAAGAGATGCATATTGGCATTCACCAAAAATCGCCAAAATTCCAAAAAATTTGCAGTTGGAGTAAATAGGAGGGTAGAACACTACCAGTTTGTTTGCCTTTCGTTCGGGATCACTTCTGCCCCAAGAGTGTTCACAAAGATTCTGGGAGAAGCATTGATTCCGTTAAAGAGGATCTGTAACGTCAAAACGTCCCCTGGGGGGTTCTCACCTCGGGTGGGGGAAGCCTCCGGATCCTAATGAGGCTTCCCACGCCGTCCTCCGTCCCTCAGGGGTCTCACTGCAGCCCTCCGTGAAAGATGACGTCAATATTTACCTTCCCGGCTCCTGCGCAGGCGCTCTGACAGCTGTCGGCTCCGAAGTAGGCGGAAATACCCGATCGCCGTCGGGTCTGCTCTACTGCGCAGGCGCAAGTTTCCGGCACCTGCGCAGTAGAGCGGACCCGACTGAGATCTGGTATTTCCGTGTAGTTCGGAGCCGAAAGCAGCCACAGCGCCCCCGCTGGAGCCAGCGAAGGTAAATATTAAATTTACAGTCGGGTCTGTCGCCGGCTGTTCGGAGGGCTGCAGCGAGACCCCCGTGGGACAGAGGATGGCGTGGGAAGCCTCATTAGGATCCAGAGGCTTCCCCCACCCGAGGTGAGTACCCCCCAGGGGATGTTTGAGGTTACAGAGTCTCTGAGAGCAGTCGATTTCAATCATTCCGTGTTTAGACGACTTGCTTATTCTGACAAACCATTTAAATCTGGTATCGGAACATCTCCGATCCCTAGGTTAGATTATCAACCTAGAGAAGTACTCTTTGATTCCAAGTCAGAAAACACCTTTTCTAGGCATGCTAGTGGATTCATTAAAGCAGAGGATTTTCTTTCCTCCGGAAAATATCCTAAAGATACATTTGACAGTGAAATCATTACAGAGGGAAGACAAAGTTTCCCTAAGGATGATTTTGTCTGTGCTGGGATTGATGTCATCCACAATGGTGGCAGTACCCTGGGCACTGGCGCACATCAGGAAGTTGCAGAGTTTCCTTCTAGGAAATTGGGACGGTCGTCCATAAACATAAGATTTCAAAGTCACAATTCCTCAAACTGTGGTGTTGTCTCTGCAGTGGTGGTTGGAGGAATCCAACCTTGTGAAAGGAAGGCTTTGGAAGGAGCCTGTAGACAAGGTAATTACTACGGATGCAAGCTCTTGGGGCTGGGGAGCTCATATAGCTCACAGAGCCTTTCAAGGGAAGTGGACAAAACTGGAGTCTGAGGTCATCCAAATGGAGGAAATTAAGGGCAGAAAAGCGGGCCTTATTTCAGGCGCAATCGATACTGTCACAGTCCAATGTTCTGATCCACTCTGACAATGTTACGGCAGTAGCGTTTTTTCAACAAACAGGGAGGCACGAGATCCCTGTTGTTGCAAGAAGAAGTGGAGGAGATCTTGTCCTGGGCAGAAAACAATGTGTTATCCTTGAGAGCTGTTCGTTTCGAGGGAACACTCAATATAGAGGCAGACAAACTGAGCAGAAGCAGGATTCTGTCATCAGAATGGTCTCTAAACAGAGAGAGGTGTTCCCAGACATCACAAAACGATGGGGAACACAGTCCATCGATCTGTTCGCAACAGAAGACCATGCCTAGATTCAGTTTCTTCTCCCTCAATCCAAGAGAGCATATATCTGGGGGTGACTGCATTCATTCAGGAGTGGAACTTTCCACTTCGGTATGCATTTCCTCCTCTCAATTTGATTCCGGCAGTTATCAGCAAGAGGTTGACAAAATCGGATGATTTTGATTGCACCTTAGGGGACCCTTGGAGACTTCCTTGCAGGCCAGATCTGCTGCTGCAAGGGAACCTGTGGCATCCACATCCAGGCAGATTGAATCTGTCAGTCTGGATGCTTACTCAAAAAATTGGGAGTATCTGACAAGGCAGCCTCTACATTGATTGGTATCCGTAAAGAAGTTACTAGGAAGATCTACTTGAAATACTGGAAAACTTTCCATCTTTGGCTGTCCGGCTTTAAGTTTGATAGCCTGTCAGTTCCAGCAGTCCTGGATTTTCTTCAGGAGGGTTGGGATAAAAATGTTTCTGTAAGTACGCTTAAAGTGCAGATTGCTGCTTTATCTGCCTTTTCAGTTATCCCCTTGTCTTCCTCTCCTTTTTGATAGTGAGGTTTCTGAAGGCTCTTTCTAGGAAACTGCCAGTTTATAAACCATATGTTTCGCCTTCGGATTATCAGTGGTTTTAAAGGGACTGTCCAAAGGTTCCTTAGAGCTTCTTAAAGAGAATCTGTATTGTTAAAATCACACAAAAGTAAACATACCAGTGCGTTAGGGGACATCTCCTATTACCCTCTGACACAATTTCGCCGCTCCCCGCCGCATTAAAAGTGGTTAAAACAGTTTTAAAAAGTTTGTTTATAAACAAACAAAATGGCCACCAAAACAGGAAGTAGGATGATGTACAGTATGTCCACACATAGAAAATACATCCATACACAAGCAGGCTGTATACAGCCTTCCTTTTGAATCTCAAGAGATCATTTGTGTGTTTCTTTCCCCCTGTTCTCATGCACTGAAGTTTCAGGCTGCTTGTTTCATCCTGCAAACAGCTTTGCCCTTGTTTGTCTGTAATTCTTCAGTATGTGAAAGCCCAGCCAGCTCAGAGGACGATTTATCCAGCTTGTAAAAGAGAAGAGAGAAGCTGCCCTAATCTAAATAACACACAGGCAGTGTGCATAGAGGGGCCTGGAAGGGGGAGTTCATAGCAGAACCACAACACTGAAGAACTTGGCAGCCTTCCACACAGGCTGACAAGTCTGACAGGGGAAAGATACATTGATTTATTACAGAGACAGTGATAGTATAAAGTGCTGCAGTAAGCCAGAACACATTAGAATAGCTTTTGAACTTGTAGGATGATAAAAAACGGGATGCAATTTTTGTTACGGAGTCTCTTTAAGGACAGTTCTTTTAGATATCTTACATTAAAAACAGTATTTTTTAGTAGTCATCACTACAGCCAGAAGGGTTAGTGAGCTACAAGCTTTGTCTATGAAAAGTCATTATTTTCAGGATACATTAGTGTTACAGACAGATCCAGAGTTTTGTCCGAAGGTTATGTCTAGGTTTCACAGGTCGCAGGATATTATTTTGCCTACTTTCTGTGTGAATCCAGAGTGTGGAAAAGAGGATTTTTCACTCATTAGATGTTACAAGATGTGTTCTGGAATATTTGAACAGAATTTCAGATGTCAGGAAGACAAATTCTTTGTTTTATTTTCAGGGAAAACTGTAGGTCAGAGAGCTTCTAAATCTACTATAGCTAATTGGATTAGGTTAGCTATTATAGAAGATTGCTTTCCTAAAACAGAAAGAATTTGCGATAATTCAGGTTGGAGTGAGCTCGAGATGTCTCCCAGAGCACCACTGCTGAATATATGCAAATTAACCATTGTACCCTTAGAAGCTAAACACACTTCCAGAACCGCTGGAATGCAATGATGTGTCAGCTTGTTTAAATTGTACAAAGCCATAATAATCCAACATGCATACAGACTGTTTCGGATTGTTTGATCCTCATCAGTGCATGGCATGGATTGATTTGGCTCTATGGAGTAGGGCTTGTAAACCGAGAGGTACAGACTAACCAGCAAGCTCATGGTGACCCAGAACTCATTGGAGTGTGTAAGGGACTACAATGGTCCTAAAAGCCCCCTTACTAAGATGTTAAGAAAAACAAAAAATTGCTTTCCTAAAACAGAAAGAATTTGCGATAATTCAGGTTGGAGTGAGCTCGAGATGTCTCCCAGAGCACCACTGCTGAATATATGCAAATTAACCATTGTACCCTTAGAAGCTAAACACACCTCCAGAACCGCTGGAATGCAATGATGTGTCAGCTTGTTTAAATTGTACAGAGCCATAATAATCCAACATGCATACAGACTGTTTCGGATTGTTTGATCCTCATCAGTGCATGGCATGGATTAATTTGGCTCTATGGAGTAGGGCTTGTAAACCGAGAGGTACAGACTAACCAGCAAGCTCATGGTGACCCAGAACTCATTGGAGTGTGTAAGGGACTACAATGGTCCTAAAAGTCCCCTTACTAAGATGTTAAGAAAAACAAAAAATTGCTTTTCTAAGGGTACAATGGTTAATTTGCATATATTCAGCAGTGGTGCTCTGGGAGACATCTCGAGCTCACTCCAACCTGAATTATCGCAAATTCTTTCTGTTTTAGGAAAGCAATTTTTTGTTTTTCTTAACATCTTAGTAAGGGGGCTTTTAGGACCATTGTAGTCCCTTACACACTCCAATGAGTTCTGGGTCACCATGAGCTTGCTGGTTAGTCTGTACCTCTCGGTTTACAAGCCCTACTCCATAGAGCCAAATTAATCCATGCCATGCACTGATGACGATCAAACAATCCGAAACAGTCTGTATGCATGTTGGATTATTATGGCTCTGTACAATTTAAACAAGCTGACACATCATTGCATTCCAGCGGTTCTGGAGGTGTGTTTAGCTTCTAAGGGTACAATGGTTAATTTGCATATATTCAGCAGTGGTGCTCTGGGAGACATCTCAAGCTCACTCCAACCTGAATTATCGCAAATTCTTTCTGTTTTAGGAAAGCAATTTTTTGTTTTTGTGTTTCTATTATAGAAGCTTACAGAGTTATGGGAAGTGAGGCTCCTGCCTCATTTAGGGCCCGTTTCCACTATCACGAATTCGCATAGCCAGTGCAAGTGGATGGGACTGTTTCCACTTGTGCGTTTCCCCGCACGTTTTTCTGTGCAGAAAAAATCTGCATGGTAGGGCCCTCAGAATTCGCCTGCGTGTGGAATGCAGGCGAATCGCACGCAATGTATTTAATAGGGAAATCGCATGCGTTTTCCCCATGCGTTTTTTGCCGCGAATTCGCATGCGATTTCGCATAGGTACCCATGTTAATTCACACAGGCAGTGACATGGTTAAAATCGCATCACCCTAACCTATGCGAAATCGCGGCAAAAAACGCATGCGGAATCGCACCCGCATGCGATTTGCCTGCGGTGATTCGCCGGCGATTCCGCAACGCTATAGTGGAAACGGGCCCTTAAAGATCACTTTTCTAGAGCTAGGGCAGCTTCTTGGGCTAATAATGCAGGGGCTTCGCCTGAGCAAATATGTAAGGCAGCAACGTGGTCAAGCTTTTCTGTGTTCATCCGTCATTACTGAATTGATGCAATGTCTGCACACGACCAAGCGTTTGGTAGAAAGGTTCTCCAAGCAGTGGTCCCACCCTGAGGTTGTATTACTTGTTAATCGGCTCACCTTTGCCCTGAAGGATTGTGGGAAAAAAGCAAAGTTAGTACCTGCTAACGTTGTTTTGAACAATCCTTCAGGGCAACGATCCCACCCGGGTGTTAATTGTCTGTGTCTGATAGTTGCACGGTTATGGGTTAGTGGAATGTTCACCTGTCGGTACTTGGCTAAACGCACTGAGGGTGAACTAACCATGTGACTTTTTTATAGGGGAAGTGCTGTCTGTTCCTGGGAGGAGCTACGTCTCACCTTTGCCCTGAAGGATTGTTCAAAACAACGTTAGCCGGTACTAACTTTTTTAAGCTATTACTGTTTCATTGTCTCTGCTCAATGACACCATTATTGAAATATGCCAGAGCTAAAATCTTTGAATTATTGACTCTTTTTATCTCTTTCCTGCTCTCAGAAGCCATTTACTGCCAGGAAAAGGTTTTATGGCTATAATTCTTCATCAATATTAATATAAAATGACAGCGCTCCTCTTCATCTGTAATTAGAATCTGTAAAATTCACAGAAGCTCAACATTAGTGCATTGCTGTTGGGTTGTTTATGCATGAACCACTTCAATCCAAGTGCTCGGTGCTTCACTTGTGCTTCACTCTGTGCCAGTGGCGTAGCTAAGGAGCTGTGGGCCCCGATGCAAGTTTTACAATGGGGCCCCCCATGCACTCTATACATAGCAATTGAAACGGCGCACTAAAAGCTGCCAATGGCAACTACAATGTCAAAGGTGCAAGAAGGGGATGGGGAATAGTTTGTTAATGATTACCTCTATTCAAAGTATATATATATAAATGATTATTATAAGCACAGGACCAATATAGAGCTAATACTGTAGTTGAGGGAGGGCCATTCGGGGCCCCTCTGGCCCAAGGGCCCCGATGCGGTCGCTACCGCTGCACCCCCTATTGCTACGCCCCTGCTCTGTGCACAAACATAAACGTCCCCTTTAAAATATCTGCTCACCAGATTCCATCCACCTCAGAATCCAGGTGGGTCTAGTGTATCAATAAATCAACCAATAGCTTTCCAGCGGCAAAAAAATCCAACGTTTAATCCAGTTTCCTCATAAAAGATGCATAATAAAAACAATCCTAGCATAAAACCATTCAAATATGCTGCAATGCCCTGCGCTCTATTGCTTTCTCATGCAGTCAGATGAAACAGAGGCCTATTGGGCTGATAGCCCAGCGATGTCACCCTTATTGTGGCTGTGGCGTCCCGTCTCCGCTTTGGCGCTTCCTCTCATCTCTCGAGTATCCAAGGCCGGCTGGCTTTCGAAATCCGTGCCCAATGACATCAGACGCACCTGGCTCTGCCCTACGCGTTTCGTCCGTGCAGACTCATCAGGGGCTCATCAAGAAAACTTTAAAAAAATCTCTGAGTTTTCTTGATGTTCAAATTACAAGATCAGATCTGGGCAAATTAGAAACTGAAATATTTCGTAAGCCAGCTGCTACAAACTCCCTTTTATCATGGAATAGTCATCACCCTATTCCTCTTACAAAAGGAATCCCTAAGGGACAATATCTCCGGGCTCGTAAAAATTGTTCAAATGACTGATTTTGCTCAGGAATGTATAAACCTAAAAAAAGGTTTAGGTTATCCTGAATATGTTATAAATGATGCCCAGAAAAAGGCACAAGAAACAAACAGAGGATTTGCTAATTCCAAGGAATAAGGAAATGGATCCGAATGATAATACAATGCGAATTATCAGTACATTTTCCTCACAGATGGAAGAAATCAAAAAAATTGTCGGTCGATATTGGTTAATTCTTAACTTCCTGGGCGATAATCCCGAGCTGAGCTCGGGGTATGTCGCGCAGGAGGAGTTCTCAGGCCCTGGTGGGCCGATTTGCATAATTTTTTTTTGTTACACGCAGCTAGCACTTTGCTAGCTGCGTATAACTTCCGATCGCCGTCGCTTGCCGCCGATCCGCCGTGCCGTGTAGCCCCCCCCTCCCCCCAGACCCCTTGCGCAGCCTGGCCAATTAGTGCCAGGCAGCGCTGAGGGGTGGATCGGGACTCCCTCTGACGTCATAACGTCGGTGACGTCATCCCGCCCGGTCGCCATGGCGACTGGGGAAGCCCAGCAGGAAATCCCGTTCTGAACGGGATTTCCTGCTTACTCTGATCGCCGAAGGCGATCGGAGTGGGTGGGGGGATGCCGCTGCGCAGCAGCTATCATGTAGCGAGCCCAGGGCTCGCTACATGATTTAAAAAAAAGGTGCAGCGCCCCCTCCTGGGCGATCTAATTGTATCACCCAGAGGGTTAATCTAGATCCCCAAGTGCAAGAGGTACTTCCAAGGACACAGGTCTTTACATACAGGAGGAGAAAAAATATTGGAGACGAACTTGTGCACTCCTTCCTACCAGTCTCCAAGAAAAATGTCAAAAAGACCTGGTTGGAGAGACCCTTAAAAGGAATGTATAAATGTGGCCAATGTAAGGCATGTCCCAATGTAAATAGTTGCAAATGGAAAACTCTATGAAATCCTGGATTTCTTTAACTGTGAGACTGAAGGGGTGATCTGTGCAATAGAATGTCGTTGCCCGATGCTATATATAGGGGAAACAACTCGACAAGTTAGAGGATTTTAAAACATATATATAAAAATGTGCAAAATCCAAAGGATACACCGGTCTCCAGACATTTCAGGGAGATACCTTGAGGAGATACCTCCTGCCTAAAATACTTTGTGATACAACAATGGAAGATGGGACTGAGAGGAGGCAATCTAGATTTAAAATTACGCCAATTAGAAGCCAAATGGATTTATCGTTTAGAGACTTTGAGCCCTGGAGGCCTGAATGAAGGCTTCACATATACTCAGTTTATTTAAAAATCCCAAAAATTCTATCTATCCCTTGAATACACAAATAAGATAATAGTGCCATTATTTAAGGAATAATTTTTCACTAATTTTTGTAGATGATATGCATTTCTATACTTGATATAGATAGGACCTAGGATACACCTGGTGAAGAGGATTGTCTTCTATACACTACAAATAAGGGTAATGCTAAATAGAATATAAACAGGTTCTATAATTAGGTTACAGGTAGTCCTCGGGTTACAAACGCCTGACTTACGAACGACCCGCCGATACGAAGGTCCCGATCCCGTCGCGATGAAGTCATCTCCGCATGGAAGATTGAAGAAGCGGCTTCAAACTTCCCCCAAGTGCCGGCGTGTGCAGCAGCAGCATTGGACTCGCCTCCAAACCGAGTCCAACGCTGTCTGTCATCCTCTCTCCGCATCCAGATCCCTCTAGCCGCGTACAGCACCGCTTCCTGGATCACTGGTTGAACCCGGGTTCAGCATCAGAGTGTCGTAGTGTAAAAGGGTAAGTCCCGCTAGCACCGCGGGCGTCGCCCCGCTTTAAAGGACATGGCGGTGTCCTCTCTCCTTCAAAGGGGGGTGAAACCCGCGGTGCTAGCGGGACTGTCCTGAAGGGAGCCGACCGCTCTCTGCTGCTTTCATTCTTGCCATCTGATTCTCCTGGGATAAGTATCTCCTTGTTCAGCACTTCACTAATCCTCTTATCAATATTGTGATTTATTCATCCATGATTGTATGCACTTTGCGGGGTTTTATTGGGCTGAATCACACCCTGAAACAAGCATGCAGCTAATCCAGTCTGACTTCAGTCAGAGCACCTGATCTGCATGCTTGTTTCAGGGGCTGCGGCTAAAAGTATTAGAGACGCAGGATCAGCAGGAGAGTCAGGCAACTGGTATTATTTTAAAAGGAAAATCCATATCCTTCTCAGTTTAGGTTCCCTTTGAAGCTGCAGAGCACCAATTTGTAAAAAATAGCCTAGTCACTAGGAATGTTCAAGGACTGTAGACTTAAAGGGAACCTTAACTGAGAGGGAGATGGATATTTCATTTTAAACAATATCAGTTGCCTGGCATACTGCCCAACTTTTGAAAATGCCAAAGAGGGACACTTAAGCCACGCCCCCTGTGTGGCCTTAAGCCGCACCCCTGCTTTTGCAGGAGAAAAAGGCAACAAGGACTTCAAACCTTGGGAAATAACCGGTAATAATTCCGACCAGCCGGTGCACAGCGTCCTCAGGCACACCACACCTGTAGTATATGTAACAATATGAAAGAAAGGACACGGCACTCTGTGGCTGAAAGCAGCAACGAGCTGTATTGGAGCAGCAAGGTAGTACACAACGTTTCGGGCGGAACCCTTCCTCAAGTGTAACACCCACCATCCAAACAGGTAATAAATACCCACCCCCCAGGAACTGACATCATAGTTACATAGTTATTTTGGTTGAAAAAAGACATACGTCCATCGAGTTCAACCAGTATAAAGTACAACACCAGCCTACTCCCTCACATATCCCTCATATATATCAACAATATCAAAATACATAAGTATATCAAAACAGGGAACTACACACTAATGTCTACCCTGAAGATAGAGGAAAAACACTTGTGTGCAATACCACAATAAATATACACATCTTGCAAAATGTAACATAGAAAAATGACATAATTAGCCAAATCTGAGTAAAAAGCACTTATCAGTCCATAGAGTTCATTAATCATCCGTGGATTCTCCCCTAGGAAAAAATCACAAGAAACATGCAAAATTATTGCTTTCATTCAGGCCTCGTGGTGAGATACAATCAAATCTCCATATCCATTTAGCCTCCCGTTGGTGGAGAATTTTATCACGATCTCCACCTCTCTTTAGAGGGGGGATGGCATCCACAATAACCCACCTTAACCGGAGTTTCATACTGTGTCTTGCCAACCGCTAATTTCACAATCGCTTGTTTGTGCTGTTGAATCCTGATCTTGGCCATGCGTCTGGTCTTACCGATGTAGACCAGACCGCATGGACATTTCAGGCCATACACGACAAACGTAGTGTAGCAGTAAAATGGATTTGTAATATACATCCTCTTACCCGTATGAGGGTGTGAAATGTAAGTCCCTCTTATAATCGCACCGCAACAGTTGCAATTAAGGCATGGAAAGGTTCCACGCCTCGCAACTGCTGCAACGTCGGAGACAACTCTCTTCACGTCTGAGCTACACACCGTATCATGAATGGATTTACCCTTTTTATAGGCAAACAGCGGTGGCTCTTGAAACAGATGACCAAAATCTTTATCAAATTTCAAAATGGATCCACTCAGATTGATGGCAAAACGTTGTCACAAATGGGATACGTTTATTCGTTTTTTTTTTCTTTGATTTTACAATACTCTGCTTAATCAACTGCTCTCTATCAAGATCACAAACTTCCTTAGATACGGTTTGCAGGGAACCCACCTCATATCCCCTAGATGATAGTTTTTTAATCAATTTAGTAGAAGCCGCATCGTAATCCGATGAGGACGAACAGATCCGCCTGGCCCTTAAAAATTGACCTTTGGGGATCCCCCGCTTAACACAACCAGCATGGAAGCTGTCCGTCCTCAAAAGATTATTGCGTTGTTGGTTTAGAAAACAATTTAGTGATCAATTCACCACCCTCTCTAGAAATAACAACATCCAGATAATTCACACTGACATCAGACCATTCGGCCGTAAATTTGATTGTAGGATGCATTGTGTTGGCTGCAGCCACCATAGACTCTAAACAATCTGCGGAACCCTGCCACAATATTAAAATATCGTCCACAAATCGAAAATATGCCAGAATATTATGGACATATTCAGGATTAGCCACAAACAAAGTTTTTTTCCAAATCTGCGACAAATAAATTCGCCACAGATGGTCCTACAGGCGAACCCATACTGGTTCCCTGTAGTTGGAAATAAAAATCTTCATCGAATCTGAAGTAGTTGCTGCACAACACTGTCTCCAAACAATCAAGTAAATAAAATACCATTGGATTGGATATGCTGGTTTCCAACAATATCCTCAATACACTTCATGCACTCATCGTGTGGTATGGATGTAAATAAATTTTGCACATCTAAGGTACACAGCAGTAAATCCCCAGGGACCGTACCCAAGTTTGACAACCTAAACAATAAATCATTAGTATCCTTAAAGTGAGCCTCCGGACTAAAAATCGACTCGGCAGCACTGAAAAGGCTTTGTGTTTCTTTAACAGTTTCACAGCATCAGAACTTTGTTTCTCTTATACAAGCCTCATTTTTAGCTGCACAGAAGAAAACTGCCCAGGCTTTTTTCCCCTGATGCTGTGCAAAGCATGATGGGATTTCTGATTTTTTGTTCTCATTCTGCTGTTTTGGTGCAATTTTTTTTTTTTTTTTTTTTATACATTTTGAATTTGGCATTTGAAGCCTAGCGTGTGCAGCTGGGAGGGGTAATCAGGACACAGGACAGTTGGAACTGTGTCTCCTGCTCCTTGTCACCTCCTTTCAACCAAAAAAATGGCTGCCCCATGAAAAAGATGGCAGCCCCCATGAATCACAAACATTTGCCTGTTCTTTTAAAACAGGGTGGGTAAGAGATTATATTACCTATCTATTCTAATTAACATAATTAATGTAACTTGATGACAGTATGTTTGTTTAGGCTGAAGTTCCCCTTTAAGAAAAACATGTTCTGCCTCAACCTGAGGCTGTAGATAGGTGTCCACAAATTTAGCTACAGGATGTAAACCAGATCCTACCCCTGAGACGATAGGTCGACCAGGGGGGTTCTGCAGGTTTTTCCTCTATCTTCAGGGTAGACATTCGTGTGTAGTTCCCTGTTTTGATATAATTATGTATTTTGATATTGTTGATGTCACTTCCTGGGGGGTGGGTATTTATTACCTGTTTGGATGGTGGGTGTTACACTTGAGGAAGGGCTCCGCCCCGAAACATTGTGTGTACTACCTTGCTGCTCCAATACAGCTTGTTGCTTTTGCAGGAGGGTGACAGTGGGAGGGAGGAGGGTGTAGAGGAGGGTGCCAGTGGTTAGGGAGAAGGGTGCCACTGGGTGGGGAGGAAGGTGTCCATGGTGGGGAGGTGGGTGCCACTGCGTTGGGAGAAGGGTGCCACTGGGTGGGGAGGAGGGTGCCAGTAGGTGGGGAGGAAGGTGCCCGTGGATGGGGAGGAGGGTGCCATTGTGGGTGGGGAGGAGGGTGCCACTGGGTGGGGAGGAGGGTGCCAGTGGGTGGGGAAGTGGGTGCCACTGGGTGGGAAGGAGGGTGCCACTGGGTGGGAGGAAGGTGGCTCTGGGTGGGGAGGAGGATGCATCAGGGTTGGGAGGAGGGTGTTCATGGGTGCAGAGGAGGGTGCCACTGGGTGGAGAGTAGGGTGCCCGGGGTGGAAAGTAGGGTGCCCATGGGTGGGAGGAGGGTGCATCTGGGTGCGGAGAAGGGTGCCACTTTGGGTGGGGAGGACGGTGCCACTTTGGGTGGGGTGGTGGTGGGGAGGAGGGTGCCACTTTGGGTGGGGAGGAGGGTGCCTGGGCAGAGAGGAGGCAAAAAAAATTGATGCGCCAGCCGCGCAATGCGAGGAGAGGGGGCTGCATCATTTCTCCCTCCGACTCTCTGAATGAGCTGCCTACTGTGTGTGTTCCCCCCCCCCCCAGATGCAGAGTTTGCGCAGCGGTGGTCATCTTATCGTCTATGCACTCATACGGGAGCCGGCTCTTCTCTGCTAGTTCCTGTTTCCCATGATGTCATAGGAAACAGGAAGTAGAATGAAGCTGGCTCCCGGTACGAGTGCATAGACGGTAAGATGACCACCGCTGCGCAAACTCTGCATCTGGGGGGAACACACAGTAGGCAGCTCATTCAGAGAGCCGGAGCGAGGGAGGAATGATGCAGCCCCCTCTCCTCGCATTGTGCGGCTGGCGCATCAATTTTTTTTTCAGTCACTGGCTCTGCCTAGCCCAGGACATTGGGGAGTGATAGCGGGAGGGGCCCCCCAACCCGGGACAGTCCTGGCGAAAATGGGACAGTTGGGGGGCCTGGCAGCCCTGCTGACCTCTTTGGCTGCAGTAGTGGCTGAACCGCACACCTGAAACAAGCATGCAGCTAATCCAGTCTGACTTCAGTCAGAGCACCTGATCTGCATGCTTGTTGAGGGGCTGTGGCTAAATGTATTAGAGACACCGGATCAGCAGGAGAGTCCGGCAACTGGTATTATTTTAAAAGTAAGCATCCTTATCCTTCTCAGTTAAGGCTCCCCTTAAGCACTTGGCAACCTCTGGCACGCTTATCTACACCCTTTTAAAATTTACAGTGAGTCACAGGGGCGTAGATAGGCAACTCCTTTCTATTTCGCATTGTGTGCGACGCCACACGCGATTATGCGCGTTGGGCACCAGTTGATCCTTGATTAGCTGATGTGAACATATGTGCACAAAGCCAATCAAAGTAATGCAAGTTTGACTGAGCACTGTCAAAGCCAATGACAGTGCTCATTCATTCAGAATGTTATAAACATTGTATCATTCACTATGCTGTTACAGTTACTGCCATCACTCATGAGAGGATCTCAGATAACTAGAACAGCATCCAGTGATCAGCATCAGTGAGTTGTTTTTGTTGTTGTTGTTGTTTTGTTAATAAATTATAAACCCTATTAAGCCCAGTAACCCTTGCCTCCCTGAAATGTGAACATTGCTGTGGTTTTTAGGGGAAAGAGATGGGTTGAGAAGTGGTTAAGAGGTTAAACTACAGGCAAGAAGAGCCAACCCCTGGAAGAGGAGGGCTGGCCAATCAGCAGTGGCTGCGTCTAGCCAGTAGGAAGGGGTGTGACGTCAGACCAGGAAGTGCACTGCACATGGGTGGAGGAGGAGGAGAGGTGATGTTGCCCTGATCCTGTGTAAGTTGTTGTGTGCTTGTTCTGTGCTGTGTGAGCAATGATCAGCGTGTTGCTATTTGTTAATTAGCCACATCTAATAAGTATGCAGCTTAGCCCTGGACTGATCAGAAGTAGTGGCTGCTTATAAGGAATGGTCCAGTTACAAGGTGAGTGCAGTGTATGGCAATAACACATTTACATGAGACCAATGTCTTCATAGATCATCAGCCCTCATTTGTTCCTTTTTATCTATAAATATTTGCTTTTCTGAGGCATAGAAATGTTTATGCTAATACAATTGTATCTGAATGAATTTCTCTCCTAGGCTCTTTCGTACAGCTCTGTGCGGCTAGGAGCGCACTATGCACAATCGCTAGCATTACAGAAAATGCATGCGTTTTGGCCCATAATGAACATCTATGGGCCGCATAAAAAACGCTAAAACAGCAATAGCACTAAAAATGGCAAAATGCGTACAAATTGACTTTACCGCCAGGTACAGGCAGGTCTTAAAGTGTACCAGAGACGAATAAACATAATGTTTATACATACCTGGGACTTCCTCCAGCCCCATCTGCATGAATCGCTCCCACACCGCCATCCTTAATCTTCTCCCTCTTCGGTACCGGGTCCCGTAACGTCGGTCAGTCGACGCGAGTACAGTGCGCTTCCTCTGTTTCTCTCCGGCGGAGAATAGTACTAAGCAGGCGCAGTACTATTCTCTGCTGAAGAGTCTGAGGGAGCACACTGTGCATATGTAAAGCTGGCAGCGACAGGCCAACGCTACTGGACCCAGTACCGAAGAGGGGGAAGGCCAGGACGGTGGCGTGGGAGCGATCCGTGCGGATGAGGCTGGTACAGGTACAACTTTTATGTTTTTTCGTCTCTGGTTTCTCTTATGCTGGGAATACACAATGAGATTTTTTCAGCATATTTACTGTCTGATCGTTTTTCCAATCTTTTTCTGATCAATTTCTATTCACTTCTATGAGAAATCGATCAGAAAATGATCAAAAATCAGATCAGACATGTCGGAAATTATTTATCGAATCATCTATCTGCCAAAATATCTCGTGGTGTATTCCCGGCATTAAAGTGAACCTCCAGACTAAAAATCTACCTAGCAGCACTGAAAAGGCTTGGTGTTTCTTTAACAGTTTCACAGCATCAGAACTTTGTTTCTCTTATACAAGCCTCATTTTTAGCTGCACAGAAGAAAACTGCCCGGGCATTTTTCCCCCTGATGCTGTGCAAAGCATGATGGGCTTTCTGATGTTGTACTCCTTCTGCTGTTTTGGTGCACTTTATTATTTTTTTTTAATTCGATATTTGAATCCTAGTGCGAGCAACTGGGAGGGGTGATCAGGACACACGACAGTTGGAACTGTGTCTCATGCTCCCTGTCACCTCCTTTCTTTCAACCAAAAAGATGGCTGCCCTCATGAAATCACAAACATTTGCCTGTTCTTTTAAAACAGGGTGGGTAGGAGATTATATTACCTATCTATTTTAATTAACATAACTAATATAACTTAATGACAGTATGTTTGTTTAGGCTGAAGTTCCCCTTTAAACTGATTGATTGGCAAATTATGTGCTAACATGCCACCTGGTTTTCATTTTTTTTTTTTCAATTCAGATTTTCGGTAAAATATTGTAAAATAACGCACAATTATGATTTTGCTATGATTTTCGTATGTGGTAAATTATGATTAAAATGTACCAGAATAGTAAACTGCTTTTACTGCATATGGTAAAATACAATGGGGTTGATTTACTATAACAAATAGCGTGCCTTATCAGTGTAGCATAGCGAGCGCTAAGAACTTATGCCTGCTAATTGGCAATGACGAAAACTCCACTCGTCCTGCCCTGAGCTCCTGCGGGTCCAATCACTTTAAAGGACATGATCCCTGCACTTTGGCCCAATAGACTGCCTGTCACTTGACAGGAAACTTGACAGGCAGCCTATTGGGCCAATCAAAGTGCGGGGATAATATCATTTAAAGTGATTGGACCCTCATGGGCTCGGGGCAAGACGAGTGGAGCTCTCACCATTGCCAATTAGCAGGCATACGTTTGTAGCGCTCACTATGCTACTCTGAAAAAGGCATGTTAACTTTGATAAGGCATGCTATTTGGTATAGTGAATCAACCCCAGTGCGTGCTGTAAGATAGACGCTAAGCCTACCAGAATTGAGGCCAATGTATTTCAATGGGGACACAGAGGGTTGCGTTTTTACATGTGTTTTTGATGCAATCTTTTATTAGATATGATACTGTATTGGAGCCAGTCTAGTTTAGGTGACCCAGCAGGAAACTTCATAGGGAACTGTTCTTCAATCACTGCACCCTCTACAGCACGATGCGTTGCGATTGGCCGAATAGTGTGGGGGTAGTTTACTACAACTCTGCCACTTTAGCTGAATTCCCCTATGAGGTTTGCTGCTGGGTACCAGAGACTTTTTTTTTTTTTTTAAATGTTCCCTTTGACTTGCATTAAAATTGCGGTAAAATAGCAGCAAAATAGCCACGATCGAAATCCTTCCAAATATTTTACCCGGATTTTAATAAAAGGCAATGGAAGCAGTTTTTTAAAATATGAAAATGACACCAAAAATGCTCTCCGGGAGGGGCGTGGCCAGCTATGGAAGCGTGAGGACACATTACTCCTCAGCTCCTCGGAACCCGCAGCAAAATCCTGGCTAAACGCGGCAGGAGACGCCGACACCGGGCTCCCCGTACAGCCACTCGTGGAGGCAACCCAAGACTGGACCCGGAGATGACAAAATACGGGCCACCAGTCGTGTACGACGCCGCAGAGAGGCTGGCGAGAGTCGCCAGGACGGATCCCCAAGATGGCGCCGAGAGCAGCGTGAGTGCCTGCGACACAGCTTCTGCACAGGCACCGCTGCCAGCGCAACCGGTGAAGGAGGGGATGGAAACTGAGGGAGAAGCAACTTCACCCCAGACACAGGTACCACAATCCCCACTACGAGGGAGGGAGAAGCGGGGCCCAAGAGGTGAGGGAGACCGAGAGCAGGCCCAAGATGGCGCTGGAGAGGAGGAGGGGGAGAGGCCCGAGCCCACTAGAGAAGAGCTGCTGGAAGCCATACGCAGCCTGCAAATGTCACTAACGTCCAGACTGGACTCTATACACTCAGAGATGTCCTTTCTGAAAAGCGACTTTGGCAAGCTAAAAGATAGAACAAAAGAGGCCGAACGCAGAGTGGGGCAGTTAGAGGACATTGTACATCCCATGCAACGTACACAAACGACATTAACAGAAAAGTCTGATGCTAACACAATGAAGATAGATGACCTGGAAAACAGATCTAGAAGATCCAACCTCAGATTTATCGGTTTTCCGGAAAAAGTGGAGGGGAGGCAGCCAGAAATTTTCCTGGAAAACTGGCTGAAGGATCATCTACCAGATATGCACCCCTCACATGCTTTTGCGGTAGAAAGGGCACACCGTGTTCCAGGGGGTCCTCCTAAACCAGGAGTCAATGATCGACCCCTCATTGCAAAATTCCTTAACTACAGGGATAAGATTGAAATTCTCCGAGCTGCACGAGACGCCCCAGATTTAACGTTTAATGGGGCAAAGATATCGATATATCAGGACTTTTCATCAGAAATACAGAAGCAAAGGGCCACCTTCTTTAATGTTAAGAATTCTCTTAGGGATTTGCAAATCCCATACAGTATGCTGTTTCCAGCCAAGCTGCGTGTCCAATATGAATCCAAGACACACTTTTTCACTTCTGCAAATGATGCTATCAAATGGATGGAAGGAAAGGGAATGAAAATATCCACAGTGAAGCCCCGCACTCCCAAAAGATAAGCACTCTACAGCTAAATTCCAGGTGAAACGTAACTCACCATCAATATGGATGGAGAAGCACCCACGCCTTACCATTGTTGTCTTCTAAAACTGGAGCAGGAAAAGGTTTTTTTTCTCTTCTATTTTTACTATCCTGGTTATACAAAGTTGGTATCGATCTGACGATCAGTTTAATGCAATATTAACCTAAGCTGTCACCATGTAACTTATAACAATCCAGAACGGGCCGAGGGAATTAAGGTCCCAGATATTGCATTGAAATGCTTCAGGGACAATTTTTACTTTCCCCGCCACTAATAACACGTTTGCGTGTAGTAGGAACTTTGTAAAGAACATGGAGGCGGAAAGGATTGAATTGTTTTTTTTCTCTTCCTTTTTTCTTTTTTTCCTTTTCTCAATTTTGTCTCCTTTCGCAACCAGTCTGCTAACAAATAACCGTGAAGAACTCTGATGTCCTGCATTAGCTTTTGGTTATAATTCACTGATAATGACTTGATTATATGGTATCAGATTATCCAGATAATAGCTCTCTCTATAGATAAACTCTGAATGTAATAATTACATAACCAGTGTACTAACATTTTCCTTCCAGTAGGTGGTAGTAGAGTACCAGGGAACTTGGTGCTGCAAGGATCTCAAAATAGAAGAATATATCTAGTACCTGTCTGTTACCATTTTCAATGAACGTTATGATTTACTGCACTGGATAGAATAGATTAAGGTTGCCACAATGTCACTAGGGATATAAAAAGGTTATGACTCTTCACCGATAAATGCTATTAATCTATACCCCAGGTTAAATTAACCGATATCATCTTCCCCTTATCCCCACTTACCTTTCCCCACTCCCTTCCTATGGTCACTTCTGCCCATCCCCCCCCTCCCCCCCCCCCCCCATCCCGGAACAAGGTAGAGAAGAGTCAACAGACCTCATTGTGGCAATACTCAATAGTGTGTATATTCTATGATCAGATTGATGCAATGTGCATGTTGGGACCTTCCCAGTAGCCAGGCACTACGGAAAGGTCGGGTGTGGGTGAATATCTCTCCCTCTCCTACATTCTGCTCACATGTAACTGTCCGCAAAACTTCTAAGTAATATTAAGCAACAAGTAATGCGGGTTCTGAATAGCTGGCCTTACTTCAGAGCTCCACTCAGGTTTAATGGGATACGTTAGGGATGTAGGCTCCCGAGGGTTTTGGGATCGGAGAGCAGGGAGGGTCAGGGGTTGGGTTATGTGTTCTGTTGAATTGTATTGTCTTTGGTGGTTCACTCATATATGCTATGCCATTCTAAGTTGGGTCATTGCAAGCCATGACGGGTTATCACTCCAGTCCAAATCTAAAAACAATTATAAATGCAGTTGAGGATTATTACCTGGAATGTCAGGGGACTAAATAACAATATTAAGCGTAAATTGGTATTTGAATACCTTAAACAAAAGATGCCACATGTGATATGCCTACAGGAAACTCATGTGATGGGATCTAGAGCCCTCCTACTAAAAAAACCATGGATATCTAAATATTACCTCGCCCATTTCTCCTCATTCTCCAGGGGCACTGCTATACTTATCAGTAAATCTTTCCCTGGCCAAATACTGACAGCTATTACTGATCCAAGGGGCAATTATGTGATCATAAAATGTAGCATTGAAGGCCAAGTATTTACTATGGCATCTATATATATTCCCCCACCATTCCAAATACGAATTTTAGAGGAGATGACATCAAAACTTCACAGTATACTTGAAGGCCCTCTCATGATACTGGGCGATTTCAATGCTATACTAAACCCGGAACTGGATAGATTAAACAAAAGTAACCGTTCCTTTGTGTCATTTCTTGATTGGATTAAAACTTATCAATTGCATGACCCTTGGAGATGGAAATATCCCCAAAAAAGAGAATTCTCCTGTTATTCAGACAGCTACAAAACAATGTCACGCATAGACATGATTTTAACGTCTAAAGATATGCTCCCATATATCACAGACATACAATATCTACCACATGGCATATCAGACCACTCCCCTCTGATCTGTACTATGAATGCCCCGGGATCAGGTTGCTCAGGCCTCTGGAGAATGGGCTCAGTGTGGCTGGAGGATGAAAATGTGACCACGGAATGCAAAAAAAGCATGTCGTATTATTGGCAGGAAAATGAGGGTACGGCAAGTGAGGAAGTGTGTTGGGATGCTGCAAAAGCAGTGTTACGAGCATCATTTCGCTCAGCTATGTCCATAATTAGGAATAATAATACAGCGCACGAAGAATACATCAGGAGAGAATCAGAAGCATGTAAAGCACAATTAATACTAGATCCTAGCCCAAATAGATATACAAATTGGGAGCTTGCTAGAAGAAAATTGGATTTAGAGTTACTTAATAGTATAAAAAGAAAAGACATAATACACAAACAAAGCCAATTTGAACACGGTAATAAATGTGGGAAGCTTTTGGCCTATTTTCTTAAGGCTCAATCTGATACAACGGCCATAGCGGCTATTAAACAACCTGATGGGGTGCTGCTGGAGACATCTGCAGATATGGCAGAGGCCTTTAGGAACTTTTATGAGCAAACCTACTCATCCCAAACGTATGCCAATGAAAAAGAGGTAGAAACCTTTCTTGAACAATTATCCCTACCAACTTTATTAGAGGGAGAAATGGAACCATTGGAATTACCCATTGGTCAGGATGAACTGGGAGTAGCACTTGCGTGCTTAAATAAAGGCAAAACACCTGGGCCAGACGGAATCCCAGTGGAGTGGTACTCTAAAAATAAAACAGAAATTCTCCCTAGACTAGCCTCACTCCTTACCACTATATATGAAAAAGGGGAAATGCCTGAAACAATGAGAGAAGCACTGATCACCCTTATCTTAAAACCTGGAAAAGATCCGCAGTCATGCGATTCATATAGACCAATATCGTTGATGAATATAGACACTAAAATTTTATCAAAAGTACTGGCAATCCGTCTGGAAAAAGTTATGCAAAGAATGGTTCATCCTGACCAATGTGGGTTCATAGGGGGGAGATCAACTAGAATGAATATACGTAGACTCTTTTCCAATATTCAATTCCCTCACTCAAACTCTAACACCAGAATCATTTTGTCCCTTGATGCCAACAAGGCATTCGATTCTATCGAATGGTCGTACTTGGGACAGGTCCTTAAAAGCTTTGGCTTTGGACCTCGATTTTGTAAATGGATCCAAATTCTGTATACCAAACCGTCAGCAAGGATCAGGGTCAACCAAAATATTTCCAAGCCCTTCCAAATACACCGTGGCACCAGGCAGGGATGCCCACTATCCCCGTTGCTCTTTGCCCTAGCGATAGAGCCATTGGCGCAAGCAGTACGGGGGGACCCTAATATTAGAGGCCTTAAAATAACAAACATAGTGGAAAAAATCTCGCTATACGCGGATGACATGCTCATATACCTAGCAGATCCGGGTCCATCCTTGGTTGCTGTTTTGGAATTATATGACAGGTTTGGTCAATTATCAGGACTCACCATTAATTGGACAAAGTCAGTACTATTTCCCATAGACATATTCGATCATAATATAATCACCACAAACTCTAAGCTGATGATAGTCGACAAATTTAAATATTTGGGCATCTGGATACACAGAGACGTTCACTCATTTGAAGCTAATAACGTTCATCCAATAATCACAACTACTGAATCTCAACTAAAAAGATGGTCAAGCCTGCCACTTAATCTATATGGCAGAGTATGTTCAATAAAAATGATCATTGCTCCTAGGTTACTTTACGTTCTGCAGATGTCTCCAGGATGGCTACCACAAAACATTTTTAAAAAAATAGATTCCATGATAACTAGCTTTCTGTGGGCGGTAGGTACTCCAAAAATTGCATTACGAACTCTCCGCCTACCAATATCTAACGGCGGATTAGCATTACCCGATTTCCAAGCTTATTACTTTGCTTCCCAACTGGTGCCCATAAAAAACTGGCTGAGTTCAGCAAGAACACACTCAGATATGAACACAGAGGCGGACATTGCCACCTCCTACGAAGCATTATGCTCTGCCATTTATAGAGGTAAAGTCCCAATTGGAGATGAAGGCTCATATTTAATACAACACACAATTAAGGTCTTTCAAAAGGCACAAAAGCTATGTGATCCCCTTCCTGCCACTATTTCACCTAACTTGCCCCTGTGGCACAATGACCAGCTTCCGGAATTAAAAAAAATCCCGGATATACATTTCTGGTGCAAAGCAGGCATTAAATATATTAACCAACTATATGTTGAGGGTTCCTTTAAGGACTATGCTACTCTGAGACTGGAATTCCAACTCCCACCACACTCGCTCTTTAGATACTTTCAAATTAGACACGCGCTACAAGCCCAGATTGGGCTGCATGGGGTTAGCCTATCCCCAATGCCACTGGAACTTCTTCTCCTGCAAACAGACACAGATAAGCAAATATCGAGATATTATAATTTTATAATATCAGCTAAATATAATAACATTGTCGATAATTATAAGCTCAAATGGAGGTCTGGCGATGAGGATTTTACTGACTCAGAGTGGCTGGAGTTCCAGGATAACTATTATAAGACAGTTATAGCATCAAGGGACAAGGTAATTCAGCTCAAATGGCTTCATCAGGCCTATTTGACACCATCCCGATTGGCAAAAATCGGAAGAGGGACCACAGATTCATGCTTTAAGTGCAATGCAATAAATGCTAATTTCCTACATTGTGTCTGGTACTGTCCCCAAGTACAGAGCTTTTGGAAAAATGTTACTCACTTCATATCACATAACCTTAAACTCCCACAGGTTATGACATTTCAAGCTTGCATGTTGGGAGTTTTGGGAGATATAAGTTGTGGCAGACATAAGAAAACATTAATACGTATATTGCTGTTCTACGCAAGGAAGTCCCTTACTTCCAAGTGGAAGCAAAGTACGGTGCCCTCCCTAAATCTATGGAAAGAAACAGTAAACAGTATACTCCCCTTGTATAAACTCACTTACCAAGCTAGGTCACAATTTCGGAAATTTGATAAGGTATGGAAAGTATGGGTGGATGCATTTGATACAGTAATTCCTCATCTGGACATTTCGGTTATGATACAAGATATTCACTAATAATGCTAAAACTTATGCTAAACATGCTCTGTTGATTGCACCTTTGAGTTCCCTGACAAATCGGAAAAATACCAGATTGCTATTTCTGAATATAAGAAAGAAATAATGACTGGATATATATATAACCCAGATAAGTTTTGATAAACTGTAATGACACCAATTACAATAAGAGGTTGATGAACACCAAACTGTTTGTTTTATTGTTGTAATGTTTATATGTGTTATGAAAAATCAATAAAAAAAATCTCTTTTAAAAAAAAAAAAATGCTCTCCGGTGTGTCTTCAGCCTATATTGCACAGTCAGTATTATTGATTTAAAGTACAACAGTACTTCCTAGTTAAAGTGAACCAGAGATCTGGTAAATTAAAGATTTAAAGGAATACTGTAGGGGGTCGGGGGAAAATTAATTGAACTTACCCATGAATTCTAATGGTCCCCCGCAGACATCCTGTGCCCACGCAGCCACTCACTGATGCTCTGGCCCCGCCTCTGGTTCACTTCTGGAATTTCAGACTTTAATGTCTGAAAACCACTGCACCTGCGTTGCCGTGTCCTCCCTTCGGCTGATGTCACCAGCAGCATACTGCGCAGGCCCAGTATGGTCTGTGCCTGCGCTGGTGACATCAGTGGGAGCGAGGACACGGCAACACAGGCCCAGTGGTTTTCAGACTTTAAAGTCTGAAATTCCAAAAGTGAACCAGAGGCGGGGCCAGAGCATCGGTAAGTGGCTGCGCGGGCACAGGATGTCTGCGGGGGACCATTAGAAGCCCCGGGTAAGTTCAACTCATTTTCCCCCGACCCCCTACAGTATTCCTTTAATTCTTACCTGGGGCTTCCTCCCGCCCCATAAACACGTGTGAGTCCCGTGCCGTCCTCCCGCGGTGTGCCGTTCAGCCGCGATCACCTCCGGGAATAGGCTCAGTCAGGTCCAGTCTGGGTGTTCTGCACATGCACAGTAGACCCAGACTGACGTGACTGAGCCAGTTACCCGGGGCTGATCGTGGCAGACCGCGGGGGGGCGGCGATGGACTCGCACGTGCTTATGGGGCAGGAGGAAGCCCCAGGTAAGTATCAAATCTGTAATTTACCAGGTCTCTGGTTTACTTTAAAGAGAACCTGAGGTGGGTTTGTCAAATCATATTAGGACACAGAGGCATGTTCTGTATACAATGACCAGCCTCTGTGTCCTTACAGTGTGCCTCCAACCCCCCCCCCCCCCCCCCCCTCCTGGGCTCTGCTGTAGCCCATTTAAAAAAGCTCCAGGCTAGTGACACGCAGGGTGACGCTAGCCTACTATGTACCTCTGCCTGTCATGCACCGCCGATCCCCCGCCTCCTGTATAGCGCGGCTCCCCGTCTGTGCCCCTTCCCTCCCTGCCTCCGTAAGCCGATCAAAGGAAGCTTTTATAAGCGCTTTTGCTCAGCGATGTTTTTTTTTTTACTTCCTGACGTTAGCGCTTTTTCAAGTGCTTTGCGATTTCCCTATACCTTCCATTGAGCCAAAGCGCTCAGACAATGGTACATGTAGCGCATTTGTGATTTCAATGAAATTGAAACGCTTACACATGAACACTGTCATAGTAAATCATTACAAAAAAAACAAAAGTTTGCTTTCCTAAAACAGAAAGAATTTGCGATAATTCAGGTTGGAGTGAGCTCAAGATGTCTCCCAGGCACCACTGCTGAATATATGCAAATTAACCATTGTACCCTTAGAAGCTAAACACACCTCCAGAACCGCTGGAATGCAATGATGTGTCAGCTTGTTAATATGTACAGAGCCATAATAATCCAACATGCATACAGACTGTTTCGGATTGTTTGATCCTCATCAGTGCATGGCATGGATTAATTTGGCTCTATGGAGTAGGGCTTGTAAATCCGAGAGGCACAGACTAACCAGCAAGCTCATGGTGACCCAGAACTCATTGGGGTGTGTAAGGGACTACAATGGTCCTAAAAGCCCCCTTACTAAGATGTCAAGAAAAACAAAAGTTTGCTTTCCTAAAACAGAAAGAATTTGCGATAATTCAGGTTGGAGTGAGCTCGAGATGTCTCCCAGGCACCACTGCTGAATATATGCAAATTAACCATTGTACCCTTAGAAGCTAAACACACCTCCAGAACCGCTGGAATGCAATGATGTGTCAGCTTGTTAATATGTACAGAGCCATAATAATCCAACATGCATACAGACTGTTTCGGATTGTTTGATCCTCATCAGTGCATGGCATGGATTAATTTGGCTCTATGGAGTAGGGCTTGTAAATCCGAGAGGCACAGACTAACCAGCAACCTCATGGTGACCCAGAACTCATTGGGGTGTGTAAGGGACTACAATGGTCCTAAAAGCCCCCTTACTAAGATGTCAAGAAAAACAAAAGTTTGCTTTCCTAAAACAGAAAGAATTTGCGATAATTCAGGTTGGAGTGAGCTCGAGATGTCTCCCAGGCACCACTGCTGAATATATGCAAATTAACCATTGTACCCTTGTAAATCATTACATAAGCACTTTTAGGGCGATTTGAAAAATTGCCAGCGCTTAAAAAAAATCCGCAAACGCTGATAGTGCGAACAAACCCTTACTTTGGGTAGCGAGAGTTGGAGATTTCATAAACTGAGGAGTTGGATGATTTTTGCTTGTTCAGGGTCTACGGCAGAAATATTAGAGGCAGAGGGTTCAGCAGGATAGCCAGGCAATTAGAAATTTTTAAAAGAAAATAAATATATCAGTCTCCATATCCCTCTCAGGCCCAGTGCACACCAAAAACCTCTGGAAGATCTGCAAAACGCTAGAGGTTTTTGGAGCAGATTTCAGAGCGATTCTAGGCATGTTTCTCTAAACATGCCTAGCGTTTTTTGAAGCTTTTTTTGTGTAGCAGATTTCATATATTGTTACAGTAAAGCTGTTACTGAACAGCTACTGTAACAAAAACGCCTGGAAAACAGCTGATCATTTTTCAGAACGGTTTTCCACTTTCCTATACTTTAACATTGAGGCAAAAACGCCTCAGAAATCTAAAAAATGCTGCAGCCCCCGAGTTTGCGTTTGTGTAAAAAACGAACCACTCTGGTGTGCGCCATCCCATTCACTTTCATTAGCCAAGTGGTTTTCCCCCTGCAAGCGTTTTAAAAGACGCCCCAGAAACGCTCTGGTGTGCACCAGCCCTCACTTCGGGTGTCTTTCAATTGGCAGGGGGAGCATGCCCCTCTCTCTTATCCTGGTTGGGAGTGGTGTTGAGTGACAGCTAAGCCACACTTTCCCCTCCCAGAATCGTTTGCGCCTCCACTGAAGAAGGAATGGGAGACAACAAGCAGAAGTGTAGATCACATGACTGTTTTATGGTATTTTACTAACTTTTTTTGTGTTATATATTTTTTTTTTTTTTTTACATCAACTGCAGATTTGTGACATGTACTGCTCATAGAATTGATTGTTTTTATTTACCTTTTTAGGAACACAGAATTTGAATTATGGCTCTAAAAGTCCTTATTAATATAACCGGAAATTATTTGACTGCACTGAAAAGTCCATGCAGGAGTGGTGATATAAGACTTGGACTTTTCAGGATACTGTGGGGACGGACGTATGTTGGCCAACGTACAAACCATGAGGCCAAAAAAGAAAATGTGGTGCTTGTGCAAAATGTTGAAGCCATGGGTGTGGATATTGCAAAAATCAGAAAGCGCTGCCCCACGTTGTTCGAGAACACTACTGCCACAAATGAGGCCAAGCTCAAGGAGTTTCTTCTGGAGAAAGGAGCAGACATGGCAACTGCTGAAAACATCATCTCCAGATATCCAAGGGCTGTAACTACCGTCCCAAAAGACTTGTCGGCGATTTGGGATATATGGAAAAGTATTTTAAAAACAGACTGTTGTGTCCTAAAGATCGTCACTCGCTCGCCAGAGTCCTTTTTCCGGTCAGGGGGTATTGAGAAGCTGACGGGAAACATCTCCTACTTCCAGTCAATTGGATTGCCGCCCAAACTTCTAAGTCAACTTATGGCCCAAGCTCCACGGACTTTCTCCAATAGCGTTGAGCTTAACACAGAGAAGGTGGAATTTTTACGTGAACTTTCTATAAGTCTTGGAGAGGAAGATCCCAAAAAGTGCATCATACAGATCATCACCAGCAATATTTTTATCTTTAGCACAAGTATAAAGAAAATGAAGGCCAACCTAGAATCCATACGGTCCCTCATGAAGTTGGAGGACAAGGAGCTTCTGTCCTGGATCCAAGGTGAAGGTGCTTTTATCCTCAACCCAAGCAATGCACATGTTGTAAACAGTTTTGTAAACGCCCAAAAGATAATGCAGTCTCTGGGTTGTGAAGAAGCTGACGTAACCCAGTGCATTTTTGAAAATCCCTACATCCTTCGACTGTCCCCTAAAACCTTTACCTCAAAGGTCAATTTCCTTACGGAATGTGGAATTGAAGCTACTCAGATACTTGACACCCCAATTGTGCTAAGAGTGAGCCCGGCCAGCTTGAAATATAAAATGAAGTTACTACAACAATGTCGCTATGACTTCAAGAACAATACGCTGTTCGTATTACGGTCCGATCGGAAAAGTTTTGATACCAGAGTGCAGAGGCTGTCCAGAGCTACAGATCAAACTGCTAAACAGAGCTGATTTAATTAATAGGATTTTATGAATATCTGTGAAGATTGTGCTTTACCTAAGTCATGTATTATCCAGAGTGGAAAAAAATAAAGTAGTCTCAACTGGACGTCTGCTTCTCTTCTGGGAGATGTTTGTTCAGTTAAAGAGGAGCTGTCAGCCATACTATCTCAGAAAAAAACAACCACATATATGAGTAACTAAATACTTGCTCTACTTACATAACACATGTATTGCACTGTCCATGTTTTGATTTTAGTGATTTTTCTACAGTAAAAAAAGAGAAAATCCTTCTTAGCATTTCCCATTGTAAGTGTGGCTATTTTGAAGCCAATTCTTATGTCATTTCCTCCCTTAGTTTCCTTTGCCTGATTTGCCCGTCCTTCACTATAGAAAGTGCATTGTTTCAGCATGAGAAATATTGGCCAATCAGAGAGGAACAGAGGTGTGGGAGGGGAAAACAGGAGGGAAAGAGGCTTCAGCCAATCAGGATGCATTAGTTAAGTCTGAGGGGGAAGTACAGAAGCAAAAAAGGACAACCCAGCATGCCCTGCAACTTCCTTTTTGTTTACCAAATGTTGTGTGTACCAAATAGGAGTCAGGTAAACTGAGGAATGATCATTTATCAACAAGAAAAGTAATAATGATTTTAACTTTTGGATTTCCTGATTAGCATCCTTATTACTTGTTTACTAGATAAAAATAAAGAATTAATTTTTGATTTTATGCCCGACAGTTACTCTAATGAAATTTAACGTCTTCAGTTCAGATGAGGTTGAATGAAGAAATACTCAGATGCTTATGTGTAGATTATCCACAGCCATCATACAGACATGAATTGGTTAGGTTTCCTGGCTGTAGATGTGGATTATTTTTTGTAACACATGTAAAGGTGATAACTAGCATTACAGGTTGATGACAAATGATGTAGAAAGATTGCTCCCATGAAGTTTAAAGTGAACCGGAGGCGAACCTCGGGTCAAGAAGAAGATACTTACCAAAGAAGAGGGAAGCCTGAGAAGCCTGTGGAGCTTGTAGAGGCTCCCTGTGTCCTCCTCGCTGCCGCTTGCTGGGACCCTCTGGAAGATCTGGGCCACGCCCCTCGTTGTGTGGCTGTGCCTGTGCTCGTACATGAAGAGGGGCGCGGCCTTGATCTTCAGTACGACATGCTCTAGTCAGATTTCTTTGGTGGAGGGGTGTGGGGCTGGTCAGGAGGATGGTGTAAAAAGCCTCTACAGGATCCAGAGGCTTCCTTCTACTTAAAGTGGTCTGAAACTCTGACATAACATTCAATAAAAATGTGTTTTCCTACTTTTTATTATTCATACAGTTATATTTTCTTTTGTACACAAGTAATATTGTCTGTGTACAAATTACATGTTTCCAAAGAGTAGTTTATCTTGCCCTGAAAGCTGCCATTGCATTTTATTTTTTTCTATTATAACTGCTTTTTAGTATATATTCAAATCTTCTAATGAGCTGTTCTGAACTGTGTGTGTGTCTGAAGCAGAGACAGTTTCTCAGAGAGTGTTTGTTTACATTCCAGTGTTGAACTAACTTCTTAATTAGATTTGTCCAGTCTCTAGCTGAGGCATGGGCAAACTTGGCCCTCCAGCTGTTACGGAACTACAAGTCCCACAATGCATTTGCCTTTATGAGTCATGACTTTGGCTGTCAGACTCCTGTAATGCATTGTGGGACTTCTAGTTCCTTAAAGGGACTTCGAGCAGTGCAGAAACTATGGAAAGATGCATATCATTTGAAAGCTATCTTTCTCCTCTTTCCAATGATATATAAACCGCCGCCCTACGCCTTTTAGTTTTCGCAATTTTCACGATTGAAATTGCCGCGGCCGCGATTTCAATCGCGAAAATAGAGAAAACTATAAGGCATATACCTATGCGTGAATTTGCATGCGCAATCGCTACGTTTTGGGGATTTTTTTTTTTCTCTTGAGATACCTTGACCATATTCTGCCCAGAAATTCTTTCCAGCTGGGTGGAAACAGGCGGGACAGGCAAATACAGGGCCGGCGCTTCCACGGGGCCAAACTGGGCAAAAAGGGCTCTGTGGTGTTTCTCCAGCCTAGAGCAGTTTACCACCAGGAGGGCAGCAGCACGTGGAGAGGAGGCAGAGCCAGGAGAACAGTGAATACTGATGATGCAGAGACTCGCAGCTCTCCTGTCCCATGTGTCAGCAGCAGATCGGGAGAAAGTTTGAGGAGGATCATCTGCATTCTGCTTGAACAGCTCTGCTGCCCCCTAGCTGTGAGAGTCTGTGCATTACACCCCCTAATTAGTATTCACTGCACTCCTAACTGGTCCTGCCTCCTCTCCATGAGCTGCTGTGATAGGAGGGGAGTGAGGAGGAGAGCCAACAGCCGGGCGTACACCACAATTAGCCGGGCGGAGCGCCAAGCTAATAGGGCTTGGGGAGAACACTGAGCAAAAATGCAAAAAATGGATGCGAATATTGCTTGCGGCATCCAGAAAATTGTGGCACTGCTATCCAGATTTTTCCTGTAGGCAAATTGTGCATGTGATGGAAACGGGCCTATTGAAATGCAATGCTATGCGAATTCATGTGCAACAGATCCACACTAATTTGCATCTAGTGGAAACGAGGCCTAAATCTCTACCGCAGAGTCCTGACCTGCATGGTTAGCCCTTTGTTGGGTCATGTGGTTACTGAGGGGTTGCTTGTTCTCATTGACCATCCCTAGTCATCGCTATTAGAAACCCTGTGGAATGCCTGTGCTTGGCATGCTGCATAAGAAAATAGTGGTTTGCTATTAATCCTTGCAATGTATAGAGCAGAATCCATGGGGCTGACTTTTTTTTTTCCTCAGCAGTGAATAATTCTGCTTGCATGTACATTTCATGCACGTTATATGCAGCTTAGGTGTGTAAACACATCCAATCTTGATTGGCCGATTTGACCACTTCCATGTAGTATGAGGGACATCAGATTTTGAATACTTTGAACAGATTGTATAACGGACCCGCTGCAGCATTCAATGGTCCATTTTCAAGCTAACCATATAAAGATAAGCATACAATGATGAAGAGGGAGGAGTTTGGCCCGGTTCACATTAGCATGTTTTTTTTTTCCGGATTGGAACTGGAACGTATACTGTACAAACGGAACGGATGTGAAAGGATCCAATGTTAACCTATGGATCCATTAACATGTGTCCGTTGGTATGGATACGTTACGTACGTTCTGGTCCCCAGATCTAAAAATTGCTGCAGGCCCTAATTTTCCGGACTGTTCTGCTTAGGGGAACAGATCCGGACAAAAATGCTGCAGCATTGGGGCAATGTAAAACGGAACGGTTCTCCACACTAGTGAATAAATGGACTGGTCCATGGGGGATGGGGGCATGTGCCAACGCGAACCTGAGCGACGGGAGGGTGAGGGAGGGTGCAGCAGCCTGGCGGTTGGGTGAGGGAGGGTTTATACATACCTAATCTTCCATAGCAGCCGGCGGTAGAGACTTCCGTCTTCTTCCGCGTCATGTGACTAATCACATAATGCGCTGTGTAGTCACAGCGGAAGAAGAGGAAGCCTCGACCGCCGGCTGCTGTGGAAGATTAAGTATGTATTGCTGAGTGAAAATGGATCCGATCAATCATTGATCAGATCCGTTTTCACTATGTGCATCGGGCCACGGACTGAGCCATTCGGATCCGATGCAGTGGAGACCGGATCCGCTCACTGGATCCTTTTGGCTCAGAACGCAGATAGGAAGTGAACCGGGCCTTAACCTTCCTAGCGGTAACCCCAAACGTAGTTCGGGGTAAGCCGCGCAGGAGGTTTTCTCAGGCCCTGCTGGGACGATTTGCATAAATTTTGTTTTTTTTGCTGCACGCAGCTAGCACTTTGCTAGCTGCGTCAGCACACCGATCGCCGCTCACCACTATCCGCCGCCCCCCCTAGACCCCGCCAGGCAATTGTAGCAACACAATGGACTCAGTGTTAAAGGATACCCGAGTGACATGATGAGATAGACATGGGTATGTACAGTGCCTAGCACACAAATAACTATGCTGTTCTTTTTTTCTTTCTCAGTCAGTAAGGGTCACACTGTAGTCACTTCCTGTCTGAGTCAGAACTGAATCAGCCACTTACATACCTGATATTTAACTCTTTCAGACAGAGAAAGGGAAAAAAAAGGAACACAGCATAGCTATTTGTGTGCTAGGCACTGTACATACACATGTCTATCTCATCATGTTACATGTCACTTCGCGTATCCTTTAAAGCAGGGGTCCCCAACCTTTTTGAGCCCGGGGCCCACTATCCCGACCAAAATTTTCCCCGGGGCCCCCCTGGGGGGGGGGGGGGGGGGGGTTGAGTGGGCGTGGCTAGTGTCGGCGGCAGCAGCCCCCCCCTTTTTTCCCAGATTCTACAGTATAGCAAGTACAGTTTCCACAGTATAGCAAGTCCAGTTACCACAGTATAGCAAGTACAGTTACCCCAGTATAGCAAGTACAGTTACCACAGTATAGCCAGTATAGTTACCCCAGTATAGCAAGTACAGTTAGCCTAGTATGGCACGTACAGTTAGCCTAGTATAGCAAGTACAGTTACCACAGTATAGCAAGTACAGTTATCCCAGTATAGCAAGTACAGTTACCACACTAAACCAAGTACAGTTAGCCTAGTATAGCAAGTACAGTTACCCCAGTATAGCCAGTAGTTACCCCAGTATAGCAAGTACAGTTAGCCTAGTATAGCAAGTATAGCTACCCCAGTATAGCCAGTAGTTACCCCAGTATAGCAAGTACAGTTAGCCTAGTAAAGCACGTATAGCTACCCCAGTATAGCAAGTACAGTTACCACAGTATAGCAAGTACAGTTAGCCTAGTATAGCAAGTATAGTTACCCCAGTATAGCAAGTACAGTTACCACACTATAGCAAGTACAGTTAGCCCAGTATAGCAAGTATAGTTAGCCCAGTATAGCCAGTAGTTAGCCCAGTATAGCAAGTATAGTTAGCCCAGAATAGCAAGTATAGTTAGCCCAGTATAGCAAGTATAGTTAGCCCAGAATAGCAAGTATAGTTAGCCCAGTATAGCAGGTATAGTTAGCCCAGTATAGCAGGTATAGTTAGCCCAGTATAGCAGGTATAGTTAGCCCAGTATAGCAGGTATAGTTAGCCCAGTATAGCAGGTATAGTTAGCCCAGAATAGCAGGTATAGTTAGCCTAGTATAGCAGGTATAGTTAGCCCAGAATAGCAAGTATAGTTAGCCCAGAATAGCAAGTATAGTTAGCCCAGTATAGCAAGTATAGTTAGCCCAGAATAGCAAGTACAGTTAGCCCAGTATAGCAAGTATAGTTAGCCCAGTATAGCAAGTATAGTTAGCCCAGTATAGCAGGTATAGTTAGCCCAGTATAGCAGGTATAGTTAGCCCAGAATAGCAGGTATAGTTAGCCCAGAATAGCAAGTATAGTTAGCCCAGTATAGCAGGTATAGTTAGCCCAGAATAGCAAGTATAGTTAGCCCAGAATAGCAAGTATAGTTAGCCCAGTATAGCAAGTATAGTTAGCCCAGTATAGCAAGTATAGTTAGCCCAGTATAGCAAGTATAGTTAGCCCAGTATAGCAAGTATAGTTAGCCCAAAATAGCAGGTATAGTTAGCCCAGAATAGCAGGTATAGTTAGCCCAGAATAGCAAGTATAGTTAGCCCAGTATAGCAAGTATAGTTAGCCCAGTATAGCAGGTATAGTTAGCCCAGTATAGCAAGTATAGTTAGCCCAGTATAGCAAGTATAGTTAGCCCAGTATAGCAGGTATAGTTAGCCCAGTATAGCAAGTATAGTTAGCCCAGTATAGCAAGTATAGTTAGCCCAGTATAGCAGGTATAGTTAGCCCAGTATAGCAAGTATAGTTAGCCCAGTATAGCAAGTATAGTTACCCCAGTATAGCAAGTACAGTTAGCCTAGTATAGCAAGTATAGTTAGCCCAGTATAGCAAGTATAGTTAGCCCAGAATAGCAGGTATAGTTAGCCCAGAATAGCAAGTATAGTTAGCCCAGTATAGCAGGTATAGTTAGCCCAGTATAGCAGGTATAGTTAGCCCAGAATAGCAGGTATAGTTAGCCCAGAATAGCAAGTATAGTTAGCCCAGTATAGCAAGTATAGTTAGCCCAGAATAGCAAGTATAGTTAGCCCAGTATAGCAAGTATAGTTAGCCCAGAATAGCAAGTATAGTTAGCCCAGTATAGCAGGTATAGTTAGCCCAGTATAGCAGGTATAGTTAGCCCAGTATAGCAGGTATAGTTAGCCCAGAATAGCAAGTATAGTTAGCCCAGAATAGCAAGTATAGTTAGCCCAGAATAGCAAGTATAGTTAGCCCAGTATCGCTGCCCCAGTGTCGCCAGTACAGTTAGCCCAGTGTAGCCTCTCCTCTCTTCCCCCCGCGCGGCCGCCGCTCCTGTTACCTTACGAGCGGGCAGTCGCTTCCTTGTATTCCCCATAGCTCCTCTCCTCTTGCAGCACCTCGTATTACAGCAGCGCTTCCCGCGCGGCTGCTGTAGGAAGGGTAGGAAATAGGGCAGCGGCTTCCTGTAGCGGCGATCGCCGTTACCATGGGAACGCTGCCCCGCCTCCTTCCCTCCTTACAGCAGTCGCACAGCAAGCGCTGCTGTAATACGAGATGCGAGAGGGGCCATGGGGAATATAAGGAAGAAAGCGGCCGCCGCTCATAAGGTATCAGGAACGGCGGCCGCTGGGGGGAGAGGGACAAAGGCCAGATCCGCCGCGGCCCCCCAGAAATCTGCCAACGGACCCCCAGGGGGCCGCGGCCCCCAGGTTGGGGACCTCTGCTTTAAAGTGAGCCAGAGACGAAGCACCCTCATGTATTTTACCATATATATCAGTGGGAACATTAGAGAAAATGCCTACCCTGCTCTCTGTTTCATTCTTCACTGTTCAGCCTGCTTGTTACCAGCCCTGATAAAATCCCCGACTTAGCATTCAGTCTGGCTTTGCTCAGGAATCATTATAGCTGAGTCTGCCTTCTCTGTCTTTTCAAGCCCAAGCCTGCCCCCTTGTGGCTCTGCTATAATGACTCCGCTATAATGATTCCCAAGCAAAGCCAGACTGAATGCTCAGTCGGGGATTTTATCAGGGCTGATAATAAGTAGGCTGAGCAGTGAAGGGTGAAGCAGAGAGCAGGGTAGGTGTTTTCTCTAATGTTCCCACTGATCATTATGGTAAATTACATCAACAACAACAACTACAACTAATATTTGTAAAGCGCTTTTCTCCCGTGGGACTCAAAGCGCATAAGCATGGCTCCGACCATCGTGGGACAGAGGAAGAATGTAAAATACATTAAGGGTGCTTCATCTCTGGTTCACTTTACAGGCAGGTACACACTTCCAATTTTACTTGACCAACGATTAGCTAATTTTTCCGCCACCATGTAGTATGCGAGCTTACCTATACAATCCAATGATAATCTGTTGGCACTCATACTACATGGAGATGGTAAAATTGCTCAGTGATTGGCCAATCAAAATTGAATGTGTGTATGCAGCCTTAGAGTTGAGGCTAGGGACCAGAAAAGGCATAATACTGGAGAGGTGGGGTGCTTTAGTATAAGGCATCAATAAAGGGGTACATTTGTAGAGGGGGTATCAGGGCTAGGGGGAGGCTTCTTGTCAGCAAGTGTATAGTATTGTTTACATAGTTACACAGTTAGTTTGGTTAAAAAAAATCCGTCTGGATTGGTTTAAAAAAAAAAAAAAAACCCACCAACCTTAAAGGGAAAAATTCCTTCCAGACTCTAGATGGCAGTTAAAGAGGAACTCTAGTGAAAATAATGTAATAAAGTGCTTAATTTTTACAATAATTATGTATCAATGATTTAGTCAGTGTTTGCTTATTGTAAAATCTTTCCTCCGATTTACATTATGACAGTTATCACATGGTGACATTTTTACTGCTGGTAGGTGATGTCACTGGAAGGAGATGCTTGCTTTTTTGTCAATTGTAAACAGCTGTTACTTCCCACAAGTCCACAAGGCTCCCACAGTGTGATGTCAGTACCTCAGTGCTGTGATGTGCTGACATCATTTGTGGGAGGGGTTTCACCACAAAATCAGCCATACAGAGCCCCCCTTCACACTAGTCAAGAAACGAACCGTTCCACGGGGGATGGGGGCATGGGCTGACGTGAATGTGAGCGATGGGAGGGTGAGGGAGGGTGCAGCAGCCGGGCGGTTGGGTGAGGGAGGTGCATACCTAATCTTCCGTAGCAGCCAGCGGTAGAAGCTTCCGTCTTCTTCCGCGTCATGTGACTAGTCACAAAATGCACTGTGTAGTCACAGCGGAAGAAGAGGAAGCCTCTACCGCCGTGGTGGAAATACATCTGCTCCAGATTTCAACCAGACACAGCACTCCATCAGAGCAGACACTACACTGTCTACTCCAAATGGGCCATTTATGACCCCCGCAGGTTCAATCGTCCCAATTCGTCCTTGAAGAATCTTTCAGTCAGCCCAAGCGCAATCTGGCCGTGTGCGCTCCCTTGTTGCGCTCCCATTGACGGGAGTAGCCTGCGCAGTAGTACTGCACCAGTACAGAACGCTCCTGACTGCAGGAGTGAAATACGGGCACTCAGGCTGCCGGGCAGCGCATGTGCAATACGCCCCGGACCGAAGGACTTTATGAGGCAAATTGTGGATGATCCAGACAGGGCAGAAGTACGGCAAGGAAGCGATCAGCCTGGAGGGGAATGAAGAAAACCTCAGGTATGTGTAATTGTTTTTCTCCAGCCAATTTTAGGTTTATTTTAAATATCGTCTGTCATGAATGGTACGGAAGTCGTGTGCAACCGCAACCAATTTCGTATTGTCCCAGCGCAGCTGTATTGTAAACTCCCGTTTTTATATGTGAATATAACAGCCTTCACACGTAGCTGTTCACACCTCTATGTCGACGCCAAATGGTCTGATCACTAGAAACCAGAGCAGCACAGATTCAAATTTCCCTCCAAATCTAAGCTGAGGATAATGAACAAACCACAGTCATTAATTACTAGAGAAGGGAGTATCAGAGACAGAAGGCGAATACATCAATATGCTTCTAAAGAGGCCCATACACTGGTCGATTTCAGCCATCAATCGATTCTATGGAATCGATCGATTTAGAAATCGATTCTATCAAATCAGCCAATCGATCGATTTGTGGCCGATTTGATCTATCTGACTTGATGGAAGATCTAGGTCGATCTGCTGCTGGCAGCAGATTGATGGCTCATAGAGTTGCATTGGATCTAATGGTCCAATAATGCATTCAGATCGATTTCCAATAGATTTCAGAATCTATAGGAAATCTGTCCCTAGTGTGTAGCACACATCAGATAGATTCCTGTCAGATTAGATTTGACAGGCATCTGACAGAAATCTATCTGATGGTCAAATCGTATGGAAATCTAGAAGTGTATGGCTACCTTAAAAATCAGGGTGATGTCTAGTTAAATTATACCTTTCTAGATGCTATGGAAACCAAGCTATTTAGTGTTTGATGACCACCCATGGTAATCTGTCTGTATTATTTTATAAAGCGTCTCAGGTTCCCTTTAATCAGGGTTTGCTGGAGCTACAGCCCTTCCAGCACAGACACCCCACAGGCTGCATCTGACAGCTGGTCACAGAAATACTATAAACTATAGGCAAGAAGAGCCAATCCCAGGAAGAGGGGGGCTGGCCAGTGTATTTGACACATTAACCAGTAGAAAAATACATATATTTACATAGATCTGTGCATGAGTCCTGAAAGAGGGACAAATGAGGGAGAAAGTGGGACAGAGGGTTTTGGTCCCCAAAGAGGGACTGTCCCTCTGAAAAAGGCACAATTGGGAGCTATGTAAATGCTACCCAGGCAATACAAGTCTACTGTATCTCAGACCTGTGGTGTTTTAGCAACTGACATATTTTGCCACCAGATGGCGGTGTTGGCTTTGTGTAAAATTATGTGCTATCCATTTTCATAAAACCATAGCCTCCCAACTATCCTTTTTTTCATGGGGACTGTCCCTCTTTATTATTATTATTTAGCACTGCACAGAGTATATAGTCTTGTCCCTTAACGGTTCCTCAGAGGGGCTCACAATCTATCCCTACCATAGTCATATGTCTATGTATGTAAGGGGCTTGATGCACAAAAGCGTGATAAGTGCTATCTCAGCAGTTATCACATGATAAGTGCTATCTCAGCAGTTATCACATGATAAGTGCTATCTCAGCAGTTATCACATGATAAGTGCTATCTCAGCAGTTATCACGTGATAAGTGCTATCTCCGCAGTTATCACGTGATAAGTGCTATCTCCGCAGTTATCACGTGATAAGTGCTATCTCAGCAGTTATCACGTGATAAGTGCTATCTCAGCAGTTATCACGTGATAAGTGCTATCTCAGCAGTTATTATCACACAATAAGTGCTATCTCAGCAGTTATCACACAATAACTTGAAAAGACATCACAGAAGACTGACTCTGCTATAATCATTCGGGGAAAAGCTAGACTGAATGCTCAGTTGAGGATTTTATCAGAGCTGATAACAGGCAGATTTAGCAGAGAAGAATGAAACAAAGAGCAGAGTAGGTTTACTGTCATGTTCCCATTCATATATACGGTAAAATTCATGAGGGTGCTTCATCTCTGGTTCTCTTTAAACTGTTATAGCCCATGACGAGGGTAGCCTTTGACACCCCTGGCCTCTGCTGTTCCAGGCGTTCCTCCAATGTATTCGCCAAGTTTCCAGCGGCAGTTTGTAAAATCTGCTCCTTTTAATATACTTTTATTGGGTTGGGAAATGTTTTATTCTGTCAGAATAAATTTTGAGGAACTGCACGAATAGGTTCTGATGAAATGGAATTGTATTTTGATAGGCAACCTGAGATGCGGAATAGCTAGAGACTGGCAGAAGAAGTGGCAAAAGTAAGAGAGATGGCTTCCATGGAATTTATTCCACATAATATATTTTTATGTTGTTTTCCTTATACTTTTTGTCATAATTCCTCTTCGTGCCGTTGGAATGTTTTATAGCAGCACAGGCCTGGCAATGCTAATTCTGGAGTCTTGTCAGACCTCTATTTCTCTGCCATGTTCAATGCATGCATTTGAAGGGATCCCAAGCCGGTAAAAAGCTGGAGGACGAAAACATACTACCTGATCCCGGGGTCCAGCCGGATCAGGTAGTGCCGCTTACCGCTGCTCCTGAGCTATGCAGTTCTTCCCCTGGGGTCACAATGCTGCAGCTCCGCTCTGCACTCTCATCACAGAGGACAGAAAGGAGAGCAAGGGATGGGCGGTAGACTGTCAATGGGCGGGGGCTGTGAATGGGCGAAGAGAGGCTGAGAATGGGCGGGGAGAGGCAGGAAAGGGGTGTTTTTGACACTGGATAGGGCCTCTCTCTCCTACAAAAAACACCCTTTCTTTGGTCTAAATAAGATGCCGCCAAGCTTCTTGTCGGCAACTCCAGGTGGGTCAGGGGTCGTAGTGCGACGGCATGGGAGGCCGGAGTGCAGAGAGAGAAAGGACACACAGGTATATAATTTGCCATCTAACATGCCTCTGTGTCCCAATTGTTCAGCCAACTCTGCCTCGGGTGCACTTCATAGTGATGTATTTTAGCTTTGTTTAGAGTAGATAGATAGATAGATAGATAGATAGAGGTAAACCTGACAGATGGGTAGTGGGGTAATGCACACTACTTCCTAAGCATTGGTACTGGTAAAATTGCTGTGCCCTTCTTGCAGTTTTACTGGACCTAAGGGAATTAGGCCCTTAGTGTGACGTGCACCTAACTGTTGCCATGAGAGTGGACACCATGAGGAGATCAAAAGAGGCCTTCAGAAAAAAACATTGTAGCAACTTATAATGGGATTTCAAAAGATCCCAAAAGAATTTGAAATTAGCCATTGTATTGTCTGGAAAATAGTCTACAAATGGGGAACACCTGCCAACAAATATGGCTGTTAAAGCAAGTACACCTTGAAAGGAGACAGCAAGATACTAAAAGAAGTCTCCAAAAACTCTAAAATATCATCACGTGACCTACAGCAGTCTTTTGCTACTGGTGATGTGAAAGTACAGGCCTCTACAATGAATCAGAATGAGGCTGCTCAACGTTAACTTGCATGGGAATCTGGGATGAGTGCATGGAGGAAACCTTTGCTCTCTAAGAGAAACATCAAAGCAAGACTGAAGTTTGCCAGAGAGCACCTAGACAAAGATGAGGCCTTCTGGAATAATGTTGGTTGGTCAGACAAGTCTAATGTTGAATTATTTGGACACCAGAACAGGGGAGATGTTTGGGGTAAGAGAAATTCAACATTCCAAGAATGAGCCTCATATCAACTGTGAAGCAAGGAGGGGGAAGTGTCATGGTTTGGGGTTGCTGTGCTGCAGTAGGACCTGGCCTACTCACCATCATAGAATCCACCACAAATTCTACCATTTAGAAGGTGCTTTCAAAGCACTCTATCCAGTGGCGTAGCTAGAGATCATGGGGCCCCATAGCAAAACTTTCATGGGGCCCTCATATGAAGGCACTTTTATGCACTGCCACCTACCTCTACCCTATAGATATGAGTTAATTGGGCAATTTACATTCTCATGCAATCAACACTGCACATATTTCATGGGAACTGAGACAAAGTCAGAGTGTGGAGAAACACAAGGAAGTTAATAGTAAATACATTAACTACCTTCTGGGCCCCCTATGCTCCAGGGCCCCATAGCAATTGCTATGGCTGCTATAGCTATTGCTACGCCCTTGACTCTATCCAATGTCAAGAGTTACACCTCACCTGCAGGAGGAGGTGGGGTCACAAGAATAGTAGAGAACTTTATAGAGGAATGAGGAATCTGGAAGCTTTATAGAGGAATCTGGAAGCCCCCTTTAGTAACGGGCCCCAGATATCTACCCCCTCTTAGGGGAATGTGAATGTGGATACATAAATCCCTTTTTTCCACTCTAATTTTTTCTTAATAGCAATAGCTAAAATCCTCTGCTCACATTGACATTATCAGGTATTAGTAGGTCTATGCCACACACAGAGCGGCCTCTGTCTCTTCCAATACATACATGAGTGCTCTATGAGCTCGTAGAAGTCCAGCTCCTCTCCTACAAGAGGATATTATACTCAAGCAGAAAAACATCACTTGGCATGGCGATGTGTAAATCCTCTCACTTCTCGGGCGGCTCTATTAGCCCTGTTACTTAAGCTCAGGTATGTGTTTAAGAAACTGTTGGACCTGCTTTGATTGGCTGCAAAAAAAATAAAAATGTATTTTTTTGGGCCGGATAAAAGCCTGGTTGTGGGGCGAATGGCATCTGTGAGAGCAAAGACATTAGATATGAACAGACAGAGCTGGGACAAGGTCCTCCAGCACCCAAGGCTGAAAATGCACCCCTCCATCCCTCCCATCCCAGCAATCACACACTGTTTGCTATGGCACTAAGAGCTGCCCCAGAGCCCCCAACACCTTAATCTCTAGTTATCTAACTTTCAGTCACTGCCATGTATCCCCTTTTCTTATTTCTCTCTGCTTCAAACACAATAGGAGAATGATAGCTGAGTGAGTTGTGCGCCCCTCCTACACTGCGCCCTGAGGCTGGAGCCTCTCTCACCTCTGCCTCGGCCCGGCCCTGTGAACAGAACTCCAACTCGGTTCCTCCCTCCTTATTTACAAACCTTTTGGTTATGAATTCATAATAATAAAAAATAATACATATCTACTATAGTGCTGTATTTTAAAGGGAATCTGAAGTGAAACTAAGCTTATGAGAAAATGATTTGTATGTGCAGTACAACTAATAGAACATTAGCAGCACAGATAAGAGTCTCGTTTTGTTTCCAGTACAGGAAGAGTTTAAAAAGTTGTAGATAATGTTATCTTGTGTTTACTTAAATGTATCAAGTGAGGAATGTGACACATTCTCTGACTGTGCAGACTCTCCTGGACACAGACAGAGACTCAAAGCATTTCTAAATTGAATACATAATGAATAAGAACAGTTATGAATAAAATGCAAAGTCAGCTCACAAAGCAAAAAACTGTACTTTTGGGGACGTATAATTTCTAAATGAATAATAATATTTATGCACAAATGCAAATATGATAACCGTATGGCATATAAAAAGTAGGAAAATGTGTTTTTATTGAATATTATGTCAGAGTTTTATACCGCTTTAAATGCAGAGTGTAGTTTGTAAACTGCAAATATTAGAGAATGATGCAATGTTATAAAAAAAAGCTATATAACTGAAAATAAAAATATGAGACTATTTTCTTTGCTACTCATGTTCTATTAATTATCTTCACTACACAACCAATTCATTATATCAAGTTTTTTTTTTTTTCACTTCACTGTCACATTTAATTCATTCAATAATTGGGAGTCTATTTTTCTTTTCACTGCTTCAGCAAGCGAGCACAGACAGTTTCTAAGCTAGATCAGAATGCACAGTGCTCAATGTACAAGGGTTGGCATGCAATAATCACACAACAGCTTGCACAGGAAGCATAGATCTCACAAATTAATGCAGGTACAGTACTGATGATAGTGTGCTCCTTTGTCCACATTTCTTTGCAGTCTTGTTGATACTGTAGCATTGGAGCCGTGCTCAAACAGGTCACACATGACAGACAATTCCCTCAGTAATCATAAAAACAGCTTACACACTAAGCAGGGGCGTAGCAATAGGGGTTGCAGAGGTAGCGACCACATCGGGGCCCGAAGGGCCCTCCCTCAACTGCAGTATTAGCTCTCTATTGGTCCTGTGCTCATTATAATGACTTCTATAGATACTTTGAATAGTACTTATCATTAACAAAACTGCTCCCCATCCCCTACTTGCACCTCTGACACTGTAGTTGGCATTGGCAGGTTTTTGTGCGCCGTATCAATTGTTACGTATACAGTGTTTGGGGGGTCCCAATGTAAGACTTGCATCAGGGCCCACAGCTCCTTAGCTACGCCACTGACACTAGTCTCTCACCACTAGATGCAGCTTGCGGTCTTTAGCCCATGCACTGGCTGGTGGGTTTGAGGTAATCGACCCAGGCCCAGAGTAGTGTGCAGATAGTAGGCAGGCTACAAGTGGCTGCCAGCCCACCCACCGACCATGTCTCATGCGTCTCCAACTGACGTATGATGCATGCCCCGCCCACTTTCCACTATAGTTGGATACAGAATACGGTAGGGGCCAGAAAACAGGTTCACTTTAAAGTGATCTAAGCAGCTCCTGGCTTCAAATAGCTGAAAGGGCTGCCATGTTTCAGGAGTTCAAATACCCTGCTGCTTTTAAACTGTCTTATCCAGGCTAGGTGTGAAATTCTTCAAGTGCGTCTTATGTTTTCTGTTTGAAGTACAATGGGGAAGGCTCAGGGTTTGTTTGTGGATAATTAAGTCTAATGAGGTAATTTCTTATCTGACTTCCATCATCTGTTGCTCTCCGACCCGCAGTCCTTTCACGGACACAAGAAGTGTGTATTTTAACCCTTAAAAGTAAAAAGATGAGGTAAAATGAAAGGTTTTTTTTTTTTATAATAAACCACATTTTTAGAATGCATTTTTAATTTGCTATAGAGCTGCACTGTTCACTTTAACCTAAGTTCTATTACATCTGGGTTTACTTTACCAGTTGTTACTCCCATATACTTATAATGGTGCTTGGCCAGCATCTAAACCTTTAGTTTAGTATGTCAGAGTTTACTACAGTGAGAGTGTGTGTGTGTATATACACACACACACACACACACACACACTATACACACACTATACACACACTATACACACACCACACACACACACACACACACACACACACACACACACACACACACACACACACACACACACACACACACACACACACGCATGCCTGAAGGGATGACGAGAGCAGTGCTTTAGGTGGTTTGCAGGGCATAAAATACTTACCCAGCCTCTGGGCGGTGCCTTCTAGCCTTCCTGTAGCTCCTAGCAGCTTCCCGGCATCCGTGCACAGCTCCCGACGAGGTCAGCTGACACACGGGAGCCATACACAGAGGTGGCCGGAAAGCCGATAGGCGCTACATGAAGGCTAGAAGATGCAACCCAGAGGCTCGGTGATGGTAAGTATTTTACATTCTCCGTGGTGGTGGGGGGAGGGGAAGTTTGTGCTTTTTCGGCTGGTTGCTCAAGCAACCGGCAAGCACATCTATCCGGCAACACGCAACTCCCGCCGGTGCTGGATACCAGGGACTTTGCTGCATTTTAGTTTTTCATCGACTACGGGCGTATCTCTGCTTTGACAGCTGAACTGGCAGCAGTTTTCTTTCTTGCGTTGCTCATAGAGGTCTCTTGAGCTGGAAAATTGACTGGAGATTGTCAAACAGTTTGGTGGAAATTGACCTTAGTATGTGTCTGTTTGAACTAGTTTTAGTGAAAATGCATAAACAAAACAAATAACTTGTAAAGAGAAACAAAAGTACCACTTTTCAGAAATGGGCTTTCATCACTTCAAGACTGCATCCTTCTTACCCGCCCTAAATAAATAGACAGAGGTCTTTAAGTAAACACACAGTGTAAGATACACTATAACTCTTGTGGTGGTTCCACCACCTACCAGGCCTCGGCCATATGGCCAGGGAGGAAGCATGCCAGATACACACTGGACTGTTGATGTCGGCCTCTCAACGGGCTTTAAGAAAAGACACAAGACCTGCCAATCTTTCACATACTTCTCCTTTCAGATCATTCTGCAGACATCTGCGACTCAACAGTCAATTCCCTGTTTGAATATTTTTTAGTATTTTGGGTATCATTTTCAGCTTTAAATGGAACCTATAGTCAGTTTTATATGTTTTTTTATAATTACATTAAAGCTGCAGTGGCCAATTTAGCAAAAACATGGCATGGTCTTTAGGGGGGCTTAACACTGCGGTCCCCAAGTGGTTAAACACACCCTTTGGAGCCAGAGCCTTCTGTCATGCTGCCCCTACCCCTTGGAATGCCTTGCCACACCTAATCACGATCGCTCCAACCCTGGAAACGTTTAAATTAGCACTAAAAAGCCACTTGTTTAGTCTGGCATTTATAATCACATAACTTTTTTTCCTGTAACACATTACAATCCGCATCTAATCTATCTACCTATCTATCTATCTAATATCTATCTATCTATCTATCTATCTATCTATCTATCTATCTATCTATCTATCTATCTATCTATCTATCTATCTATCTATCTATCTATCTATCTATCTCAGACAAATGTATGTGCTTTGGGTCTAGTGGGGAAAAAAGCACTTTACAAATGTTTTGTTGCTGTTGCTTTTGCTTAGAATGAGTTGGCTCTGTTGTTGCTCCTCCAGTCGGCCCATTCTCAGCACAATGGCCTCAATTCTGGTAGTGTTTTCAAGCAAATTACCACATGTACGGTAGTTTACTGCATGCGGCAATGACATTTAGCAATTCTGGTAAATTTTAGTCATAAATTACCGCATGCAGTAAATGATGTGGTAATTCATGTGGTAATTTGCATTAATCTTACCAAAAATCGTTATTCTCATGGAAATTAGGGGGGCCTGTTAGCCACCGGCGTACCTACCGGGCATGCGACCCCATCAGCCGCAGGGGGGCCCGGGGCCGCTCTAGGGCCCGCTCACTGTGCGCGGGGGGGGGGGGGGGGAGCGCCACCGCCCGCCCGATTCTGGACCCCCCAGCAAGGTGCTCAACTGGCCGCTGCGTCTAATAGACGCTGCGCCAGTTCATTCCCCCCAGCCCCGCTCCAGCAGCCTGCATATTCCTCTGCCAGGCAGAGCAGGGCTACGGCAAGATGGCTGCCGAAGCCCTGTACTGGAGACTATTTGTGTCTCCAGTACAGGGCTTCGGCAGCCATCTTGCCGTAGCCCTGCACTCTGCCTGTCAGCGCACACAGGAGGATCGTCGCTGGAGGAGCTGCGCACCAGAGGCCGGGAGAGACTCCTGACAGGTAAGTGAATTGTTTTCTTTTTACAGGGGCAGGCCCGGATTTCTGCAAAGGCCACAGAGGCCACGGCCTAGGGCGATAAAATCAGATAAGATCAGAAGGGCGGCATGACTTGGAGAGAGAAGAGGTCATATGTCAAAGTAAATCATCTCCTCTGTTCCCGCAGCGCAGCCAGCCAGCGCCCTGCTCTGCACTAATAGAGGAATTCCAGAGTTCCCCAATCCCTGCACCTCTCACTTCCTAATGTGTTATAACAATCAGGATCAATCATAACTGTCACCTGATGATCCAATTATTTATATGGATCGACATACAGTACAAGTGGATGTGAGAAATACCAGGGATTTACATTACAAAGCAGATAAAACTAAGTTCCGCTGAGTTCTAATGCAGGCAATCACAAACATTTCTGCTAGTTTCTTTGCCTTCTCTTTTAGAGCTGTGACACTGTCTGACCCCAGCAGTTGTAAATTACACTTTCTTATCTAGGCCTAATTTATTGCTTTCTTTTCTTCCTAGCCAGTGATCTCCTCTCTGCTTAAGTTAACTCTTTCCTGACTCATTTTCTGTCCTTCATCTCCGACCATCTATGAGAACTGCTGCAGCCTGGAATAAAAATGCTGTATGCTTCCCTTTCATTGCTAAACTGTCACTGTCACCTGAGCTGTTACTACCTCTATGCTAGTGTGTATGGTTTGGCATCCTGCTTTCCTGTAGCAGTGAAGCATTGCACCATCTTAGCCATCAGCAAAAGCAGAGAGTTTTCAATCAGGGTGATACCATTTATTGACTTAAAAGAAAAAGAGTAATCTTTCTGCTAATAAGCCTTCTTCAGACTTTGTTCCTGTATACTGTCTATATGTTAAAGTACACCGCCATATGTACATTCAGCATTCAAAAGAGATACGTAGATTTTTCAGCAAATATAAATAAATATCATTCAGATGCTTTAAAGTGGAGCTGAACTCTTGCACAGGACAGAAGGAAACCATGCAGAGACATGCACCATGTATGTATTTAGAGAGCCTTTCGAATTCTTCCACATCTGTGTCTAATCACAAATTTGATATCTTCCCTGTGTCACCTGACTGCCACAGCATATAAGCTTATTTTAAAGCACAATATGTTAATATATTTTCTTCCATGAAAGTAGGAATTAGACACACTGTCTATTTATTGCAGGATTTGTATCAGCTGTAACAAAGAAATGTTTTTTCTTTAAAGGTTATGTTGTTGAGTATCTTTTAGAGCAGAGAGGAAGTTCTGAGTTCAGGTCCACACTAATTACAACCAAACATCCAAAGTGGGTCTTGACAGGATGTTTGCTACTTACCTGTTCTCTGTTTTGTTTGGGCTTTTCTCCATTGCACTGCCCTGCCACCTGTTTCTGGCTCCAACTGCAGTCAGCCGCACAGAGGACAAAGAAGCAGCGCATGCTCTGGCCACTTGCTCTCCCTGTAATTTTCTGCTCCTGCCCAGATGTGCACAGCAACCAAGGCCGGTACAGTGTTATGCATTCTTGACGAGTACCGATCATACATCAGCGTAATTTCTCAAGTATGCATTCCCAGAACACTATCGGCTGCTGTGCACATTCGAGCAGGAGCGCAAATTTCCATCGTGAGAGGACAGAGCATCCACTGATTCTTTGTTCAATGAGGGGCACAGCAGCACAACTGAAATGAGCCCATTCAAACCAGTGATCGCTAGTCAGATAGTTGGACAGAATGTTTTTTGGTGGTGGTGGTGGCGGGGGGGCGCTTGGTGACAGCAGGCCTAGGGCACTGGTAAGTACAAATCCGGCCCTGTACAGGGGCATTTTTTTCAGGTGTCTGCTGCCCACATTATATTCTGGTCACTGCTGCCCACATTACGATTTTCTGGTGCCTGCTGCCCACATTACGATTTTCTGGTCACTGCTGCCCACATTATGATATTCTGGTGCCTGCTGCCCACATTACGATTTTCTGGTGTCTGCTGCCCACATTACGATTTTCTGGTGTCTGCTGCCCACATTACGATTTTCTGGTCACTGCTGCCCACATTACGATTTTCTGGTCACTGCTGCCCACATTAGGATTTTCTGGTGACTGCTGCCCACATTGCGGTTTTCTGGTGACTGCTGCCCACATTGCGATTTTCTGGTCACTGCTGCCCACATTGCGATTTTCTGGTGACTGCTGCCCACATTAGGATTTTCTGGTGACTGCTGCCCACATTATGATATTCTGGTGCCTGCTGCCCACATTACGATTTTCTGGTGTCTGCTGCCCACATTACGATTTTCTGGTGTCTGCTGGTGTCTGCTGCCCACATTACGATTTTCTGGTGTCTGCTGCCCACATTACGATTTTCTGGTGTCTGCTGCCCACATTACGATTTTCTGGTCACTGCTGCCCACATTATGATTTTCTGGTCACTGCTGCCCACATTACGATTTTCTGGTACCTGCTGCCCACATTGCGATTTTCTGGTGACTGCTGCCCACATTACGATTTTCCGGTGAACACTGACCACGTTACGATTGTCTGGTGAATGCTGTCCGCGTTACGATTTTCTGGTGAACGCTGCCCACATTACGAATTTCTGGTGCACTCTGCCCACCTTACGATTTTCTGGCCCACATTACGATATTCTGGTGAACACTGCCCACATTACGATTGTCTGGTGAATGCTGTCCACGTTACAATTTTCTGGTGACTGCTGCCCACGTTACAATTTTCTGGTGACTGCTGCCCACGTTACAATTTCCTGGTGACTGCTGCCTACGTTACAATTTTCTGGTGACTGCTGCCCACGTTACAATTTTCTGGTGACTGCTGCCCACGTTACAACTTTCTGGTGACTGCTGCCCACGTTACAATTTTTTGGTGACTGCTGCCCACTTTACGATTTTCTGGTGACTGCTGCCCACGTTACAATTTTCTGGTGACTGCTGCCCGCGTTACAATTTCTTGGGACTGCTGCCCACGTTACAATTTTCTGGTGACTGCTGCCCATGTTACAATTTTCCGGTGAACACTGCCCACGTTACGATTGTCTGGTGAATGCTGTCCGCGTTACGATTTTCTGGTGAACGCTGCCCACATTACGAATTTCTGGTGAACTCTGCCCACCTTACGATTTTCTGGCCCACATTACGATATTCTGGTGAACACTGCCCACATTACGATTGTCTGGTGAATGCTGTCCACCTTACAATTTTCTGGTGACTGCTGCCCACGTTACAATTTCTGGTGACTGCTACCCACGTTACAATTTCCTGGTGACTGCTGCCCACGTTACAATTTTCTGGTGACTGCTGCCCACGTTACAATTTTTATAAATTTACCGCACGTTTTACCGCATGTTCGGAAATGCGAAAAAATCTTTCAGAATTGTTAAAAAAAGAGAAAATACCACATGAGGTATTTTACCAACAAAAAAATATTTCCCGCTCATAGCTACCAGAATTGAAGCCAAGCAGACTTGGTAGGTCTCACACCTGTCACTGAGGATTTTGGCATTGGCCATGATCTGATCTTACAGGTCCATCCAGCCAGCCATCCGCGAGGGAGGCCCGCAACAGTAAAATCAGCTAATTAAAAGTCTGTAGGTATTGCAGATATTTTTTCACCCTTATTATTTTCATCACTACTCCTCCAATTAACATGAAACCTGCGGGAAACATGGTAACAAATGTAGTGGAAGGTGCAGCTTTATAGTCCCTAATTAGCTCATTAAGGAATCCAGGACTGATCTTGCTCACCACAAACGCTCCACCTGTTTTGACCAGGCACGTCCCGATGCATTTATTAAACAAAAAGTTCACACGAGATGGCAAGGAGGCCTGACCTGAAAAAATAATATGTTTTGATGCTTTAGGAAAGATCCAAAATGTGTAGAACCTCTGTGATATTTAAAGTAGAACGTTGGCAATCCCCTCAATATATGGGTGAAACTCGAAAAAATGTGAATATCGTGCAAAAGTCCATTTATTTTAGTAATTCAACTTAAAGCAGCAGGGTCAGCCATACCATGCCAGGAAAAAAAACACATACTGTATTTTTTGGACTATATGACTCACTTTATCTCCTGGGGAAAAAAGTCAGTGTGTCTTATAGACCAAATTCAGGAAGTTCCTGACTTGTGAACACCGGCCAATACCAACCTCCAACCCGCTCCCTGTACTGTGCCCATACAGAGGAGGACACAGAGGGACAAACAGAGGTCACAGAGGGGACACAAAGCGATAGAAGATGACTCAAGGGGCATACAAAGGGGCATAAAGGAGGACACAAGGAGGACATATAAAGGGGGATAGAGTAGGATACAAGGAGGACAGATGCGGACACATGGGGGACACAAGAGGACACCAGGGGGACAGAGGAGGACACAGGGAGACACAAGGTACAAGGGGGCATGAGGTACAAAGGGTGCATAATCCACAAGATGCCTCTTCACCATGGTTGCACCAGGTTTTGTTTATATTTTTTCCCCTGGTTTTTGGCCTTTAAACCTAGGTGTGTCTTATGGTCTGAAAAATACGATAAAAAAGTATATACTTATATATGTATCCATCTGTTATGTATCTATTTACATACCATATGTATTTTACTGACCACATTTTGACTTCAGTGAATCTTATATAGTAAATAAAGAGAGTTCTGTTCCTGGCATTTGCCATCTTGATTCCCTCTGATTGCAGCCAATCCTGATGTAATTTCCTTCCTTTGTTTTCCCTCCTAGAATCAGCACTGTCATAGCTAGCCTGCTTTGCAAACATATGAGCACAGCCAGATCAGATTTCAGCAGCTTCAAACTGAATTGCCCTCAGCCAATCAGTGAGGAGCAGGTAATGTGGGAGGGGTGACAACAAGCTTTCCTCTCTCGTCAGTGATGGTATAAATAAAGCCAAGCTGACTGAGATAAGATTTATTACAGCAGAAACATTTCTGAATAGACTTGGAGTACCTGCAATGCAGGGTGAGGTTCCAGGCTGAACACAGTGCAGTGGGTGAATGGAATTTAATACTGTGGCTGAAAAATTCTCTTTTAAGGACCTTTTTTTCACTTTTCGGCTTTGATCACTGTGATTGGCTCCTTTCTGGTACATGGTGCTCAGCTGTCACCAGACAGCTGAGTTTAGCAGCGACAGAACGGCGATAGGGGGTGGAGTGTGTGGAGAGGGAAGATTGAATTCTACACCTTGGCAGAGATAAAAGTCTCCAAACAGGGTGTAGATTTCAATCAGCTACATCTGGAACTGGTTAAAGGGGGGAATATGTTTTAATCTTTATACTTACCTCAATAATATATAAGTTCTCCAAACGTGTTCAAGCTCCTCATTGTGCCCGGCCTCTCCTCTGTCTTGCCAACTCCCATTTATAGCTCAAGAGGGATCTTCAAGGTGCAGGCACTGTCCATCTGCGCGCCATAATCGCATCAAGATGGTGCCGCGTCGGTAGCCACGGCCACAGGGCTCCGGACACTTTTCTAATTTATCCTCTCACTTCCTACAATGTTGCCCCCTAATATCCCTGAACCTACCGGGGATGATGCGGGGACACATGAGAGCTAACCCAGGACGCGTGAACATCAGCTGCGGGTCGCAGCAGCCTGCCAACTGATCGGGCAGCCAGCTGATTAGGGCCCACGTGCCCTGATTCGTACTCCACCACCGCCGCCGGACTGCTCCTTGCCGCTGAGGGGAACTGCATCTGAGGCCAACCTGCTGCGCTGCCATTCATCTTCCCGGCTCACAGGACCCCGGCATGCCATGACTACTGCCCGTAGGCATCTACCACGTGGGGAAGTTACGCCGGCCCCTGCACCATCCAGAGCGGCTCTCGGGCAGGACCTTTCCGCTGATCCAGCCTCCTGCCGCTTCAGCCTAGCACTCGCAGAGCCGGTGTTCCAATATTCTACCGGTGCACAGGATGCTGCCCTTTGCAGCTGCTCCGACGAGTGCAGGCACAAGCAGCTCTCCATCGTCGCTTCCGGGACTGGTACCGGTACCAGCGCCTGTCCATCCACTGGCACGGTAGGCCACTAATCCCCGCATGGCCCTGGTCCCAGTCTCAATAGCCCAGCATGGTCCCCGGGTGCTCTCCTCCACCGCTGCCAGAGCCACAGCACCACAGACCTGTATTACACCATCATGCCAGGTCTCCTGCGCCCACAGTCCATTGTTGCTCTCTAGGCCTCCAGCCTGAGGGCCATGGGCTAGGCTACAGCCACCACAGACCCCGGGTACCCTGTGCTCCCTTAACCGCTGCCAGAGCCTCTACACCACAGGCACATAAGGGGTGCCAGAAGCCAGATACTCCACCATCAAGCTGGGTCCCGCAGCCCCTCTGTTGGTCCTTATACCCTCCAGACTTACTAACTAGGCCACAGTCAGGGCTAATGCCCTGCCACTGGGACATGTAACCAAGCCGCCAGCTATGGCCCCTGGGACTCTCTCTCTCTCTCTCTATTTCTCTACTATCTCTCTACACTATTTTTCCTCTGCATTCTGGGGGGCATCCAAATAGCTGCAGAGCTGTTGAGCGCTGCAGAGAAGGTAGCGCTCCACTCACATAGCACTCGGATGTCTCCTCGGGACCTTCCTCTATGTAACTATGTAACTAAGTATTATGTCCCATGCAGGGCCGAGCCTGGGCGGGTGCTGCGGGTGCAAGGCACCCAGGCGTCTGCCTCTGAGAGGCGCCGCCCGGCCGCCGCTCTCCCCCTGTGGCCGCCGCTCGCTCGCTCCCTCCCTCCCTCTAGCCGCCGGCGCCGCGTCAGACCTCGATCAGGCGGGCGGGCGCTAGGACCTAGCACGCCGCACTGATATGCGGAAGTGACATCACTTCCGCATATAGAGCGGGTGCGCCTGGCGCCTTCTTACTGGTCGGGTCGCCCGCTGATTGAGGTCTGAAGCTGCTGCAAGGTGAGGAGGGAGCGGCGGCGGCAGAGGCAGCAGCGGCGGGAGGGGAGGATTGGGTGCGCTCCTGTCACTACCTAAACGGGGACCCTATACCCCCTGGCTACCTATCCTGGGCACATATTACCCCCTGGCTACCTATCCTGGGCACATATTACCCCCTGGCTACCTATCCTGGGCACATATTACCCTCTGGCTACCTATCCTGGGCACATATTACCCCCTGGCTACCTATCCTGGGCACATATTACCCCCTGGCTACCTATCCTGGGTACATATTACCCCCTGGCTACCTATCCTGGGCACATATTACCCCCTGGCTACCTATCCTGGGCACATATTACCCTCTGGCTACCTATCCTGGGCACATATTACCCCCTGGCTACCTATCCTGGGCACATATTACCCTCTGGCTACCTATCCTGGGCACATATTACCCTCTGGCTACCTATCCTGGGCACATATTACCCCCTGGCTACCTATCCTGGGCACATATTACCCCCTGGCTACCTATCCTGGGCACATAATACCCCCTGGCTACCTATCCTGGGCACATAATACCCCCTGGCTACCTATCCTGGGCACATATTACCCTCTGGCTACCTATCCTGGGCACATATTACCCCCTGGCTACCTATCCTGGGCACATATTACCCCCTGGCTACCTATCCTGGGCACATAATACCCCCTGGCTACCTATCCTGGGCACATAATACCCCCTGGCTACCTATCCTGGGCACATATACCCCCTGGCTACCTATCCTGGGCACATATACCCCCTGGCTACCTATCCTGGGCACATATACCCCCTGGCTACCTATCCTGGGCACATATTACCCCCTGGCTACCTATCCTGGGCACATATTACCCTCTGGCTACCTATCCTGGGCACATATTACCCTCTGGCTACCTATCCTGGGCACATATACCCCCTGGCTACCTATCCTGGGCACATATACCCCCTGGCTACCTATCCTGGGCACATATTACCCCCTGGCTACCTATCCTGGGCACATATTACCCCCTGGCTACCTATCCTGGGCACATATTACCCCCTGGCTACCTATCCTGGGCACATATTACCCCCTGGCTACCTATCCTGGGCACATATTACCCCCTGGCTACCTATCCTGGGCACATATTACCCCCTGGCTACCTATCCTGGGCACATAATACCCCCTGGCTACCTATCCTGGGCACATAATACCCCCTGGCTACCTATCCTGGGCACATATACCCCCTGGCTACCTATCCCGGGCACATATACCCCCTGGCTACCTATCCCGGGCACATATACCCCCTGGCTACCTATCCCGGGCACATATACCCCCTGGCTACCTATCCCGGGCACATATACCCCCTGGCTACATATCCTGGGGACACTGGCTGTTTGTCATTATGTGCATTTGCTGGTGAAAAGCAGTCTCTTGTTATGTGAATTTGCTGGTGAAAAGCAGTCTCTTGTTATGTGCATTTGCTGGTGAAAAGCAGTCTCTTGTTATGTGCATTTGCTGGTGAAAAGCAGTCTCTTGTTATGTGCATTTGCTGGTGAAAAGCAGTCTCTTGTTATGTGCATTTGCTGGTGAAAAGCAGTCTCTTGTTATGTGCATTTGCTGGTGAAAAGCAGTCTCTTGTTATGTGCATTTGCTGGTGAAAAGCAGTCTCTTGTTATGTGCATTTGCTGGTGAAAAACAGTCTCTTGTTATGTGCATTTGCTGGTGAAAAGCAGTCTCTTGTTATGTGCATTTGCTGGTGAAAAGCAGTCTCTTGTTATGTGCATTTGCTGGTGAAAAGCAGTCTCTTGTTATGTGCATTTGCTGGTGAAAAGCAGTCTCTTGTTATGTGCATTTGCTGGTGAAAAGCAGTCTCTTGTTATGTGCATTTGCTGGTGAAAAGCAGTCTCTTGTTATGTGCATTTGCTGGTGAAAAGCAGTCTCTTGTTATGTGCATTTACATGGGGAAAAGCAGTCTCTCGTTATGTGCATTTACATGGGGAAAAGCAGTCTCTCGTTATGTGCATTTACATGGGGAAAAGCAGTCTCTCGTTATGTGCATTTACATGGGGAAAAGCTGTCTCTCGTTATGTGCATTTACATGGGGAAAAGCTGTCTCTTATGTGCATTTAGTGGGGAATTTTTGTCAGTAAAAATAATCTTTTGTCAGTAAATTTTTAGGTATTTGTCAGTAAAAAATAACGTGAAAGGTTGGCAACACTGGCAGGCTGTGTGGCGCAACGGGAAAGATACAGGCAGCCCACCTTGGGCTTGGCAGGGGGGAGGAGCCGATGTCAGCGAGCGAGAGTAGGGTGGCCGCAGGCAGCCATAAATACGCAGTGTGTGACTGCGTCGCACTCGCAGAGCCTCTCAGCCTGAGTCAGTCCAGAGACTAGCAGACTGTCACTCGCAGGAAGCCAAAGCCAGCCAGGAGCAAGCCCATGGAAGAGGGGTAGGAATGGAGTATCACATGCATGCGTAAAGAGGTGGAAGGTGTGGGTGTGATTAGGAAGGACATGGGTGTGGTTATGTGGTTGGGCGTGGTTAATTTAACCACTCCCATAGGCGCCAGAGAAAATCTTGCACCCAGGTGCCAGGCACCCCAGGCTCACCCCTGGTCCCATGCACTGTGTACTCACTACTAAATGTAATGTACATTACTGCTTGCGTTTTGCTGTACCATCACCGACCCTGTATGTGTCAAAAATAATTGAGGGTACAACCCCCGTTGTACTTGGCGAAATAAATGATTCTGATTCTGATCTCTGTATGTGCTGCCGCATGGCTGTGTGCAACGGCCATCTCTGAGAGCGTCCTGGGTATGCACATTTCGGAAATTTTCGAACCACACATCCCCATGACGCTCTAGATCAGGGTAGGGAACCTATGGCTCGGGAGCCAGATGTGGTTTTTTTGATAGCTACACCTGGCTCACATACAAGTCAGTAAGGGTTGTTTCACTAAGCTACACTGATCAAGCAGCACAGCTTAGTGTGGCAACGCAAATAAAATGCTGTAGAATGCACTACTAACTTACTCGCTACCCCAAAACGAACGGTTGCTCCAATTGTCCCACTCTGGAGCCAGTCAGGTCCAGTGACTTTGTAGGACGAGATCCCCACACTTTGATTGGCCCAATAAGCTGCCTGTCACTTGACAGGCAGCCTATTGGGTCAAAGTGCGGGGATCTCGTCTTACAAAGTGAATCGATCCCCAAGTCAGCAAATTGTACAAGCTGATAGTCGGTATTTCTGCTGTCTGGGAAATTGCTGTTGTTGCTGAAACCCAAGAGAAGCTGAAGACGTGTCTGACACTTCAGCTGCCCGGCGGATCAACTGTACACACATCACCATGGCAACAAGGATGTGAGCCCTATGCTGCGCATGTGCAGTGTCTTAGTTTGAAACATATTGTATGGCTTTCACAGAATTACATTTTAAAATATGTGGCGTTTATGGCTCTCTCTCAGCCAAAAAGGTTCCTGACCCCTTCTCTAGATCATGGCTGCTGTGCTCCACAGTTTTGGAGGACGAGGGAGTGGACAATGCATGCGGAGTGGACAATGCATGCACCTGGCTCTGACTGGGAACAGTTGAAGATCCATCATCTGCTCCTCTGTCATCGTGTGGTATGCAGGTGCTACCAGAGTGATTAACGCAGGGGAAAAGATCATTGGTGCCGCCCTGCCACCGCTAGTCCTCCTCTATACTACTACAATAAGGACAAGGGCCACCAGGATCTCACAAGGCTCCTCAACCTGGGTAGTCACTTCTTTAAACTCCTGCCATCGGCCTTATGCTTCAGAACCATCCCCTCCAGAACCTTCAAGAGCAGGAGCACTTTTTTCCTCAGGCAGTTCTCCTGCTGAACTCCAGGCCCATCTCCAAGTCAGCCCTCCTATGGCAACCTGGTCTCTTGGACAGCACCATTTCCTAGCCGCCCACCCTGAATTTCTAGGCTAATTGCTGGGCAATATGCTCTAATTGTTTCTCCACGTGCTGGTATCAATATGCTCTTATTGTGTGCTGCTTTATGCTCTTATTGTTATGGCCCTCATGGCTTGTATCTACGTTACCTCTCACAGTGTAAATGCCATGTCTGTCTTGTGCCCTAATGCCACTGCCGCGTGAACCACAAACAATTCCGGGTACGTCAACAGCGTAACCCGGCGAAATAAAGGTGATTTTGAAGCTCCCAACGGAGGCTATAGTGGCAGCACGGAGGGGAAGCCGGGCACGATAAGGAGCCTGGAGGTGTCTGGAGACCATCTATAAAACACAGAGGCCTAGTGGCCAAACTGCGCAATGCCTCCCAATCTATTTCAGTGCACAGAAAATCTAATATTGTGCATTCAATCGATGAGCTGAAACTGCTAATACTGGGCAAACAGACAGGCAAGGAGGGAGCGGGCAAGCAACACGTAAACTTTACTACATAATATTTCAGTTACAAGTCTGCAGGGAAACCTGCTCTGACTATTCTAAACCTGCGAATAAAAATTGTTAAAACACTCTGGTCTGTCTGAAACAATACTCTGGCCTCAATTCTGGTAGCTATGTGAGGCAAATATTTTTTTGTAGGTAAAATACCTCATGAGGTATTTTCCTCTTTTTGTAGCAATTCTGAAAGATTTTTCTCCATTTCTAAACATGAGGTAAAACATGAGATATTTCAGCGGTAAGCATGGCGTAAATAAATAATAGTAGTCTTTAACCTTCCTGGCGGTAAGCCCGAGCTGAGCTCGGGCTATGCCGCGCAGGAGGATTTCTCAGGCCCTGCTGGGCCGATCCGCATAATTTTTTTTTTGGTACACGCAGCTATCACTTTGCTAGCTGCGTGTACTGCCCGATCGCTGCCTCCACCCACCGATTAGCCGCCGATCGCCACGCCGCACCGCTCCCCCCCCCCCCCCCCCCCCGTGCGCTGCCTGGCCAATCAGTACCAGGCAGCGCTGAGGGGTGGATCGGAACTCCCTTAGACGTCACGCCATGGCGACGGGGGAAGCCCTTCAGGGGATCCCGTTCTTTGAATGCCAGAGGCGATCAAAGTGGGCGGGGGGATGCCGCTGTACAGTGGCTATCATGTAGCGAGCCCTAGGCTCGCTACATGATTTAAAACATTTTTTTTTTAAAACCGTGCTGTGCTGCCCCTTGGCGGATTCTAATAGACCGCCAAGAGGATTAATTGTCTTCCATAAGTTAGGATAGTCTTTGGAAAAAGTGTTTTTTGAGGGGGGAAGGTGTATTTGATTATGAATTTATAGGCATCCGTTATAAAAAAATCCAGTAAATATTTGGAGTTTTATGTCTACTATTCTTTTCTATTACACAGCCTGAATAAGAACGACACTGAAACAGCAATAGCAACTCCACTGAAAACTGCCAAATGCATACAAATTGACGTTACCTCAAGGTACAGGTGGGTCTTAAACTGATCTGTAAATTATGTGCTAACATGCCCCCTAATTTCCACGAGAATAGCTATTTTCGGTACAATTAATGCAAATTACCTCATGAATTACCTCACAATTTTTACCTCATGAGGTAAAACATGACTAAAATCTACCAGAATTGCTGAATGTCAGTCATTACTTCATGAGGTAAATTACCTCACATGAGGTAATTTGTTTGATAACCCTACCAGAATTGAGGCCATTAATACCAGATAGCGAATCTTCAGAAAGGCTAGGATTCTCTCTGCGCTGCTTAAAGCAAGTATGTGGCCGAAAGAAATGACCTTAAAGAAGAGGCTCAGAGATTAAATTAACTCAAGCTCTGATACTTACCCGGGGCTCTTCCCGCCCCCATAAATGTGCCTAAGTCCCACGCTGTCCTTCTGCGGTCTGCCGTTCAGCCTCAGTCGATGCCAGTCAGGGTCTACTGTGAATGCGCAGACCTCTCGGGCATGCGCAGTAGACCCGGATGACGTCACTGAGGCTGGTAATGGAGCTCACTGCGGCTGAACGGCAGACCGCAGGAGGATGGCGTGGGACTTAGGCACATTTATGGGGCGGGAGGAAGCCCCGGATGAGTATCAGAGCTACAGTTAATTTTATCTCTGAGTCTCTTTAAGTCTTTTATTGTAAATGCAATATAAATAATGAATATATACAGAAAATTATTAAAAGTAACAATTATAGAGACGGTAGCCAAAAGTAAACTAAGGGGTCAAAACCAAGGAAAATTAATACTTTAAGTTTTGGAAGAGGTATGTCCTTTTTGTGAAAATCAAAGAAATTCACAGTTCCTTTGTTTCAGAATTCAGAGAAACTAGCTGTGGGTTCTCTTGCCAGGTTCAATCATTACTTGGTGTTAAAAATGTGCTGAAATTGCTGTATTTCTTTTATTATTATTATTATTATTTATTTATATAGCGCCAGCATCTTCCGTAGCGCTGTACATAATACAAACAAATAATGGGGAACAAATATACATAAGAAATACAAGACACCGTACAGTCATGACATTGTATAGAATAAATACAGATACATACATAGTTGATATGTAGTTGGTACATGTATACAGGGTCTTCTCAAAAAATTAGCATATTGTGATAAAGTTCATTATTTTCTGTAATGTACTCATAAACATTAGACTTTCATATATTTTAGATTCAAATACACACAACTGAAGTAGTTCAAGCCTTTTATTGTTTTAATATTGATGATTTTGGCATACAGCTCATGAAAACCCAAATTTCCTATCTCAAAAAATTAGCATATTTGATCCAACCAATAAAAGAAAAGGGTTTTTAAAACAAAAAAAGTCAACCTTCAAATAATTATGTTCAGTTATGCACTCAATACTTGGTCGGGAATCCTTTTGCAGAAATGACTCCTTCAATGCGGCGTGGCATGGAGGCAATCAGCCTGTGGCACTGCTCAGGTGTTATGGAGGCCCAGGATGCTTCGATAGCGGCCTTAAGCTCATCCAGAGTGTTGGGTCTTGCGTCTCTCAACTTTCTCTTCACAATATCCCACATATTCTCTATGGGGTTCAGGTCAGGAGAGTTGGCAGGCCAATTGAGCACAGTAATACCATGGTCAGTAAACCATTTACCAGTGGTTTTGGCACTGTGAGCTGGTGCCCGGTCGTGCTGAAAAATGAAATCTTCATCTCCATAAAGCTTTTCAGCAGATGGTAGCATGAACCCACTTTTGAACCAGAAACAGCGGGAGAAGCAAGTGACCTGGGCTACAGAGAAGCAGCACTGGACTGTTGCTCAGTGGTCCAAAGTACTTTTTTCAGATGAAAGCAACTTTTACATGTAATTCAGAAATCAAGGTGCCAGAGTCTGGAGGAAGACTGGGGAGAGGGAAATGCCAAAATGCCTGAAGTCCAGTGTCAAGTACCCACAGTCAGTGATGGTCTGGGGTGCCATGTCAGCTGCTGGTGTTGATCCACTGTGTTTTATCAAGGGCAGGGTCAATGCAGCTAGCTATCAGGAGATTTTGGAGCACTTCATGCTTCCATCTGCTGAAAAGCTTTATGGAGATGAAGATTTCATTTTTCAGCACGACCTGGCACCTGCTCACAGTGCCAAAACCACTGGTAAATGGTTTACTGACCATGGTATTACTGTACTCAATTGGCCTGCCAACTCTCCTGACCTGAACCCCATAGAGAATCTGTGGGATATTGTGAAGAGAAAGTTGAGAGATGCAAGACCCAACACTCTGGATGAGCTTAAGGCTGCTATCGAAGCATCCTGGGCCTCCATAACACCTGAGCAGTGCCACAGGCTGATTGCCTCCATGCCACGCCGCATTGAAGGAGTCATTTCTGCAAAAGGATTCCCGACCAAGTATTGAGTGCATAACTGAACATAATTATTTGAAGGTTGACTTTTTTTGTTTTAAAAACCCTTTTCTTTTATTGGTTGGATCAAATATGCTAATTTTTTGAGATAGGAAATTTGGGTTTTCATGAGCTGTATGCCAAAATCATCAATATTAAAACAATAAAAGGCTTGAACTACTTCAGTTGTGTGTATTTGAATCTAAAATATATGAAAGTCTAATGTTTATGAGTACATTACAGAAAATAATGAACTTTATCACAATATGCTAATTTTTTGAGAAGACCCTGTATATGTTAAAATAACATCAGTATGAGAAACACTAGGAGGAGGTCCCTGCCCTTGCGGGCTTACAATCTAGAGGGTAGTGGGGAGGAAACAAAAGGGAAGGAAACACAAGGATTAGTGGGTGAGGCAGTGTGCCTTCAGTGCTGCCTATAGCAAATTATAGGCTTGCCTGAACAAGTGTGTTTTCAGAGTACGTTTGAAGGTTTCCAGACTCGTGGCATGACGAACCGGTTGAGGGAGGGAGTTCCAAAGGACAGGGACAGCCCGTGAGAAGTCTTGGATGCAAGAGTGAGAGGAGGTGACTAGGCTGGAGGAACGGAGGGTCCGGGCGGGGAGGTATCTGGAGATTAAAGAGGAAATGTATGGAGGCGATAGCTTGTGTAGAGCTTTGTATGCAAGTGTGAGAAGTTTAAACTGGATCCTTTGGGCAACTGGTAGCCAATGGAGGGATTGGCAGAGAGGGGCTGCCTCAGAGGATCTAGAAGAGAGGTGGATGAGACGGGCCGCAGAGTTTAGTAGGGATTGGAGAGGTGCCAGTCTGCTTTTTGGTAGACCACAGAGTAGGGTGTTGCAGTAGTCAAGACGGGAGATGATTAGGGCAGGGCCGGTTTAAGCAACAATGGGGCCCCAGGGCAAAATAAACCTAGGGGGCCCCCCCAACATATACGCCGGCACAAAAATCGGCATTAGGGGACCTTTTTTTGCAGCTGGTATAACAGGGTGTGAAGTCCCAATCGGTCGGAGCTCCACATTCTGGCTATCCCAGCCTGCATGGGGGACAAGGGGTTAAAAAGTTTCAGGAGGGGGGACCCCACATAATTTAAAAAAAAAAAAAATTCCCGCACTCTAAACATAAAAAAAGAAATTGGGAAAATAGGAAAAAATGCCAGGGATCTTCATACAGCCATATTGCAGCTGTATAGCGATCCCTGGCCAAAGCGATGTGGCTGCGTATAGACCCCCTGGAAACCCCGTCAGGAAATTTATTGCTCTTTCGTTTGATGCATGTAAAATTACACTACCGTTAGGTTTGCTACTAAAAGTGACACTTACCGCATTTAAAAGTATACTTTTTTCCTTTGAAACTTTAAAATCGATTTTCTCAAAAACTATAAGGTCTTTTTGAAAAATAGTTTTTCCTCTTATTCCTAATGATCTCCTTAACATATCCTGCAAATTTAGGGTTTCTAGCATTTAAGGTGGATTTACTATTAACCATTAAAGTTGGCAGGTTTTTAAATGTGTATTTTTTTTCCTTTGAAACTTTAAAATCGATTTTCTCAAAAACTATAAGGCCGATTTGAAAATTTTTTTTTCCTCTTGTAGCCACTGGGGGCCCCTACAAGCTCTGGGGCCCTGGGGCAGCTGCCTCCTTTGCCTTAATGGTAGCGCCGGCCCTGGATTAGGGCATGCACAAGCATTTTAGTTGCTTCTTGTGAAAGGAAGGGACGGATTCTGGAAATGTTTTTGAGATGGAAGTAGCAGGAGGTAGTTAAAGTGTTAATATGTGGTTTAAAGGAGAGCTCAGAGTCCAGAGTTACCCCTAGGCAACGAGCTTTGGGGGTTGATGCTATTGGGGTGTTATCTACATTGATTGTGACAATGGGAGGTGGAACAGAGAGCGAAGGTGGAAATATCACAATCTCCGTTTTGCTCATATTGAGTTTAAGGAAGCGGGATGACATAAATGTAGATACAGCAGATAGACATTTGGGGACTTTTGATAGTAGTGTGGAGAGGTCTGGGGCAGAACAATAAATTTGTGTGTGATCAGCATAGAGGTGATATTGAAACCCAAAAGAGCTTATTATCTGTCCCAAGCCATGGGTGTAAATGGAAAAGAGGAGGGGTCCAAGGACTGACCCTTGTGGTACTCCCACAGACAGTGGGCGTGGAGAGGAGTTGGTATTGGCATAGGAGACCATGAAAGAACGTCCAGACAGGTAAGAGTTGAGCCAGGAGTGTGCTAGGCCCTTGATTCCCAGTGTTGAGAGGGTCTGGAGAAGTAGGGTATGATCAACAGTGTCGAAGGCAGAGGACAGATCTAGGAGTATTAGTACCGAAAATCTGCCTTTGGCTTTAGCAGCTAGGAGGTCATTGGCAACCTTAGTGAGAACGGTTTCCGTAGAGTGTTGAGGGCGGAAGCCAGACTGGAAGGGGTCCAACAGGGAATTAGCAGATAGAAAGTTAGACAACTCTGAGTAAATGTGGCGTTCCAGAAGTTTGGAGGCAAAGGGAAGGAGAGAGACTGGGCGGTAATTAGAAAGGGCAGTAGAGTCTAAAGAGGGTTTTTTGATTAGTGGTGTTATGATAGCTTGTTTAAATGAAGAAGGAAAAATGCCAGTAGAGATGGAAAGGTTAAACAGTGTTGTTAAAGCAGGAATGAGGGGGGAGGAGAGCTGGGGGATAAGATGAGAGGGAATAGGATCTGAGGCGCATGTAGTAAGATTAGCTTTAGAGATTAGTGAAGAAAGACGCTGTTCAGTTAAGGCTGAGAAGATTGTTAGCGGGCAGGAGGTTTGAGTGGGTGAGTGGGTATGTGGAGAGGGATAGTTGATAGTAGGGGAGCTGCCGGGCAGAGAGGAAAAAGGAAGAGGTGATTGGACCGGTGAAGAGGGTTGCTTTTGAAAGCTGTTCTGTAGTGTTTCAATTTTGCTCACAAAATATGCTGCAAAGTCTTCTGCAGACAAGCTTGTGGTTGTAGGGGGAGGCGGGGGGTGGAGAAGAGAGCTGAAGGTGTTGAAAAGTTGTTTAGGGTTATGGGATTGTGAAGAAATGAGTGTAGAGAAGTATGACTGCTTTGCAAGTGAGAGAGCGTCCCTGAGCTGCAGCAGCGTGTTTTTATAGTGGGCGAAGTCATCTGCATTGGAGCTTTTCCTCCACTGCCGTTCTGCTGCCCTGGACTGTCTTTTCAGTTGTTTGATGGGTTCAGTCAGCCAGGGCTGTCTGTTGATGCGGCGGGGGCGGAAGTTGGTGAGAGGGGTGGCTGTGTTCATGACAGCGGTGACTGTGGTGGAGTAGTAGATGGATGCTGACTCGGGGTCAGTGTAGGATGACAGGGAGCCCAGGGGTTTTAGAGAGTCAGCTAGGGAGCAGAGGTTGAGGTTGCGATAATTCCTGCATAGGCGTGATGGCTGCTCTATGGTAGCTGGAGGAGGCAGGGAAGGGGCTGATTGTAAAAGTTATGAGATTGTGATCTGAAAGGGGGAATAAAGAGTTATTAAATGTGGAAACTGGGCAGAGCCGGGTAAAAACTAGGTCCAAAGTGTGGCCATCTTTGTGGGTGGAGGTTGAGGACCACTGGGAGAGGTCATCATAGGATGAGGTGAGTGAGAGGAATTTTGTGGTAGTGGAACAGTTAGTGTCTATGGGGATGTTAAAGTCCCCAATGATGATGGAAGGAATGTCAGTGGATAGAAAGTGGAGAAGCCATGTTGAAAAGTGGTCAATGAAGGTGGAGGCTGGTCCAGGAGGCCGGTAGATGACAGCAACCTGGAAGTGGTGAGGGGAGTAGATGCGGACAGCATGAACCTCAAAAGAAGAGAAAGCCAGAGAAGGTGCAGGTGCAAGCGGTGTAAAGGAGCAGTGTTCGGAAAGAAGAATTCCCACCCCACCCCCATGTTTGTCACCCGATCTAGGTGTGTGGCTAAACTTGAGGCCACCGTATGAAAGGGCAGCTGGAGACACAGTATCAGATGGGGTTAGCCATGTCTCAGTGAGCCCCAGGAAGGTGTAAGCATTAGATACTTCAGACACGACTGCCAGTATCCTTGACTCAGATCTATGATTGTTAGAGAGTTGGCAGACCTGGTTTAAGGGCTGAACTCAGACTACAGCCCTTGCCCTCGAGATGAATCAGCCCCTTACATTTGGGGGGACTTAAATTGCAAAAATATTACATTTCCATATCTCAGACCACGTTCATTGCACACACATAATAAGAGCAAATTCAAAATCCCCAAAGAATATGGCTCACATTAACCACTTGAGGACTACAGTACTAAACCCCCTAAAGACATCACTTCCGCATATAGAGCGGGTGCGTCCGGCGCCCGCTCTTACTGGTCGGGTCGCCCGCTGATCCTGAGGTCTGATGCTGGGCTGCTGCTGCTGGCTGCAAGGTGAGGGGGGAGCGGCGGCTAGAGGGGGGGTCCCTGTCACTCACTGCCTAAACGGGGTCCCTGTCACTCACTACCTCAAGGGGGTCCCTGTCACTCACTACCTAAAGGGGGCTCCCTGTCACTCACTACCTAAAGGGGGCTCCCTGTCACTCACTAACTAAACGAGGCTCCCTATCACTCACTACCTAAACGGGGTCCCTGTCTCTCACTGCCTAAACGGGGGTCCATGTCACTCACTACCTAAACGGGGGTCCCTGTCACTCACTACCTAAATGGGGGACATGGGTGTGATTAGGCAGGACATGGGTGTGGTTATGTGGTTGGGCGTGGTTAATTTAACCACTCCCATAGGCGCCAGAGAAAATCTTGCACCCAGGTGCCAGGCACCCCAGGCTTACCCCTGGCTCCACCCCTCAAGCAGGAGATGCACGCGGAGTCTGCGTGCGTTCTCCTGCAGTAGCCGGCCCCAGGATTTCATGCCAATTGGCTTTAGGCGGTCCTGGGGCTGCCGCCATGGCCACGCCCTTTGGTGGCGGTCTTCAGGTAGTTAATACCAGACATGAATAGTGTGTGACATTGCCTTCCTGAGAAGTTTAATAACCGGGTGGCTGGTTATGTTAGCTTCATAAATGACATATGAGGATACTCGGCCGGACCTTAGCAATCAAAAGGCATAATTTTCATATAGATCATAATTATGGATTCTCTTCAAATGGCAAAAATCCTACAATACAGTTCTGGCCATAGTGACCCCTCTGTGTCTGGTCTGCTGCTGGGTTGGAGCTGTGCTCAGGCTTCCTCTGCCATAAAAAGGACCATTTGGTCCTGTTAGGGGGGGGGGGGGGGGGGGCAGGCGGGTCTCTTGCCCCAGGCGCAGTTTGTTGAATTCTTAAAAAGGCGGCAAAATTTGGATGGGGAATGGCAGTTTAGGCGCCAAAACTTGACCTTTAGGCGCCAAAAACCTGACCTTGCCCCAGGCACAACTTGGTCTAGATCCGTCCCTGCCTGCTGAAGGAAGATTCTTTTATTCCTGGTAATTAAAGAAAAACATTGTAATCCCCAGAATAGCTGCTGTTTCCCACTGGAATAGACCAGACCCCAGGTTTTGGTTCTGCTTTCTGCTGTTCCTAGACATGCAATCTGGATTGTACCGTGAATCGCAATCAGAAAACCGATTGATTGCGTTTCTTCATAGTTCATCCGTGACAGTAAGTATAACTTTAAACATACAGTGGCTTGCAAAAGTATTCGGCCCCCTTGAAGTTTTCCACATTTTATCATATTACTGCCACAAACATAAATCAATTTTATTGGAATTCCACGTGAAAGACCAATACAAAGGGGTGTACATGTGAGAAGTGGAACGAAAATTCCAAACATTTTTTACAAATAAATAACTACAAAGTGGGGTGTGCGTAATTATTCAGCCCCCTGAGTCAATACTTTGTAGAACCACCATTTTCTGCAATTACAGTTGCCAGTCTTTTAGGGTATGTCTCTACCAGCTTTGCACATCTAGAGACTGAAATCCTTGCCCATTCTTCTTTGCAAAACAGCTCCAGCTCAGTCAGATTAGATGGAAAGCGTTTGTGAATAGCAGTTTTCAGATCTTGCGACAGATTCTCGATTTGATTTAGATCTGGACTTTAACTGGGCCATTCTAACACATGGATATGTTTTGTTTTAAACCATTCCATTCTTGCCCTGGCTTTATGTTTAGGGTTGTTGTCCTGCTGAAAGGTGAACCTCCGCCCCAGTCTCAAGTCTTTTGCAGACTCCAAGAGGTTTTCTTCCAAGATTGCCCTTTATTTGGCTCCATCCATCTTCCCATTAACTCTGACCAGCTTCCCTGTCCCTGCTGAAGAGAAGCACCTCCAGAGCATGATGCTGCCACCACCATATTTGACAGTGGAGATGGTGTGTTCAGAGTGATGTGCAGTGTTAGTTTTCCGCCACACATAGCGTTTTGCATTTTGGCCAAAAGTTCCATTTTGGTCTCATCTGACCAGAGCACCTTCTTCCACATGTTTGCTGTGTCCCCCACATGGCTTGTGGCAAACTGCAAACGGGACTTCTTATGCTTTTTCTGTTAACAATGGCTTTCTTCCTGCCACTCTTCCATAAAGGCCAACTTTTGTGCAGTGCACGACTAATAGTTGTCCTATGGACAGATTCCCCCACCTGAGCTGTAGATCTCTGCAGCTCGTCCAGAGTCACCATGGGCCTCTTGACTGCATTTCTGATCAGCACTCTCCTTGTTCGGCCTGTGAGTTTAGGTGGACAGCCTTCTCTTGGTAAGTTTACATGTGGTGCCATACTCCTTCCATTTCTGAATGATCGCTTGAACAGTGCTCCGTGGGATGTTCAAGGCTTTGGAAATCTTTTTGTAGCCTAAGCCTGCTTTAAATTTCTCAATAACTTTATCCCTGACCTGTCTGGTGTGTTCTTTGGACTTCATGGTGTTGTTGCCCCCAATATTCTCTTAGACAACCTCTGAGGCCGTCACAGAGCAGCTGTATTTGTACTGACATTAGATTACACACAGGTGTACTCTATTTAGTCATTAGCACTCATCAGGCAATGTTTCTGGGCAACTGACTGCACTCAGACCAAAGGGGGCGAATAATTATGCACACCCCACTTTGCAGTTATTTATTTGTAAAAAATGCTTGGAATCATGTATGATTTTCATTCCACTTCTCACGTGTACACCACTTTGTATTGGTCTTTCACGTTGAATTCCAATAAAATTGATTCATGTTTGTGGCAGTAATGTGACAAAATGTGGAAAACTTCAAGGGGGCCGAATACTTTTGCAAGCCACTGTATTTCCCCCCGAGGTACAGTAAGTGAAATGCAATAGCATAGGTGACAGGTACTGAATCTTCTCGAGGCTCTGAGATTTTGCTAATAGAAGTTTCACAAATTTCAAAAAAAGTTTAAAAAGGCAACAAAATCATTTTTTCACTAGAATCTTTTCTAATTTATCCCTTTTTCTTTTAAAAGGGATAAATGTATCTTCTCACGCAGACCCTGATACATTCCTGTTTGGTATGCGGTTTATCTCAGAATGCACAAACAGCCACTAGACAGGCCATTAGCCTCCCTGTACACAGCGGGAGATGGACCTTGTGCGACCTGTAATATTCCCAGCTTTAATGACAGATAAGTATGGCGCACCGGGGCAGTAATAGCCGTAGAGTTCATGGCAGTGATCTTCCACTACCCATCTGCAATTAAACAAATATCACAGCACAGCTTGACCATTCATGCCTCGCTCTGCTATAAAACCCAGTATTCAGGGTAATTTACGAGGCAGCTTAACACAACTTGTGAAGTTAAACAGAAAGAAGGGACAGATTCAGGCAGGAGAATCACATTTGCATAAGTGGCAAACAGGAAATCTATTTCTTGTTGTATCTGTGGTGCTCTCTGTTCACGGACATCTTTCTGTATTCACAAATAGGAATGCGGTGTGGACTCAGTTTCCAAGCAAAGCACGATTTAAAGGGCCGGCCCACAAAAGGACATTTTTCAGTTCTCATAGGTCTTCTCAGCCACCTAGAGGACCAACCAGACAACAGAGGTCTTCCTGTTCACCCAGAGGTCTCCCCAGCCACCACCATATGTTTTCCTAGTCACCCAAAGGTCTTCTATTCATCCAGAGATCTTCCCATTCACCCAGTGGTCTCCCTAGCCACCATAGGTCTTCACAGTCATCCAAAGGTCTTCTACTCATCTTGAAGTCTTCCCACTCACTCAGAGGTCTTCGTAGCCACCACAGGTCTTCCCAGTCACTCAAAGGTCTTGTATTCATCCAGAAATCTTCCCATTCACACAGAGGTCTCCCCAGCCACCACCATATGTCTTCCTAGTCACCCAAAGGTCTTCTATTCATCCAGAGATCTTCCCATTCACCCAGTGGTCTCCCTAGCCACCAAAGGTCTTACCAGTCACCCAAAGGTCTTCTACTCATCCTGAGGTCTTCCCACTCACTCAGAGGTCTCCTCAGCCACCACAGGTCTTCCCAGTCACTCAAAGGTCTTGTATTCATCCAGAAATCTTCCCATTCACACAGAGGTCTCCCCAGCCACCACCATATGTTTTCCTAGTCACCCAAAGGTCTTCTATTCATCCAGAGATCTTCCCATTCACCCAGTGGTCTCCCTAGCCACCATAGGTCTTCACAGTCATCCAAAGGTCTTCTACTCATCTTGAAGTCTTCCCACTCACTCAGAGGTCTTCGTAGCCACCACAGGTCTTCCCAGTCACTCAAAGGTCTTGTATTCATCCAGAAATCTTCCCATTCACACAGAGGTCTCCCCAGCCACCACCATATGTCTTCCTAGTCACCCAAAGGTCTTCTATTCATCCAGAGATCTTCCCATTCACCCAGTGGTCTCCCTAGCCACCATAGGTCTTCCCAGTCACCCAAAGGTCTTCTACTCATCCTGAGGTCTTCCCACTCACTCAGAGGTCTCCTCAGCCACCATAAGTCTTCCCAGTCACCCAAAGGTCTTGTATTCATCCACAGGTCTTTCCAGCCACTTAGAGGATCTCCCAACCATCAGAGTTCTTCTATTTATCCAGTGGTCTTTCCAGATACCTATATCCAGAGGTCTCAAACACTGGTTTATCAACTGTTCTTGATTTTCCACCGCCCACTAGTCGATGCCCTTCCACAGCCTGGATTTCTGTCATCAGCAGACCTGTACTGCCTCCTATATTAGACTGGGCTTCCATGCAGCGAGGTGACAGAATATTGTGGTCCTTACTGAGTGCTGCTGACTCTGGCCTCACTGTTCATGCTCTTGCCTTGCCTCTATGATATCTGGTATTGAACTTTGGGCTATCAATGACTTAGTTCTAGTTTCTGTTTATATTGATTATTAGTTTTGACCCAGCATCCTTGACTTGTTTATTGCTTTCTGCCCATGTATTGTATGCACTGGCTATATGTACTGTACATGCATATATTTGTACTATATATATTATTGCCTAACCTTTAACCACCTTAGCGGTATGGACGAGCTCAGCTCGTCCAGTACCGCCAGAGGGTGCCGCTCCGGCCCTGCTGGGCCGATTTTGTTCAAATAAAGTGCAGCACACGCAGCCGGCACTTTGCCAGCCGCGTGTGCTGCCTGATCGCCCCCGCTCTGCGGCGATCCGCCGCGAGCAGCGGCGAAAGAGGGTCCCCCCAGCCGCCTGAGCCCTGCGCAGCCGGAACAAATAGTTCCGGCCAGCGCTAAGGGCTGGATCGGAGGCGGCTGACGTCAGGACGTCGGCTGACGTCCATGACGTCACTCCGCTTGTCGCCACGGCGACGAAGTAAGCAAAACACGGAAGGCCGCTCATTGCGGCCTTCCGTGTTACTTTTGCCCGCCGGAGGCGATCAGAAGAACGCCTCCGGAGCGCCATCTAGTGGGCTTTCATGCAGCCAACTTTCAGTTGGCTGCATAAAATAGTTTTTTTTAATTTAAAAAAAACCCCTCCCGCAGCCGCCCTGGCGATCTTAATAGAACGCCAGGGTGGTTAATTATCTTTTTTACAATAGTCAGAGGCATAAAATAAATACTATTCCCTCTCCGAGCCATCGCAACTTAATTAGCCGGAGTCCCAAATGACCTTTACGCGCCCCACGCAGCATAAAATTGCTGATATGGGGCACCTAGTTTTGGCGCTTGCCATCAGGTGCCAAAACCACCTGCTTTGGTTGTGTGTGTTTTTGTGTTTTCACTGGTGACAGATTTATTTTGTATAGTTGCAAAAGAAATCTGTAAACATAATTCACATATTTCTGTGCCCAGTCTTAAACTGTATAAAAGGTGGATCCTGGTGTTTTGCCTCTGGTCATCATAACATACCGTAACCTGACCATACCTGACACAGTCTTTGGAATTAGGGTCACCTGTCCCAGGGTCGCTGAAAGTTACAAAAATGCCCTGGCCAGGCCCGGACAGGGCTGTCGGAGGGCTGGAGCATTCTCCGGTGGGCCCCTCTCTCAGGCAACTTCATTAAAGAGAACCAGAGATGAAGCAACCTCATGTATTTTACCTTATAAATCAGTGGGAACATGACAGTAAACCCCTAATCTGCTCTTTGTTACATTGTTCTCTGTTTAATTTGCCTGTTATCACCTCTAAGATAAGAATCCCCACTAAGCAGTCGGTCTGGCTTTGCTACAGAATAATTATAGCTGAGACTGTGTTCTTTGCTGTCTTCAAGTCCAAGCCTGCCCCCTGCTGGCTTTGCTCAGGAATCATTATAGCTGAGTCATTATAGCAAAGCCAGACTCAATGCTCAGTCCGGGATTCTTATCTCAGCTAGATAACAGACACTTTTAGCAGTGAGGATGGAACAGAGAGCATGGTAAATGTTTTCTCTAATGTTCCCACTGATTTCTATGGTAAAATACACAAGGGTGCTTCGTCTCTGGTTCACTTTAAATACATCTCCTCCCAGCTCCAGAGTCCATCTCATTGGCTCACCTGCAGCAGCAAATTCACCCCCTCAGTGTGCTTTAATAGCTGCAGGCATGGCCTTACCAAGTAGCTCCGCCCCCATGGTGCCGCTGGGGTTAATGGGGCGAGGTGGAGTGCATGCAGAGGGTCCAGTTTGCTTCCTGTGTGCGTGGCATCATTGATGTCTATAAAAGAATGCAGCAGCCTAGCCTGGCCCACAAGGGATGGAGCGAGAGCCAGGACGGAGGATTCAGGAACCATTGTACTTGGAAGTAGAACAAACTAAGCAGTAATGGCAAGGCGTAGCTTCTGAGTGCACTGCAGTGCTGACTGATGAACTTAGAGTGACGAGAAGGCGGCAGGCAGGAGGTGGGGTGTGTGTTGTCATCTAATGAGGCGGAGCAGGCACCAAAGAAAATTCCTTCTCCCACAGACAGCGATGGAAGCAGGCATGGACACGAATTGCGGAAGCAATGGTGGACCCAACAGGTGGTGGTAGCGGTGGACCGGATTCACAGTAGTGCTAAATGTGAACAAGTCGATGGACTTTGTGTGGGGCACAGCGGATGCGCTCAGGATCCTGCGTAGGAAGGCCTCCTTCACATCAGGGCCGTTTCTGTGCGCTTTTCAGAGTGCATTGCGCTGTGTGTTTTGCAAGGTATTGATGTTCCCATGTAATTGAATGTGCCTGGTTCATGACCATACGCTGCGCTGAGCTGAGTTACAAAAATGTGGTGTTGCAGGCATTTCTGTGCGTTGAGCTGTAAAGAGCACATCAATGCAAGTGAATGGGTGCGCTTTTTTAATCCCCTTAATTGAAAAAAAAAAATTCAAATGAAAACAAATCTTTATTGACAACTGCTACTGCTACAGTTAGCAAAATATGCTGAAAAAGAACGCGTTTAAAGAGAACCAGAGATGAAGCACCCTATAGTATTTTACCTTATAATTCAGTGGGAACATGACAGTAAACACCTAATCTGCTCTTTGTTTCATTGTTCTCTGTTTAAACTGACTGTTATCACCTCTGATAAGAATCCCCAACTGAGCACTCAGTCTAGCTTTGCTACGGAAAGATTATAGCTGAGTCTGTCTTCTCTGGTGTCCTTTCAAACCCAAGCCTGCCCCCTTGTGGCTCTGCAATAATGACTCAGCTATAATTATTCCCTGCAAAGCCAGACTTAATGCTCAGTCCTGGATTCTTATCACAGCTGATAACAGACACTTTTAGCAGTGAGGATGAAACAGAGAGCAGGGTAAGTATTTTCTCTAATGTTCTTACTGATATATATGGTAAAATACACAAGGGTGCTTCGTCTCTGGTTCCCTTTAAGCGCATGTAAATGCATGGGTCCACTTAAAAAAAACTGCACCGCAGCGCACTGAAAACACGCACTAATACATTTTTTAATCATGTGCCTTTACACGTTTCTCAACGCACCCAATGCAAACGAGGCCTAATGGCTCAAATTTGAGCTCACTGGCCGTTTTGGAAATTCTTATCCAGCTGCAGAATAAAATCATAAAATAATTTTTTAATAGCATCAAAAACGTGAAAAGACTTGTGCAGATTGTACTTATTATGTGGCTTTTTTTTTTTTATTTTACAAAAATTGAACTTTCCTTTTTAAAAGGGTATTAACCTATTTTGGTTCCTGGACGTAGTTTCTACGTCCAGGAACCATGCGCGCTACCGCGCGCCCCCGCCGCCGATCGTGCGCGTGCACGCGCACTCCCGGCCGCGCATTCGGTAGCCAAGGAATCAATGTATCGGGCTATGGAGCCCGATCATTGATTCCTCTCCCCCGCTGAAAAAGCAACAGCTTCTCTCGGAAGCTGAGCTTTTTCTGGCCGTCTCCTTCCCGATGCGTCACTCTAAGCGCGTGCTACGCTTAGAGTGACGTCATGTAAACAAACTTGTGGCCAAAAAGTAATACTACACCTGAAAAAAAAAAAAAAAGAATTAACACACATTTACATTATAAATCTATTGTTTACCTCCCACCCTCCCAAAAGTACCCAAATAAAATGTTTAGTATAAAAAAAAAAAACCATTACAATAAAAAAACAAACAAACATGTAAATATTTACTTAAGGGTCTAAACTTTTTAAATATCAATGTAAAGATGAAATATTTCTATATTTTTTTTATTTTAAACTTGTAAATAGTGATAGATGCAAAATGGAAACAATGCACCTTTATTTCCAAATAAAATATTGTCGCCATACATTGTGATAGGGACATAATTTTAATGGTGTAATAACCGGGACATATGGACAAGTACAATACGCGAGTTTTAATTATGGAGGCATGTATTATTTTAAAACTATAATGGCTGAAACCTGAGAAATAATGAATTTTTCCATTTTTTTCTTATTCTTCCTGTTAAAATGCATTTACAGTAAAGTGGCTCTTAGCAAAATGTACCCCCCAAAGAAAGCCTAATTGGTGGCGGAAAAAACAAGATATAGATCAGTGCATTGTGATAAGTAGTGATAAAGTTATAGGCTAATGAATGGGAGGTGAACATTTCTCACGTGAAAACGACGGAACCTGAATGGGTTAAACAAACAAGGAAACCATAATGGATTTCAGCGGTAATTGGCTCCAGCCTCTGTGTCTGGGAATTGCTGTCACGTTGCTCTGTGCAATCGATAGTCTGTCGTATTTGTAGAGCAAGTTGGCAGAGAGAAAAGCGGATCAGCCAATCAGGGGCCTGGAACTCCCAGCGAAGAGACGGTGAACCCCCGCCAGCAGTACCCGGTGAATCGCGCTGCTCTGGGGAACTCCTCTCATACAAGAGAAGGGAGAGGAGCTGTGCAGAAAATAAAAGTGACTTGGCAGAGTAAACACTGCAGAGTTTCATTGAGAAAAGATAAAAGGGACGCGAGATTACACGGTGCGCAGGCAGCGCTGCAGCTCCGGAGGCGATGGGGAAATTAAAATGTCAGGATGAACCAGCCTACCACTGAAGGCTGATCGTCTTCTGCAGAAGAAAGGGGGGGACACAGAATGGATTGTTCTTCCTGCACACCCGGCTGATGTCCCCAAACACACCGCTCAGGAGGGTGAGCATGGCACTTGTGGGGTTAACTATTTCCATGCTTAAAGAGAACCTGTAACAAAAAAAAAGTTCCCCTGGGGGGTACTCACCTCGGAAGAGGGAAGCCTCAGGGTCCCAATGAGGCTTCCCCCTCCCCGTAGCTGCAGGCAGTCCAGCGCTGGCTCCCCTGCAGTGTCCCAGGAGCCTCGCCTGACAAGCGCTGATTTATTTACCTTTTCCGGCTCCAGCGGGGGCGCTGTTGTGGCTTTCCGCGATGAGATAGGCGTAAATAGCCAATCTCCGTCGGGTCCGCTCTACTGCGCAGGCACAGGAGACTTGCACCTGCACAGTAGAACGGCCCGAAAGCGATCGACTATTTCCGCCTATCGCCGAGCGGAGAGCCGATACTGCGCCTGCGCTGGAGCTGGGAAGGTAAATATTTACATACCCGCTGTTCGGGGAGCTTTATCTTCGCTGCCCTGGGACCGAGGAGGACGGGCGGAACCTCAATAGGATCCGGAGGCTTCCCCCACCCGAGGTGAGTACCCACCAGGGGAGGTTTTTTTTCGTTACAGGTTTTCTTTAAAGGGTAAGTGAACTTATAGCATGAATGTTCCAAATCAGCTCCAAACTACCTCTAGATCAATCAATGTAAATATAAGCCATCAGTAGATTTGTATCCCTGAAGAGATCTGTGCACCTCCCTGAGGTTTGTTTACAGAGGTTTCCCCTGCACCATCTGTCGGTACAGGGGCGTAACAATAGACCCTGCATGGGATGCAGCCTCAGGGGGCCCAGAAGCCGCAAGGGGCCCCATGGGGGGGAGAAGTTTCTTTTCCCTGTCCTGAGAGACTGACGACTAAGGGTTACAGAGAAAAAAAAACTTTCTGCTCTTTGCACAATTGTTCTAATGACTGCTTCTGCTCAGCCACTGATAAGAAATCATACAAAGGTTTGCAGACAAAGATTTGTAGACAGTCCCTATTCAGTGTTCAGCACGGTCTTGTGTACAGCGTTGCTCTACCCCCAACATTTCTACCCCTCCCCAAGTGCTGGGTACTGTAGTTATGCTTGAGGAGTCTGGGCCAGAAAGAAAAAGCTTTCTGCTCCCTGCACAATTGTTTTAATGACTGCATCTGCTCAGCCACTGATAATGAATCATACAAAGTTTTGTAGAAAAAGATTTGTAGACAGTCCCTATTCAGTGTGCAGAAGGCTCATGTGTACAGGTCCTGCCCCCAACCTCTCTACCCTTCACCAAATGCTCTGTGCTGAAGTGATGCTGGAGGAGTCTGCAGAGCCAGTTCTGCTCCAACAGAGATGGACAGAGTGAGTGTAATAAGCTCAGGCTGGGAGCACACTCCTGTCAGTTTTCTGTATGCATTTTCTGCACACCATTTGTGTCTGTATGTGTGAAAACATGCACGTTTTATCACAGAGGCTAATGTAATTGATAGCGAAAATGCGTGCAGTGCTCACTGCTGTCTGTTTTTATCTACATGGGGAAAGCACATTCAAGTGTGCACTAGCCAATTGAATAAAATTGGTTCTCAGTTTACCTGTGCAGAAAACAAGGGGCGGGGGGAGGGGGCCACAACCAAAGTTTTGCAGGGGGGGGGGGGGGGCAGTGATTTCTAGTTACGGCCCTGTGTCTGGACATCATATACAGCTGTACTGTGACTGCTGCCAGCTTCCCCTGATCTCTCTGTTCTCCAAACTTCTTACCCGGGAGTGAAGCATCAGCTGCAGTGGCCGCTGTTGCGCTCAGGGAGGAGTCCGTTCATTGTCAGCGCAGGCCAGCGGCGTAACTAAGGAGTCAGAAAATAGTTTGTTAATGATTACCACTATTCAATGCACCTATAGAGGTGATGATTATCAGCATAGCACCAATAAAAAGCCCGTAAGATGCACAAAGAAGGGCCCCGGTGCGGTCACAACCTCTGCATTCAGTATTAAAAACCAATATTTTACTATAGCTAAACCTAACCCTACTCTCACACACAACCCTCCCCCCCTGACGCCTAACCCTTAACCCCCTCCCCCCCACACAAACAATCTACCTAACGCCTAACCCTTAAAAAGTGAACCTTAACTGACTTCAGAAAAAAAAGTTTCATTTACCTGGGGTTACACCAGCCCCCTGCAGATGTCCTGAGCCCGCGCCGGGACAAACCAATCCTCCGGCCCTCTGCAGGCAGCCATTTTGTTTTTGGTGACTGGGCCAGTGCACCCATGTGGTCTTGGCCGTGTGTGTCCCTCAATCGCTCTCCTGTCACTGTGGCCGTCCTGTGCATGCGCAGTACATTTGAAGCCGACGGCAGGGGCGGCTCCAGGAATATTTTTTGGGGGGTGCTATGCAGATGCTGGATCTTTTTCTAGGGGAAGCTGTAAACTTCAGGGGGCGTGGCCAAAACAGGGCGTGGTCAAAAGGGGCATGTCTATGCACTGGAAAGTGGGCATGTATAGGTAATAACGTTGCCCCAGTATAGGTAGTATAGTTTCCCAGTATAAGTGTAATGCTGGGGGTCATACTTTCTGACCACCAAGCGCAATAAGGCTAAGTAGCTAGATAATGGAAGAGGCTCCACAGATGGACACAGGAGTAATGAACAAGGGAGCAAGATTGCCCAGAGCAACTGCAGCTCTGGGCCGCCTATCATGCTAAATGCTATGTGATACAACACACAACAGACGTAGTCGGTAACATGCTTGGGTCATACACGCTAATTCAGATGTCAGTCGTATTGGAAGGATTAGGCAGATTCGTAGTCAAGAGGCAGGCAAAGGTAGGAACACAATACAATATTACAATAATACAATACTGACTGACTAGAGTACATATATATCGTGCTGATGCGCAATATATGAAATGTAGCTCTCAAATAACTCACTAGCTAAGGCACAAGTAATGACAGTTAACAAGACAGACAACAGACAGACAGACGGAATGCTCAGCCAATCTAGTCACTGTTTCAGCGACGGCAACCTTCACTCTGAGATAGACAAGGCTAACAAGTACTAGCGAACTAATGACAACCGATGCTATAATTTGTCCTCAAGAACAAGGCTAGAAGGAATACTATCAGTCACCAACGTGGTGCTGGCAGAATCTAACTATCAGGATCAAAAGGACTTCACTGACCCCCGCAGGTCAGCAAACATCCAGCAGACATGACAATACAGAGCAAGGCATTATACATTTACAATAACAACTTTCACAGCATAGATCCAACGAAAGAGCTGAACGCTATGTCGGGCGGGGTATGAAATGGGAGGCAGACTTTTATGCTGGTATCAGCCAATGGATGCAGGTATGCAAATTCCCACACAGCTGAATGGTAATCATTCAATCCTGAGCTGGCTTGATTACCATTTGCAAGCTGGCTGTGAATGCAAAGGACCCTCATAAGAAATACATGCAGTATTATGTAACAACATGCATGCAGGAAATCCAGGGCTATCTGGTCGCAGCTCAGCTGCAACAAGCAATTGGTGGAATGATGACAGCATTCTGAGCTGCCAAGAACTGCAGAGCAATTGCAAATGACAATGAGACTTATTGTGAATGCACAACCGAATGCAAGCAGATAAGCCAGAACTGTCTGTTCGCAGCTCCACTGCAACGGACAGAAAACGCTACAGGAGGGATCCTTACAATAAGTAGTATAGCTGCCCCAGTATTGATAGTACAGCTGCCCCAGTATAGGTAGTACAGCTGCCCCAGTGTAGGTAGTACAGCTGCCCCAGTGTAGGTAGTATAGCTGCCCCAGTGTAGGTAGTATAGCTGCCCCAGTATAGGTAGTAGAGCTGCTCCAGTGTAGGTAGTAAAGCTGCCCCAGTGTAGGTAGTAAAGCTGCCCCAGTATAGGTAGTACAGTTGCCCCAGTGTAGGTAGTACAGCTGCCCCAGTGTAGGTAGTACAGCTGCCCCAGTGTAGGTAGTACAGCTGCCCCAGTGCAGGTAGTAGAGCTGCCCCAGTGTAGGTAGTAGAGCTGCCCCAGTGTAGGTAGTAGAGCTGCCCCAGTGTAGGTAGTAGAGCTGCCCCAGTGTAGGTAGTACAGCTGCCCCAGTGTAGGTAGTACAGCTGCCCCAGTGTAGGTAGTACAGCTGCTCCAGTGTAGGTAGTACAGCTGCCCCAGTGTAGGTAGTATAGCTGCCCCAGTGTAGGTAGTACAGCTGCCCCAGTGTAGGTAGTAAAGCTACCCCAGTATAGGGGTAGTACAGCTGCCCCAGTGTAGGTAGTAAAGCTACCCCAGTATAGGTAGTACAGCTGACCCAGTATAGGTAAGTAGCTGCCCCAGTATAGGTAGTATAGATGCCCCAGTGTAGGCAGTAGAGCTGCCCCAGTATAGGTAGTATAGCTGCCCCAGCCTGCTCCCCACTTCGCTCCTGAGGCTCGTGTATACTTCTGAGCTGGCGGCCGTTACCTCTCCTGCGTCACAGGCGTCTTCTGTGCTTCTCCCCGCCTCCTCTCCCTCTGTAGTGCTACAGGAAAATGGCAGCCGATGTCCGCATTTGTGGACATCGGCAGCCATTTTCTTGTAGCACTATAGACAGAGAAGGGAGAGAGATCGGGGCGGCAGCCGCTGCAGGTGCTCAGGGGGTGCTTTGAATTTTTGGAGTGCACACCCCAAAGCACCCCCTGGCTCTGCCCCTGCCTGACGGCCACTGAGATGAGACGTGCAAGTTTGGACATGATACCACAGAATAGAGATTAACAGAATTGTCACTTTAGTAACAAAGATGCTTAGCAAATCACTTCCATTACGACCGTCACGTCAGATCGGATCTTTAAGATCCCAGACGACTCTGCAAAAAGTATAGCATTCGCTTGAACTCTTGTTTGCGGACGTCATCGTAGCGTGATTTCACGTGTACCCACCGGCAGGAAGATGGATTGGGGAGTGCTTGTCGTCGTGGGAAGTCGCTGAGATCCATCTTCCTGGGTCGCAAGGTGAGTATTCAGCTTAAGATGTACAGACAGCATTTGTGACGCTATGAACATGCCTATGCAACAGCTGAAAGAAGCTGTGATTGTAAGACACTTCTGGCGTACAGAAGTACATATGGTCACGAAAAGTTGGAGTCAACTGGAAGAGGAGGCCTGACACAAATGCATAGCAATTTTTTTCTGAAATGTCGTTGTTAAAGTGGACCTGAACTCTTGTACAGGACTACGCAAAAAAAGTGGGATCAGCGCATCACCAGGCCGCCTCTGAATGGCCTCAGCTCAGAGATGCGCTGAGCCCCCCCAGAAACTGCAAACGCACCTTGAACCCAAACAGAGGCTCTGCATATACACCAAAGGAAAACTATTAAGTGGGAGCAGCTGACCAGAAATAAATCAATCAAACATAGCAAAGAAATGAACAGCGCTACTTAAAAACAGATGAGTGCTTACCTGCAAAAAAGTGCACACCCCACTCATGGGATTCAAATACACAATGAGCATACACATGACCTGTCTACCACTTGGAGGATGTTAGTTTCCGCTAACAATTTGCAATTTGTTAGGTACTTGTCCCTCCCACTGTCGAAGGAAGGACTTCTTCGACAGTGGGAGGGACAAGTACCTAACAAATTGCAAATTGTTAGCGGAAACTAACATCCTCCAAGTGGTAGACAGGTCATGTGTATGCTCATTGTGTATTTGAATCCCATGAGTGGGGTGTGCACTTTTTTGCAGGTAAGCACTCATCTGTTTTTAAGTAGCGCTGTTCATTTCTTTGCTATGTTTGATTGATTTATTTCTGGTCAGCTGCTCCCACTTAATAGTTTTCCTTTGGTGTATATGCAGAGCCTCTGTTTGGGTTCAAGGTGCGTTTGCAGTTTCTGGGGGGGCTCAGCGCATCTCTGAGCTGAGGCCATTCAGAGGCGGCCTGGTGATGCGCTGATCCCACTTTTTTTGCGCAATTCTCAATTTTAATGGTAGCGCGCCCAGGCTATGCATATGCATAGGTAGAATTTAGTTAGTGTTAGGTCCCCTCCCATGGAGGAAAGACTTCTTCGACAGTGGGAGGGACAAGTACCTAACAAATTGCAAATTGTTAGCGGAAACTAACATCCTCCAAGTGGTAGACAGGTCATGTGTATGCTCATTGTGTATTTGAATCCCATGAGTGGGGTGTGCACTTTTTTGCAGGTAAGCACTCATCTGTTTTTAAGTAGCGCTGTTCATTTCTTTGCTATCTTGTACAGGACTGAAGGAAAACAGAGAGAAATTCACCCTGTATGTATTTAGAGAGTTTAGCCTGTCTAATTCCCCCTCATTTGTGTCTAATCACAAGTTGTAAATTGATCTCTCCCCTGTGTCACCTGACCGCCACGGCAGATAACCTCATTTGAAAGCCCAGGATGTCATTAACAATATGTCTGCTTCCATCAGAGCAGGGAGTAGACACACTACAGATGTATTGCAGGATTTGTACCAGCTGTAACAAAGGAATGTTTTTCTTTAAAGGTTATTATGCTGTTGCTTGTCTTTTAGAGCAGAGGGGAAGTTCTGTGTTCACATCCGCTTTAAACAGTTTCCAGCTTGTACTAGCTCTGCCTCTTCTACGAGCTGCAATTAAAAGTGCCCTGACAGCGCGCTCTGCCCCAGCCTGGCTGTGCAGCAGAGTCCCGCTAGTTAGGACTGACCTGTAGCTGTCCAGCGTTGGCGCGAGCAATGCCTAAGTACTTCCATAATGATTTGCATTATTGTGCCGCCTCCACTGTGTGCCGAGGCTGGAGCCGGGCTCCCTTCCCCTCTGCTCATTATATGATTACAGACAGATAGACAGCCGCACTGGGCATAATTGACGCTCAGCATGGCTGTACCAGCAAACAGCTTGCCTCAGGCGTTCCAGCAGCCTCCAATTCCCATCCATAGAAACCGTCCCGGCAATCACACAGCCGTGTGGCCTTAATCAGTCATTACATTAAGATCCAGCCGGCAAAGGGTCTCTCTTCTGCCTGAAAATAAATCAGATTCTGCTTCCCTCTCCCTCTTGTTTCTGGAGGCTGATTGACATGAATATAAATTATATAATATATGACCTATTTGGGTTTGTTAGGTAAAGAAGCTCAGAGAGAAAAGAAAATAAGGAAAATACAGGAAGCCATAGCAACCAATCAGAAATAAGCTCAACAGACTGGAGGCCCCAGAGATCTGATTGGATGATTTGGATTGTCAGGGCCAGTTCTTGACTTTCTGCTGTCTGAAGCAAACATAAATGCCCTCATATAAACCCCATCACTGGCGAGAGATCACCATGGCCAGCCAGAGGGCAAGCTTTGGCATGCGACCAACCAGGCAGGTGTGCTGGCACCAGACCAGCCAATCACAGCTGCACACTGCTCCTTTTGCTAACTGGTGCCGATGGTCTTGCCGGCGTAACCACGGAGCAGTGATGGGGCCAATCAGAGCACTCAATCAGAAACAGTGACCTATCAGATGTCAATGCTTCTGATCGAGTGCATTGATTGGTCCAATGACGGTGCCATGGTCCCGTCCGCGAGACAATTGGTACCAGTTAGCAAAAGGAGCAGCGGGCAGTTGTGATTGGCTGATCTAGTGCGAGCACCGCCACCTGATTGGTTGTGGCAGGTGCCACCAGTCGAATGAGGGTGGGGATTCTGGAATGTGTGGATGAGAAGGGTAGTGTGTATACCAGGAAGGGGGGCAGTAGAACAGAGAGGAGGCAGGCGCCAGGTAGCCCAAAATGTTTGTTCAAACACTGCCTCCTCGACTTTACAGCCTGAATCACGTGATTCACGTGGCTTCATGGTAGGTACGCACCTGTGGATTGTTTAGATACTTTGGAGGGAAGTAGAGATCCATGCTGAAACACCCGCTTCCTGAAACCCCAACCAACCCTAAGCAGCATGTTCCCACCACCTCACCCCAAACATTGGATAACTCATCCAGAGGTATCTTGAGCAAATGTGGGGCCGGATGTGAGATGGGGGCCTATCAAGCACAGAGCAAAATAGACGGTGGGCCTTCCATCCCAACTGCAGCAGTAATATCCCCATAACAAGTGCAGTGGTAATACTCCACTATCAAAACAAGTACAGCAGTAATAAACCTATCACAAGTGCAGTGGCAATACTCCGATATAACAAATACAGTAGTAATATCACCATCACAAGTGCAGTGGCAATACTCCAATATCAGAAGTACGGCAGTGATATCACCATCACAAGTGCAGTGGCAATACTCCGATATCAGAAGTACAGCAGTAATATCACCATCACAAGTGCAGTGGCAATACTCCAATATCAGAAGTACGGCAGTGATATCACCATCACAAGTGCAGTGGCAATACTCCGATATCAGAAGTACAGCAGTAATATCACCATCACAAGAGCAGTGGCAATACTCCAATATCAGAAATACGGCAGTAATATCACCATCACAAGTGCAGTGGCAATACTCTGATATCAGAAGTACAGCAGTAATATCACCATTACAAGTGCAGTGGCAATACTCCAATATCAGAAGTACAGCAGTAATATCACCATCACAAGTGCAGTGGAAATACTGCGATATCAGAAGTACAGCAGTAATATCACCATCACAAGTGCATTGACAATACTCTGATATCAGAAGTACAGCAGTAATATCTCCATCACAAGTACAGTGGAAATACTCCAATATCAGAAGTACAGCAGTGATATCACCATCACAAGTGCAGTAGTAATACTCCAATATCAGAAGTACAGCAGTAATATCACCATCACAAGTGCATTGGCAATACTCTGATATCAGAAGTACAGCAGTAATATCACCATCACAAGTGCAGTGGCAATACTCCGATATCAGAAGTACGGCAGTAATATCACCATCACAAGTGCATTGGCAATACTCTGATATCAGAAGTACAGCAGTAATATCACCATCACAAGTGCAGTGGCAATACTCCGATATCAGAAGTACAGCAGTAATATCACCATCACAAGTGCAGTGGCAATACTCCGATATCAGAAGCACAGCAGTAATATTACCATCACAAGTGCAGTGGAAATACTCTGATATCAGAAGTACAAAAGTGATATCACCATCACAAGTGCAGTGGAAATACTGCGATATCAGAAGTACAGCAGTGCAGGGCCGGGCCGAGGCATAGGCTGGAGAAGCTCCAGCCTCAGGGCGCAGTGTAGGAGGGGGCGCACAATTCATTCAGCTGTCATTCCTAATTGTGTTTGAAGCAGAAAGAAATAAGAAAAGGGGATACATGGCAATGACTGCAAGCCAGATAACTAGATATTAAGGTGTTGGGGAGGTTGTGGGCCCTGTGGCCCTCTTAGTCTAATAGCAATCAGTGTTTGATGGCTCGGGAGGCAGGGATGGAGGGGCGCACTTTGGTGTCTCAGCCTTGGGTGCTAGAGGACCTTGTCCCGGCTCTGCAGCAGTGATAACACCATCACAAGTGCAGTGGCAATATTCCAATATCAGCAGCACAGCAGTAATATCACCATCACAAGTGCAGTGGCAATACTCCGATATAAGAAGTACAGCAGTAATATCACAATCACAAGTGCAATGGCAATACTCCGATATCAGCAGCACAGCAGTAATATCACCATCACAAGTGCAGTGGCAATACGCCGATATAAGAAGTACAGCAGTAATATCACAATCACAAGTGCAGTGGCCATACTCCGATATCAGAAGTACAGCAGTAATATCACCATCACAAGTGCAGTGGCAATACTCCAATATCAGAAGTACAGCAGTAATATCACCATCACAAGCGCAGTGGCAATACTCTGATATCAGAATTACAGCAGTAATATCACCATTACAAGTGCAGTGGCAATACTCCAATATCAGCAGCACAGCAGTAATATCACCATCACAAGTGCAGTGGCAATACTCCGATATAAGAAGTACAGCAGTAATATCACAATCACAAGTGCAATGGCAATACTCCGATATCAGAAGTACAGCAGTAATATCACCATCACAAGTGCAGTGGCAATACTCCAATATCAGAAGTACAGCAGTAATATCACCATTACAAGTGCAGTGGAAATACTGCGATATCAGAAGTACAGCAGTGATATCACCATCACAAGTGCAGTGGAAGTACTCTGATATCAGAAGTACGGCAGTAATATCACCATCACAAGTGCAGTGGAAATACTCCGATATCAGAAGTATGGCAGTAATATCACCATCACAAGTACAGTGGAAATACTCCGATATCAGAAGTTCAGCAGTAATATCACCATCACAAGTGCAGTGGCAATATTCCAATATCAGCAGCACAGCAGTAATATCACCATCACAAGTGCAGTGGAAATACTCCGATATCAGAAGTATGGCAGTAATATCACAATCACAAGTGCAGTGGAAAATCTCTGATATCAGAATTACAGCAGTAATATCACCCTCACAAGTGCAGTGGCAATACTCTGATATCAGAATTACAGCAGTGATATCACCATCACAAGTGCAGTGGCAATACTCCGATATCAGAATTACAGCAGTAATATCACCATCACAAGTGCAGTGGCAATACTCCAATATCAGAATCACAGCAGTAATATTACCATCACAAGTGCAGTGGAAATACTCCGATATCAGAAGTACGGCAGTAATATCACCATCACAAGTGCAGTGGCAATACTCCAATATTAGAAGTATGGCAGTAATATCACCATCACAAGTGCAGTGGCAATACTCCGATATCAGAAGTACAGCAGTAATATCACCATCACAACTGCAGTGGCAATACTCTGATATCAGAAGCACAGCAGTAATATCACCATCACAAGTGCAGTGGCAGTACGCCAATATCAGAAGTACAGCAGTAATATCACCATCACAAGTGCAGTGGCAATACTCTGATATCAGAATTACAGCAGTGATATCACCATCACAAGTGCAGTGGCAATACTCCGATATCAGAAGTACAGCAGTAATATCACCATCACAAGTGCAGTGGCAATACTCCAATATCAGAAGCACAGCAGTAATATTACCATCACAAGTGCAGTGGAAATACTCCGATATCAGAAGTACGGCAGTAATATCCCCATCACAAGTGCAGTGGCAATACTCTGATATCAGAAGTACAGCAGTAATATCACCATCACAAGTACAGTGGAAATACTCCGATATCAGAAGTACAGCAGTGATATCACCATCACAAGTGCAGTGGCAATACTCCAATATCAGAATTACAGCAGTAATATCACCATCACAAGTACAGTGGAAATACTCCGATATCAGAAGTACAGCAGTGATATCACCATCACAAGTGCAGTGGCAATACTCCAATATCAGAATTACAGCAGTAATATCACCATCACAAGTGCAGTGGCAATACTCCGATATCAGAAGTACAGTAGTAATATCACAATCACAAGTGCAGTGGCAATACTCTGATATCAGAAGTACAGCAGTAATATCACCATCACAAGTGCAGTGGCAATACTCCGATATAAGAAGTACAGCAGTAATATCACAATCACAAGTGCAATGGCAATACTCCGATATCAGAAGTACAGCAGTAATATCACCATCACAAGTGCAGTGGCAATACTCCAATATCAGAAGTACAGCAGTAATATCACCATCACAAGTGCAGTGGCAATACTCTGATATCAGAATTACAGCAGTAATATCACCATTACAAGTGCAGTGGCAATACTCCAATATCAGAAGTACAGCAGTAATATCACCATTACAAGTGCAGTGGAAATACTGCGATATCAGAAGTACAGCAGTGATATCACCATCACAAGTGCAGTGGAAATACTCTGATATCAGAAGTACGGCAGTAATATCACCATCACAAGTGCAGTGGAAATACTCCGATATCAGAAGTATGGCAGTAATATCACCATCACAAGTATAGTGGAAATACTCCGATATCAGAAGTTCAGCAGTAATATCACCATCACAAGTGCAGTGGAAATATTCCAATATCAGCAGCACAGCAGTAATATCACCATCACAAGTGCAGTGGAAATACTCCGATATCAGAAGTACAGCAGTAATATCACCATCACAAGTGCAGTGGAAATACTCTGATATCAGAATTACAGCAGTAATATCACCATCACAAGTGCAGTGGCAATACTGCAATATCAGAAGTACGGCAGTGATATCACCATCACAAGTGCAGTGGCAATACTCCGATATCAGAAGTACAGCAGTAATATCACCATCACAAGAGCAATGGCAATACTCCAATATCAGAAATACGGCAGTAATATCACCATCACAAGTGCAGTGGCAATACTCTGATATCAGAAGTACAGCAGTAATATCACCATTACAAGTGCAGTGGCAATACTCCAATATCAGAAGTACAGCAGTAATATCACCATCACAAGTGCAGTGGAAATACTGCGATATCAGAAGTACAGCAGTAATATCACCATCACAAGTGCATTGACAATACTCTGATATCAGAAGTACAGCAGTAATATCTCCATCACAAGTACAGTGGAAATACTCCAATATCAGAAGTACAGCAGTGATATCACCATCACAAGTGCAGTAGTAATACTCCAATATCAGAAGTACAGCAGTAATATCACCATCACAAGTGCATTGGCAATATTCCAATATCAGCAGCACAGCAGTAATATCACCATCACAAGTGCAGTGGAAATACTCAGATATTAGAAGTACAGCAGTAATATCACCATCACAAGTGCAGTGGAAATACTCTGATATCAGAATTACAGCAGTAATATCACCATCACAAGTGCAGTGGCAATAGTCCAATATCAGAAGTACGGCAGTGATATCACCATCACAAGTGCAGTGGCAATACTCCGATATCAGAAGTACAGCAGTAATATCACCATCACAAGAGCAGTGGCAATACTCCAATATCAGAAATACGGCAGTAATATCACCATCACAAGTGCAGTGGCAATACTCTGATATCAGAAGTACAGCAGTAATATCACCATTACAAGTGCAGTGGCAATACTCCAATATCAGAAGTACAGCAGTAATATCACCATCACAAGTGCAGTGGAAACACTGCGATATCAGAAGTACAGCAGTAATATCACCATCACAAGTGCATTGACAATACTCTGATATCAGAAGTACAGCAGTAATATCTCCATCACAAGTACAGTGGAAATACTCCAATATCAGAAGTACAGCAGTGATATCACCATCACAAGTGCAGTAGTAATACTCCAATATCAGAAGTACAGCAGTAATATCACCATCACAAGTGCATTGGCAATACTCTGATATCAGAAGTACAGCAGTAATATCACCATCACAAGTGCAGTGGCAATACTCCGATATCAGAAGTACGGCAGTAATATCACCATCACAAGTGCATTGGCAATACTCTGATATCAGAAGTACAGCAGTAATATCACCATCACAAGTGCAGTGGCAATACTCCGATATCAGAAGTACAGCAGTAATATCACCATCACAAGTGCAGTGGCAATACTCCGATATCAGAAGCACAGCAGTAATATTACCATCACAAGTGCAGATAACTAGATATTAAGGTGTTGGGGAGGTTGTGGGCCCTGTGGCCCTCTTAGTCTAATAGCAATCAGTGTTTGATGGCTCGGGAGGCAGGGATGGAGGGGCGCACTTTGGTGTCTCAGCCTTGGGTGCTAGAGGACCTTGTCCCGGCTCTGCAGCAGTGATAACACCATCACAAGTGCAGTGGCAATATTCCAATATCGGCAGCACAGCAGTAATATCACCATCACAAGTGCAGTGACTCCAATATCAGAAGTACAGCAGTAATATCACCATCACAAGTGCAGTGGAAATACTGCGATATCAGAAGTACAGCAGTGATATCACCATCACAAGTGCAGTGGAAATACTCTGATATCAGAAGTACGGCAGTAATATCACCATCACAAGTGCAGTGGAAATACTCCGATATCAGAAGTATGGCAGTAATATCACCATCACAAGTACAGTGGAAATACTCCGATATCAGAAGTTCAGCACTAATATCACCATCACAAGTGCAGTGGCAATATTCCAATATCAGCAGCACAGCAGTAATATCACCATCACAAGTGCAGTGGAAATACTCCGATATCAGAAGTACAGCAGTAATATCACCATCACAAGTGCAGTGGAAATACTCTGATATCAGAAGTACAGCAGTAATATCACCATCACAAGAGCAATGGCAATACTCCAATATCAGAAATACGGCAGTAATATCACCATCACAAGTGCAGTGGCAATACTCTGATATCAGAAGTACAGCAGTAATATCACCATTACAAGTGCAGTGGCAATACTCCAATATCAGAAGTACAGCAGTAATATCACCATCACAAGTGCAGTGGAAATACTGCGATATCAGAAGTACAGCAGTAATATCACCATCACAAGTGCATTGACAATACTCTGATATCAGAAGTACAGCAGTAATATCTCCATCACAAGTACAGTGGAAATACTCCAATATCAGAAGTACAGCAGTGATATCACCATCACAAGTGCAGTAGTAATACTCCAATATCAGAAGTACAGCAGTAATATCACCATCACAAGTGCATTGGCAATATTCCAATATCAGCAGCACAGCAGTAATATCACCATCACAAGTGCAGTGGAAATACTCAGATATCAGAAGTACAGCAGTAATATCACCATCACAAGTGCAGTGGAAATACTCTGATATCAGAATTACAGCAGTAATATCACCATCACAAGTGCAGTGGCAATAGTCCAATATCAGAAGTACGGCAGTGATATCACCATCACAAGTGCAGTGGCAATACTCCGATATCAGAAGTACAGCAGTAATATCACCATCACAAGTGCAGTGGCATTACTCCAATATCAGAAGTACGGCAGTGATATCACCATCACAAGTGCAGTGGCAATACTCCGATATCAGAAGTACAGCAGTAATATCACCATCACAAGAGCAGTGGCAATACTCCAATATCAGAAATACGGCAGTAATATCACCATCACAAGTGCAGTGGCAATACTCTGATATCAGAAGTACAGCAGTAATATCACCATTACAAGTGCAGTGGCAATACTCCAATATCAGAAGTACAGCAGTAATATCACCATCACAAGTGCAGTGGAAACACTGCAATATCAGAAGTACAGCAGTAATATCACCATCACAAGTGCATTGACAATACTCTGATATCAGAAGTACAGCAGTAATATCTCCATCACAAGTACAGTGGAAATACTCCAATATCAGAAGTACAGCAGTGATATCACCATCACAAGTGCAGTAGTAATACTCCAATATCAGAAGTACAGCAGTAATATCACCATCACAAGTGCATTGGCAATACTCTGATATCAGAAGTACAGCAGTAATATCACCATCACAAGTGCAGTGGCAATACTCCGATATCAGAAGTACGGCAGTAATATCACCATCACAAGTGCATTGGCAATACTCTGATATCAGAAGTACAGCAGTAATATCACCATCACAAGTGCAGTGGCAATACTCCGATATCAGAAGTACAGCAGTAATATCACCATCACAAGTGCAGTGGCAATACTCCGATATCAGAAGCACAGCAGTAATATTACCATCACAAGTGCAGATAACTAGATATTAAGGTGTTGGGGAGGTTGTGGGCCCTGTGGCCCTCTTAGTCTAATAGCAATCAGTGTTTGATGGCTCGGGAGGCAGGGATGGAGGGGCGCACTTTGGTGTCTCAGCCTTGGGTGCTAGAGGACCTTGTCCCGGCTCTGCAGCAGTGATAACACCATCACAAGTGCAGTGGCAATATTCCAATATCGGCAGCACAGCAGTAATATCACCATCACAAGTGCAGTGACTCCAATATCAGAAGTACAGCAGTAATATCACCATCACAAGTGCAGTGGAAATACTGCGATATCAGAAGTACAGCAGTGATATCACCATCACAAGTGCAGTGGAAATACTCTGATATCAGAAGTACGGCAGTAATATCACCATCACAAGTGCAGTGGAAATACTCCGATATCAGAAGTATGGCAGTAATATCACCATCACAAGTACAGTGGAAATACTCCGATATCAGAAGTTCAGCACTAATATCACCATCACAAGTGCAGTGGCAATATTCCAATATCAGCAGCACAGCAGTAATATCACCATCACAAGTGCAGTGGAAATACTCCGATATCAGAAGTACAGCAGTAATATCACCATCACAAGTGCAGTGGAAATACTCTGATATCAGAATTACGGCAGTAATATCACCATCACAAGTGCAGTGGCAATACTCCGATATCAGAAGTACAGCAGTGATATCACCATCACAAGTGCAGTGGCAATACTCCGATATCAGAAGTACAGCAGTAATATCACCATCACAAGAGCAGTGGCAATACTCCAATATCAGAAATACGGCAGTAATATCACCATCACAAGTGCAGTGGCAATACTCTGATATCAGAAGTACAGCAGTAATATCACCATTACAAGTGCAGTGGCAATACTCCAATATCAGAAGTACAGCAGTAATATCACCATCACAAGTGCAGTGGAAACACTGCGATATCAGAAGTACAGCAGTAATATCACCATCACAAGTGCATTGACAATACTCTGATATCAGAAGTACAGCAGTAATATCTCCATCACAAGTACAGTGGAAATACTCCAATATCAGAAGTACAGCAGTGATATCACCATCACAAGTGCAGTAGTAATACTCCAATATCAGAAGTACAGCAGTAATATCACCATCACAAGTGCATTGACAATACTCTGATATCAGAAGTACAGCAGTAATATCACCATCACAAGTGCAGTGGCAATACTCCGATATCAGAAGTACGGCAGTAATATCACCATCACAAGTGCATTGGCAATACTCTGATATCAGAAGTACAGCAGTAATATAACCATCACAAGTGCAGTGGCAATACTCCGATATCAGAAGTACAGCAGTAATATCACCATCACAAGTGCAGTGGCAATACTCCGATATCAGAAGCACAGCAGTAATATTACCATCACAAGTGCAGATAACTAGATATTAAGGTGTTGGGGAGGTTGTGGGCCCTGTGGCCCTCTTAGTCTAATAGCAATCAGTGTTTGATGGCTCGGGAGGCAGGGATGGAGGGGCGCACTTTGGTGTCTCAGCCTTGGGTGCTAGAGGACCTTGTCCCGGCTCTGCAGCAGTGATAACACCATCACAAGTGCAGTGGCAATATTCCAATATCCGCAGCACAGCAGTAATATCACCATCACAAGTGCAGTGACTCCAATATCAGAAGTACAGCAGTAATATCACCATCACAAGTGCAGTGGAAATATTCCGATATCAGAAGTACAGCAGTGATATCACCATCACAAGTGCAGTGGAAATACTCTGATATCAGAAGTACGGCAGTAATATCACCATCACAAGTGCAGTGGAAATACTCCGATATCAGAAGTATGGCAGTAATATCACCATCACAAGTACAGTGGAAATACTCCGATATCAGAAGCACAGCAGTAATATTACCATCACAAGTGCAGTGGAAATACTCCGATATCAGAAGTACGGCAGTAATATCACCATCACAAGTGCAGTGGCAATACTCCAATATTAGAAGTATGGCAGTAATATCACCATCACAAGTGCAGTGGCAATACTCCGATATCAGAAGTACAGCAGTAATATCACCATCACAACTGCAGTGGTAATACTCTGATATCAGAATTACGGCAGTAATATTACCATCACAAGTGCAGTGGCAATACTCTAATATCAGAATTACAGCAGTGATATTACCATCACAAGTGCAGTGGAAATACTCCGATATCAGAAGTACAGCAGTAATATCACCATCACAAGTGCAGTGGCAATACTCCAATATCAGAAGCACAGCAGTAATATTACCATCACAAGTGCAGTGGAAATACTCCGATATCAGAAGTACGGCAGTAATATCCCCATCACAAGTGCAGTGGCAATACTCTGATATCAGAAGTACAGCAGTAATATCACCATCACAAGTACAGTGGAAATACTCCGATATCAGAAGTACAGCAGTGATATCACCATCACAAGTGCAGTGGCAATACTCCAATATCAGAATTACAGCAGTAATATCACCATCACAAGTGCAGTGGCAATACTCCGATATCAGAAGTACAGCAGTAATATCACAATCACAAGTGCAGTGGCAATACTCCGATATCAGAAGTACAGCAGTAATATCACCATCACAAGTGCAGTGGCAATACTCCAATATCAGAAGTACAGCAGTGATATCACCATCACAAGTGCAGTGGCAATACTCCAATATCAGAAGTACAGCAGTAATATCACCATCACAAGTGCAGTGGCAATACTCTGATATCAGAAGTACTGCAGTAATATCACCATCACAAGTGCAGTGGCAATACTCCGATATTAGAAGTACAGCAGTAATATCACCATCACAAGTGCAGTGGAAATACTCCGATATCAGAAGCACAGCAGAAATATCACAACAAGTGCAGTGGCAATACTCCGATATCAGAAGTACGGCAGTAATATCACAATCACAAGTGCAGCGGAAATACTCCGATATCAGAAGCACAGCAGAAATATCACAAGTGCAGTGGAAATACTCAAAATTACAACAAGTACAGCATTAAAGTTAATCTGAAGCCACACACAAAAAAAAAAAAGAAGCCCCAGGTTATATAAAACTTTTTTTTTGTCATCTCAAGTATCCTTTAAGACTCTCTGCCTCATCCGTTAACCCCTGTGTCTCTTCCTCTATATTGTCTCCATCCAGAAGTACGGCAGTAATATCACCATCACAAGTGCAGTGGCAATACTCTGATATCAGAAGTACAGCAGTATATCACCATCACAAGTGCAGTGGCAATACTCTGATATCAGAAGCACAGCAGTAATATCACCATCACACTTGCAGTGGAAATACTCCGATATCAGAAGTACAGCAGTAATATCACAATCACAAGTGCAGTGGAAATACTCCGATATCAGAAGTACAGCAGTAATATCACCATCACAAGTGCAGTGGCAATACTCTGATATCAGAAGTACAGCAGTAATATCACCATCACAAGTGCAGTGGAAATACTCCGATATCAGAAGCACAGCAGTAATATCACCATCACAAGTGCAGTGGAAATACTCCAATATCAGAAGCACAGCAGTAATATCACCATCACAAGTGCAGTGGCAATACTCCAATATCAGAATTACAGCAGTAATATCACCATCACACTTGCAGTGGAAATACTCTGATATCAGAAGTACAGCAGTAATATCACAATCACAAGTGCAGTAGCAATACTCTGATATCAGAAGTACAGCAGTAATATCACCATCACACTTGCAGTGGAAATACTCTGATATCAGAAGTACAGCAGTATATCACCATCACAAGTGCAGTGGCAATACTCTGATATCAGAAGCACAGCAGTAAAATCACCATCACACTTGCAGTGGAAATACTCCGATATCAGAAGTACAGCAGTAATATCACCATCACAAGTGCAGTGGAAATACTCTGATATCAGAAGTACAGCAGTAATATCACAATCACAAGTGCAGTGGCAATACTCCAATATCAGAAGTACAGCAGTAATATCACCATCACAAGTGAAGTGGAAATACTCCGATATCAGAAGCACAGCAGTAATATCACCATCACAAGTGCAGTGGAAATACTCCAATATCAGAAGCACAGCAGTAATATCACCATCACAAGTGCAGTGGCAATACTCCAATATCAGAATTACAGCAGTAATATCACCATCACACTTGCAGTGGAAATACTCTGATATCAGAAGTACAGCAGTAATATCACCATCACAAGTGCAGTGGAAATACTCCGATATCAGAAGCACAGCAGTAATATCACCATCACACTTGCAGTGGAAATACTCCGATATCAGAAGCACAGCAGAAATATCACAACAAGTGCAGTGGCAATACTCCGATATCAGAAGTACAGCAGTAATATCACAATCACAAGTGCAGCGGAAATACTCCGATATCCAAAGCACAGCAGAAATATCACAAGTGCAGTGGAAATACTCAAAATTACAACAAGTACAGCATGATAAAGGTAAACCTATCTACCCCTCAAACCATTTATTTAAAGACCCCCACTTACATGACCTAATAAATGAAACACGGACTACCATGGCATTGGATTAATTTAGGCCAAAGCAGCCCATCTTTATTTAACCAAATTAACAATAACCCAAAATTGCAAAAACAACACAACCATCATACCCGTAAAATTCCTAACAGAGAGCTGGGGACAGGGGCCCGGAGGTACCCACTGGAACAAATTTTGTTTTCACACTTGAGTGACATGCAGCCTTGTAACCGGCCCACAGCCGCGCATCTCGGCTCGAGGACAGCTGCATGCCCCATAAAATTACTCTCCTCCTGTCGAGGATCTCATCAAACCGGATTTGCCCCGCGACAAATCCAATAACCTACCTCCGGAGCCCCCTTATCCCCCTCCGGCTGCAATGACTAATAAACGTCCCTTAACCCCCCCCCCCCCTTTAAACCAAAAACCCCACCTAACCATACAAAACAGGGGAGGGAGCTTCTTTCCCTGAGCACTCACGGAAGCTGAATGACCCGCCCCCTTCTCCTTACCCAAGCACCCCTTCTTGCCGCGCGCCTAAACTCCGCCCCCCGCCCACCAGATCAACCCAGTACTGCCGGGGCAACGGCTACCTTATCATGCCGTGCCCTACGCAGTCGCAAGCTCCGCTCCAGGCTCTCACTTGATAAAGGTAAACCTATCTACCCCTCAAACCATTTATTTAAAGACCCCCACTTACATGACCTAATAAATGAAACACGGACTACCATGGCATTGGATTAATTTAGGCCAAAGCAGCCCATCTTTATTTAACCAAATTAACAATAACCCAAAATTGCAAAAACAACACAACCATCATACCCGTAAAATTCCTAACAGAGAGCTGGGGACAGGGGCCCGGAGGTACCCACTGGAACAAATTTTGTTTTCACACTTGAGTGACATGCAGCCTTGTAACCGGCCCACAGCCGCGCATCTCGGCTCGAGGACAGCTGCATGCCCCATAAAATTACTCTCCTCCTGTCGAGGATCTCATCAAACCGGATTTGCCCCGCGACAAATCCAATAACCTACCTCCGGAGCCCCCTTATCCCCCTCCACCACGAAAGGGCATGAAACCTTATGCCCTTGAGGCCCCCAACCTCAAAGCTCTCTGAATCCCGTCCTCTAACCCCAAGGCCCAGAGATCCATCCCAATATCTGTGAGGTGTACCCCATCCCTCCTGAGAAACAGCCCAATGTCCTCCTCGAGCTCCCCGTGCCTAATGGCAAACCCCCCATTTCTCACAAAATATCTTGCCACCTCCTTGTTAAGCTTTATCCTGGCTTTGTTCACCTTGCGCACGGAGATGGCCAGCCTCCAATATTCACGGGCAACTACGTCCGACCATACTATGACCGTAGCTGGAAAAAGAGCACGTATTCTGAGGAAATCAAATTTGATTTCCTTGATGATTATCCTGGTGGATTTTGAGGCAAGATCATTGCCCCCTAAATGAAGCACCAAAACATCTGGGGCCCTGTCCAATCTGGCCATACTATGCAATTCTGGCAAAAGACTAGGCCACACCATACCTGGAAAGCCCCTCCAATGAATACGTACCTGGGCTCTCGGAAAGCCCAGCTGTCGGCCCTCCGGCCGAACATCCGCTCTCCTTGCGCCCCTACTAACATAGGAGTGCCCCACAATCCACACGATGGCTGGAGCATCTGCAACAAGAAAAAACAAACTAACAACAACTGATACACTCCAAACACCCCTAACCTATACCAAATGGGGCCTAACCTACGACCTGTAACGCATGGAGTCCCACCGACCAATCCTCTTGATGACTTCCTCCCCTAAACCCCAACGTGCCGCCTCGGTAGCCGCCCCAATTCTGAACGAGTGGGAGGCAAACTCCTGCTGAGGGAGCCCTAAGGATCCCAAACATTTTCGGAACACCGACACGAATTGGAAACGGGACAAAGGAATCCCATCCTGATGAGATAAAAACACCGGTGCCTGGCCGGGGCGAATCGCCTGGAAATCCATGACCTTGCCATACGGGCACATAGGTCCTCCAATAGGGAATAGTGTAATATCCCGCCCCTTGCCTGACTGGTCCGTTTTAGATCGCTGCAGATGGATCACTACTGAATCGCTGCGCACCGTTACGTGCTGCGCGAGAATGCCTCCCACTCCCAGCTTGCTGCGGCTCACCAACTCACCTATTCTAAATGCCCCGAAAAAGGCCAAAACAAACGCCGTAGAGAATAGGACATTCTCGTAGGGTGACACACACAGGTCCGGCAGCACCCTCAACAAACGTTCAAGCAACTGATACGTAACCGGGCGCCTAGAATCCCTTGTTACCGCCCCTTTTTTATAACCCCTCAACGCCTGCCGGACCCTAAAATCTTTGGTCGCGTCTGGCAGACCCCTGGCCTTAAACCAAAAGGCCATCGCCGCCATTTTCTTTGCTACCGCAGACACTGACACCCCATCCACAAAGTTCCTACCCAAAAAATACAGTAATAAGCACAGTCTGTCGTCGTCTGACTCACAACCCCCAGCTTGACTCATCAAAGCATCCCACGCGTTCCAGACCGCCGTGTATGCTGCCGCTGATGGCTCGGACAACGATCTCCCGATCATTCCAGACACGGCCCGAAGGGAATCTTCCACACCGCGGATGGGCAAGGAACCCCACGTTCTTCCGCCGCGGGAGCCGCCGCCCGGAACCTGTCCCACTGAAAGCGAGAAAGCGCATCAGCAATCACATTGTCAACCCCAGGCACATGAACTGCAAACACGTATGTGTTAAGGCGCAAACACTCTAACACCAACTGCCGTAGTAGACATATGACCGGAGGGGATGACGCCGAGCAATTATTGATCGCTGAAACCACCCCCATGTTATCGCAATGGATCCTAACTCGCTTGTTCGCCAGCTGCCCTCCCCATATTCGCAGCGCCACCACTATGGGGAATAATTCAAGTAACACCAAGTTAGTAGTGAAACCAGCCTCAATCCATGACGCATCCCAGGGGGCCGCACACCATTGCCCCCCCAGGAAAACCCCAAAGCCTTGGGACCCCGACGCGTCGGTAAATAACTCCAAATCGGCATTACTTACCGTATCCTGCATCCAAACCGCCCTGCAGTTAAACTCCTCAAGGAATGTCAGCCAAACCCGGAGATCCGCCCGAAGATCCGCCGTCATCCGAATCCTGTGATGTGGGACCACGACCCCTGCCGTCGCCAATGACAGGCGTCTGCAAAATATACGCCCCATGGGCATGATTCTGCATGCGAAGTTCAGTTTTCCCACCAATGACTGGACCTCCCTCAAAGTCATTTTCTTACTCTGAACTGCCAACGCAATGGCCCCTTTCAAATCATCCACCTTATCTTGCGGTAACCTACATTCCATAGATACCGTATCGATGGTGATGCCCAGGAATTTCAGTACCGTAGCAGGCCCCTCCGTTTTTTCTTCTGCCAGCGGGACCCCCAAACGGTTGCAAACATGCTTCATGGTTGCCAAGGCATATGCACAGTCCGGCGAATCCGCCGGACCCATAAACAGAAAATCATCCAGATAATGGATGACTGACTGCACGCCCGACACGTCCTTTACCGCCCATTCCAAAAACCCGCTAAACTTCTCAAAAAACGCACACGACACCGAACAACCCATGGGCAAGCATCTATCCACGAAATACTTACCTTTCCAAAAACACCCGAGCAACCGGAAGCTGGACGGGTGAACTGGCAACAGACGAAAAGCCGACTCAATGTCGGTTTTCGCCAAACACGCACCCTGCCCTAACAGTCTTACCCAGCTAACTGCTGTGTCAAAAGAGGTATAGACAACCGACGCGTCATCACTTGACAGGCCATCATTCACGGAAGCGCCCCGTGGGAAAGACAGATGGTGAATCAAGCGAAATGACCCGGGCTCTTTCTTTGGCACCACCCCGAGGGGGGACACCACCAGACCAACTAAGGGACAGGTCTGAAAGGGGCCCGCTAACCGCCCCGCCTCCACCTCCTTAGCTATCTTCTTGTCCACAACTTCCGGACGCTCGTTTGCGGATTTTAAATTCTTAAACGGAGGGCTGCACTGCAACGAGCAGCTGCTTGGAATAACAAAACCCTCTTCAAAACCCAAACGTAAAAATTCAGCTATTTCTTGATTAGGAAACCTGCTTAGAAACCCCACCATCTCTGCCACCCTCACTGGCGTCATCCCTTTTATGCCCAGCATCTGCATGCTTGCCTCTCTTGAGTTTGTAACATCTTGCGGCCGTGTGCGAGCCCCCGCAATTGGAGCACTCGTGCTTGAACCGGCATGATTGGCCAAAACGACAGGAACCGTCGTTATACTGCCAACACACGCCCTTTCCTTTGGTGGCCAGCTGACCACCTGCAGATGATCCGCTGGCCGTTGCCTGAAAGGATTGAGGACCTCTGGCTGGAATCATGAGACGCATCCAAAGAGTTATATCTTTGTGGTCCCAGCGCACCGCAGGGCGAACTGCTTTCTCTTGCCTAAACTGCTCATCGTAACGCAACCATGCGTTACCCCCATAGGACCGATGAGCCTCCCCTATGGAATCCATGTAACCGAAGAGCGCCGAGCAATGCTCAGGCTGCCTTTCCCCGATCACGCTCGCCAGAATTGAGAACGCCTGGAACCAATTCTGGAAAGTGCGCGGAATCAATCTGTACCGCCGTTCCTCCTCCCTCTTCTTCTCGTCCGGCTTACCTTTATCCAGGTTAAACTTCTCAAGGGGAAGTAATGAAAATATCTCCACATACTCCCCTCTCCATATCCTTTCTTTAACTTCCTGCTTTAGGTGGAAACCCAGGAGACCGTTAAAACACACATATAGCTCTGCAAAAGCCGCGTCTGCTAAACGCACCTGTCCCGCCCCGTCTGAACGTGCCACCTCGCTAGAGGACCCCTCCTGCCGCACCACAGTCTCCGCTTGTACCCCCACTAAACCCATAGCCGCCGGCGGCGCCACCTGAACCACCCCTTGCGCTAGCGGGACCCTGGCTTGAGACGCAACATCTACTTGAGATGCCGGCGGGCTCAGGACACTTGCCGACCCAGCCCCCACACCCCCCGACCCGGGTGCCCAAGCAGACCCCGGTGCCACTACTGCTCCCCCCACAACACTTGAGACTCCTGTACCTCCATCTGGTACCACCTGCCCCTGCCCTGGCTGCAGAGACCCCGCCACCCCAGTGCCTCCCGCTCCCCCAGGGGCTACCCCGCACATACCCAACAACAATGTGGCTAAAGCCTTAACAGCAGCTATATTGGCCTCACCTGGCTGCTCCGGACGCAAGTCCCTGCCAGCCGTCACTCCGGATCCACTGGCGACGACCTCCTCCTCGACCGCTGACTCAGCTTCGGAAGCGGAGCTGCCCCTGGCCGCCTGGCCACTGGGCCGCTGCTCCGGCTGTTGCCTCCTCACTCCTTGCTGGGACCTGGTTTTCTTCTTGGGCACAGCTGCCCGGCCTCCAGACTTGCTCTTCCTGGTGGAGGCGCTGCTCCCACTGTGACCCGACCGGGCCGCCGCGGTGTGTGGCGCGGCGCCCGCAGGGTGGTTGTCCTTCCGCTGGGCCCTTTTTGTCTGCCGCGCTGTGCGGGGGCTGATGGCCTCCTGTCTTCTGGCCGCTGCGTCACTGCTGGCTGCCCCGCCCGACGGCCCTTCTCCTGGTGAGTCCTGACGGCGTTCAGGGTTCCTCTCGGCAGCCCCCCGCGTCCCATCTGACGCCTTCTTAGCAGGGGGAGGCGGAGGGTCTCGGTTGGGGCTCCCCGCTCGGCGCTGGGCTCTACCTGGAGGCTCAGGGCTGAGCCGGTCCGGTGGGCGGGACGTCCTTCTCTCCTCCACGTGCGGGGTCGGAGCGCTGGTCGCCGCAGCTGCACCTGGCTCCCCAGCCTCCCCCGTCATACTGGCTCCCATCGCCGACAGCTGCAGTTGGACCCAGGCCGGGCCGCGAGATGCAGCCTCCGACCTGATCCGTGCCACTAGCTCCTCTAAGGTGTCCATTCCGGGGTGCGGGCGCTCAGCTTCCAGCTTCTTTCCCTGAGCACTCACGGAAGCTGAATGACCCGCCCCCTTCTCCTTACCCAAGCACCCCTTCTTGCCGCGCACCTAAACTCCGCCCCCCGCCCACCAGATCAACCCAGTACTGCCGGGGCAACGGCTACCTTATCATGCCGTGCCCTACGCAGTCGCAAGCTCCGCTCCAGGCTCTCACTTTAAAGTTAATCTGAAGCCACACAAAAACAAAAAAAAAAGAAGCCCCAGGTTATATAAAACTTTTTTTTGTCATCTCAAGTACCCTTTAAGACTCTCTGCCTCATCCGTTAACCCCTGTGTCTCTTCCTCTATATTGTCTCCACCCTAACACCCTCTAGATTGCAAGCTCGCAAGGACAGGGACCTCTTCCTAGTGATGTAGCCAACATGAAATCTACGGTTCGAGAATGCAAATTTTCCGCAAAAGTTTAGACTTTAATGGGCAGGCGTATTTTAAAACCTCCAATCAGCAGGGAAGGGACGCGGGTAGGGACCGGCGCTATGGAGGAGGCGGGGGAGCGGCAAGAGTGAGATTTCCAGAGGTAAACAGCCGGCTGCGATACGCTGTGTGTCACTAGCTCGGCTGATGATTTATGGGGGGCAAGCAGAGAGCAGGGGGAGCCTGGGGGGCAGCTGTATAGCAACAGAGGCTGGTCAGGATATGCAGACCCAGCCTCTGTATGCTGATAGCGTTCTTAGAACCCACCTCGGGTTCCCTTTAAAGTTTCGAAAGCTTGCAAAGGAATCTTGTACAGTTAGTCATTAAAAGTACCACCTAAACAACTTTTATTGTTATGTTCGGATGCACAGTCACTGTCACATAGCTCCCAACTGTCCCTCTTTCGGAGGGACAGTCCCTCTGGGAGCCCTGTCCCTGTGTCCCTCTTTCCTCTTCATTTGTCCCTCTTTCAGGACTTTGTCCCTCTTTCTATGTAAATATATATATCTCTGTACTAAAAATGTGTTTGATTGACTCTTAACTTTATTCCCATCCTTTAAATTGATATATTACTAATTGTAAAATGTTAATATGAAGGAAAAATGAATCAGGATAGAAAGGACCAGTGTGGTTTGAATTATAAAACAACATATTTTTCTTCTGAAATCTTTATGGTGTGCGTGAATAGGGGTGTGACAGGGGCGGGATCAGGCTTGTTGCAGGGGTGTGGCTTAAGTGTCCCTCTTTCTCATCTCAAAAAGTTGGGAGGTATGACTGTCATATAATGTACTAGCTGATTGCCCGGCGTTGCCCGGGTATGTATTTGGCTGGTGTTGACTCTGCATAATTTTTCTAGCCCTAACTAGTGTTGGGCGAACAGTGTTCGCCACTGTTCGGGTTCTGCAGAACATCACCCTGTTCGGGTGATGTTCGAGTTCGGCCGAACACCTGGTGGTGTTCGGCCAAACTGTTCGCGTTCGCCCGAACGGCTCAATTCCTGGCCGAACAGGGCCCCTGTTCGGCCGAATACGGCCCCCCTATGGGGTCGCAGGCATAAGGGGGGAGCATGCCCCGATCGCGGGGGGGGGGGTCGGAAATTCCCCCCACCCCCTCCGCTAGCGCTCCCCCCTCTGCCCGCTTCCCCATACAAAAGTTTAAGGAAAGTACCGGTGGTAGTGGATGGCCTGGCAGTGGCACTGTGGAGTGAGGAGGAGGAGTCCGGAGAGTGACGCGTTGAGGGAGGCCGGGCAGCGGGCGTGAGGTCAGAGAAAGGGCGGAAGTACCACAAGGGTACTACCGCTGAACCGCCCGCTGCCCGGCCTCCCTCAACGCGTCACTCTCCGGACTCCTCCTCCTCACTCCACAGTGCCACTGCCAGGCCATCCACTACCACCGGTACTTTTGTATGGGGAAGCGGGCAGAGGGGGGAGCGCTAGCGGAGGGGGTGGGGGGAATTTCCGACCCCCCCGCGTTCGGGGCATGCTCCCCCCTTATGCCTGCGACCCCATAAGGCCCCCAAAAGCGGGATGTTCGGGGAGTTCGGGGTTCGACCCGAACATGCCGAACATCGCGGTCATGTTCGGCGAACTTTCCCGAACCCGAACATCCAGGTGTTCGCCCAACACTAGCCCTAACACACAATTACTCACTGACCAAGTTTGTGAGCTTTGCGGTCTTTGGTATCAATAATTTGCATTGAAATGAAAAAATCTGATTGGCTGTTTGTGGCTACACACCCTTTTTTGAATTTGAACCCCAGTCACCCAATAACCAACTGTACCAGGTTTGAGGCCTGTGCCATTAACAGTGCAAGAATGGTAGCAATTAAATAATTCCCATTGAAAAGCAATAGGTGAAGTTTGATACACTTTTGTAGGCTCCACCCACTTTTCTGAATATTAATTCCAGTCACCCAGTGACCAACTGTGCAAAGTTTAAAAACCCTGCCATTAACAGTGTAAGAATGGCTGCAGTTTACATTTTCCCAGTGAAATTTCTATTTGTCTCCACCCATTGATGACCCGGCATTGCCCGTGTATGTATTTGGCTGGTGTTAGCTCCGCCCACTTTCTAACCCTAACGGACAAACACTCAATGACCAAGTTTGTGAGCTTTGGGGTCCTTGGCATCAATAATTTGTATATTCCAATAGAAATTAAACAAATCAGATTGGCTGTTTGTGGCTTCACCCCCTCTCCAGCATTTGAACCCCAGTCACCCAATGACCAACTGTAGCAGGTTTGAGGCATCTGCTATTAACAGTGGAAAAATGGCAGCAATTTAAATTATCCACTTGAAAATCAACAGGTGAATTTTGATTTTCTATTATAGGCTCCACCCACTTCCCTGAATATTAATCTCAGTCACTCAGTGACCATCTGGGCAAAATTTGGGAACCCTGCCATAAACAGTGTAAGAAGGGCTGCAGTTTACACTTTCCCAGTGAAATTTGTTTTTGGCTCCGCCCACTTTTTGTAACCTGGACACACAGTCACTCCATGACCAAGTTTGTGAGCTTTGGGGTCCTTGGCATCAATAATTTGTATTTTCCCATGAAATGAAACAAATCTGATTCACTGTTCAGTGAATCTTAATCGCATTCACCCAGTGACCAACTGTGGCAAGTTTGAGAACCCTGCGATTAACATTCTAAGAATGGCTGCAGTTTACATTTTCCCATTTAAAATGAACGGCTGAAATTTGATTGGCTGTTTTATGCTCCGCCCACTTTTCCTGGATTTGTAACCTCGGTCACCAAGTGACCACCTGTGCCAAGTGTGGGGACTGTGGCTTGATTACTGTGAGAATGGCAGCCTTTTACATTTTTTCCATTGACTTGAATGGGTGAAATCTGATTTGCTGTTTGTAGCTCCGCCCAGGTGTGCAGGGGGGCCGCGAGACCCCCAGAACCTATCATCCCAGGTAGTAAGGGATCTGTGTACCAAGTTTCGTTCAAATCGGTCAAGCCGTTTTCGAGTGATCGCGGCACACACACACACACACACACACACACACACACACACACACACACACACACACACACACACACACACACACACACACACACACACACACACACACACACACACACACACACACACACACACACACACACACACACACACACACACACACACACACACACACACACACACACACACACACACACACACACACACACACACACACACACACACACACACACACACACACACACACACACACACACACACACACACACGATTTTATATATATAGAAGATTTGTGCTCTTGTACATGCTGTTAGCTGGGTGTTACTCCTCAGAAGCCCAATAGGTGTCACTGTTACACCAGTTCTGGACCAGCATGGCTCTTCAGCAGAGATGAAGTCTTCAGATGTAATTGCTCATGACATGGTTGGGGAAAAGGCTGCTCTCCAGTTTGGGGAAGCTGAAATCAAAAGTTTGCTTAAAAATTACCGTTAGGAAATGTGAACCCCATTTTTTGTTGCGGCGAATTGAGCCTCCAGGTATTAATATCAATTCTTAAAAGAATTTACAGGACAGCAGGAAGACCTATAGTCAAGTGTTATTGGAAAATAGACATAGATTACATTGCTAGACTTGGACTCATATCTTTTTTTGTAATATTTACAAGGTTCCAGTTCTGTGTAGGGTCTCCTCAGTTTTTCGTTGCAGTCGCTTATTAATCTATGCTTGAAAGGGAACCCGAGGTGGGGACAAATTAAAATAAAGACAATGCTACCTGATTCGGGGAGCTGGGCGGATCAGGTAGCCGCAATCCTTCCCGCTCTCCAAGGCCGACGCTACCATAGAGGCAAAGGAGGCAGCTGCCCCAGGGCCCCAGAGCTTGTAGGGGCCCCCAGTGGCTACAAGAGGAAAAAACGATTTTCAAATCGGCCTTATAGTTTTTGAGAAAATCGATTTTACAGTTTCAAAGGAAAAAAAAAATACACATTTAAAAACCTGCCAACTTTAATGGTTAATAGCAATTCCACCTTAAATGCTAGAAACCCTAAATTTGCAGGATATGTTAAGGAGATCATTAGGAATAAGAGGAAAAAACTATTTTTCAAAAAGACCTTATAGTTTTTGAGAAAATCGATTTTAAAGTTTCGAAAGAAAAAAGTATACTTTTAAATGTGGTAAGTGTCACTTTTAGTAGCAAACCTAACGGTAGTGTAATTTTACATGCATCAAACGAAAGCGCAATAAATTTCCTGACGGGGTTTCCAGGGGGTCTATACGCAGCCGCAGCGCTTTGGCCAGGGATCGCTATACAGCCGCAATATGGCTGTATGAAGATCCCTGGCATTTTTTCCTATTTTCCCATATTTTTTTTATGTTTAGAGTGTGGGAATTTAAAAACAAAACAAAACTATGTGGGGTCCCCCCTCCTGAAACTTTTTAACCCCTTGTTCCCCATGCAGGCTGGGATAGCCAGAATGTGGAGCTCCGACCAATTGGGGCTTCACACCCTGTTATACCAGCTGCAAAAAAGGTCCCCTAATGCCGATTTTTGTTCTGGGGTATATGTTGGGGAGGCCCCCCAGGTTTATTTTGCCCTGGGGCCCCATTGTTGCTTAAACCGGCCCTGACGCTCCATTGGCCTGCATTCCCTCAGTTTCATTATCGTGACCTCTGGGGTCACAACGCTGGAAGAAGCTGCTCACACACCAGGGCTGGATTTACCATAAGGCACGAGCCTACAGGCGCCTGAAGATGGAAAGGCGGCTCACTCTCCTCCCTGAGTGGCTTCCTCCCTCCTTCTATATGCAGAGTCCTGGTGAGAGCATAAATGAGAGGTTACTTGGGGGCACCATTAGCTACTTAAAGAGACTCCGTAACAAAAATTGCATCCTGTTTTTTATCATCCTACAAGTTCCAAAATCTATTCAAATGTGTTCTGGCTTACTGCAGCACGTTCTACTATCACCATCTCTGTAATAAATCAACTTATCTCTCTCTTGTCAGACTTGTCAGGCCTGTGTCTGGAAGGCTGCCAAGTTCTTCAGTGTTGTGGTTCTGCTATGAACTCCCCCATCCAGGCCCCTCTCTGCACACTGCCTGTGTGATATTTAGATTAGTGCAGCTTCTCTCTGTTCTATTATCTTTTACAAGCTGGATAAATCCTCCTCTGAGCTGGCTGGGCTTTCACATACTGAGGAATTACATACAGGCACAGCTGTTTGCACTCTGCAGGAAGAAATAGCCTGACACTTCAGTGGAAGATAGCTGCAGGGGGAAAGAAACACACAAATGATCTCTTGAGATTCAAAAGGATGGCTGTATACAGCCTGCTTGTGTATGGATGTATTTTCTATGTGTGGACATACTGTACATCAATCTACTTCCTGTTTTGGTGGCCATTTTGTTTGTTTATAAACAAACTTTTTAAAACTGTTTTTAACCACTTTTAATGCGGCGAGGAGCGGCGAAATTGTGACAGAGGGTAATAGGAGATGTCCCCTAACGCACTGGTATGTTTACTTTTGTGCGATTTTAACAATACAGATTCTCTTTAATATTTAGGGTACTTCTGGCTACCTAATGCTACCTATAATTGGCGAGGCAAGTAAGGGAGAAGTGACAGCTGGGCTAGTCAGCACACTTGCGGTGCAGTTCAGAGGGGGTTTGTAGGTTCATGGAGGGCGGAGTCTAGGGCGCCAGGACATCTGTGCCTTTAGGCTCCAGTGAGGTAAATCTGAGCCTCTCACACACAGCAGCATGCAGGGAGGCGGGGGAGCAGCAGGTGGAGCGGCAGGCCAGGGAAAGACAGAGCTGCTCAATGGCAGCTGGGGAATCCTGCAAGAACACCCCAAGTGTTGAGCAAGGAATTCCTCTACTCCCTTACCATCTGGAATAGCGGCAATTGCTTGTCACTAATTTCGGGGGGGACGACAGGGGGGGTTAGAGTGCAGCGTGCGGAGACTCAGAGGCATGTCCTGCAGCAGGGAACATGCCTCTGTGCCCCATCTGCCCTCCCCGTCGCACCGCCTCAGGTACTCTTGGATACTGCTGTCTCTTGATCACGTGACATGCATCAGGAGTCGGAGGTACGCAGCATAGAGCGTGCAGCTGCCAGGTAGAACAGAGGAGAATGCAGGGCTGTAGCAGGTAAGTGGGAGGGGGAGCTGGGAAAAGAGATAAGATTACCTGCAATCAAGCTGATCTCAGTTGCCTGGAGCTTCCTTTGCTGCTGACTACAGAAGTTGGTTGCCAGCACCTGTATCACTGACTTCTGCATCAGCAGACTGCCCTGCATTATTGATTAATTACTCTGATCAGAATAAGTAATCAATAATCCAGGGCACTCTGGTATTACAACAGCCAGTGTACATGGCTAATGACAGGCAACTTCTGAAGCACTAAACACAACCTGCCACCTCTCCCTGGTAATGTCCCAGCTGCAGCACAGCAATCATTCTCTCTACTCACCCTGCTGCTCTGCACATTCACTCACTGCAGGCTGTGTGAGGAGACACATTGCCCATGGGGGTGGAGTGCTACATCTAGTGCAGGAAGTAGTACAGTCCCATGCAGTGCCTGCTGCTATTTTCCTGAATGTTGCCCAAACTATGAAAAAAGGTTCCAGGTGGAAGAACACAGTGGCTGAGCACCACAGCGGCACCCCTAGCCATGGCTACACCCGGTGCTGTAAGCACCTGCAGCCTTATGGTAGGTACACCACTGCCCAAATCTACTACCTTGCCTGGGCCCCCATTACATATTAATCCATATCTGCTCCCTGACACTTCCTCTGTGTCTGGGGCCGCTGGGTTCCTCCGTGATCCTCTCTTCTCGGGTCTGCTGCTTTCTTCTGGTCGCTGTTTTTACAAAGGGCCAGTTTTGCCGGCCACAAACTTTTATAGCTTCTGTGATGTGTTTGTATTCCTTATTAGCGTAGCTGTTTAGATTTGGCTGTACTTGAACCTGAAATCCGCATGTTTCTGCCTGAAAGACCACAATTTCCAAAACAGCATTATTTCTAGAAACCACAATTTCCACATTAGCGCACACAAAGTTTCCACATTTTTGTTGTTTGTTTGGTCATCAAATGACATAGAAAGGCAGTCAGTGTTCACATGGGAAATAGGGATGAGCGAACAAGTGCTGCTGTTTTGTGCCAAACGGCACTTCCTCCGAGGCTGTGAACGTAAAAGGAACCGATCAGCATTTTAGCCCCCGGGGCATCTCAATAGCACATTAAAAATGCATGCTAACAATGTGGCTCATTATTTATAATACTTCCAGTTTATTACCCTACTTCAGCGGCCTGCCTTCCGCAGAGAGAGCAGGCAGATAAGGACTGCTGTTAGTAGTTTGACTGCTAGTTAGCAGTAGCAATGAGCAAACAAAAGTTTTCATCAATGGAGGGGAGAGAGAAAAAGCACATTGTGCTTCGAACAGCTTATTTTCAGTTATATAGTGTTTTTTTATAACATTACATCATTCTCTAATATTTGTAGTTTACACACTACACAGCAGTCTAAATGTTTTTACAGAGCAGTCTTGTGAACTATTGACCTGTCCTTTGGAGAGAAAAAAAATACAGTGTCTGACAGTTGAGATAACAAGCTTCCAAAGACAGAGCTCTCTGCGACTTTGAGAGTCGTGGAGCTCAATGGCTCTTTTGCATACATAACTGGAGTTTCTTAACTCTTCCTGTACTGGAAACAATATTAGACTTATGTCTCTGCTCCTTATGTTTTATTTCTTAGCCGTACTACAGATACAAATCATTATACCATAATTTTTTTTTGCTTCAGTGTCCCTTTAACTTCACACCTTTCCTTGGATAAATAAGGGCGGCGGTGGGGGGTGGGGGGGGGTATAGCAGTTCCAAAAGCTATTAGAAACCAGAAGAAGCTGCAAAGAAAAATCTTGCTTGAATCTTTTTAACAGCCTGCAAGGGAGAAACATGCTCACCAACAAGATTTAGGAGAAAGATCGTCTGATCGTCTAGCCATCCATGGCTGTACCGCTCCACTGCACGCTCTCCTGATATCCTCCCACGCTGCTGCCGCAGTTAGTGTCCTAACTCTATGCCACAGATGTTTGAAGGGCAGTGATATCACCCTTGTGCTGCTAAGTATAAGTGGTATACACATTACATCAAGCAGACAGACAGTCAAATGACAGCGCTCAAGGCTGCACCTGCAATGTAAACCAACAGAGGCAATGCAGAGCCCCACTGAGCTAAATACATGCCTTGAATGCAAGTGTACAGAGTGCTAAGTGTGTAATATTGACCAGTTCCTGGAGCTCTGCACATCCAGCAGACTGAACATTCAGGTATAACTTCTGTTTGAAAGCGCTGCCATATTTCCCGCTGTACAAATTGATCGTAAGTATACTAGTGTCTAGTTGCATTCATTGCTTCAAATCTACATCCAAATTTTTAGGTTAGAATTAGTACATAATTTGCATCTGTTTTGCATTCAAGGCATGTATTTAGCCCCAGTGGGGCTCTGCATTACCTCTGTTGGTTTACATTGCAGGTGCAGCCTCGAGCGTTGTCATTTGTCTGTCTGCCTGCTTGATGTAACCATTTATGATTAGCAGCACAAGTACTATTATGTTTTATTGCTAGACTAGTGTTACGCCTTCCCTGAGGGGGTCCGTCATTGCCGTGGGGAAGTCTATTAGGTAATAATCTGTGCACACATTATTTACCGAAGCTAACACCCTCCTTTGCCTGATTTGAGTGCTAGGTGTGTAATATTGTCCAGTTACTGGAGCTCTGCACATTCATGCAGATAGATCATTCAGGTATAACTTCTGTTTGAAAGCATTGCCATGTCTCCCGCTGTACAAATTTAAGTAAGTATACTAGTGGCTAGCTGCATTCATTGCTTCAAATATAACATCAACATTTTTAGATTGGAATTAGTACATAATTTGCATCTGTTTTGCAACTAAAGGGGCTCATACACTGGTCGATTTCAGCCATCAATTGATCGATCGATTCTAGAGAATCGATCAATCAGAAATTGATTCTTTCAAATACCCAAATCGATCGATTCGCAGCCGATTTCGATCGATCTCAATCGATCTGGCAGGGTGGAAAATCTAGGTCGATCTGTTGAGATTGCTTATCATTTTGCATTGGCCCTAATGGAAATCTGATGGCAAAAAAATGCCATCAGATCGATTTTCAATAGATTTCAAACTGAAATCTATTGGAAATCTGTTCCTAATAAAAACATTTCCTAAACACATCAGATAGATCAGAAATCTATCTGATGATCTATCTGCTGCTAATCTAACGAGTGTATGGCCACCTTTGGGCATGTATTTAGCCCCAGTGGGGCTCTGCATGCCTCTGTTGGTTTACATTGCAGGTGCAGCATTGAGCTCTGTCATTTGTCTGTCTTTCTGTTCCTAGTGTGTGGCACACATCAGATAGATTCCTGTCAGATTCGGCCTGACAGCCATCTGACAGAAATCTATCTGATGGTATAATCTGCTGCAAATCTATCAGTGTATGGCCACCATAAGGTATCCTTTAAGATGTTATCTGCTGGGAGCTACATATTACTGTGAATCATTCAATAGATCCTATAAAAAAAAAAAAATGTGACAAAGAGGTTGAAATGAATGAAAAATAAATGGAACACCAACGTAGGTGGCTGAAATGACCTTGTAGGGAATATTAAACTTGCTAAACATCTGCTGTATGATTTGATTTGGGTCATGAGAGATATGATTGAGTAAACTGGCTATGAACAGGGTTTGCGGTGGAGGAACGCAGGGTTCCAGCTGCTTCCAGTTGCATAATTGTTTCATAGACAAAGATCGAAACCCTCCGAGTGTCTCTAAACAGCTTTTATATTGTTTTTAAGTCCCGCGCTTTCCGTAAAAGCCTCTGTTTTATTTCATTTACACCGGATGAATTGCTGCTGTTTGCTCTCAGAGGCACGGTATTTATTCGGTGTCATTTCCAATTCCAATACACGTTTCTTGTTGTTATTTGCAGAAACAGACATGAAAGATGGAAGTGATCATGGCTGCGAGTGGCCATACACCAGGATAGCGTGGCGGGTCTGCAGGCCCAGATTTACCTCACAGGAGCCTATGGGCACAAATGTCCTGGCTAGACTATGCCCTCCATGGACCTACAAACCCCGGCCGAACCCCACCGCAAGTGTGCTCGCTGGCCCAGCTGTCACTTTTCCCTTACTTCCCTTGCCCGTCATGAGCAGCTACAGGTGCCCCTTAAGAGACACTGAAGCGAAAAAAAAAAATGATTATATAATGAATTGGTTGTTTAGTACGGATAATTACAAGAACATTAGTAGCAAAGAAAATATTCTCATTATTTTTTTTTTCAGCTATATGTTTTTTTTATAACATTGCATCATTCTCTAATATTTGCAGTTTACACACTACACAGCATTCTAAATGATTTTACACAGCAGCCTACTGAACTTTTGAACCCTTCTCTGCAGAGAAGAAATTACAATGACTGACAGTTGAGATAACAAGCTTCAGAAGACAGAGCTCTTTGCGACTTCGAAAGTTGTGGAGCTCAATGGCTCTTTTGCATAGATAACAACTGGAGTTTCTTAACTCTTCCTGTACTGGAAACAATATTAGACTTATGTCTCTACTCCTAATGTTTTATTTCTTAAGGTAGCCATACACTAATTGATTTGCCATCAGATCGACCAACAGATAGATCCCTCTCTGATCGAATCTGATCAGAGAGGGATCGTATGGCTGCCTTTACTGCAAAGTGCAAACAGATTGTGAATCGATTTCAGCACGAAACCGATCACAATCTGTGAAGCTGCCGCCGCCCCCCCCCCCCCCCGCCAGCTATACATTATCTGATCCGCCGGCACGAGTCCCCCGGTCTCCTCTGTCTTCTTCTCCGCGCTGGGCTCCGAGTTTGGCTGGCTTCACTGAACTTCCTGTCCAGGGAACAGTAGAGAGCGCTCTACTGTTTAAACTTCCTGCCGGGACAGGAAGTTCAGTGAAGCCAGCCGGACTCGGAGCCCAGCGCGGAGAAGAAGACAGCGGAGAGAGCGGGGACACGTGCCGGCGGAACAGGTAATGTATTACAGCTAGCGTTGGTATTACAGCTAGCGTTGGGCATTCAAGCACCGCTATCGATGCACTCCCGACCCGCCGGCGACTGAGCAAAATCTTCCGCACAGACGGATCGACGGGAGTCGACGGGAACGATTGATTTCGGACGGAAATCGATTGTTCTGTCAGAGTTTGCGCAACGATTTCACAGCAGATTCGATCACAGTGATCGAATGTGCTGTATATCGGCAGGAAAATCATTAGGTGTATGGGCCCTTTTAGCTGTACTACACATACAAATCATTATATCATCATTTTTTTTGTAATTCGTTTCAGTGTCTCTTTAAGGGCATCGCCTTTGACATGGGAGACCAGGGTTCGAATCCTGGCTAGGGTCAGTAACTATGCAGTAAGGAGTTCAAGGTAAGACTTCCTAACACTGCAGGGTGGCCTCTTGAGCGGATCCCAGTGGCTGCAGCTCTTGAGCGCTTTGAGTCCGACAGGAGAAAATCGCTATATAAATGCTCAGATATCTTCTTTCTTTTGTGCACAAGTGCTTCCTTCTTCTATGGTGCTTGTGTTGTCTGTAAAGTGGAAGTGTGCCCACTAATTATTGTACAAGTGGCGGGCATACCGCTCGCTGGCCCCAGGAGTCCCCCATTAATAATTTATTATATCCCATGGCTGCACAACCTAGGCTAGCTAGTACAGGTGTTTGGCACCCCCGATCCCCCCGCTCATACATTACCCAGCCTGGCTCCAGCGATCGGTGCAGCTTTCCTACTGCACAGCTTCGGTCTCTCTATGGGGAGGATCGGGTCTGCGCATGACGTCATGTTCGATCCTCCCCATAGAGAGACCGGAGCTGTGCTGGGAGGCTGTGCCCATCGCTGGAGCCAGGCTGGGTAATGTATAAGTGGAGGATCGGGGGCGATCGGAGGGTGCCGGACACCTGTACCAGCTAGCCTAGTGCTAGCTAAAGGTTTTGCAGCCATTGGATCTAATAAATTAAGCTGAGGACACAAACTAGCAAAACCTCCTGAGCGCCGTAACACTCAGGGCTGAGGAGGTTAACTATAAGGGAGCAGCACCTGCGATCTCAGGGGGGCCCAGAGCAATAGGGGTCCCCAACTACTACCTTACTCCCTCTGATACAGGAGACCATCCTCCAGATCCGGTGTTTTTGGATCTACACTTGTTATGGGTGTGAAGATCATGATGGCCACAATTGTTTTATGACTGTTGCAAAATGGACACCCAGGCTGGAATATTGGAGGGGCCCCATTAAAGTTTTGCTGGGGCCCCCCATGATGTGTATTTATGCCCCTGCATGTGTCCTTTGTGATATTGTGTATCTGGTGCACAGATTACCTAGTGTGTTCCTAGTGGTCCTGGGTCACCATGAGCTATCTGAGTATTCTACAGATGACCTTGTGAGTTCCTAGTAGTTCTGGGTCACCATGAGCTATCTGAGTATTCTACAGATGACCTTGTGAGTTCCTAGTGGTCCTGGGTCACCATAAGCTAGCTGGGCATTCTATAGAGGACTTAGTGTGTCCCTAGTGGTTCTGGGTCATCATGAGCTATCTGGATATTGTACAGAGGACCTAGTGTGTTCCTATTGGTTCTGGGTCACCATGAGCTATCTGGGTATTCTTCAGATGACCTTGTGTGTTCCTAGTGGTTCTGAGTCACCATGAGCTATCTGGGTATTCTATAGAGGACTTAGTGTGTTCTTAGTGGTCCTGGGTCACCATGAGCTATCTGAATATTCTACAGAGGACCTACTGTATATACTTGCTTATAAGCCTCATTTTTCAGCACAAAAAATGTGTTGAAAGTTACCCCCCTCGGCTTATATGACAGTCAGTGCAGCAGAACGGATGGTGGAGCAGGTTTTGTTACTGGCAGAGGAGCGTAAGGATCGTGCACAAGTGATCCTGCTCTTGCCACCTAGCTCCCTGCTGTGCCCATGCCCTCCATCTCCTGCAACATGGAGTGCCTGTGTCTTAGTGATGGGTCGTTCGCGAACGAGCCAGCTCTAAGAGCCGGCTCTTTGCTGCGAACGACAAGAGCTGGCTCTTAGTTTTAAAAGAGCTGATGCCCCAGCCGCCCCACAGAGCTCTGATTTGCTCTGTAATAAAGGGCGCTGAGGCATGCTGGGAGATGTAGTCCTCCTCTTGCAGCTTGTAGGAGTGTATGGGGCGGAGCAGAGCAGTAGCAGGAGGGATTGCCCCAGTCAGAGAAGCAGTCTGGAGTTGTCATGGAGATGGGGCGGGGCTTTTACTCCGATTCTGAGTGGTGTCTAGTGGTATTTAATGAAGAGCCGATTCAGAGCCGTAAGAGCCAGCTCTTTAATGGGAGCCGATTCAGAAGAGCCGATTCTCTGAGAAGAGCCGGAATTCCCATCACTACTGTGTCTCCTGGCTTGTGAATCAGAGTGTGCAAGCAACTTGTCAATGGTGCAATGATCGGGGAGTCTTCCTGTGTGGCAATCGCTGTGTCTCATATCTATGACGCCATCTAGTGGCATCTTAAAACACAGTTGTATCATCCTTGGGGCACATCTGGCTACGGGGAGAAGGGCTGACTTGCACTGGGGGCACATCAGGCTACTGTGGAGGGGTCTATTTGAAAAGGGCTCCTGTAAAAAAGGGCTCCTGGTGTAGCCCATATATACCAAATTCGTCTACAAAAAGGGCACCTGGTGTAGCCCATATGCCAACTTCGGCTACAAAGGGCAGTCTGGTGTAGCCCATATGCCAACTTCGGCTACAAAGGGCGCCTGGTGTAGCCCATATATGCCTAATTCGGCTACAAAGAGCTCCTGGTGTAGCCGAAAAAGCTAGATTTAGTTTATTAGGCAAAATTTGTTGGGTTATAAAAGGGCTCTAGATATAGATAAGAAAAGTGATTATTATGACCCAACTGCTTCCTACTCTCACACAGAGCCCTCCCTCGATGGTGCCTAACCCTAATCCCCTAGGAGGTGCCTAACCCTAAGACCCCCCCCCCTCCCTTGTGATGGCTAATCCTAACCTCCCCTGCACCCTCGAATCAAAAATCTCGGCTATAAAAGGGTGCCCTTGTGTAGCAGAATCAAAAACCTTGTAGACTAAAACCTTGTAGCTGAATAAAAAATATGGGCTACAAAGGGGTGCCTTTTTGTAGCCAAAAACCTTGTAGCCGAATAAAAATATGGGCTACAAAGGGGTGCCCTTTTGTAGCCAAAAACCTTGTAGCTGAATAAAAATATGGGCTACAAAGGGTGCCCTTTTGTAGCCGAAAACCTTGTAGCCGAATAAAAATATGGGCTACAAAGGGGTGCCCTTTTGTAGCCGAAAACCTTGTAGCTGAATAAAAAATATGGGCTACAAAGCGGTGCCCTACAGTAGCCTAAAAAAAAATATGGGCTACAAAAGGGCGCCCGCTTGTAGCCTATATCAAAACTCCGGAGCCCTTTTCACCACCTTGTAGCCCATATTTGCAGAAATAACATTGATGTCTATGGAGGAGCCCTTTTTATACAGGCAGCTCAGGAGCCCTTTTCAACTGATCCCGCTCAGGAGCCCTTTTCAACTGATCCCTGTAAATGGTCTCGCATTCTTCACATTCTAGGAACCGTTTGGCATTCTTCGAAACCACTAAAGTGTAACTCGGAGCAGATAGCGAAATGCACTGATGAAATACAGTATGTACAGAATATATGAAACATTTTATATGCCAAAACATTTTTATGTGCCAAAACATTTGTGATCTTTTCCAGCCAGCCGTAAGAAGCAGATGGTTTGAAATGGTCTAGCCAGAAAGCGCAGTCAAACACGTGACCTAACCTGTGTCATTATTCATATGCTATTTTGATTACAGTTCCTCCTTAAGTTTAACCTCTTGAGGACTGCAGTGCTAAACCCCCCTAGTGACCAGGCCATTTTAAACAAAATGTGCCACTGCAGCTTTAAGACTAAGCTGCAGATCCGCACAACACAGCACACAAGTGATCCCCCCCCCTTTTCTCCCCACCAACAGAGCTCTCTGTTGGTGGGGTCTGATCGCCCCCAGATTGTTTATTTTTTTGTGTGCAAATATTTTTGTTCCTCTTTTTATTAAAAAAAAGTGTGTTCCTTTAAATATATTCCGTCCCTCCCTCCCCACAGCCAGCCAATTGTGGCGATCGGCTGTCATAGGCACAAGAGTAAGGAGGTTGGTCAGCACACCGACTTCTTCAATGAAGTGAAGTTTAATAAATCACATGTCAACACATGTGATTTATTAAACTTCACTTCATTGAAGAAGCCGGTGTGCTGACCAACCTCCTTACTCTTGTGACATTACTCTGGATGTTGCTTAGCATCCTTGGTCATGCACCCGAAATCTACTATTGGGACAAGTGTGCCTCCCCGCATCCTCTCTACCTACTCGGCTATCATAGGCTTCTGCCTATGAGAGCCGATCGCTCTCCAGTGTCCCAGGGGGACAGCCGTGTCACACAGCTGTCCCCAGTACAGCGCTGCTGCCGATCGCCGCGCTGTACGGGTAAATAGACGGCGATCACGCCGTCTAACAGTCTCCCGAGCGGCAATAGCCGCTCGGAGACTGAAGAGGGGGCGGAGCTCCGCCCTCCGAGAGTGAGATGCGCGTGCGATCTCATTCAAAACAGAGCCCCAGAACTTTACGCCAATTGGCGTTAGGCGGTCCTGGGGCTGCCACCGCGGCCACGCCCATCGGCGTGACGCGGTCGGCAAGAGGTTAAACCAGCATAACACGCTCAATTTTTCTGACTTCCAGATATAAGATCGTTAGATCACGCCATGTTTTAAAGGACCACTATTGCGAAAATCTTAAAATTTTAATTACGTCTAGGCACATCGAGAGTAAAATGAGACACAAATTACTTTTCTCCCATGTTGCTGTCACTTTCAGTAGGTAGTAGAAATCTGACAGAACCGACAGGAGTAGCCCATCTCCTCATGGAGGGTTCTTAGGGTTTTTATTTACTTTCAAAAGCACTTAGGCCTAGTGCACACCAAAAACCGCTAGCAGATCCGCAAAACGCTAGCGGTTTTTGAAGCTTTTTTTCTTATTATTGTGAAGCGTTTTGCGGTTTTGTGTAGCGTTTTTTTTTGTGTAGCAGATTACAGATTTTGTTACAGTAAAGCTGTTACTGAACAGCTACTGTAACAAAAACGCCTGGAAAACAGCTCTGATCTAGCGTTTTATCAAGCATTTTGCGTTTTTCCTATACTTAACATTGGAGGCAGAAACACCTCCGAAATCCAAAAAATGCTGCAGCCCGGGAGTATGCGTTTCTGCAAAATGCCTCCCGCTCTGGTGTGCACCAGCCCATTGAAATACATTACCCTAGCGTTTCCACATCCGCAAGCGGTTCTAAAAACGCTACCAAAACCGCTCTGTGTGCACTAGGCCTTAGTGAATGGCAGTTGCTCCTTTCAACTTCCAAAAAAGTGTGCAGCGAGCAGGGAGAATGGCCAGCATCTGTGTGTAAATCCTTTTCAGGGAGTATCTTTATAATCAATAAAGGCCTTGCTGAGAATCCCCCGTGAAAAGATGGACAACCTGTCGGTTCTGTCAGATTTCTACTATCTACTGTGACAGCAACATAGGAAAAAAACAATTTACAGCTTATTTTACTCTGGAAGAAACATACTTCTCATTTGTATGTGTTATACATGTATGTATTTTACATTTGTTCTCCATCGTGCCCCTCTAAGCGTTGATAATTTGCATTCCGCCCAGGTGCAGGTTCTTGCTGACGCAGCCTGGCTGACCCCGCCGATAATCCATTTCATAACTTAAGAAAATGATTTTTTCGTCCAAGTCGGCATTGTTTAACTTGGGTGTCACAATGAACAAGTAACGCAGCAGAGATTATTTACTGGAGCTGTCAGGAGGAGATGTAACCCACGCTGGGGTTTTGGAAGGTGGAAAGGAGCGGAGAATGATTTAAAGCAGAACACTGTGTAGACAGGGCCTCATTAGCATGGGAGACACAGTCCCGTTGTCTGCCCGTGTATGGGGCTCTGCCTGGCATCCGCAACATGTGGTGAGTCCAGCGTCATCCACAACAGAGGCACGACTCTCCAGGGACCTTCTGTGAAAGTGACAGGCCTGATAAATTATTAATAAAGTTTTGATATTTAAACTTTTCTGGGGAAACTTCACTTTTACCTCTGCGTCGAATCAGGATGAGTTCGCCTGGTTGTATAAATCAGTATCTGCTATACCTGGTTTAACATAATGCAGTTTGGGTTATTAGTAACATGCTGTGAATAAGTTAAAGCCCTGTCCAGTTAAACATTTTTAAACCTATCCAAAACATAAACACACATCAGACACAAATTAGTCTTAAAGCTAATGGGAACATGGGAAGCAAAAACAAACAAACAAACAAACTGATACTTACCTAACGAGGGGGAAGGCTCTGGGTCTTATAGAACCTTCCCTCGCCTCTCCTGGTCCCCTCGTTCCAGCAATGTCACCTCCATTTCAATCCCCCGCCTTGGGGACTTCGGAAGGCTTTGTGACCCCGAGTACTCCTGAAGACAGGCGGCTCTGCACTGCGCATGCGTGCAAGAGAGGGCGCTCGTGCAGACGCAGTATGGAGCCACCCATCTTTGGGAGCACTCGGGGTCCCAAAGCCTTCCAAAGTCCCTGTGGCGGCCGAGTGCAGTATTCGACTGTCATGACAGACGGCCCAGCTCAGAGCAGCCTGCGGCCCGGTAGTGGGCCACAGGACCAGAGCCTATAGGACCCCGAGCCTTCCCTCTCCTTAGGTAAATATCGTATCTGTTTGTTTGATTTTTTTCCCTTTGCATTAGCTTTAAAAATAACAGAAATATATATACATTTTTGAGCTGCCATGTGACCTCTGCTGGCATTTGTGGTTTCTCCATTGTGTCTGGTTGGGGGTGGGTTAAAGAAGCTGCCACTCACCACCCCACCCAGTTAGTACGCAGAAAAGGGTGTGGCTAAGCTGCCACTCTACCTCCATAATGAAGGGCGGGGGCATGACTAAAGGGCACAATACAGGAAAAGAGGTGCCCTGGTGGATAAAAGATTTTAAAAGCAGTTTAAAAACGAAAAGGGAAAAGAGGTAGCTTACCTCAATGACAAAATCTTTGTATTGGTAAAAGATTTTATTTAGCACAGGCAACGCGTTTCGCAGGTCTAAGCCCGAAACAGTTGCCTGTGCTAAATAAAATCTTTTACTAATGCATAGCTCCCAACTGTCCCTCTTTGGAGGGACAGGCCCTCTTTGGGGACCCTGTCCCTCTGTCCCTCTTTTTTCCTCATTTGTCCCTCTTTCAGGTCTCATGCACAGATCTATGTAAATATATGTACTTTTCCACTGAAAAAATGTCTTTAATATGCTCTAAATGTTGTTTATATTTTTTACATTGATATATTTCTTTTAAATGTTATTATAAAGGAAAATTAACCAGGATAGAAAGAATCAGTGTGGTTTGAATTATACAACAGCATATTTTTCAATTATATCTTTATGGTTTGCATTACAAGGGGTGTGATTAGGGGCGTGACAGGCGTGTGGCCTAAGTGTCCCTCTTTCTCATCTCAAAATGTTGGCAGGTATGCTAATGCAAAGATTTCATCATTGAGGTAAGCTACCTCGTTTCCCTTTTCGTTTTTAAACTGCTTTTAAAAGCTTTTATCCACCAGGGCGCCTCTTTTCCTGTATTGTGCATATTACACCCCCGTACATATCCTGTTCGAGGGGTGTTGACAGCACACGTGGTTTTCACCACGTTGGATTTCTATCCTCCTTTCTTCCAAGGAGAGCGAACGCTTCCAGGTCCGTAAGGGCCGCCCCGAGTGGAGTCAGGTTCATGGTCTCCACCTGCTTCCTGTGGTCGATTGCCCCCCTGCAACCCTCCTTAGTGAGGTTAGTATCCTAACTTATTATTTTTACATTTACATGTAACATAGCACACTATTGGGCTCCTGTTTTTTGTCTCCTGTCCTGTGTCTTTTCCTGCAAGGTGCCAAGATACCCCCAATAGCCTATGACTAAAGTGCGTTCAGCTTAAACCAGGGCCGGATTTACCAAAGGGCACTGTAGGCACCTGCCTACAGGCGCCTGATGATGAAAAGGCAGCTCACTCCCCTCCCCGAGTGCCTTCTTCCCTATGCAGAGGTTATTCTCGACATTCCACTGACGAGATCTCCCTTCAGTCGGGGGCACCACTAGCTACTTTATACCGAGAGTACCACTGGCTACCTAATGGTAATAGACACCTCTATCTACCTATAACGGGCAAGGGAAGTAAGGGAGGCGTGAACTTGTGGCGTCGTTCAGTGGGGGTTTGTCGGTTCATGGAGGGCGGAGTCTAGAGTGCCAGGACACCTGTGCCTAAAGGCTCCTGTGATGTAAATCCGGGTGTGGCTTAAACAGTGCAGTTTGATGAGATGGCTCTGTGTTATTGGCATCATCATTTACTCACTATCAGGAGCAAGGGTGCCAACATACTGCAACTCAAAACTTACCTTTCACACAGGCATTCATGGACACAAACTTGGCAATATAGAATCTAAATGCAATCTTTTTTTACAGACGACATCATAATGTCATTTACTGACCAGGAGGATTCGATTGCAAACCTACTGAATCTCCTTAGATTATTTTATATCTCAGGAGCCAGGGGCCTCTCAGCTCAGGACTATAAATTCCCATTTCAAGAGCATTTTATTCCATACTTGAGAATGAAACACCTGAACAACATTAATACCCTCCATAAATGGAACTATGCCTTAGACCACCTACATAAAGTCCTAAACTCCTGAGAATTTCACACTATCTCATGGGCGGGAAGAATAGCAGCCATAAAAATGACCCTACTACCCCAGCTCACCTACTTCTTTAGAGTGATCTCTATTCCAGTTAAACATGAGGATCTCAGTCAGCTGAGTTGTCCAGAGGTACTGCCTCTGACTGTGAACCATGAGGTAGTGAGTTTGACAAAAAAAATGAGCATCTCAAAAACATGCAGCAAGGGGCAAATCAATAGGGGATGTAGAGGTTGCGGCTGCACTGGGGCCCCTGGGCCACAGGGGCCCACTGGGGGTCCTCCTTCATCCATCCTTTTAGCTTTTCATTGGTGCTTTGCTAGTAATGATCACCTCTATATGTGCGTTGAATAGTGGTATCATTAACAAATGGCTCCCCTCCTCTGATTGAACCTCTTACACTGTCCTCGGAAGGTTCTGAGGATACATAGCAATAACATGCTTGGGGCCCCTGGGCCCTGGCTCCTTAGCTACCCCACAGAAGGGAGCAACATATATTACAATTTATTTGGGTCTATAAAAAGCCCAGGACTGCTAGAAAAATGATGTACCGACACAAGGAATTGGGAGGTATATCAGCCTCAAGTATAACTTTCAATTATAAGGGTTCCCAGCTTGCCCAAATCCCCTAATACAGCAAAGTCCTTGTTATCCGGAACTCAGGCAGCCGGAAGTCTCAATTAACCGGCATGCCTGAGGGGATAACAGGGACTGTTTTTTGGGGGGGTTTGCAGGAAAATACTTAAAGGACCACTACCGTGAAAATCGTAAAATGTAAAAATCCATGTAAACACATTTAACCTGCTGGGCGGTCTGGACGAGCACAGCTCGTCCAGTACCGCCGGAGGCTGCCGCTCAGGCCCTGCTGGGCCGATTTGGCTGAAATAAAAAGCAGCACACGCAGCCGGCACTTTGCCAGCCGCGTGTGCTGCCTGATCGCCGCCGCTCTGCGGCGATTCGCCGCGAGCAGCGGCGAAAGAGGGCCCCCCTAGCCGCCTGAGCCCTGCGCAGCCGGAACAAAAAGTTCCGGCCAGCGCTAAGGGCTGGATCGGAGGCGGCTGACGTCACGACGTCGGCTGACGTCGATGACGTCACTCCGCTCGTCGCTATGGCGACGATATAAGCAAAACAAGGAAGGCCGCTCATTGCGGCCTTCCTTGTTTATTCTGGGCGCCGGAGGCGATCGGAAGATCGCCTCCGGAGCGCCCTCTAGTGGGCTTTCATGCAGCCAACTTTCAGTTGGCTGCATGAAATAGTTTTTTTTTTATTAAAAGAAAACCCTCCCGCAGCCTGCCTGGCGATCTTAATAGAACGCCAGGCAGGTTAAATAATAAGTACATTTCTCCCAGAGTAAAATGAGCCATAAATTACTTTTCTCCTATGTTGCTGTCACTTACAGTGGGTAGTAGAGATCTGACAGGGTTTTGGAGTAGCCCATCTCCTCATGGGGGGTTCTCAGGTCAGGGTTTTCTTTATTTTCAAAAGCACTTAGTGAATGGCATGGAAATAGAAACACAGTACCTGACACCAAATGCAGCAGGGCAGACACACCGGAGATGGGAATCAGAGCGTGCACGTCCAGAAAACAGTTGAAATCCAATGTAGTAGAAAGCAAAAGAGGAGGTACCGCTTCTTTAAAATCCGTTTATTCCGGTGGGAGAAATAAGATACCCCCACTGCTATGTACCTGCTATTTCTCCCACCGGAATAAAGGGATTTTAAAGAAGCGGTGCCTCCTCTTTTACTTTCTACTACATTGGATTTCACTTAGTGAATGGCAGTTGCTCCTTTCAACTGACGAAAAATGAAGCGAGCAGGGAAGCTGGCCAGCATATTTGTAAAAAAAATAATCCTTTTTCAGGGAGTGTGTTTATAAAGAATAAAGGCCATGCTGAGAATCCCCCATAAAGAAATGGGCTAGTCTAAAACCTGTCAGATTTCTAACTACTGTAAGTGACAGGAACATAGGAGACAAGTAATTTATGGCTCATTTTACTCTTGAAAAAACTTACTTCTTATTTGTATGTGTTTACGTGTAAAATGTTACCTTTTTTCGCGATAGTTGTCCTTTAACCTCCTTGCCGGTCTAAAAAATCCGGCAAGGAGGCAGCGCCGCACTTTTTTTTTATTTTATTTTTTTTAAATCATGTAGCGAGCCAAGGGCTCGCTACATGATAGCCGCTAAGCGGCGGCATCCCCCCACCCACTCCGATCGCCTTCGGCGATCAGAGTATGCAGGGAATCCCGTTGAGAACGGGATTTCCTGCAGGGCTTCCCCGGTCGCCATGGCGACCGGGCGGGATGACGTCACCGACGTCATAGACGTCGTGACGTCAGAGGGAACTCCGATCCGCCCCTTAGCGCTGCCTGGCACTGATTGGCCAGGCTGCGCAGGGGTCTGGGGCGGGGGGGGGGCGGCTCGGTGCGGCGGGTAGCGGCGAATCGGCGGCGAGCGGCGGCGATCGCGACCTACACGCAGCTAGCAAAGTGCTAGCTGCGTGTAGGGGAAAAAAAATTATGCAAATCGGCCCAGCGGGGCCTGAGATATCCTCCTGCGCAGGTTACCCCGAGCTGAGCTCGGGATAACCGGCAAGGAGGTTAACAAGCCTCCAGCGCTATCTTCTACCCTTCCTGTAGTATCTAGCAGCTTTCCGGCATCTATGCGCCGGTCCTGGTGCATCACGTGACTCGACACGGGTCAGGTGACATGCCGGTATCAAAGCCGGAAAGCCACCGGGAGCTACCAGGAGGGTTAGAGGTTTGCTAAGTATTTATTGTTGCACGAGTGCCAGATACCAGTGATTTTGCTGTGTGCCTAACCTTCCTGGCGGTAACCCCGAACATAGTTCGGGGTAAGCCGCGCAGGAGGTTTTCTCAGGCCCTGCTGGGCCGGTTTGCTTAATTTTTTTTTTTTTGCTGAACGCAGCTAGCACTTTGCTAGCTGCGTCAGCACACCGATCGCCACCGGCCCGCGCTCGATCGCCGCTATCCGCGCCACCCCCCCCCCCCCCAGACCCCGTGTGCTGCCTGGCCAATCAGTGCCAGGCAGCGCTGAGGGGTGGATCGGGACTCCCAAAGATGTCACGACGTCGGTGACGTCATCCCGCCCCGTCGCCATGGCGACGGGGAAGCCCTCCAGGAAATCCTGTTCTTTGAACGGGATTTCCTGATCGGAGATCGCCTCCTGGCGGAAAACATTAGACCGCCAGGAGGGTTAAAAGTACCTAGAGGCAGCTACAGCTACTGATTATTCTGGCAAATATCCTACTGCTTCACTCAGCTGCTTCATTACAGTTTACATAAGGATTCTCAATAAACAAAGAAAAAAAAAGTAAACCTGTCATATAACAGTGATCTGATCAGGGCTGTGGAGTCGGTCCAAAAATCCACAGACTCCGACTCCTCAGTTTAGGATTCCACCGACTCCGACTCCTCAAATTTGCATATTACAATCTTGTTGATTGAAAGTATGTAACATGAAATTTGTCTCAACTGCCAACGCTTAGGAATTTTAAAAGACAACTGAAGTGAAAAGGATATGAAGACTACCATATTTATTCCCTTTAGTCATAGACTAAAACTAGTCCTTGGTAAGAGTACTTGTAAAAGGTACAGACCGGAACAAAGAACATCTATCAGGTCCTAGGCAATGTACCGGTAACTGTGGGTATATGTAAGAGTGATGTGCAGATACTCTGCAGGGGAATAAGGAGATTCTTCCTCTATTACACATTCTTCATGCACAATCTGAACCAGGTTTATGGGTGATAGACAACATCTCTGTGTTCAATGTGCCCAACATTCTCAGTGGATTTCCTGCAGCTCTGTGGAGAGTGTATATGTAGAGTATAGTACTACTGTGTAACAAAGTAAACCTGACTGCTTAGCCATTGTCCCCCTACCCCACCCCCTCCCATGCCCCCTATTTCCCCTTGCTTTGGCAATACCTGTAATGAATCTTGGTCATGCCAATAAAGCTATCTTTGATTTGATTTGATTTGACAGATGAAATAAAAATCTTATACATACCTGGGACTTCCTCCAGCCCCCTTTAGGCTAATCGGTCCCTCGCTGTCCTCCTCCGCCACCTGGATCTTCTGCTATGAGTCCAGGTACTTGAGCCAGTCTGGCGTAGTGCGCATGCACACACTCCGCCGCCGGGAGCGTACTACACCTGCGCAGCACTATTGCGCAGGTGCAGAGCGCTCCTGGCTGTGGAAGCGGCACGTGGCCGGACTGCGCTGACTGGCTGAATTACCAGGACTCATAGCAGAAGATCCAGGTGGTGGAGGTGGACAGCAAGGGACTGATTGGCCTGAAGGGGGCTGGAAGAAGCCCCAGGTATGTATAAAACTTTTTCTTTTCATCCATCTCAGGTACCATTTAATTCGTAGTCACCAAACCAAATTTTAACAACATATCAAATTATTTCATTTCATGAGCAAAGAGAGTGCGTACATTTGCATAAATCATAATCAACGCAAAATTATTTCCATCTCATTGACCATCTCTATTAGTGACACGGCTACACATTAGGCTTTATACTTACAGCATAGATGTTATTTCGTATATATGAGATTCCTGTGTAGACATCATATATATACAGTCACAATCAGATATGTATATCTGACTTTAAAAATACGGGGACTGCTTTATTGAAGCAGCACAAGTAACTCATTTTGATTGGTTTATTTCATTTTTGTGAACTAAGTACAGCTATTACTGTATATATAAATTATTTATGATGACTAATATCTGAGAAATAGAAAATTTTATCATATTTTCTATTTTAATTACAGTTTAAATTCATTAGGAGTCGGAGTCGGTGCATTTTTTCCCGACTCTGACTCCAGCCACCCAAAATTGCCCGACTCCGACTCCACAACTCCGACTCCACAGCCCTGGATCTGATGTCACTCACAGACTAGTTGTAGCAAGCAATAGCAGGCATGGATCCGGATCTCCCCGACATATCTAGAAAGGGTTACACTGCTAAAGGCTCCTGACAAGCTGGTTCCTGCTCTGCGGCTCTCTCATCTGTGAGCTGTAGGGTGTGACAGACGTTAAAGAGGAAGTCCAGTGAAAATAACGGAATGAAAAAAAAAGTGCTTCATTTTTACAATAATCATTTATAAATCATTTAGTCAATGCTTGCCCGTTGTAAAATCTTTCCTCTCCCTGATTTACATTCTGACATTTATAACATGGCGACATTTTAACTGCTGGCAGGTGATGTCTATGGAAAGAGATGATGCCTTTTTGGCAGTTGCAAACAGCTGTTATTTCCCACAATGCAACAAGGCTCCCACATGGTCCTGACATCACACTGTGGGAGGGGTTTCACCACAATATCAGCCAAACAGAGCCCCCTGATGATCCGTCTGTGAAAAGGAATAGATTTCTCATGGGAAGGGGGTATCAGCTACTGAATGGGATGAAGTTCAATACTTGTTATAGTTTCTCTTTAACCACTTCAGCCTAACTGGACGAAATTTCTCGTCCAGTTAGGCTGCGCACGCTCCCGCAGGCCCCCCGTGCGCGCTCTCGCTACCGGCCGTTAGCCCATCGATCAATGAAAGGGATTATAAATCCCTTTCACTGATCGGACCCCCCCGGAGAAAAGCCGACAGCGTCTCTTCAGACGCTGCGGCTTTTCTGAGCTCAAAAAGTTCCCCTGCTTCAAACTTCTTCCTGGGAGCGAGCTCGATCGCTCCCAGGACTTTTTGACTGTGGCCATCTTGTGGCCAAATAGTAAAACTACACACACACATACATTTTACATTACACATATACACTTTTACATTAAAAATTACCTGTTTACCTCCCACACCAAAAATTACCCACATACAATTTTTAATGGAAAAATTTTTTTTTTACAATAATAATAATAAAAAACAAACAAACATAAATAGTTACCTAATAAATATGCATGTCAAAGGAGTATATTAATATATTTTTTAAAAATTATGGGCTTGTAAATAGTGATGGACGCAAATTGAAAAATTGCACCTTTACTTCCAAATACAATATCGGCGCCATACATTGTGATAGGGACATAATTTAAATGGTGTAATAAGCAGGACAAATTGGCAAATAAAGTAAATGGGTTTTAATTACGGTAGCATGTATGAATTTCAAACTATAATGGCTAAAAGCTGAGAAATAATGATTTTTTTCCATTTCTTTCTTAATATTCCTGTTAAAATTGATTTAGAATAAATTAATTTTCAGCAAAATGTATCACCCACAGAAAACCTAATTGGTGGCGGAAAAAACAAGATATAGATCCATTGATTGTGATGAGTAGTGATAAAGTTATTGGCAAATGAATGGGAGGTGAAAGTTGCTCAGATGCAAAAAAATTTCAACCCTGTAGGCCAGTGGTCCTCAAACTAAGGCCCGCGGGCCGAATGTGGCCCCCTGAGGCTTTTTTACCGGCCGCCCACACACAAAATGTATTACTTATAGATGTGGTCAGCTACATCTTTAATTATTGGTGGTCCGCATATAGAATAGCAGTGCTGGCACCAGCCATCCACATGGAAGCTAGAAAGCAGTAATTCGCTGGTTTCCAATCAAATTCCACATCAGGTGACACCGCTGTCCAATTGGACTGCAGGGTGTCACCTGGGTATGCTCCACTGTCTGGCCCGCAAATACTTCTACATCATTTTATGTATACTCCAGCCCTCCAGCAGTCTGAAGTATGTTGACCTGGCCCTCGACCCAAAACGTTTGGGGACCCCTGCTGTAGGCTGAAGTGGGTAAATACAAGAGAAAGCTGATGGCTTTGATGAGTAAAGCCTGGTACACACCTTTTATGATTGGCTCATCACTTACCAATGTTACTACCTTCATGTAGAATGAAAATTTACCTGCACAATCTGCTTATAGTATACAATATCTGCTGGACCTCATACTACATGGAGTGGATAAATTTGGCAAGTGATATAATGTAATTTGGCCTTCATACAAAAGAAGGTATTCTCGATAATTCTGCTTTGAAGGTCAACTGAAGTGAGAGGGATAAGAGGCTGCCATATGTATTTCTTTTTAAAAAATACACATTGCATGGTAGCCCTGCTGATCTTATACCTCTAATACTTTTAGCCATAGACCAGGGGTCTCAAACTCAATTTACCTGGGGGCCGCAGGAGGCAAAGTCAGGATGAGGCTGGGCCGCATAAGGAATTTCACAATCGCGGCGCATCGCCGCCTCTGCCCGCCCCTCTCTTCCTTCACAGAGAGGGGCGGGGAGAGGCGGCGATCCGTGCGGCGATTGACGTCAGGAGGGGCAGAGCTGAAGCTGAAAGCTCTGCCCCTTCCAGGTCAGCTCTGCCCCTCCCAGGAAATGCCGGCGTATTGCCCCCCGGGCGATTTGAGGGCTTTGCAGCCCTCATTTAGTGGCGGGGATGCGGCGGATTACTTGGGAGCACTGAAGCGAACTATAAGGAAGCTTTTGCCGGCGATGGCCACAAAATATTGTATCGAGGGCCGCAAATGGCCCGCGGGCCGCGAGTTTTAGACCCCTACCATAGACCCTGAACAAGCATGCAGCAGATCAGGTGTTTCTGACATTACTGTCAGATCTGACAAGATAAGCTGCATGCTTGTTTCTGATGTTATTCATACACTACTGCAACCAAATAGATCAGCCAGGCAACTGGTATTGTTTAAAAGGAAATAAATATGGCAGCTTTCATATTCTTCTCACTTCAGTAGTCCTTTAACCACTTCACCACTGAGGGGTTTTACCCCCTGACCACCAGAGCAATTTTCACCTTTCAGCGCTCCTTCCATTCATTCGTCTATAACTTTATCATTATTTATCGCAATGAAATGAACTATATCTTGTTTTTTCCGCCACCAATTAGGCTTTTTTTAGGTGGGACATTATGCCAAGAATTATTTTTTTCTAAATGTGTTTTAATGGGAAAATAGGAAAAATGTGGGGAAAAAAAAAATTATTTTTCAGTTTTCGGCCATTATAGTTTTTAAATAATGCATGCTACTGTAATTAAAACCCATGAAATTTATGTGCCCTTTTGTCCCGGTTATAAAACCGTTTAAATTATGTCCCTATCACAATGTTTGGCGCCAATATTTCATTTGGAAATAAAGGTGCATTTTTTTCAGTTTTGCGTCCATCCCTAATTACAAGCCCATAGTTTATAAAGTAACAGTGTTATACCCTCTTGACTTAAATATTTAAAAAGTTCAGTCCCTAAGGTAACTAATTATGTATTTTTTTTAATTGTAAATTTTTGAATTTTTTTTTAATTACAAAAAAAAAAAAAAATGGGGAGTGTGGGAGGTAATGAGTTAATTTTTTGTGTAAAAGTCATTTATTTGTATGTGAAAAATGTGTAGGGTGTAGTTTACTATTTGGCCACAAGATGGCCACAGTAACTTTTTGCTTTATTGCGACCTCCAAGCCTCCTTCCGGAAGCTTGGAGGAAGAATAAGGAGGCTGGACACGTGAGTTTCTTCTCACAATGATTGCGCTGCCCATAGGAGAGCAGCGGGTCATTGTGGGGCTTAGATCAACGAACGGGAATGGATTTTCCCGTTCATTGATCTCCGGGCGAGCGGGCGGCGGCGTGTTTACTAGCGGCGGGCGGCGTGTTTACGAGCGGGAGCGCGGACAGCGTCGGGAACGCGGAAAGTACGTGTTTCTCCGTCCCTGGTTTTTAAAGGATGGAAAAAGGGGCGGAGAAATACGTACGCGCGGGGGTAAAGTGGTTAAGTGAGCAACTGTGGTTTCCCATGATGCATAACTCCTGAATATGCAAACCATTTCTTGATGCCGCTAAAAGCCAGACACACATCCAGAACTGCTGGTGTATAGTGAGTGAGCCAATGGTTTATACATTTACAGAGCCATATCAATCCAACATACTGTATATACCGCTTGTTTCAGACTTTCTGGTCCTCATCAATGCAGGGGCGTTGCTAAGATCCTCAGAGTTTTGGGCACTTCTGGGCACTTCAGCCAGAAAATGGGTTTCGGCCATGCACCAGAATGTGGGTGTGGTCATGGGTGGAGCTAAAGTAGAGTGACCAGACGTCCCGGATTGCCCGGGACGCGTCCCGGATTCGGGGTCCGCTGTCCCAGGCAGCATGAGGTCCCGGGAAACGTCCCGCTTTCAGCAGTGGGACGTCCCGGCCTCGGGACTCTGGCAACTCTATACTCATGAACTGGCAGCGGCGTCTATAGACGCCATGCCAGTTCATTGCCCGCAGCCCCGCTCCAGCCTAACTGTCTTCTGGTGTTCCGACACCGGCAGGCGAGAGCAGGGCTACGGCAAGAAGGCTGCCGGAGCCCTGTACTGGAGACTATTTTTGTCTCCAGTACAGGGCTTCGGGCGCCATCTTGCCGTAGCCCTGTCAGCGCGGGAGAGAAGATCAGCAGCAAGATGGTCCCGGGAGCAGCGCACCAGAGGCCGGAGACTTCTGCCAGGTGAGTAAATGCTTTCTTTTCCAGGTGAAATGTTTGCCCGCATTGCGTTTTTTTTTCCAGGTGAAATGTTTGCCCGCAATGCGTTTCTTTTCTGGTGAAATGTTTGCCCGCATTGCGTTTCTCTTCTGGTGAAATGTTTGCCCGCATTGCGTTTCTTTTCCAGGTGAAATGTTTGCCCGCATTGCGTTTTTTTTTCCAGGTGAAATGTTTGCCCGCATTGAGTTTTTTTTTTCAGGTGAAATGTTTGCGCGCATTGCGTTTCTTTTCTGGTGAAATGTTTCCCCGCATTGCGTTTCTTTTCTGGTGAAATGTTTCCCCGCATTGCGTTTCTTTTCTGGTGAATTGTTTGCCCACATTGCGTTTCTTTTCTGGTGAAATTTTTGCCCGCATTGCGTTTCTTTTCCTGGCGAAATGTTTGCCCGCATTGCGTTTCTTTTCTGGTGAAGTGTTTGCCCGCATTGTGTTTATTTTCTGGTGAAATGTTTGCCCGCATTGCGTTAATTTTCTGGTGAAATGTTTGCCTGCATTGCGTTTATTTTGTACTGACATGTTGGCCGCATTGCGTTTATTTTGTACTGACATGTTTGCCCGCATTGCGTTTATTTTCTGGTGAAATGTTTGCCCGCATTGCGTTAATTTTCTGGTGAAATGTTTGCCCGCATTGCGTTTATTTTGTACTGACATGTTTGCCCGCATTGCGTTTATTTTGTACTGACATGTTTGCCCGCATTGCGTTTATTTTGTACTGACATGTTTGCCCGCATTGCGTTTATTTTGTACTGACATGTTTGCCCGCATTGCGTTTATTTTCTGGTGAAATGTTTGCCCGCATTGCGTTAATTTTCTGGTGAACTGTTTGCCCGCATTGCGTTTATTTTGTACTGACATGTTGCCCGCATTGCGTTTATTTTGTACTGACATGTTGCCGGCATTGCGTTTATTTTGTGTTGACATGTTGCCAATTGCGTTTATTTTCTGGTGTCCGGGGTAACTGTTACTGCACTTATTATTTAATGGTCATAGATGGCTATGTTTAATGGTCATAGATGGCTATGTTAAAGGTACATGAACTTAACAGCAGTCTAAGTAGGCTTGCCCAGCAAAATGTTCGATGAATCTCCCCTCTCCATTAATACCCCCAAAAAGTGCAGCATATCACATAAATAGACGGTGTCACATAAACATAACGAGGCAGAGTTCCTGGCTTCTGTGCTGGCTGGTCTGGCTTTCTGCTGGGTGGGCCGGCCTGCCGCCAGTTTATCTGAAAGTTCTCCCAAGGCATTCTCTGATCCTCTAGTGGACCCCTCCCTTGCTCCCACGGGCCTCCCATTGAGGCACGACAACTCCCAGCATGCCTTCATGGAATAACCACAGCTTCGTGCATGCCCCCCATAAAGGCATCACAGATCGCAGCATGGTGGCACCACAGCACCCAGTATGCCCACATAGAAGCACCACAGCACCCAGCATACCCCCGATGGATGCTTCACAGCTCCCAGCATGCCTGCCATAGAGGCACCACAGCTGACTCTGCCTGAGGGACATCTGGGGCACCCCAGAATAAATCTGGGGTACGTGTCACTGATCTTTGGGGCTAGCAAAGCCCCTGATCAGGGCCGGATTTAAGCCAAGTTCACATAGGCCATGGACTAGGGCACCACCGGATCAAGGGCGGGTGGGCAGCAGACTATGATAAGTAAGGGGACGAAGGGTCACCTAGTTACCTATACTGGAGGGAGGTGGGGCCATCAGGCTAGCTATACAAAGGGGTGGGAGGTTCACCTGGCTTATTATACTAGAGGGAAGGGGGGAGAGGTCATCATGCTACCTATACTGGAGGGGGGAGTTATCTGGCTACCTATACTGGAGGTGGGAGGGTCATCTGGTTGTCTATACTAGAGGAAAGGGTCAACGGGCTACCTATACAGGAATAGGGGACATCTGACCACCTAAATTGAACGGGAGTGGCTGCTGATATTGGCCTTGGGTGATAAAGAGTACAAATCCGTCCCTGCCCCTGATGCATGGCATGAATACATGTGGCTATGGGATAGGGCTTGGACCAGTACGACAGAATACCCAGGTGGCTTATACTGACCAAGAACCACCAGAAAAGTTTAGGGGACTAAAAGAGACCAAAAAGCCCTCTATTAGTACTGGTCCAAGAACTGCCGCCTGCCGGGCCGGCACTGGGGAGCTACAGTTTATTGAGGGAACCATGAATGGCAACATGTGCTGTGACATACTGCTGCCATGGCTCCAGTTTTCAGCAGTAGATCCAGGAAAAAAACATCAGGGCATGTCAGATTTCCCAAGTCACAAATGGGTTAATAGCGGATGCATAAAACACAGGAGGGATAGGATAGGGGTTCAGAGGACATAAAGAGGAACTGAAAATAACATAATGAATAAGGCCCCGTTCACACTTGCGGTTTGGCAAGTAAACGGACCGGATCCTGATCGGATCAGGACCTGATCCTGATCAGAACCGTACGGATCCGATCCGGTCCGTTTGTATCAGGCATGCATCAGGCTGCCATCCGGATCCGTGGGCAAAAAATAGTGAAATTTAAATAAAAAAATGTTGGGGTCAGCAGAAGGTGCTCCTGGTGCACCTGTAGAATCAGGTTCCTCCGCTGTAGGCCTCACCTCCACCTCCGACATTCTGCCAAACAGCTCCAGCACGTCTGTCACCGCTGCTCCACTCCAGACATGCTTGGCCCATGTGTCCCCATCCAAAATGGCCGCTTGGATACGCATAGGAAGTGGGGTAGAACGTCAGGTTTTTGTAGGCAGTGTGTTCTGTGCCTTCCGTTCCCCATTGGTTTCTGTGTTCCGGATGGTGCTGTCAGGCTCCGGTCCGGCTCCGGTCCGGGTGCGTGGGCCGGAGATCCGGACCCAAAAAATAGCGCATGTTGGAAAAGTGTCCGGAGTCCGGATCCGGTCCGGCTCCATACTGTACGGAACGGACACGTGTGAACGTCCGCATAGACTTTGCATTGCTATGCGGAACGTATGTACCGTTTGTACAGTATACGGTCCGGATCAGATCAGGAAAATCTGGACAGGAAACGTGAATGTGAACCGGGGGTAAAACTGCTTACTTTTTACAATATTAAATTATAAATTATTTAGTCAGTGTTTGACAGTTGTTTTTTTTCTGCCAAGTGTTCTGTACGGAATGATCGTTACTGAGACTTTTATGCGCAGAGGGAGATGCTGCTTGCTTGGCAGTTGGAAACATTTCCCACAATACAATTAGGTTCACACACAGCAAACTGTCATGACCATGGTCATGACCTCACACTGTGGGAGGGGTTTCACCACAATATCTGCCATACAGACAGCCCTGATGATCCATTCGAGAAAACGTAAAGATTTCTTGTAGCAAAGGGGGTGTCAGCTAATGGATTGGGATGAAGTTCAATCCTCGGTTAGGCCCAGTGCACACCGAGCGGTTTTAGCAGCTATCCACCTGCTTGGCTAATGTATTTCAATGAGATGGTGCACACCAGCGGTTTGAGGTTTTTAGTAGAAGCGTTTCTGCCTCAACATAAAGTGTAGGAAAACCGCAAACCGCTGTGGAAAACGCTACATCAGCGGTTTTCTAGGCGTTTTTGTTACAGAAGCTGTTCAGTAACAGCTTTTACTGTAACAATATATGAAATCTGCTACACAAAAACGCTCAAAAAAATGCTAGGCATGTGTAGAAAACCTCTCTATACATGCCTAGAATCCCTCTGAAATCTGCTCCAAAAACCTCTAGCGTTTTGAGGATCTGCTAGCGGTTTTGGTGTGCTCTGGGCCTCATAGTTCCTTGGCCCGTGTTTGGTGCCAGAGCCATTGATGGAACCAACATATCCAACCTCCAATGTGTGCAAGACTTTGGTATTGTTATTCTTAGCTTCAAAAATGTTTTATTAGTGTCAGGACAGAATGTAACAGACACTATTTCAAAGTTAAGTGTCTGCATTAAATCCTTATTTTTTGTTACCACAAAAGTATTTTCCTGTATTGTCTGATCTTTTATAACGGATATTCAAAGTGGACTACATAAAGAGCAGAACAGACCTCATAATACTGTCCAGAGATGTGAGGTCTAACATGTGTCCTCTGTCCCTGACTGTTATAGTTTATGACATCCAAAGTAAACATGTAAGGAACATTCTTGAGTAATGGGAATATTTCGGAAGTTTAGTCTGAACTTTTGGGTTCTTCTCATTAATATTTCTTAAACAACCAATTCCCTAAAAGCATACAACCTCGGCCATGGCTGCTGTGTAGGTTGGGACGTGCGGAGTGTACTGTGCAGGGCCGGACTGAGGCAGAGGCGAGAGAGGCTCCAGCCTCAGGGCGCAGTGTAGGAGGGGGCGCACAACTCACTCAGTTATCACTCCCCTATTGTGTTTGCAGCAGAGAGAAATAAGAAAAGGGGATACATAGCAGTGGCTGCAAGCCAGATAACTAGAGATTAAGGAGTTGGGGGCCCTGGGGAGCTTCTTAAGCTGCGTATTCACCGATCGACGGGTTCAGCGACGTTCCCTTGACAACAGTCGTTAGCGACACCTCTTCCTGTTGGCGGGTTAAAGCGGGTGGTCACACAGTGGCACAAGCGAGACTTCCGTGATCGCCGTACTGTGTGAGTTGTCAGAGATCTCAAAGATCCGATCCGCCGTGTCAGGCCGTCGTCATTGGGCGGCGCTAGGTGACTTTCGCAATCGTGCACTTGTATCCACCTCGCGACATTGTTTAAAAATCGCCGGTCGTCAGGAAAATTGCCAGGTGGGTATGCAGCTTTAGTCTAATAGCAATCAGTGTGTGACGGCTGGCATGGTACGGATGGAGGGGCGCACTTTGGTGTATCAGCCTTGGGTGCTGGAGGACCTTGTCCCAGCTCTGGTACTGTGCATGCCCCACATTTACATTAAATCCTTTTTTTCACCTAAGGTACATTTTAGGCCGGTTTTACTCCTACTTTTTGCATTATTTGGTGTGATGCAATGTTCCTGCTGCTTCCAACCGATACGCAAAAAAATGACAAACGTGACCCTGCGGCAGAGTGCGCCAACAGGGTCCTATGCATAGCACCGCCCCCCGCTCAGTGACGTACTCCCAGCTGGGCAGGAAGTACATCACTGCGATTCCTGTCGGTCTTTGCATGCATGCCGTGATGCAAGCCGCTTCGTCGTTTACACTTAGTGCATCGCCTATAGACTTACATTACCCCAAGCACCATGTGTTAAAGAGGAACTCCAGTGAAAATAATGTAGTAAAAAAAAGAAGTGCTTCATTTTTTACCATAATTATGTATAAATGATTTAGTCAGTGTTTGCTCATTGTAAAATCTTTCCTCTCCCAGATTCACATTCTGACATGTATTACATGGTGACATTGTTACTGTGGGCAGGTTATGTAGCTGCTCCTAGCTGTTTTGGCTGTTAGAGACAGCTGTAAGCAGCCATTTCCTGTCTGTGAACATTGTTACATTGTGGCAGTTTGCCCAGAGTACTGCGGTACTCAGAGCTTCTTGTGGGAGGGGTTTCAGCACAAAATCAGTCATACAGTGCCCCCTGATGGTCTGTTTGTGAAAAGCATTATGTTTCTCATGTAAAAGGGGGTATCAGCTACTGATTGGGATAAAGTTCAATTCTAGGTTGGAGTTTCTCTTTAAGTGCAGTGCTTGTGGTAACGCACTGCTGCCCTTGTGTCGCAACGCAATTTGTGTAAAGCACATACTACGCGTCATATGCGACCCTTTTTCCGCATCAGGTAGCGCTGTTTATAACGGGGGAGCGCATATGCGCTCCACTGACGTCACCGGATCCAGTATGGCCGACACCCGGACGTAGCTTTCAATGCGATCGGTGCCCGGGAGGTGACAGCAGGCAGGTTGGGGAGAGGTAATTATGCTTTTCTTATATATTTGTGCCCCAGCCCGCTCGCTCGCGTATCCCCTGATGACGGCGTAAGGCCGAAACTGGTCGGGACGAGAGCGGGCCGGGCACCACAGACACCACTGATCGTGTTTTTCTGGCTCAGAGTACCACAAGGGTAAGAAGCAAGGTTTCCAGGAGAGGGTCCTATAAAGGCGTAGGACCCTCCTTATGTGAGTGTTCCATTTTGTACCTACTGTGCCTGGTTTTAAATAAAAGCTTGTTTTATTTCCACTGAGAGAAACTTTTTCCTGCTTCCTTGTTTGAGTGCATTCCGCTGCACTATAGGACTGCAGAGCAAAGGTGCATATCTCTGGAGGTGGATGGAAGCATATACAAGCGTATAACATCATAAGTCTTGGCACTGTTATCTTATGAATGCCACTGCAAAAGACCGCAATGAGTGTGAAAGTCTACATAGACTTTTATTGCTTCGGCAGCCTCTTGGGGCAAAATAGGGTAACACAACACTTAAAGGGACACTTAAGTCAAACAAAAAAAATGAGTTTTACTCACCTAGGGCTTCCAATAGCCCCCTGCAGCTGTCCGGTGCCCTCGCCGTCTCCCTCCGATCCTCCTGACCCCGCCGGCAGCCACTTCCTGTTTCGATGACAGGAGCTGACAGGCTGGGGACGCGAGTGATTCTTCGTGTTCCCAGACACATTAGCACCCTCTATGCTGCTATATGGTATATGATATATGCTATAGCAGCATAGATGGCGCTACTGTGGCCAGGAACGCGAAGAATCACTCGCGTCCCCAGCCCCAAGTGGCTGCCGGCAAGCCTGACCTGAAAATGTAAAGTCAAAATAAACATACACACGACATACATACGTATCCCCCGTGTAGTCTACTCATCACTCTTTTTCTCCTCTCCTGCTTCCTGTCTGTCCACTGTGATCGATGAAATTCTCCATCCTCGATTTTAAAAATGGCGATGACCCTGCAACAGCTTCTTGGTCAGCACACTGTTAAACTGTAATATCACCCACTTGAGGTATAGGGAAACATGGACATTACCGTGCACATCAGTTGTCCTTTCAGTTGTAACTGACAACAACTGATATATAACTGACAGCAACTGATATGTTTCAGTTCTGCCAAAATCTTGTCAGAAGTGGAAGGAATCCTTAGAAGGAAATGGTGAGCTTCTGAGAGGAACTGACAGTGAGGTAAGTATGTAATATTTATTTGCAGGTTCATCGTGTGTTTATTTTAAATAATTTTACTCGGTTTAGGTTCTCTATAAAGAAAGCCTTTTCATGTAGAATTCATAAGGGCTTATTCATACTATGAGCGCTATGGCCTGGTGCACACCAAAAACCGCTAGCAGATCCGCAAAATGCTAGCAGATTTTGAAACGCTTTTTCTTATTTTTCTGCAGCGTTTCAGCTAGCGTTTTGCGGTTTTGTGTAGCGTTTTTGGTGTAGTAGATTTCATGTATTGTTACAGTAAAGCTGTTACTGAACAGCTACTGTAACAAAAAACGCCTGGCAAACCGCTCTGAAGTGCCGTTTTTCAGAGCGGTTTGCGTTTTTCCTATACTTAACATTGAGGCAGAAACGCATCCGCAATCCAAAATCTGCTGCAGCCCGGGAGTATGCGTTTCTGCAAAACGCCTCCCGCTCTGGTGTGCACCACCCCATTGAAATGCATTACCCTAGCAGATCCGCACCCGCAAGCAGATCGCAAACCGCAGCGGAAACGCTCCGGTGTGCACTAGGCCTTTGAGAATTTTTTTTAAGTGCTGGCGATTTTAAAAAAGCTCTTTAAAAGCGCTTGAGCAATGAATTTCAATGTGAGTGTTCTCACATGAGCAATGAGATTTCTTTCCAATCGCAAATGCGGGTCCTTCACCATTTACAGAGCGTTTGCACTTCAGTAGAAGGTATAGGAAAATCGCTAAGCGCTTTAACCTTCCTGGCCGTATGATTATTTCCAGATTTTAGGGTCTTTTCTGAACGTTTCAGACCTTAAAACCATGAAAAAAAATCATGCTGCCAGAAAGCCAGCAGCAGCCCCAGGACTCACTCACCTTCCTGGGTTCCAGCCCTGCAATTTTCCCTCCATCCTCTGGGTGGCACTGTAACTCTGTAGTGAGATCACTGACGACGGTCTCACCAGAGTGGTTCAGAGCCTCCGCGGAGAGGAAGTAGAATGGCTGCCTGCATCATCCCCCAGGAGGTAAGTAAAGATGCCTGCTGCGCTCCATTGCTTTGCATTGAACTCCTCGCGGCTAGCCCGAGAGTAGCTCGGGGTTACCGCCAGGGAAGTTAAACTTACTTGGATAAGCAATTTCATGTGTGATTTTCAACACAAAGTACATTAAAAAGATTCAGTTCCAGGTCAAAGAGTTCACTTCCTGATTGTCTGCAGAAATAAAAGCGCTAATCGTCAAACAAAGGCATTGAAAAATCTCAAATTGCTCAGAAAAACTCCTGCAAAATCGCTTACAAAAGCGCTAACAAAAGTGCTCAGCGTTTGCAGTTGCGCTTGCGATTTATAATGTGAACAAAGCCCGAAACTACGTTCTCACGTATAAATATATATGTAAAAAAATAAATCAGCGCACAATCGTGGGCTTTTACAAAAGCGCAGTTACACCTCAGATCTGGCCGAATACGGGCGGAGTCATCACCGGCAGGAAAACCAACAGTCATTCGGGTCGCCACATGTGAAAGTGGAACAAGAAGTAGCGCCACGTGCGCTGCAGGCTGCCATTACATAAACACATCTCAAGGAAAAAAAAAAAAAAAAAGGAGCTATTACGGGGTGAAAAAATACACAACGTAAAACCTGCCGAATGGAAAGTCAAATATAAAAATGTAAAAGGGCCTGCAGAGGGCCCACACTTCACACGTGTGTTATTCTTTGCATTTTTCACACTTTAGCTTCAATTTGATGTACGTTTTAGAGCCGCTGTTTTCCTTCCTGTAGGACGGGCCTTTAGGTTTGGGGTGATTTAGTGACGCTGGATGAAGGCCAGGCTTGTTGAGCCTCTGACGTGAGCGGCCGTTGTGTCAAGCAATGCGCTGTGTTAATTCTCTCATGGCTCACCGCACTTTATTTTGCGTTCTGCCTCATTAAAGACCAGCAACACTGGTAAGTGCCTACAATTTACCCTCATTATTTATGGCCTGAAAGGGCTGCTGTGTTGGGAGAGAAAAATGCTCAGCGGTGGCGGGAACAACATACAATAATGAACAGAAGATGGCAGCGGAGGAAACACTATGAGATGATCCTCAGGCCCTAGAGATGGTCGGTAATATGCAAAGCCGGATTGTCCATAAAGCAATTAGGCAGGTGCCTGGGGCCTGGAGAAATACCAGGGGCCTGGTTGATGGTGCTAACCCCCACCAAATATTACCAAAAAAGCAAAGTAGCCATCAAGGATGGGCTAAAGTTGCTATGGTGTCTTGTGCCCCATTGAGCCTTGATTGATCTCTGGTAAGGAGCTAATGATTCCAGCTTACGTCATATTATATTCAGCTTGGCATCTGATTGGCCCCGTTCCAAGCTGCATGCAATTTGTATTCAAACTGCCTGCAAGTCGGAATTAGCGGCATCATAGACCATCTCTTCTAGGTGCACAGCAGTTGCAATAATTCTGTCCAGCCAGGCAGCATAGCCAGCACAATAAGCTATGTGTCTTCACTTAAAGGACATCTGAAGTGAAAATAAACTGATGAGAAAAACAATTGTATCTATCCTTCTTCTCCTAAAAATGACTTTTTTTAAGATATCCCACAGTTTTATTTTATATTTCAATCTATTTTTTAAGTTTTTGCTGTTTCATTGCCTCTGCCCAATGACAGACACGTTCAGTGAAGTATGCTAGAGCTCAAATCTCTGAACTATTTACCCTTTTTATCTCTTTCCTGCTCTCAGAAGCCATTTACTGACAGGAAAGTGTTTCATGGCTGTAATTACTTATCAGTGAGGGTTATGCTATAGTCTGACCCAGTCCGGACAGAAACTGTCACTTGCATACCTGATGTTAAAGTTTTTCAGGCAGAGAAAGAAAAAAGGGAACACAGCATAGTTATTTGTGTGCTAGGCACTGTACATACCCATGTCTATCTCATCATGTCACATGTCACCTCGGCTGTCCTTTAAAGGACACCCGAAGCGAAAATAAACGAATGAAATAAACAATTGTATCTATCTTCCTTCTCCTAAAAATGACTTTTTAAGATATTCCACAGTTTTATTTTATGTTTAAATCTACTTTATAAGTTTTAACTGTTCTATTGTTTTTGCTCAATGACACATTCATTGAAGTATGCCAGAGCTAAAATCTATGAACTATTGACCCTTTTTATCTCTTTCCTGCTGTCAGAAGCCATTTTCTGCTAGGAAAGTGTTTTATAGTTGGAATTTATCAGTGAGGTTCACACTGTAGTCACTTCCTGTCAGGACTGAGTCAGCCACTTACATACCTGATATTTAACTCTTTCAGGCGAAAGAAAAAAAGGAACACAGCATAGCTATTAGTGTACTTGGCACTGTATATACTCATGTCTATCTCATCATGTCACACGTCACTTCGGGTATCCTTTAACAGTCCCCTGCTGTAGAGGTAGACAGTGTGGTCAAAGCTCCTCCCCCGGTCTGCTGATTGGTTGATTTTGTGAAAAGCTTAGTATTAATCAGTAATGAGTGAAGAAGTTATCCTAACAAACTAGTTGTTGTCATTTGGGAGATGCAGATTGGGAGTTGCAAAGCTAAATAATTTAAAGGGAACCACAGGTGAAAGACATATTTTATTTTTTAAAAAATATTACCAGTTGTCTGGCATCCTGCTCATCTCTTTGGATGCAGTAGTGTCTGACTCAAACACCTGAAACAAGCATGCAGCTAATCCTTCACACCTGAATGTAATGCTGGAAATACACGGTTAGTTTTTTATTATCAATCGAGCCGCCGATGGCTCGATTGTTAATAATCGACGTGTCCGATGACCCGCCGGATCGATTCCGCACTTGATACCGGTGGGCAGGACAAAACAAAAAACAAAGCGCAGATAAGGAAGCCGCCCGCGGGTACGAGCGGGAATTGATCTGGCCGCGAGCGGGGACGAGCAGGGACGCGCCGCAATCTGTCATGCAGGCTCGATACACGGCACAAAACTTACCGTGTATCCCCAGCATAACACCTGATTTGCATGCTTGGTCAGGGTCTATGGCTAAGAGAATTAGAGGAAGAGGCTCAGCAGCACAGCCAGGCAATGTGCATCATTGAAAAGGAAATCAATATAGTGGCCCCTCTATGTCTCTTACCTTGGGTTCCCTTTAAAGCGGACCTGAACTCAAAACTTCATCTCTGCTTTAACAGACAAGCAACAGCATAATAACCTTTGAAGAAAAACATTTCTTTGTTACAAAGTTAAGGAAATGTGGGGGGGGGGGGGGGGGGAAGGCTGCGCGTCCCTAAACACATGTTGCAATTGAATGGTTAATCGCACAGACATACACAGCCTCTGTTAGACTGAAAAATGCATGCCCTGCATCCAAGACAAGTGCTAACATTTATTAAACTAGGAGGTGCTTTAGCTTCCAATATGGTTTGCATGCAAAGTATATTACACTAGACACTTGCGCCACGGTGAGGCAGACCTCCGGGCAAGTGACCTAACCTAAATTTAAAACCCCGGGAGCAGCTAAGCAAGAAAAAATGTGTAACTTACATTTGGTAGAACAGCGAGGAGAACGCCAGCGCATACCACTAAGGCTGCATTTGAAATGACCACCAGCTCAGTGTGTAGCACCTATATAATAGACTTTCTGCACACTTTGCATTCTTGGATGCAGGGCATGCATTTTTCAGTCTGGCAGAGGCGGTGTATGCCTGTGCGATTAACCATTCAATTGCTGCATGTGTTTAGGGACGCGCAGCCTTTCCCCCCCACCTTTTCTTAACTTTGTAACTATGTAACTGTCAGGTTAGCTGCTCCCAGCCCCTCCTCCTGAGTTTCCTGTTTGCATGATAAGTAGTAGCAGATTTGCATATGATTTGCATCTGAATTGAATGCGAAGTGTGTAGAAAGTCTATATAGGTGCTACACACTGAGCTGGTGGTCATTTCAGATGCAGCCTTAGTGGTATGCGCTGGCGTTCTCCTCGCATTTCTTTGTTACAGCATACAGCATTCCCGCAATAAATCTAGTGTCTACTTCCTGCTTTCATGGAAGCAGACAAAGGGTTAACCTCCTGTGTTTACATATTAGCTATGTCTGCCAAGGACTGCTGAGGAATGTCTGTGCTGATACAGCTGAGAGATCAAATTGCACTTGTGATTACTTGAAGATGAGGGGGGATTAGATAGGCTCTCCTCTCTAAAAACACACAGGGGGCATTTCTCTCTGTTTTCCTTGAGCTGTGCAAGAGTTCAGGTCCACTTTATTATTCCAGGCTTTAAATATTGTGGAAAGGCGGTCGCAATCATTTAAAGCGGAATGAAACCCAGCATGTCTTCTTTGCTCTAAAAAAAATATTTACAGCATATTATATACTACCACCATTTTTTTTTACTAGAACAGCATTCAAAGGGTTACACACAGGACTGCAAAGTTCAGTGCAGGGAAATTTGGACGCATCCAAAGTTGAGATAATGTTATCTTGTGTTTATTTAATTGTATCAAGTGAGGAATGTGACATATTATCTGACAGTGCAGAAGCTCCTGGACACAGACAGAGACTCAAAGCATTTCTGCCTTCAATACAACATGAATAAAACCAGTTTTATTTTCATCCTTATTTCTTCTATCCTATAAGTTCATATACCTGTTCTAATGTGCTCTGTCTATCTGCAGCCTTTCCTAGTTGCACAGTGGCTGTGTTATCTCTGTTATATGATCTAATCTTCTGTCCTCTGTCGGGCTGAGGCAGTCTGGCTGGAATGTGCTGTGCTGCTTGTGATTGGATAGAAGCTATACACACCCTTTCCAGGCCCCCTGCACACTCTGTATGACTCACACACTTAGCTACTCTAAGCATATCACTTACTATGTCTTTTGTTTGTAAACACTGCATAAAAATGGCAATTACAATCCAGGATTGCAGCAGGGAGTGTCAGAAACAGCACAGAGGGGCCCAGGAGAACATAATGAATAGAATGGTATGCTTTTTATTGTAAGAATTTTAGAGTACAAATTCTCTTTAAGGCCTGTTTTCCACTAGAAATTGCAAATGTGCTATGATTCAATTCCACCTGTACCCACTGCACATTCGATTACCATGCATTTTACCATGCGCAAACGTATGAATGGACACAGGCACACTATTAATTATACCAAATCTGGACTCCCAGTTGCTACACACTTTCGGTCCAACGGACACAGCATGGATGATCTTCGTGTCACTGCCCTGAAGGGCGGCTTCAAAACGTCAAATGATCGATTAATAGCAGAAACAAAATGTATAAATCGGTTCAAAGCTGTGGAGAAGGGTTTGAATAAAGACAACAACTTTTTATATTGGTATGATGCTGATGATATTTGAACTTTCTCAGCCATTCTAGCTGAACTTGTGAACTAAGAATTTACGATACCTCTGGGTCAATCCTAATCCCAGGTCTGTGAGCATGGAGTAAACAAGGATCCTTATCTCAGATAACAACCTCTAAATTAAATTAAGGCATCTTAATGACATGTATTTATGCTTGAAAAAAAAATATGTTTTCCCTTTTGATGTTGCATGTATAAAGCTGTCGGTACCACCAGCTTGCAAACTAACAGGATATAAGCCAGACGAAGGCTGCAAGGCCGAAAGCTTGCTTATTTTTATTAATTTTTAGTTAGCCAATAAATGGTATCATCCTGATTTATAACTTCTTGCATTGTAAAGGGTTTCACGTTGCACATTTGTTTGCCATTTGTGACAACCCCCCCCACCCCAAAATGTGGTAGGTCGGGTTAGGCATCAGGCAGGTAGTGTGCGAAAAGGGGGGGGGGGGGTTAGGGTTAGGCATGTAGGAGTTTCTGTGTGAAAGTAGGGTTTAGTAAAATTGGTATTTAATACCGATATTTTACACTTTAATAGTAAATATTGGTATTCAGTACCACTATGTTACTATTAGCATTACTGGGCGGACAGATTTCTATGTGCCTTTTTTATGTATGCATGTTATAAGCTGTGCTCTGTCATTCTATAGTTTTCCAGTTTATGTACACATTATATACCTCCCAGCTTTTTGTGATGAGAAAGAGGGACACTTAAGCCACGCCCCTGCCACACCCCTGATCAGGCCCCCGACACACCCCCAGTCACCCCTAGTCAAAAAGATTTCATAAGAAAAATATGTTGTTTTATAGTTCAAACCACACTGGTCCTTTCTACCCTGATTCAATTTCCTTCATAGTAACATTTTTAAATTAGTAATATATCAATTTAAAGGATAGGAATAAAGTTTAGAGTCAATCAACACACATTTTTTAGTAGAGAAATATATATATTTACATAAAAGAGGGACAAAGTTCGAAAAAGAGGGACAAATGAGGAGGAAAGAGGGACAGGGCTCTTAACCTCCTTGGCGGTATGATTTTGCGGCCGCGGGAGGGGTTTTTTTTCACCTTTTTTTTTAGCATGTAGCTAGCCTAGCGCTAGCTACATGCTTTCCCCCTCCCTGCGGCGTCCCCCCGTACAGTCTGATTTCCGCCGGCACGTATGCCCATCCAGAAATCCCGTTCTGGCCAGGCTGCAAGGGGTATGCGGGGGGGGCATGTATCGCAGCGGGTAGCGGCGGATCGGCGGCGATCGGACCAAACACGCAACTAGCAAAGTGCTAGCTGCATGTTTGAAAAAAAAATATGCAAATCGGCCCAGCAGGGCCTGAGAAATCCTCCGCGCCGGCTTACCCCGTGCCCAGCACGGGGTTACCGCTAAGGAGGTTAAAGAGGGACTCTCCCTCCAAAAGAGGGACAGTTGAGAGCTATGACACTAGGAGAGTCTTGCATTGTACAGTGTGAGTTCAGCTGGGCTGGATTCTCCTGGTTGCTCTCAGTTTAGGAAGGCTGGAGTCAGGACACTGAACTCCTTTCACTAATGCTGGAGGACAGAGATTACAGTGGTGTGGGTGTCATCAGGCGCCTCCTGACATGTCACAAGGACGGAGCGTGAGCTGACTTCTGTAAATCTGCTGTAACTGTGACCTTTATTCTTGCCTGTTGGTGAAGCCTACTGTCCTGGCCATAAGCTTCAGCAGGCATGTGAATTATGACCTTTTCTGCATATTCCCTTTGCTATCTCTACTGCTAATCATCTATATATATAATAGAGTAAGTGCCTCAACCTTCAAGCAAGAAGAAGAAGTACTTTGCATGAGAAAATTTATGCGTGCTCAAACACCAAGTTTAAGGCCTCTTTTCCACGGACTGTTCAGCTGTGTGCTCAGCAAGCAGTTACCAGGCAGCAGTGAGCAGTTACTAGGCAGTAGCAAGCAGTTACCAGGCAGCAGTGAGCAGTTGTGAGAGTTTGAGAGGCATTTCACTGCCTATCAACAGTCCATGGAAAAGAGGCCTTACCCTAGCAAGTCTGACTTTGCAAATCTGGCCTTATTGGCTATTCATGAGGCAATGTTCATGCAAATACATGCACAAATCAATACCTCAAAGCAGTCACCCTGCTACATGCTACATTAGCACTATCCAGGAGCGCCACGGGGAGGATTCCCAATGCCCCCTTTTTATACAACCGGGGGGACCGCAGGGTCCCAGGCTCTCTCACTGCATGGGAACCACAGCGGCACCCCGGAGGGGGAGGCTGGGTGGCGCAGACGACCCCCCTAAGTGTGGTCAGTGCCGGGGAGAGCCGTCCGCACCCACCTCCCAATATTAAAAACAGGCACTTACCTTAACGTCCATTGCGTTCTGCTACATGCGCATTAACTTGGGAGCACCACATGAGAAAGGAGAGAAGCATGGAACACCCCGAGCTTTAGAGCTCAGGGCTGGCTCACATAGGCCTAGTGCACACCAGAGCGGTTCGGCTGCGGTTTGCGATCCGCTTGCGGGTGCGGATCCGCTAGGGTAATGTATTTCAATGGGCTGGTGCACACCAGAGCGGGAGGCGTTTTGCAGAAACGCATACTCCCAGGCTGCTGCAGATTTTGGATTGCGGATGCGTTTCTGCCTCAATGTTAAGTATAGGAGAAACGCAAACCGCTCTGAAAAACAGCACTTCAGAGCGGTTTGCCAGGCGTTTTTTGTTACAGTAGCTGTTCAGTAACAGCTGTACTGTAACAATACATGAAATCTACTACACCAAAAACGCTTCCCAAAACCGCAAAATGCTAGCTGAACCGCTACATAAAAAGAAGAAAAAGCGTTTCAAAATCTGCTAGCATTTTGCGGATCTGCTAGCGTTTTTTGGTGTGCACCAGGCCATACAGCACTCCAGAGGGGGGGGGGGGGGGGGGGAAAGGCGTAGACAACTCACTCCAGGGTTCACACCACCGGAGCAAGCCATCCACCACCTGCCTCCAAAGGATACAACTGCACAAAATGCTTTCCATGAGAAAATTAATGCGCATGTAGCAGAACGCAATGGATGTTAAGGTAAGTGCCTGTTTTTAATATTAGGAGGTGGGTGCGGACGGCTCTCCCCGGCGATGGCCACACTTGGGGGGAGGGGGGGGCAGCTGCGCCACCCAGCCTCCCCCTCCGGGGTGCCGCTGTGGTTCCCAGGCAGCGAGAGAGCGCTTTGCGGTATTGGTTTTTGGTACTTATCCGTTAGCCGGACGCATCCTATAGGTGGCGCCAAAACTCCACCAGAGTTACGTCTTTTCCTACTATCCATGTCGGCCTGGAGGGGGAATAGTAATTAGCGCCACCTGCCGGATGCGCCCGGGTAACGGATAAGTACCTGTTTTTTTGACCCTGCATAGTTTGGCATGCGAAAGCAAATGCATATTTGCATGAGCATTGCCTCATGAATAGCTAATTAGGCCAGATTTGGAAAGCCAGACTTGCTAGGGTTAAACTTGGTGTTTGAGCACGCATAATTTTTCTCCTCATGGAAAGCATTTTTTGCAGTTGTATCCTTTGGAGGCAGGTGGTGGATGGCTTGCTCCGGTGGTGTGAGCCCTGGAGTGAGCTGTCTGCGCCTGTCCCCCCCGGAGTGTTGTATGTGAGCCAGCCCTGAGCTCTAAAGCTCGGGGTGACCCATACTTCACTCCTTTCTAATGTGGTGCCCCCAAGTTAATGCGCATGTAGCAGAACGCAATGGACGTTAAAGAGAATCTGAAGCAAGTATAAAACTTGCTTCTTCTCTTATATTCAGCAGGGGCATGTGTGCCCCTACTAAACCGCCGCACAACGGGGGGTCCCTTACCCCCCAAATCCCCTCCGTCCTCGCCGGGGATCTCTTCCTGGTGAGACAGGGCTAATGGCCGCAGCCCTGCCTCTCACGCGTCTGTCAGCGCATATCTCCGCCTTTCGCCTGCCCCTCTCCCTCTTCCTTCACTGAGAGGGGCGGGGAGAGGCGGACATCCGCCGCTGATAGATGGCGCTGAAAGGCAGGGCTGCTTCCGTTAGCCCTGCCTCTAGGAGCAGCAAAATCTAAGACCAAGTTGGTCGTAGATTATGCAGGGGGGAATTGGGGGGTAAGGGACCCCCGTTGTGCGGCGGGATAGCGGCGGTTTAGCAGGTGCACACCTGCCCCTGCTGAATATAAGAGAAGATGCGAGTTTTTTACTCGCTTAAGTGTCTCTTTAAGGTAAGGGCCTGTTTTTAATATTGGGAGGTAGGTGCGGACAGCTGGCCCGGCACTGACCACACTTGGGTGGGGGGGTTCCCAGGCAGTGAGAGAGTCTGGGACCCAATGCCCCCGGTTGTATGGGGGCATTGGGAAGCCTCCCCGTGGCGCTCCTGGATAGTGCTAATGTAGCATGAACTAATTCCCGCAGGGCGATCGCTTTGCGGTATTGGTTTTTGAACCCTGCATAGTTTGGCATGCGAAAGCGTTGAAAAAGCCGCTCGGTGTGCACCAGCCCTTAGATAGATAGAAGATGCGGCGTATGCTACGACGCGGGTTGGCTAGTTATATATATGAAAGAATTGGTGTGTCCAGGGCCGGCTTTCTGGAAAGGCCCCAAAGGCACGGGACTTGGGCAGCTGCTGTCCGAGGGGGCACCTGGACATGAAAGAGGAGCTGCTACATATGAAAGAGGAGGCTGACAATGGGGAAAAACACATAAAAAGGGATGCTGAAGAGAACTGTTCCTGAAAGAGAGGGGTTGCTGCACATGGAAGAGCTGCACATGGAAGAGGGGGCTGCATGTGGAATGGGAGGGGCTGCTGTACATGGATGATACACATGGAGGAGGGGCTGCACATAGAATGGGAGGGGCTACAGTACATGGATGATACACATGGAGGAGGGGCTGCACATAGAATGGGAGGGGCTACAGTACATGGATGATACAGATGGAGGAGGGGCTGCACATGGAATGGGAGGGGTGCTGCTGCACATAAACAGGGAGCCACAACAAGCTCGGTCTAGGGGCACAAACAGTATAAATCCAGCTTTGGGTGTGTCACAGTGAGGACAGGTGGGTTTGGGCTTATTTCCACTGGGTGGTGTGACTTGGAAATGAACGCAGCACCCGTACTATTGCAAAGCCACAGCCAAATCACTATAGAAATTTAGATGTGGCCTGCGGGAAATTTTAGCCATGCCATTCTTTTTGGGCCGCGCACGATTTTGGATGCAGCCTATTGATTTCAGCAAGTCCACATCTGCCGCATGTCCACATCTGAAATTGCATGCAGAAAATGGCCTACGATTTGGGGAAATAGAAATAGGCCCTCCCAGCGAGCATAGGTGGGTTACAGTAAGAACTGGTACTGTATATCCATACCTCCCAACTTTTTAAAATAAGAAAGAGGGACACTTATGCCACGCCCCTGACACACCCCTGATCACACGCTTGGAACACCCCTAGTCACGCATACCATAAAGTTTTTTTCTAAAAAATAAGTTTTATAATTCAAACCACACTGGTCTATCTATTCTATCCTGATTCATTATCTTTCATATGAACATTTGAAAATCTCACTAATATTATAAATGCGAAAGTTTGGATGTTTGTTACTCAATCACGCAACAATGGCCATTTGCTGCATTTTAATGCAAAGTTTCAAAATGAAAGTCCATAGACTTTTATTTTACCTTTCACACCCGCCGCTGAGTTTCGATGCGTTGCGGTACGACGCACCCGGGAGCTTTTAATCATCGGGAGCTGGCGGTTTCCCATCAGGTTGAATTAATAGCTACCGCCAGGGGCGCCTCTAGCCTTCTTGTCACTCCAGGCAAGAAATCCCCCCCCCCATAAAAATAAAACAAAAATCATATACATTATAGAACACTTCACACATGATATAAGCCATCAGAGAAGGATAACTATGAAACGGGGCCCTGGGCAAGATAACACTTTGCCCTCCACTGATGGTCACCTGGCTCATTTAGTTAGATTTGGTGGGGGCTAGCAACCACCAGGCCCCTAAACTCTCTCTAGACCCTAGGCAGCTGCCTAAGTTTGCCTTGTGGATGATCAGCATTGTATGCCATACAGCACATGCTGCCAGTATGCACCTCAAATAAATACAACACCCACACTACAAGTTCCAATGTCAGTCACATTGCAAGATTGGATTATCAAGCAAGACATTCTTCCTTTCAGAATAATTTTTCACAAACATTATGATATATGCAGATATGTTACCACCTGTTGGGGTAGGACTGGAGTGGGTATATCATGACATTGAAGGGCTGATATGGTAAGGTGGTTTAAGGCACAGTGTACACCGAGCGGTTTTAGCAGCGATCCGCCAACCACATCTGTCTGTGAAAACGCTTGGCTAATGTATTTCAATGGGATGATGCACACCAGCGGTTTGAGGTTTTTAGCAAACCGCAAACGTGCCTCCTGCTGCACATTTGCTGTTTGCAGAAGCGATTCTGCCTCAATGTAAAGTATAGGAAAAATGCTAACCGCTCTGAAAAAAACGCTAGATCAGAGCAGTTTTCCAGGCGTTTTTGCTACAGAAGCTGTTCAGTAACAGCTTTTACTGTAACAAGATTTGTAATCTGCTTCACATAAACGCTCAGCATGTTTAGAAAATGTCTCTAAACATGCCTAGAATCGCTCTGAAATCTGCTCCAAAAACCGCTAGCGTTTTGAGGATCTGCTAGCGGTTTTGGTGTGCACTGGGCCTAATGGTTTGATTCATAATCCATTCTGGAGATAAGCACAGCGTGTTTGTAGTGTAAGTGATACAAGAGAAGAGAAGTAGAATGGAGGGAGGAAGGGTAGTAGAGGGTCGGAATTGATGACATGGATGAGCAGATATCTATGAGTAGAATAGAGGCTCAGTGGGTAGCACTACTGCATTTTAGTGCTGAGTCCTAGGCTTGAACATTGGCCAGGGCAAAATCTGCATGGAGTTTCTGTCTTCAGACACTTCCGCCACTGACTGCGTCGCACCGCGGCATCCCGACCACACGCCACGGGCTATTCAACGTGTGCAGCCAACACCAGCCAAATACATACACAGGCAACGCCGGGTCATCAGTGGGTGGAGACAAATACAAATTGCCCTGGAAAAATGTAAACAGCAGCCATTCTGACACTGTTAATGGTAGGGTTCTCACACTTTGCACAGTTGGTCACTGGGTGACTGGGATTAATATTCAGAAAATTGGGTGGAGCCTACAAAAGCCAATCAAAATTCACCTATTGATTTTCAAGGGGAATATTTAATTGCTGCCATCCTTGCACTGTTAATGGCCCAAGCCTCAAACCTGGTACAGTTGGTTATTGGGTGACTGGGGTTCAAATTCAGAAAAGGGAGTGGAGCCACAAACAGACAATCAGATTTGTTTCATTTCAATGTAAATTATTGACGTCAAAGACTGCAAAGCTCGGCTATATTCATTCCAGGGCAAAGCTTGAGTAATTGTGTGTTAGGGTTAGAAGAAGTGGGCAGAGCCAACACCAGCCAAATACATACCTGGGCAATCAGCTAGTAAGAAATATATCAATTTTAAAGAGAACCAGAGACAAAGCACCCTCATGTATTTTACCATATATATCAATGGGAACATGACAGTAAACACCTACTCTGCTCTTTGTTTCATTCTTTACTGCTCAGTCTGCCTGTTATCAGCTCTGATAAGAATCCCGGACTGAGCATTCAGTCTAGCTTTGCCCTGGAATGAATATAGCCGAGTCAGTCTTCTGTGATGTCTTTTCAAGCCCAAGCCTGCACCCTCCTGGCTCTGCTTTCCTGCTAAGAGTATACATAGCATTAAATCAGAACCACAAGGGGGCAGACTTGGGCTTGAAAAGACATCACAGAAGACTGACTCACTTATAATCATTCCGGGGCAAAGCTAGACTGAATGCTTAGTCGGGGATTCTTATCAGAGCTGATAACAGGCAGACTGAGCAGTGAAGAATGAAACAAAGAGCAGAGTAGGTGTTTACAGTCATGTTCCCATTGATATATATGGTAAAATACATGAGGGTGCTTTGTCTCTGGTTCTCTTTAAGGATGGGAATAAAATTTAGAGTCAATTAAACACATTATTTAAGAGAAAAAATACATATATTTACACAGATCTGTACATCAGTCCTGAAAGAGGGACAAACGAGGAAGAAAGAAGGACGGGAAGAAGGGATGAAGTTCCCAAAAAGGGATTGTGGGTAAATGTATTTCATAATATTATTTGTTACAAAATAAATGATTTGATAATTGTCTGTGGAATTTCCCTACCATTACAAACAAAAGCTGTAAAGAATCTAAATGTTTTTTATTGAGCTGCTCATTGTTTGTATTTTAGATAGGGTCTGTTGTATAAGAAATGGGGACTGCTAGTTAGACTGTAGATGAAAGCTAGACTGTAGATGTGAGCTATATATATATGGAAGAGGGGGGGGGGGTGCTCCTGTAGATGTGGGGTCTGCCATGTCTAGAGTTGGCTTCTGCTATAGATATGGGGTCTGCTGTATATGGAATGGGGGCTGCTGTATATGGAATGGTGGCTGCTGCTATAGATGGGGTCTGCTGTATATGGAATGGGGACTGCTGCTGTAGATATTGGGTGTGCTGTATATGGAATGGGGGCTGCTGCTATAGATGGGGTCTGCTGTATATGGAATAGGGACTGCTGCTGTAGATATTGAGTGTGCTGTATATGGAATGGGGGCTTCTGCTATAGATGTGAGACCAGCTGTATTTGGAAGAGGGGCTGCTGCTGTAGATGTGGGGTCTGCTGTATATGGAATGGAGGCTGCTGCTGTAGATATGGGGTCTGCTGTATATGGAATGGAGGCTGCTGCTGTAGATGTGGGGTCTGCTGTATATGGAATGGGGGCTGCTGCTATAGATGTGAGACCTGCTGTATTTGAAAGAGGGGGCTGCTGCTGTAGATCTGGGGTCTGTTGTATATGGAATGGAGGCTGTTGCTGTAGATATGGGGTCTGCTGTATATGGAATGGAGGCTGCTGCTGTAGATGCGGGGTCTGCTGTATATGGAATGGGGTCTGCTGTATATGGAATGGAGGCTGCTGCTATAGATGTGAGACCTGCTGTATTTGGAATTGGAAGAGGGGGCTGCTGCTGTAGATATGGGGTCTGCTGTATAAGGAAATGTAGCTGTCCATAGAAGAGTGAGACTGCAGTATATGACAAAGGGGCTGCACATGTAATGAGGGTGGCACAAGTAAGATGGCCTATTTGGAGAAAGTACATATCCGGCCCTGACTGCTGCATGTCATTCTGCCTTTAAAAAATATTATTTGCTCAACATCCCCCACTTGTGAATCCTCCTCCTTCCTAATCTTACATTTCTTTGTGTATTTCCCCAGCCCTGTCCTCTCAGTATCAATTATTTTTTCTTTTTTTTTGTGTGTGTCTTTAATAACCTGCTTCTATCAAATCCCCCTCCATCCCTCCAACTAAGACGGGAACATCTGCAGAAGCCATCCAAGCAAGAGACTGATAGGGCTGAAGGAAAATAATGGGCAGAGATTGAATGAAGGGCTGACATTCTAAGAGGGTTCCGAGAGGACAATGGGACAATCAGACTCCGAAATGAAATAATACACTTAATACAGGAAAAAGCGACCAAGCCATTATATTAATATTAAACGTGCTTGGCTGAGCACCGCAGGCTTTGAGGGAGATTTAATTCTGTCTTGTCTCGAATCATCACAGAGGAAAAAAGCAATCTGCAAATGCCTCCTTGATATGTGGCCTTTTGCAGAATGAGATCGATACTCAGCCGCAGATTTCCTCCTGACCCCTTCGAGTCCTACGCACGACTCCATAAAGAAAGTTATATATCTATATATATTGTTTTTTGCAGTTATTGTTTATGAAATGCAGCCGAGGACAGGCAGTGGCTGGATTGCCGTAGAGAGGACCTGTCTATACATACAGTATATGTATTTTTCTCCCCCCCCCCCCCCCCCCCGCTTGGTGGCTCATTCAAAGAAAGGGCACATGTAGCGCCGATCGCCACCCCTTAATCATCTTACACACTGCACAAAGAAATTTCACAAATCTGCTTCCGGCTCTGCGAAAACGCACGCTTTGAATTGGCAGTTCAAAGCCGTGAATGAGGAACGGAATAAAGGAGGATAAGCTGAAGAGGATCGGACCGGTGACTATCAGTCACTTGATAATGGCGGTGCGTGAAAAGGCCAAGGCCACATTGTACGCCGAACATGCAGTGGTCTCAGTTTCCGCTCTCTTAAAATCTTCATTGTTGGAGAGATTTAGTTTTTCCTGCTCTTTTTTTTCCTCTGAACTGTTCTCTTTCTCTCTCTTGTCTCTGATGGGATGCTATTATCCCAGACTGGAAATTGATAAAATGTAATACTTATAGAGCGGCAGTGGTAATAGTTACACAGTTACAGGTTCAGCGGAATACAGGGGTGTAACTGGAAATTACGGGGCATCCCTGCAAAATTTTGATGGGGCCCCTTAAAGGGAACCTGAACCAAGTAAAAGTATTTTAATAAACACATGATGTATCTGCAGATAAAGATTACATACTTACCTCGCCCAGGGCCGGATTACAGACCAGGCAACTGAAGCACTTGCTTGGGGGCCCCCAGTCACAGTCTAAGGGGCCTCAGGCAAGGTAGGCACAACTACCTTTTTCTCCCTCCGTGCGGCCTGGACAGTGCGGGTACAGGAAGAAGCTCACCGGCTTCTGAAATTCCTGTGCTGATAGCTCTTTTCTGCAGCACCAGCACCCCCGGCGTCCTCTCCATGGTTGCAGCAATGGTATGTGACAGTACGTACTCAACGTGTCACATGACGTGCTGTCACATGTTGTTGCTGTAACCAAGAGGAGGATGCTGGGGCGTAGCGGAAGAGAGCTGTCAGCGCAGGTATGTCAGAAGCCGATGACTCTCTTCTTAAACGCTCCAATCGCCCATTGCAGAGGGGGGGCTCTAGCCGTACTGGGTAAAAGTTTCACCCAGTACACCTAAAGTCCCCCCTCCCTCTGCAGAGTGTGAGCGGCACATCTGACTATACAGGATCTTCTCAAAAAATTAGCATATTTGATAAAGTTCATTATTTTCTGTAATGTACTGATAAACATTAGACTTTCATATATTTTACACACACAACTGAAGTAGTTCAAGCCTTTTATTGTTTTAATATTGATGATTTTGGCATACAGCTCATGAAAACCCAAAATTCCTATCTCAAAAAATTAGCATATTTCATCCGACCAATAAAAGAAACGTTTTTTTTTAAAACAAAAAAAGTCAACCTTCAAATAATTATGTTCAGTTATGCACTCAATACTTGGTCGGGAATCCTTTTGCAGAAATGACTGCTTCAATGCGGCATGGAGGCAATCAGCCTGTGGCACTGCTCAGGTGTTATGGAGGCCCAGGATGCTTCGATAGCGGCCTTAAGCTCATCCAGAGTGTTGGGTCTTGCGTCTCTCAACTTTCTCTTCACAATATCCCACAGATTCTCTATGGGGTTCAGGTCAGGAGAGTTGGCAGGCCAATTGAGCACAGTAATACCATGGTCAGTAAACCATTTACCAGTGGTTTTGGCACTGTGAGCAGGTGCCAGGTCATGCTGAAAAATGAAATCTTCATCTCCATAAAGCTTTTCAGCAGATGGAAGCATGAACCCACTTTTGAACCAGAAACAGCGGCAGAAGCGCCTGACCTGGGCTACAGAGAAGCAGCACTGGACTGTTGCTCAGTGGTCCAAAGTACTTTTTTCAGATGAAAGCAACGTTTACATGTCATTCGGAAATCAAGGTGCCAGAGTCTGGAGGAAGACTGGGAAGAGGGAAATGCCAAAATGCCTGAAGTCCAGTGTCAAGTACCCACAGTCAGTGATGGTCTGGGGCAGGGGCGTAGGAATAGACCCTGCAGCCCCTGCAGTTGCAGGGGGGCCCCTAGCAAGTCAGGGGCCCGGAGGAGGAAAGGCTGTCACCACCGGCGTACCTACCGGGGATGCGACTCTCTCAGCCGCAGGGGGGGCCGGCCTCCCGGGGCTGCTCTGGGGCCCGCTCACTGTGCGTGGGGGGAGCGCTGCTCTGGACCCCCCAGCAAGGTGCTCAACTGGCCGCAGCGTCTGCCAGTTCATTCCCCGCAGCCCCGCTCCACCAGCAGCCTGCATAGTCTCCAGCAGGCAGAGCAGGGCTACGGCAAGATGGCCGCCGAAGAAGCCCTACACTGGAGACTATTTGTGTCTCTAGTACAGGGTTTCGGCAGCCATCTTGCCGTAGCCCTGCACTCTGCCTGTCAGCGCGGGAGATGTGCTGCAGGAGGACTTGGGGAGCTGCGAGCCAGATGCCGGGAGAGGAGAAGACTTCTGTCAGGTAAGTGAATTGTTTTTTTTTCACAGGTGCATTTTTTTTTCTAGTGTCTGCTGCCTACATTGTGATTTTCTGGTGTCTGCTGCCCACATTGTGATTTTCTGGTGTCTGCTGCCCACATTGTGATTTTCTGGTCACTGCTGCCCACATTGTGATTTTCTGGTCACTGCTGCCCACATTGTGATTTTCTGGTCACTGCTGCCCACATTGTGATTTTCTGGTCACTGCTGCCCACATTGTGATTTTCTGGTCACTGCTGCCCACATTGTGATTTTCAGGTGTCTGCTGCCCACATTGCGATTTTCTTGTGTCTGCTGCCCACATTGCGATTTTCTGGTGTCTGCTGCCCACATTACGATTTTCTGGTGTCTGCTGCCCACATTACGATTTTCTGGTCACTGCTGCCCATATTGCGATTTTCTGGTGTCTGCTGCCCACATTATGATTTTCTGGTCACTGCTGCCCACATTGTGATTTTCAGGTGTCTGCTGCCCACATTGCGATTTTCTGGTGTCTGCTGCCCACATTACGATTTTCTGGTGTCTGCTGCCCACATTACGATTTTCTGGTCACTGCTGCCCATATTGCGATTTTCTGGTGTCTGCTGTCCACATTGCGATTTTCTGGTGTCTGCTGCCCACATTACGATTTTCAGGTGTCTGCTGCCCACATTGTGATTTTCAGGTGTCTGCTGCCCACATTACGATTTTCTGGTCACTGCTGCCCACATTGCGATTTTCTGGTCACTGCTGCCCACATTGCGATTTTCAGGTGTCTGCTGCCCTCATTACGATTTTCAGGTGTCTGCTGCCCACATTACGATTTTCAGGTGTCTGCTGCCCACATTACGATTTTCAGGTGTCTGCTGCCCACATTACGATTTTCAGGTGTCTGCTGCCCACATTGCGATTTTCAGGTGTCTGCTGCCCACATTGTGATTTTCTGGTCACTGCTGCCCACATTAGGATTTTCAGGTGTCTGCTGCCCACATTATGATTTTCTGGTCACTGCTGCCCACATTGTGATTTTCAGGTGTCTGCTGCCCACATTATGATTTTCTGGTCACTGCTGCCCACATTGTGATTTTCAGGTGTCTGCTGCCCACATTGCGATTTTCTGGTGTCTGCTGCCCACATTATGATTTTCTGGTGTCTGCTGCCCACATTACGATTTTCTGGTCACTGCTGCCCACATTGCGATTTTCTGGTGTCTGCTGCCCACATTGCGATTTTCTGGTGTCTGCTGCCCACATTACGATTTTCAGGTGTCTGCTGCCCACATTGTGATTTTCAGGTGTCTGCTGCCCACATTACGATTTTCTGGTCACTGCTGCCCACATTGCGATTTTCTGGTCACTGCTGCCCACATTGCGATTTTCAGGTGTCTGCTGCCCTCATTACGATTTTCAGGTGTCTGCTGCCCACATTACGATTTTCAGGTGTCTGCTGCCCACATTACGATTTTCAGGTGTCTGCTGCCCACATTGCGATTTTCAGGTGTCTGCTGCCCACATTGCGATTTTCTGGTGTCTGCTGCCCACATTACGATTTTCTGGTGTATGCTGCCCACATTAGGATTTTCTGGTGACTGCTGCCCACATTGCGATTTTTCTGGTGACTGCTGCCCACATAAGGATTTTCTGGTGACTGCTGCCCACATAAGGATTTTCTGGTGACTGCTGCCCACATTAGGATTTTCTGGTGTCTGCTGCCCACATTACGACATTCTGGTGACTGACTGCTGCCCACATTAGGATTTTCTGGTGACTGCTGCCCACATTACGATATTCTGGTGACTGCTGCCCACATTAGGATTTTCTGGTGACTGATGCCCACATTGCAATTTTCTGGTGACTGCTGCCCACATTGCGATTTTCTGGTGAACTCTGCCCACATTACGATTTTCTGGCCCACATTACGATTTTCTGGTGAACACTGCCCACGTTACGATTGTCTGGTGAATGCTGTCCACGTTACGATTTTCTGGTGAACGCTGCCCACATTACGATTTTCTGGCCCACATTACGATTTTCTGGCGAACACTGCCCAAGTTACGATTGTCTGGTGAATGCTGTCCATGTTACAATTTTCTGGTGAACTCTGCCCACATTACGATTTTCTGTCCCACATTACGATATTCTGGTGAACGCTGCCCACATTACGATTGTCTGGTGAATGCTGCCCACGTTACAATTTTCTGGTGACTGGTGCCCACATTAGGATTTTCTGGTGAACTCTGCCCACATTATGATTTTCTAAAGGCCCACATTACGATTTTCTGGTGAACTCTGCCCACATTACGATTTTCTGGCCCACATTACGATTGTCTGGTAAAATGCTGCCCACTTTACAATTAATTTACAGTGAAACGCTGCCCCATTACGATTATTTGGCACCTATGGGGGGGGCCCCATCCAAATATTCGCAGGGGGGCCCAGTGATTTCTAGTTACGCCCCTGGTCTGGGGTGCCATGTCAGCTGCTGGTGTTGGTCTAACTGTGTTTTATCAAGGGCAGGGTCAAGGCAGCTAGCTATCAGGAGATTTCGGAGCACTTCATGCTGAACTACTTCAGTTGTGTGTATTTTAATCTAAAACATATGAAAGTCTAATGTTTATCAGTACATTACAGAAAATAATGAACTTTATCACAATATGCTAATTTTTTGAGAAGATCAATATAAGATTAATAACATTTTTATAGAGTGGTTGAGGGAGGGGACCCCAAATCAACTACTTTGCTTAGGGCCTCATTTGGCCTTAATCCGGCTCTGACCTCGCCCTCAGTTCCTCTCAGAAGCTCTCCATTTTCTTCTAACATTTATCCCTTCCTGTTCTGACAAGATCTTGTCAGAACTGAAAGCCTTAGGGCCCTTTTCCATTATATCAGTTGCTGTCAGTTATAACTGGTTGGACAAATGGTAAGGTAATGTTCGTGTTTCCCTCAAGTAGCGATATTACTGGTTAACGGAGTTCTGACCTGGAAGCTGTTACAGGGTCATCTCCATTTTTAAAATGTAGGACGGAGAATTCCATTGATCACAGTGGACAAACAGGACGCGGGAGAGAGATTGCGAGTAGACTAGGCGGGAGGTAACTAACGTGTGTATTTTATTTTGACTTTTATTTTTCACTTCAGGTTTGCTATTTGAGATTATTATTACTATTATTCGAGAAAAGGTAAAGATTTCTCGTGGGAAAAGGGGTACCAACTACTGATTTGGATGAAGTTCAATCCTCGGTTAAAGTTCTTCTTTAACTGCTTGCCGACCACTCCACGGTAACTGGCCTGGACGTGGTGGCAGCCCCAGGACTGCTCAACAGCAATTGACGTGAAGTCTTGGGGCGGGGTTTTGCAGGAGATCACACGCGTGAATGACTGAGCTCCGCTCCCTCATCAGTCTCCCAGCGGCGGTCGCCGCTAGGAGATTGTTAAGGTGGCCACTAACGATCTAATTTCTAGCAAAAAATCGTTCGAGCGATCAGAAATTCTGAACAGAAGTGAAATATTGTAATACTTCGTTCACTACACTATCAACGAACCAATCTTTGCTTCCTATCACAACCAACAGAAAAATCCAAATTTTGGTTCGACGAAAATTCATTCGGACGACATTTTTTTCACTCGTTCATAATCGATTGCGTCCATCAACAGAGATTATTTACAATCAATCCGATCAGAATTTCTGATCGCTCGAACGCTTTTTTGCTAGAAATTGGACCGTTAGTGGCCACCTTTAGATGGCAAAACTGCTGTCTGTTTACAATGTACAGCGATGTGATCTAAGGCAGCCCTGTGTCACACGGCTGTCCCCCTGGGAGGCACAGAGAGCGATCGGCTGTCATAGGCTCATGTCTATGAGAGCTGATTGCTGGGATCGCTAGGGATTGGCTGCCGGGGGGTGGGAGGGTTAGAAATAAAATAATAAAAAAATAAACAAACTTATCTATTATCTATTATATATATAAAATCGTATGTATGTATGTATGTGTGTGTGTGTGCGTGTGTGTGTGTGTGTGCGTGTGCGTGTGCGTGTGTGTATGTGCCGCGATCACTCGAAAACGGCTTGACCGATTTGAATGAAACTTGGTACACAGATCCCTTACTACCAGGGATGATAGGTTCTGGGGGTCTCGTGGCCCCCCTGCACACCTGGGCGGAGCTACAAACAGCAAATTAGATTTCACCCATTCAAGTCAATGGAAAAAATGTAAAAGGCAGCCATTCTCACAGTAATCAAGCCAGAGTCCCCACACTTGGCACAGTTGGTCACTTGGTGACCGAGGTTACGAATCCAGGAAAAAGTGGGAGGAGCATAACACAGCCAATCAAATTTCAGCCATTCATTTTAAATGGGAAAATGTAAACTGCAGCCATTCTTAGACTGTTAATCGCAGGGTTCTCAAACTTGCCACAGTTGGTCACTGGGTGAATGCGATTAAGATGTGGGTGGAGCCTACAACAGCCAATCAAAATTGACCTATTGATTTTCAAGGGGAATATTTACATTGCTACCATTCTTACACTGTTAATGGCAGAGGCCTCAAACCTGATACGCGTCTATCAAAAAAGGGCGCCTGGAAAAAAGGGCGCGGGGTGTAGCCGAAATTGTACGTTTGAATGCAAAACCATATTTTCGTTTAATATGTTATAAACGATAATTTAGTGCTAAATAGGTTAAATAAACGGAAATGAAATGGCAAAATACCGTCTATAAGAGTAAACGAATTCTGAAATAAAATGTCAAATAGCGTCTATAGAAAAAAAACGCTATTTACACGTGTATTAAGCATAGTATTAGAATGGTAGGTTTTACAGGTATTTTACTACAATTATACCTAACTTTAGGGTCGCAGATCTATCTCCTTATCCCTATCCCTCTCACCTAGACCCCCCCCCCTTTGTGTAAATACACATACTGTAATGTAATAAATTGTATATATGACATATATTGTACTATAACTATACCTAACCTTACTCTCACACAGAGCCCTCCCTGTACCTATCCCTAACCCCTAGACCCCCCTGGTGGTGCCTAAACCTAAGACTCCCCTGGTGGTGCCTAAACCTAAGACCCCCCTGTTGGTGCCTAAAACTAACCACCCCCCCGGTGGTGCCTAAACCTAACCACCCCCCTGGTGGTGTATATTGCACTGTAAGTATACCTAACCCTCCCTGTACCTATCCCTAACCCCTAGACCCCCCTGTTGGTGCCTAAACCTAAGACCCCCTGGTGGTGCCTAAACCTAAGAACCCCCCTGGTGGTGCCTAAACCTAAGAACCCCCTGGTGGTGCCTAAACCTAAGACCCCCCTGGTGGTGCCTAAACCTAAGACCCCCCTGGTGGTGCCTAAACCTAAGACCCCCCTGGTGGTGCCTAAACCTAAGACCCCCCTGTTGGTGCCTAAACCTAAGACCCCCCTGGTGGTGCCTAAACCTAAGACCCCCCTGGTGGTGCCTAAACCTAAGACCCCCCTGTTGGTGCCTAAACCTAAGACCCCCCTGTTGGTGCCTAAACCTAAGACTCCCCTGGTGGTGCCTAAACCTAAGACCCCCCTGGTGGTGCCTAAACCTAAGACCCCCTTGGTGGTGCCTAAACCTAAAACCCCCCTGGTGGTGCCTAAACCTAAGACCCCCCTGGTGGTGCCTAAACCTAAGACCCCCCTGGTGGTGCCTAAAACTAACCACCCCCCTGGTGGTGTATATTGCACTGTAACTATACCTAACCCTCCCTGTACCTATCCCTAACCCCTAGACCCAGCAGTGGCTGGATAGTGTAATGGTTAAGGGCTCTGCCTCTGACACAGGAGACCTGGGTTCAAATCTCGGCTCTGCCTGTTCAGTAAGCCAGCACCTATTTCAGTAAGGAGTTTCTTGGGCAAGTCTCCTTAACACTGCTACTGCCTACTGAGTGCGCTCTAGTGGCTGCCTCGCAAGCGCTTTGAGTCCGACAGGAGAAAGGCGCTATACAAATACTGCCATTATTATTATTAGACCCCCTAGTAATACCTAAACCTAACCATCCCCACTGCACAAACACGCTAAACACATATAAACAATAATATATTTAATCCTTAAAATACTTCACTACAAATAACATGAATAAAATAATTTATATATTTGTCATGGAATAGGTAGCCTTAAAATCACGTATACATTAATAATATTAGAAGTAGAAAAAGGTATATATAATATATATACACATACATTACAATAGATAACCTTACAATCACTTATGCATTAGAAATCTTAAAATAACAGTAATATTTAAAGTGATATTTTAGTAACTATAATCAACGCATTATAAGTGTAAAAACAAAGTTAATACCAAAAGTGATGTTTTTCTAATACAATCAGGTTGAGAAACGTTATTTAAGCATTATACATTTGAAAACGAATTTTAAATGCTAAAAGAAGTGTAAACGAAATTTTAGTTGTAATAGGTTTGTAAGCGTAATTTTAAAACGAAAAAACTAGTTAAAACTCATATCAGCGAAATTTACAAACGAAAAAATAAGTATAATACAAAGTCAAAACGAACTTGTAAACGATATTTGTTATAAACTTTATCCTGTAAACGGAGCCTTTTGTTAACACGATCCCTGTAAAACGATATTTCTCGGGCGCCCTTTTTTCCTGTCGGGCGCCGAATAGCCGATATTTTGCATTGCAGTCTATGGCGGCGCCCTTTTTGTCCACTATCCCTGTGCGCCCTTTTTTACTAGCCCCACCTGATACAGTCAGTCATTGGGTGACTGGGGTCCAAATTCACTAAAGGGGTGGAGCCACAAACAGCCAATCAGATTTGTTAGATTGATTTCAACCATTCTCTTATTGGCAGGGTTCTCAAACGTGACACAGTTGGCCGCTGGGTGACTGGGACTAATATTCAGGAAAGTGGGGGGAGCCTACAGCAGCCAAATTCACCTTTTGATTTTCAAGGGGAATATTTACATTGCTGCCATTCATGCACTCTTAATGGCAGAGGCCTCAAATCTGGTACAGTCAGTCACTGGGAGACTGGGGTTTAAATTCTGAAGGGAGCAGGCCAGATACAGCCAATCAGATTTGTTTAATTTCAATGGTAAAATGCCACTATATTTATGCCAAGGACCCCAAAGCTCATAAACTTGGTCATTGAGTGACTGTATGTTAAGGTTAGAAATAGTGGGCGGAGCCAAAAACAACTAACTTTTTACATTGGAAAATATAAACTGCAGCCTTTTTTTACACTGTTAATGGCAGGGTTCTCAAAATTCACACAGTTGGTCACTGGGTGACTGGGATTAATATTCGGAAAAGTAGGTGGAGCCTACAAGAGCCAATCCAAATTCACCTATTGATTTTCAAGGGAAATATTGAAACTGCAGCCATTCTTACACTGTTAATGGCAGAGGCCTCAAACCTGCTACAGTCGGTCGTTAAGTGTCTCGGGTTCAAATTCAGTAAAGGGGCGGAGCCAAACACAGCCAATCAGATTTCTTTGCTGGATAAACTGCTTCCGTTAGCAGAATTTTGATGCCAGGAACCCAAAAGCTCACAAACTTGATCATTGAGTGACTGTGTGTCAAGGTTACAAAAACTGGGTGGAGTCAAAAACAGATTTTTCTGGGAAATTGTAAACTGCAGCCTTTCCTCGCTGTTGATGGCAGGGTTCTCAAACTTTGCACAGCTGGTTACTGGGTGACTGGGATTAATATTCAGAAAAGTGGGTGAAGCCTAAAATGCTAATCAAAAATCACATATCGCTTTTCAAGGAGAATATTAAAATTGCTGCCATTCTTGCACTGTTAATGGCACAAGCCTCAAACCTGGAACAGTTGGTCATTGGAAAAAATCTATTAACCCTTTGCACTCTCGCATGCAACTGTTCAAACAAATGCATTCACAGATTTACTCATCCAGGCACAACTGTTATCCCTACAGCTAAGTTAAAAGCCGGGGTCTTAGTTCACAGAAGAATGCATTCTTATGCTTAGTCACCTATACTGTGCAGAAGTACCCAGGTAAACATAGGTGTCCTAACTCTAGCCCTGTAACATGCATAGTGCAGACATGCAAACACATTCATTGCATCAAACCTATCAATGGATTAGGAGCACACATCCTGACGTCCTCTCCTGGGACAGATAGTGCATCTTACCAATTGCACAAGGGAGCTAACGTAATGTATCCATGTGCACCATGCACATACACCAGCATAAGCTGTGTGCATGCGGACAAACACGATTGGTAAGATGCACTATCTGTCCCAGGGTACTTCTGAGCAGTATAGGTGACTACGCATAAGAATGCATTCTTCTGTGAACTAAGACCCCGGCTTTTAACTTAGCAGCGCAACTTAATGACCGCAGCGAGTGGTAATAATTCTCAGTGCAGCCATAGCGTGCGCTGCTAAATTACGCTCTGCTCTGATAGCTTAAAGAGCTCTTTGTTAAACTTAATGAGCACTCCACTGAACCCGCCCGGAGATTCCTGCACTTTGATTGGCCCAGTGGGCTGCCTGTCACTTGACAGTCAGCCTACTGGGCCAATCAAAGTCGGGACAAGGTCCTCCAGCACCCAAGACTGAGACACCAAAGTGCGCCCCTCCATCCCTCCCACCCCAGCCGTCACACACTGATTGCTATTAGACTAAGAGGTGCCCCAGGGCCCCCAACACCTTAATCTCTCATTATCTGGCTTGCAGTCACTGCCATGCATCCCCTTTTCTTATTTATCGCTGCTTCAAACACAATAGGGGAATGATAGCTGAGTGAGCTGTGCGCCCCCCTCCTACACTGCGCCCTGAGGCTGGAGCCTCTCTCGCCTCGGCCCGACACTGGGACCAATCAAAGTGCAGGAATATCGTTCTTTGAAGCCACCGGACCCACCAGGTCTCTGGGTGGGTTCAGTGGAGCTCTCATTAAGTTTAACGAAACGCTCTTTAAACTATCAGAGCAGAGCGTGATTTAGTGCGCTGAGAATTATTTCCACTCACTGCTGTCATTAAGCTGCGCTGCTGTAGAAGCACAGCTTATTGAATCAACCCCAATGTTTCGGCCCATCACACCGCTGTCCAGTCTCTGTGCCCAGCTGTAGCAGTGACCCTCGTAACAGGCGTCTGGCGAATGATATCAGATACAGATCTAGGCCAGTGCTGAGTAATGAGGGCCAATTGTTATTTATATACAGTGAAATATCTCCCTTCTGCTGTTCTGCGTCTCACAGCATCATTCGTAACACTTGGCGGGATCCGTCTGATTGTTCTCTGCCGTCGGATTGGCCTGTAATGACATTTCTGGCATCCTTCAGTTGGTGAAATACAACAATCCGCGTAGATGAAATGCCAATCGAAGCTGTACATCATTTTTCCATAAACAGAGCTCTTAATGGTTAATTATTGTGTCACCGGAACACAATTATTATGACATGTACAGTAAATATTTGAGGATCATTGCAGAGACTCCCTTACTAACTTTAGCTCTGGTGATCTCTTTGTTTACTTGTTTCTGCCGGGGCTCCAGCCCTATCTGTGAGGATCTTGTTCTCATTTGCTTGGCATGTTGTGCTTATACTCTCCTCATGAGCTGTACAGCAGGGGAGAATCAGCGGAGTTTAACAAGATGAAATAAAATGTCTTTTCCCTTTCCTAACAAGGGTCTACTGCTTTTCTTCTCTCTGGCCAGTCATCCTTAAGACATCAGCAAGGTGGCGCTCCAACATGGTGGCCATTAAACAGGAGCTGTGAGCCACAAGAGGGTGGCTCCAAGTAACAGAAATCCAGGGCCGGTTCAAGTAACAATTGGGCCCTAGGGCAAAATTAGCCTCGGGGCCCCCCAACTGACACCCCACGACCAAAAAGCGTTATTAGAGGCCCTTTGTTGCAGCCAAATTTCCCTCCTGGGCCCCTGAGCTGGCTGCTGACCCTCCCCTAATCACCTCCCAACTTAACAGACTCTGCAGAGTCCCTGGGGAGCAACAGTTAAGATGGGGGAGGGACAACTTGGGGGCCCCTACAGGCTCTGGGGCCCTGGGGCAATTGCCCATTTTTTTCCTATGGTAGCTCCGGCCCTGCAGAAATCAAGAGATTTTCTCTACAGAAGGCATCCAGGGAATTCCCAGATCCAAAGAGATTTATTTGAGGATGATCATAGTTCTGTTCAAGAATCACACTCTGGCAAGACTTTGGCCACAATTTAGATGTGACTTTTTTTGGAGTAAGCGTTAAAATGACTTAAACTATTTCTAGGACCTGCTATGGCTCCAATCAGCATCATAATTGTTAGAGTTATTTCTGCCAACCAACCTTCAGGAAAAAAACATCAGCAAATTTTGTTTCCATGATAATTGTTTGACTACACATGTTTGTGCAATAATAACTGCTGAAGCATCTGGAGGGAAAATTATCTCCACCCCAGAATTCCACCACTCATTGTGACCACTATCTCCACAAAACTCCTTGCTACACCTTGTATTTGTCCTTCCAGTAACTCACCCCTGGCTACAGATGTTCGGCCTCCCACCACTCCCTGTGGCCTCTATCTCCAAACAACTTAACCACTGCACCTTGTATTTGTCCTTCCGGTAACCGACCATTGACTACAATTGTCCGGCCTCCCACCACTCCCTGTGGCCACTATCTGCAGACAACTTAAGCACTGCACCTTGTATTTGTCCTTCCAGTAACTCACCCCTGGCTACAGATATCCTGCCTCCCACCACTCCAGACAACAGCCTCTATCTCCAGACAACTTAACCACTGCACCTTGTATTTGTCCTTTAAGTAACCAACTGTTGACTACAGATGTTGAGCCTTGCATCACTTTCGGTGGAAACACATCCCCCCTGCACCTTTGATTTGTCCTCCCAGTGACCCATCCTTGGCTTCAGATGTCCACCTGCATTCACTTTCTTCTTCCTACCGAGTCTTTTTTACACAAATATTGCTCAAAGGATGAATACAATTCACATGAACATTAATGAACTATTTAGGGAAAAGAGAATCGAGAGCCCAATATAGTGTAGTAAGTCAAGGCAATTGGTATATTTGTGAAGGAGTAAGATATATACTTACAAACCAGGGTTACCTCCAGGCAACCACCGTAAAGGCAGGTGAGGAGATTAGGCCTGTCCTCACTCAGGGCTAAGAAGTCGCTCTCTGTAGACGTGAAGAAAAAGGGGTATCCCCCTCCACCAAGGGTGGATACATATTGTATTATGAAATGAACAGAGGCACCAAAAGGATAAAAACAATATTTAAAATGTTTAAAAATTGCTTAGGAGGCAGTGGTGGACTTACCTCCCTCAAGCAGACACAAGAGTGCTGTGTTATTCAACAAGGATAATTTTAATGGTACACGCCAGGGGTTTAATACAACGTGTTTCGCAGGTATACACCCGCTTCATCAGGCAGTGAACAGAGGAGTACAAAACAGCGTAATGTCAGGGTCACACCTGGCGCCTTTGTCACAGGTGTGATGAAGCAGGTGTATACCTGCGAAACGCGTTGTATTAAACCCCTGGAGTGTACCATTAAAATTATCCTTGTTGAATAACACAGCACTCTTGTGTCTGCTTGAGGGAGGTAAGTCCACCACTGCCTCCTAAGCAATTTTTAAACATTTTAAATATTGTTTTTATCCATTTGGCGCCTCTGTTCATTTCAAAATACATTAATGAACAATTAAATGGTTTTCATCACCAATTTCTGCAGTTGTGCTTGAGTCAGCACCACCTAGTTTAACTTAATATTAGTCATTGACCTTTAGCAGAAGGCTCATAATGTTTCAATAATAGAGAAAATGGAAACAGCAGACCACAGGCTTAGGTGTTAATGATGGTATTGGAGCATTGATTGGATGAACAAGTTTCACACAGTCAAGGCCGGATTTATATTTTTTTCACTCCTAGGCCTGTCTTGTGGCTCCCTTTCCAGGTACAGCAGCCACCCTTCCAAATTCATGTGCAGCCCCCTCTTCCATGTGTAACATACATGTACAGCAGTCCCTCTCTTTCATATACAGCTCCCTTTGTCTGCAGCTCTCCTCTTTCATGTGTTGCTTCCCATTTGCACCCTCTCTTCCATAAGCAGTGGGCTCTTCCATCTCCAGCAACCCCACTGGGCAGCAGCCACCCAAGGCCTGGGCCATTGTGACCTTTCCAGAGATACGGTACCGGAACGCAGCATACTTTTTCATCAGACTGGGATATTCTTCATTGTATAGGCAATAGTTACTAAGCTAAATGAAGAGTAGAGAACAATGATGTCATCTAACGAACCATAAGTGAATTTTTGAAACCTGACCCTGTGGTGTGCAAATGTCTGTTTGTTCTTTTATTGGTTTTGTTAGCAAAAGAGGTCAACCTGCTGGAGGTGAGGAACCCACAAAGAGTGATTTGGATGACCTGTGAAACTGGAAGTCCCAACTGGCAAGAATTGCTGTTATCAGAATGCTTCTCCTAGTGACCAGACTCTTGTCACATGATCCTGTCCAGAGCAAAGCTGCCTCTGATGCTCAAATATGTATTTGTGATGTCATACAACAAACAAAGCATCGCCAGGTCAATTCACAGTGAGCCAACAGGAGTCTCTGAGTGTATTTGCCCAAGGGATGGCTAGCTTAAAGGACAGCTATCAAAACTTGTGTTTTGCCATAACACCTGTCATATAGTGGAGCCAGGCTCGGATTTACCTCACAGCAGCTTATAGGCACCGATGTCCTGGCAGCTTAGACTCCGCCCTCCAAGAACCTACAAACCCCAGCTAAACTGCACCGCAAGTGTGCTGGCTGTCCCAGCTGACACTTCTCTCTTACCAGTCATAGGTAGCTAGTATTAGATAGCCAGAAGTACTCTATTAAGTAGCTAGGGGTGCCCCCAAGTATTAGGAAGCTAGAGGAACTTCAGTATTAAGTAGCTAGATGTGCCCCCAAGTATTAAGTAGCTGGAGGAACCTTAGTATTAAGTAGCTAGGGGTGCCCCTGACTTAAGGGAGATCCGGTCAGTGGATGCAGAGAGCAGGGTGAGTAACCTCTCATTTACACTCTCATCAGGACTCTGCATATGGAACTCCAATTTGGTAGAAAAAGGCACTCCATAGGCTTCAAACTTACGTTTGTAGTTTATTGAGCTTGGACACACACTAGATGTTACGGTCACCTGACCCTTCCTCTGCATATGGAAGGAGGGAGGCACTCTAGGAGGAGAGTGAGCCACCTTTCCATCATCAGGCGCCTGTAGGCGCGTGCCTACAGTGCCTTATGGTAAATCGGCCCTGAGTGGAGCAGTATGGGGATGAAAAATAGTTGAGGCCATTTTTTTTATTATGCTTCTATTACCTTTATTTTTCTATTTAAAATGAGTCCAATAGAATGGGAGTCAACGCCAATGTTACAAATACCGGCGACCCCCTGCAACAGATGGCGTCTTCTACTCCCCGATGCCGACTCCCTTTCTAAAGGACTCTGTGTAAATGGGGAAAAAAAGGTAATAGAAGCATGATTAAGAAAAAATGACCACTACTATTTTTCATCCCTATACTGGTCCACTATATGACAGGTGTTGTGGCAAAACACAAGCTTTGATAGTTGTCCTTTAAATAACTCTGTAGAGTCCAGATATCAGTACAGCCCTTCTACCAAGCGAAAGGGCAATGGCATACTCCTCAGTCAGGGTCTTGACTGTTGGAAAAAGCAAACAGAATAAGAGAATATATTAAGTTCGGCAAGAAAGGCATCTCTGACTCGGCTGACATGAATAGTTGTATGAACCAGGGAACACTGTCGATGCATTTTTCAGATACGGTCCAGGCTCATCCTGGACATAAGCATGCCAGCCACTGTAGGGTTGTAGGTAGTTAGCACGAAGATCATTAGCGGAAGATGAATCCCAGGGCGGAAACTGGTTTCACTCAGCAAGTTGTCTGATTCCCTGAAGTTAGTTTGACTGCAAAATGTTCTCATTCGAGTGGACTGAAAGATACATTTAGTAGAAAACAAAGGAAATAATACTAATGTGAAAGACCTGTGCAAGTGAAATTTAGAAGGTCACACAACCTATTATCACAAAAATCCAGATCTTTGCAAACAGGTGCCCACAGAGACTTATCAATATAAAATGGCCGTAGAAAGTGACAAATGAAGAACTGAGGAAAAGCACCAACCAGGGATGGTCGTAGTCAGCCAACTTCGCTACGCTGGAAATCCGCGTAGTTTTACGCAATTACGCTTCGCCAAACTACGACTTCGAAATCAAATATTCGCTTCGTATGCATTTCGTAGACTACGCGTTAAAATACGCAATTACGCGTAGTGCGAAGCGTAGTGTATGCGGATGCATATGCCCGCATGAAAAAAAATGTACGCATTATTATTTTTCTTTTTTATTGCTTGTACATATACTCTTCTATGCGTACATTCCCCTTTCCAATGCGTAAATTTGTAAGCATACAATCGCACGCGGAAAATTAGACGCGAGTAACGCATTCATAGTTCACTACGCAATACACATGTTAATTACACATAGTGGGCGTAAGCTACGCGTAGCGGTACTTCGCTACGTGTAAATTCGTAGTTTTGAAACTTCACCTACGAACTATGATGTGTAGATGCGAACTACGATGCGTAAATTCGCACTGGCGTAGTTTCTGCTCATCCCTGGCACCAACTATCAATAGAAATTCAGTTAAAGAGGAACTTTCACCTTAGGTTCCACTTCATTCCAATCAGTAGCTGAGACTCTCTTTCCCATGAGAAATCTTTACCTCTTCTTGACTAGACCATCAGGGACATCTGTATGGCTGGCTAATATTGTGGTGAAACCCCTCCCACAGTGTGATGTCATGACCATGGTCCTGACAGTTTGCTGTCTGTGAACATCCTTGCATTGTGAAAATAACTGCTTTTTCCAGTTGCCCTCTGGCAGAACTAAAGATGTCACCACCAGTGATAAATTTCAGAATATAAATGAGGGAGAGGAAATATTTTAGAATAGGCAAACACTGACTACATAATCTGTAAATTAATATTGTAAATAATAAGTAATTTTATGAATTCTGTTATTTTCACTACAGTTCCTCTTTAAGGAAAAGTAAGTGGGATTGGATAGGCCAAACACTTAGGAAGGGAGAGGAATCTATTGAGCAGGTGCAGAGACGAGCAACAAAATTGATACGTGGGATGGAAGGTCTCACTTACCAAGAAAGGTTAGATAAACTGGGTTTATTTAGTCTGGAGAAAAGACGCCTTAGAGGGGATCTAATTAACATGTATAAATACATCAGAGGGCAATATAAAAGCTTGGCAGATGAGCTTTTTGTCCCTAGAGGACATGATCTGCGCAGGGAGGAAAAACTCGATGGAGGTTAGAGATGGCCCAAATGGTTCGCTGGAGAACCAATTCGCACGAACATCGGTGGTTCGCATTCGCGAACTATATGCGAATTCGACCCGCCCCCTATACTACATCATTAGACTCAACTTTGACCCTCTACATCACAGTCAGCAGACACAGGGCAGCCAGTCAGGCTACACTCCCTCCTGGAGCCCCCCCCCCTTCCTATATAAGGCAGCTGCGTCAGCCATTATCTCACTCTGTGTGGCTGCAGTAATTAAAGAAGGGAGAGGAACCTGCTGTAGCCATAGGGAAAGCTTGGTTAGGCTCTTGTTAGGCTTGTTAGCTTTCTCCTTGCTTATATGTATTGCTAAAAAGCACCACACAACAGCTCTTTTGAGAGCTAATGTTGTTCTTGTGATCTTTTTTTTTTTTTTTTTTGTGTGTGGCCCACTGACACTTGCATATACAGCCCTCAGTCAGTCGCAGCTGGCCCTTGCTAATTCCTACTGTGCCACTGCCAGGCCCAGCACATTCAGTGCCATCCTTTTCACTGCACGTGTGTGACAGCTGCACATTTGTAATACCAGTCACTGCATACCTGTTCACGGTACCTGTGTGCGTGACAGCTGCACATTTGTAATACTAGTCACTGCATACCTGTTAATGGTACCTGTGTGTGTGTGACAGCTGCACATTGTATTGATACCAGTCATTGCATACCTGTTTTGTGCACCTGCGTGACAGGCAGCACACAGTGTTAGATTATATACCAGTCACTGCATACCTGTTCACGGTACCTGTGTGTGTGAGACAGCTGCACATTTGTAATACTAGTCACTGCATACCTGTTCACGGTACCTGTGTGTGTGACACCTGCACATTGTATTGATACCAGTCACTGCATACCTGTTAAGTGCACGTGCATGACAGCACGCACTGTTATATACCAGTCACTGCATAACTGTTCACTGCACCTGCGTGTGTGACAGCTGCACATTTGTAATACCAGTCACTGCATACCTGTTTACTGCACCTGTGTGACCGCACGCTGTTTTATTTACCAGTCCATGCATACCTGTTCACTGCACCTGTGTGTGTGACAGCTGCACATTTGTAATACCATTTACTGCATACCTGTTTACTGCACCTGTGTGACCGCACGCTGTTTTATTTACCAGTCCATGCATACCTGTTCACTGCACTTGTGTGTGTGACAGCTGCACATTTGTAATACCAGTCACTGCATACCTGTTCAGTGCACCTGCGTGACAGCTGCTCATTGTATTGTAATACCAGTCACTGCATACCTTTCACTGCCAAACAGGTGGGGAGAAGTTAGAGGTTGGCAATACAGTGGCTTAACATAACTCAACGTTGGGAACATGCAGTGGGTACAGATAGACTGCAAGCACACCCCTTCTTATAAACCTCTTCAGCATGCTCAAGCTGTGGAGTTTGGTTTCAAGCTGATAAAGATAGAAGGAAAACTGGCACTGCTGCGAATGTTCAATTTATTGCTGAGATATCAAACGGTGCAAAAAGTACAACATCAATAAAAGTGCGGCCCTGGACCTAAGTACAGTGCTCAGAAGAAGGCACGTGCCATCAACTCCCAAGATTGTCAGGACGTAGTTGACTATTTAACACAGAACACCTCATCTTCCACAGCCACCAGCGCTACTACTAGCACCACATGCGCTACATTTGACACTTCGCAGGAGTTATTTGGTGGGGAATTAACTGATTCACAGCCATTATTGTTACAACCAGATGAAGGCGCTAAACAAGTAACACCACCTCATTTGTCTGAGTTAGGCAGCACTATGGACATAAGGTGAGGGGAGGAGGATGATGAAGTACCTGCTGTTGGTGCAGTTTTGGAGGTTTCTGATACAAGTGAAGCTGGGGAGGATATTTATAATGATGATGATTATGATATGGATGTCACATGGGTTCCCAATAGAGGAGATGAACAAGGGGACAGTTCAGAGGGGGAGTCAGAGAGGAGTAGGAGGAAACGAGTTGCTGAAAGAAGCAGGTGGAGCTCGTCATCAGAAACAGCTGGTGGCAGTGTCCGGCGCCATGTATCACCACCTATGTACAGCCAGCCAACATGCCCTTCAACGTCAGCTGCTGATGCCACCATAGTGCTATCACCCCAGGGCTCAGCGGTGTGGAAATTTTTTTGTGTGTCTGCCTCAGATGAAAGCAATGCCATCTGTATTCTCTGCCACCAAAAATTGAGCCGTGGAAAAGCCAACACCTGCGTAGGGACAACTGCCTTTACGAAGGCACATGGAGAAGAAGCACAAACGGCAATGGGAAGTCCACCTGAGGAAAAGCAGCACACAAAAGCAAAGCCACCCTCCTTCTCCTCTTCCTCCTTCAGGTGCATTATCTTCAGCCGCTTTCTCCCTTTCACCTTCACAGCCACCCTCCTCCACTCCGCCTCTCACCTTGAGCGGTTCCTGTTCCTCTGCCCACAGCAGCAGCCAGGTGTCCGTGAGGGAAATCTTTCAGCGGAAGAAGCCAATGTCTGCCAGTCACCCCCTTGACCGGCGACTGACAGCTGGCTTGGCGGAACTGTTAGCTCGCCAGCTGTTACCATACCAGCTGGTGGACTCTGAGGCCTTCCGAAAATTTGTGGCCATTGAAACACTGCAGTGGAAGATACCAGGCCGCAATTATTTCTCAAAAAAAGTGATACCCAAACTGTACTATGAAGATGAAAGGCAAATGGTGTCATCTCTGGCATGCCTGGTCTGCAAAACACGGTCAGGGCAGGTACATTACTTACACAGCCCATTGGGTCAACCTGGTGACCGCTGGCAAGCAGGGGAGTACGTAGCTGTGCAGCGGACCTAGTTGTGACACCTCCCCGGCTTGCAGGCAGGCCTGCTGCCACCTCTTCTCCTTCTCCTTCTACTCCTCCTGCTACATCCTCTTCGCTGTCGTTGTCCTCCTCCTCGGCTGAGTGGCAGTGCTACTCTACTGGTGCAGCGATTTCCTCTCCAGCTACACAGCCCCAGCTCCCCAAGGCCTATGCTGCATGCCAGGTATGACGGTGTCACACCATCTTAGACATGTCTTACCTCAAAGTAGAGAGTCACACTGGAGCAGCTCTCCTGGCTGCTCTTAACAAACAGGTAGATCAGTGGCTGACCCCGCAGCAATTGGAGATCGACAACATTGTGTGTGACAGTAAAAGGACATGCTCTGGGGAGATGGGGTTGTTCTGGCTGAAGAACTGGATACTCATGCGAAATGCCTGCAGGCTCATGCGGCTGTTTGAGGAGGTGACAAACCTGGTGAGTCGCAGTGAAGGCGCCATCAGCGACTTGATCCCATATGCTTTCTTCCTGGAGCGTGCCATGCAGAGAGTGGTGGATCAAGCTGTGGAGAAGCATGAACAGGAACAGGAGGAAGAGTTTTGTGATCAATTACCAGCAGAACCAGATGTTTCCTCAACACTTGCGGCAGCACAGAGGAGGAGGGAGGAGGAGGAAGAGTCGTGTGGGGAAGAGGAGTCAGATGAGGAAGGTGGGTTTTTTTTTGAGGAGGAGGCGGAAGAACAACCGCAGCAGGCGTCGCAGGGGGCTTGTGCTGCTCAACTTTCCCATGGTATTCTTTGTGGCTGGATGGAGGAGGAGAACTTACCTGACATCACTGAGGAAGAGCAAGAGGAGATAGATAGTAAGTCTGCATCCAAATTTGTGCAGATGGCAGTTTTCATGCTGTCCAGCCGGTTGAGGGACCCCCGTATAAAAAAACTCAAGGGGAATGACCTGTACTAGGTGGCAACGCTACTAGACCCTCGGTATAAGCACAAAGTGCCAGACATGTTACCAACTCACCAGAAGGCAGAAAGGATGCAGCACTTGCACAACAAGCTGCCAAGTATGCTTTACAGTGTGTTTAAGGGTGATGTCACAGCACAACGGAATAAAGGTACCACTGCCAGTAATCCTTCTCCCATGTCCACGCAGGCAAGGACAGGACGCTCCAGCGATTTCATGTTGATGTCGGATATGCGGACATTCTTTAGTCCAACGCCTCGCCGTACCCCTTCCCGATCCACCGTCCACCAATGCCTCGACCGGCAGGTAGCCGACTACCTGGTCTTAACTGTGGATGTAGACAACAGCGATGAACCCTTGGACTACTGGGTGTGCAGGCTTGACCTGTGGCCAGAGCTGTCACAATTTGCCATCCAAATTCTGTCTTGCCCTGCCTCAAGCGTCCCGTCAGAAAGGACCTTCAGCACTGCTGGAGGCATTGTCACTGAGAAGAGAAGTCGCCTAGGTCAAAAAAGTGTTCAGTACCTCACCTTTATCAAAATGAATAAGGCATGGATCCCGGAGGGCTACTGCCCGCCCGAAGACTAAGTCAGTCCCTGCACACAGCAGTGTTCACATTCGAGGTTCGTGAACCTAAAATCGGAGGTTCGAGCCATCTCTATCGGACGTATGTCTTTTTTCAACCCAAATAACTATGTGAGTATAGAAAAAATAGTCCTAGAATGAAATCCACAGGGATCAAGAAGGGGACGGCCTTGAAAAACAGGGAGAAGATCAGGGGAAGATGAAAAATTCTGAATGATCGTAAAAGCATAAAATGAGATCAAGAAAGTTGCAATAAACAGATCTGAATGGTGAATTTTCAAGGATACCCTATTCCCCACTGGGAATAAAAGAAACAGATGATGAAAGGAATTAAAGGGTCCCTCTACGTAGCCAATCTCCTTTCTAATGCCCATCCTGTCTGTACAAGGTGCAGCCAGTTACATCTCTTTAGTGGAACAGCCCCTTCTGATACTCAGGCTGGGCCACTGGGTGAATAATTTCTGGGAATTTTTTAGGGCACAGTTGAGGCTTCTTGGACAAAGGAAATCAATACATTGAGTGAGAAGATAAAAAAAGATAGATCAAGAAATGGATGCTATTCGCTATGCACCTTGTTCATGTGGTTTGATCACAGACAAGAAAAAAACAACTAGACTTTATCTATAAATACACCCATTAACAGTGTAATAGCCTAAGGGCTCTTTTCCACTATGAAATGCGATCGCGATTGCGATCGCGATTGCGATCGCAATCGCGTTTCAATTTCCACCATGCGATTGCGATTGAGCTACTATACTCATTATAGTCCAGCTTAATCGCATACAAAACGCGGCAGGACGACGATTGCGCTTTGACCAAAATCGCATCGCAATCGGATCGCACTAATGGAAATTGCTGCTGTAGTTTCCATTAGTTTAATGTACCTTGCGATTTGCGATCAGAAGCAAATCGCAAATCGCAGGCTAGTGGAAAAAGGCCCTCCTAAAAGGTTTTAGAGTAAGATGCTGCTTGCTTGGCAGTTGGAAACAGCTGAAATTGCCTACAATGCAATGATGCAATGAAGTTCACAGACTGGAAACTGTCATGGCCATGGCCATGACCCTGGCATCACACTGTGGGTGGGGTTTCACCACAATATCAGCCATACAGATGTCCCTTAAGATCTATTCAGCAAAAAAGGTTATGATTTCCCATGGGAAAGGGGGTATCGGCCACTGAATGGGTTGAAGTTCAATCCTGGGTTAAAGTTCCTCTTTAAACTATTACACAATATAGCATGATAACCAATGAATGAGATAGTTCTAAACTGAAGTCAGTAAACTAGAATGAACAGTATTTATAAAACATACAGTAGCTCATAACCTAACATGCATCACAGATGTGTTAAGTTGTTGGTTGCAAAACAGGCATCTGGAGATAGGCTCATTGGAATGGAATCTGTCTCTTCCGAAAATTTCCTTGCTTGTCCCACTGGCTCAGATTAGTGTTGGGCGAACATCTAGATGTTCGGGTTCGGGCCGAACAGGCCGAACATGGCCGCGATGTTCGGGTGTTCGACCCGAACTCCGAACATAATGGAAGTCAATGGGGACCCGAACTTTTGTGGTTTGTAAAGCCTCCTTACATGCTACATACCCCAAATTTACAGGGTATGTGCACCTTGGGAGTGGGTACAAGAGGAAAAAAAAATTTAGCAAAAAGAGCTTATAGTTTTTGAGAAAATCGATTTTAAAGTTTCAAAGGGAAAACTGTCTTTTAAATGCGGGAAATGTCTGTTTTCTTTGCACAGGTAACATGCTTTTTGTCGGCATGCAGTCATAAATGTAATACATATAAGAGGTTCCAGGAAAAGGGACCGGTAATGCTAATCCAGCAGCAGCACACGTGATGGAACAGGAGGAGGGTGGCGCAGGAGGAGAAGGCCACGCTTTGAGACACAACAACCCAGGCCTTGCATGAGGACAAGAAGCGTGCGGATAGCATGCTTTGTACCACCATGCAGTCATAAATGTAATAAAGATAAGTGGTTCAATAAACAGGGACCACGCGGCAACGCTAACCCAGCAGCAGCACACGTGATGGAACAGGAGGAGGCGCAGGAGGAGAAGGCCACGCTTTGTGAGACACAACAACCCAGGCCTTGCATGAGGACAAAAAGCGTGCGGATATAGCAGCAATGCTTTTTGCCGCCATGCAGTCATAAATGTAATACAGATGAGAGGTTCAATAAACAGGGACCGGAAACGCTAAACCATCCCAGATGTTCATCGGTCATGTTACTTGGTTGGGGTCCAGGAGTGTTGCGTAGTCGTTTCCAATCCAGGATTGATTCATTTTAATTTGAGTCAGACGGTCTGCATTTTCTGTGGAGAGGCGGATACGCCGATCTGTGATGATGCCTCCGGCAGCACTGAAACAGCGTTCCGACATAACGCTGGCTGCCGGGCAAGCCAGCACCTCTATTGCGTACATTGCCAGTTCGTGCCAGGTGTCTAGCTTCATGCCCGGTTTCAGGTCCAGCGGTGCCAGCCACAAATCCGTCTGTTCCTTTATTCCCCTCCAAATTTCCTCCCCTGTGTGCTGCTTATCCCCAAGGCAGATCAGCTTCAGCAACGCTTGCTGACGCATGCCAACAGCTGTGCTGCACTGCTTCCACGATCCTACTGCTGCTGGTGCTGGGTTAGCATTTCCGGATGAGGTACAGCTTTGAGATGCGTTGGAGGAGAAGGAGTCAGAGAGGTAGGTGCTGCTGTTGTTATCCAGCTGTTTGCGGCGTGGGCAACACCCGCGCCGTAGCAGGTGAGGAATCGCTGCCAGGCTCCACAAGGTTCACCCAGTGCGCGGTAAGGGAGATGTATCGACCCTGGCCGAACGCACTCGTCCAGGTGTCAGTGGTGAGGTGAACCTTGCAGGCAACGGCATTCTTCAAGCTTTGGGTTATTTAGCTGACCACGTGCTCATGCAACTCAGGCACTGCAGAGCGCGCAAAGTGGTAGCGGCTGGGAACCACGTAACGTGGGATGGCCACTGACATCATGCCCTTGAAGCTGTTTGTCTCCACCACTCGATATGGCAGCATTTCGCAGGCCAGAAGCTTGGCTATGCTGGCTGGCTGTTACTGCCACGGCCCGGGGGTCATTTGCTGGCAATTTCCTCTTGTGCTCAAACATCTCAGAGACAGACAACTCAACCGTAGCGCTGCACACCGAAGGGCTGTTGGTTGTTGTGTTTGATGAACACTGGGAGACCTCAAGAGCACTAGTCCGGAAAGTGACAGTGTCAGCATCGTCTGATGTTTGTGAATGTTGTGAACCACGCAATGGCTGGGCTACTGCTGCTGCTGAGGCGGGTCTGGTGGTGAGTCTGGTGAACCCAAGGGAGGCAGTGTTGCTGGTGGTACCCTGTCCTGCCGCGTTTGCCCACAGAGTGGGATGTTTGGATAGAATGTGGCGGCTCATGCTGGTGGTGGAGAGGTTGTTAATACTTTTCCCCCTGCTCAGGCGGGTCTTGCACACCTTGCAAATCGCCATGGTAACATCCTCAGTGCAGTCTTCAAAGAAAGCCCAGACTTTAACTGGCTGAGGACTCGGACCTCGTGCGTGATGTGCTGGTGCTGCTTAACCCACTGCTGGACGCTTGAGAGGTCATCCAAGTAATTATCTGGTCCTGTTCTTTTGGATCTGTGAGGGTTGTTGTCCTGGACAACATGGGCAGTATTGAGTGGGTTTTCTTGGGTGCTCCCCTGTGGCCTGTACGTGAACCGTCAGGGGAAACACCTCTTCCCTTGCCCCTCCCTCTTTCACCGGATTTCTTCCTCATTTCACTTATCCTTAAAGTACACGCTGACTGGCAGCAGTACAGTGGCAGTACAGAAATGCTATACAGTGGTGGGTGAGCGGTGTACCACTATTGTCAGCAGTGACACAGAGCACAATGCTATACAGTGGCGGGTGAGCGGTGTACTACTGTTCCCAGCAGACACAGAGTGGAAGTAAACACAATGCTATATAGTGTGGCTGAGCCGTGTACACAGAGTGGCATTAAACACAATGCTATATAGTCTGCTATATAGTCACCCCGAACAGGGTGATGTTCTGCAGAACCCGAACAGTGGCAAACACTGTTCGCCCAACACTACTGGGAGGGAACGCAGATTTTAGTACCTAAACACACGATACAACATGTTTTCCGGGGTCGGACTCTGAGGCACATACAGATGGTCCCGATCATCATCCTCATCATACAACTCTTCTCCTGAGTCTGACCCACCCACCACCTCTGCCACCCCAACATCCCCAGACACAGACCCCTCATCGTCCTCAACATTAACTTGGGATGCTGGCCTGAGCCAGACCTCCTCCTCCACATCAGGCCCCATCATCTCCTCAATGGCAGCCCTCATTAATCGCTCTGGCGACGGACTGATGGACACAACGTTCTCCTCCGGGGAGGGCTGCTGCTGACCACTGGCTGCTGGGGTGGATGTTATAGCTTGCGTGGGGCGTTGGCTGTTGCTGTTGTTGGGAGTGCTGCTCACAGCGGAGGTCTCTGGGGAACTCATGTTGAGCTCATATAGTGGTTGACGGTGAGTGGAGTATTACTGATCCCAGCAATATACACACTGACTGGCAGAGTACGCAATGCTATATAGTGTGGCTGAGCGGTGTACACAGAGTGGCAGTAAACACAATGCTATATAGTCTGGCTGAGCGAGCGGTGTACTACTGTTCCCAGCAGAATCAGAGTGGCAGTAAACAATGGTATATAGTCTGGCTGAGCGGTGTACACAGAGTGTCAGTAAACAATGGTATATAGTCTGGCTGAGCGAGCGGTGTACTACTGTTCCCAGCAGAATCAGAGTGGCAGTAAACAATGGTATATAGTCTGGCTGAGCGGTGTACACAGAGTGTCAGTAAACAATGGTATATAGTCTGGCTGAGCGGTGTACACAGAGTGTCAGTAAACAATGGTATATAGTCTGGCTGAGCGGTGTACACAGAGTGGCAGTAAACACAATGCTATATACTCTGGCTGAGCGAGCGGTGTACTACTGTTCCCAGCAGACACAGAACAGTAAACAGAATGCTATATAGTGTGGCTGAGCGAGCGGTGTACCACTATTCCCAGCAGACACAGAACAGTAAACAGAATGCTATATAGTGTGGCTGAGCGAGCGGTGTACCACTATTCCCAGCAGACACAGAACAGTAAACAGAATGCTATATAGTGTGGCTGAGCGAGCGGTGTACCACTATTCCCAGCAGACACAGAACAGTGAACAGAATGCTATATAGTGTGGCTGAGCGAGCGGTGTACCACTATTCCCAGCAGACACAGAACAGTGAACAGAATGCTATATAGTGTGGCTGAGCGAGCGGTGTACCACTATTCCCAGCAGACACAGAACAGTGAACAGAATGCTATATAGTGTGGATGAGCGAGCGGTGTACCACTATTCCCAGCAGACACAGAACAGTAAACAGAATGCTATATAGTGTGGCTGAGCGAGCGGTGTACCACTATTCCCAGCAGACACAGAACAGTGAACAGAATGCTATATAGTGTGGCTGAGCGAGCGGTGTACCACTATTCCCAGCAGACACAGAGTGGCAGTAAACAGAATGCTATATAGTGTGGCTGAGCGAGGTACACAGAGTGGCAGTAAACAGAATGCTATATAGTGTGGCTGAGCAAGCGGTGTACTACTATTCCCAGCAGACACAGAGTGGCAGTAAACAGAATGCTATATAGTGTGGCTGAGCGAGGTACACAGAGTGGCAGTAAACAGAATGCTATATAGTGTGGCTGAGCAAGCGGTGTACTACTGTTCCCAGCAGTGACACAATGACAGGGGGGACCCTGGCTAGCGTGGCTGGAGCGCGAACTACCCTGCCTGCCTACCCAAAGCTAAACCCACAGACAAATGGCGGAGATATGACGTGGTTCGGGTATTTATTTACCCGAACCACGTGACAGTTCGGCCAATCAGAGCGCGTTCGGGTCCGAACCACGTGACCCGTTCGGCCAATCACAGCGCTAGCCGAACGTTCGGGGAACGTTCGGCCATGCGCTCTTAGTTCGGCCATATGGCCGAACGGTTTGGCCGAGCACCGTCAGGTGTTCGGCCGAACTCGAACATCACCCGAACAGGGTGATGTTCTGCAGAACCCGAACAGTGGCGAACACTGTTCGCCCAACACTAGCTCAGATGTCCGATTAGGAGCATTCCCCAGTCTCCTCCGCAGGTGCTCCTCACTTGGTGGCCAGTATATTTGTCCTTCCTCATTACTGTCCATGGACCACACAGTTCCAGCCAGGAACACCCTACTTCTGCTATCTTCGGCCATCTCATTGTCAATTCAATCATGAAGTCCAAACCACCAAAGATGAACATCTGAACGGAGATGTTCTTCAATGTATTTTTCCAACTAATTTTACATTTGAAAAAGAAAGCAAAAAACAATTAAAGAACAAAAACATAAAATGGACAGTAAAAAGCACTATGTGGTGGACCTAAAATTGAAAGCTATTTTCATATATGTAATCAGCAGTCATTTAGCCATATTGGGATCAATTATGGCCTAGTCGATGGATCCCTTTCCGGTTGGAATTTGATCAGCCAGTGATTGATTCCTACTGTACATAACAAGCTCATTTTTGAAGGGTTGCACCAGGGATGCTGTCACGAGTAGATTCGAGTGGCCTAAGCACTCGAACTCGTGATTCAAATGAGCAATAATTAATGCAGGTGAGGAGCGGGACATAAGGGGTTATTTACCCATAAGGCTGCGTGTTCCCTGCGCTCCAAATAGGATCCACACGCGTCCTATTCTTTGCGTTACAAGCCTCGCTGCAGGCACTGCGGGCACTTCCTCCTTCAAGCCGGAAGAAGTGCCTGCAGCGAGGCTTGTAATGCGATGAATAGGACACGTATGGATCCTATTTGGAGCGCAGGGAACACGCAGCCTTATGGGTAAATAACCCCTTATGTCCCGCTCCTCACCTGCATTAATTATTGCTCATTTGAATCACGAGTTCGAGTGCTTAGGCCACTCGAATCTACTCGTGACAGCATCCCTGGGTTGCACTGCTCAATGCAGAGCCGTGCAATGGGTTATCAATTCTCCATTTCTCCTGCCCCGTCCCATTGCATTGAGATCTTCCAACTTGACCAGACTTTCAATTGATAAACTGACTACATGGGGTTGGAAGAAGCCCCAGGTAACTATCTTCTTGTCCCCTCTGTCTCAGGTACACTTTATTGATTACCACTAATCAATTCTCATATAGAGATGATCATTACCAGCAAAGCACCAATATATACAGTGGCTAAATGAGGGCCCCTCTGTTCCAGGGGCCCTGGTGTGGCTGCAACAGCTGCATCCCCTATTGCTTTACCAATGCGACTTATACAGACTCACCCAATTTTATATACTGTATTTTCTCACTCAGGAAACAACTAAATTGTTAATACATGCTCTTATAATATGTCGTCTGGACTGCTGTAACATACTACTTTGTGGACTACCAACAGACTGGCACAGCTCCAATCTGTACTGAACTCAGCTGCTCGTCTCATCCATCTCTCTTCTCGCTCTTCCTCTGCTGCTCCTCTCTGCCAAGCTCTTCATTGGCTACCAATTAACCAGAGGATTCAGTTCAAACTCTTAACTCTAACCTACAAAGCTCTCCACAATCTCTCTCCCCAGTACATCCCCTCACTAGTTTCCAGATACCAATCCAATCGTAATCTCAGATCTGCACATGACCTGCTGTTGTCCTCCTCTAGAATCACTTCCTCGCATTCATGCATATAAGATTTTACACGCGCTTCACCCCTCCTCTGAAATGCCCTTCCACAACACTTCTGTCACTCTCCAACTTTTGATATGTTTAAACGCTCTCTCAATACTTTCTTTTTCCAAAAAGCGTACAATCTATCTTAAACCAGTGACCTGTGGCCAAGTTGCACTCCTACTAGATAACCTGCCTCTAGGTATGATTATTGTATACTACCCCACCTCTTGTTGCCCCCCTATGCCTTTAGATTGTAAGCTCACAAGGGCAAGGTTCTCTCGCCCTTTTGTGTCTTGGAATTTGTTACACATTTGGTTCATCATGTTACTTTTGTCACTATAATTATCAATTCTGTATTTTGTATCAATTCTGTATTTTGCATATTGCTGTACACCGTTGTCTGTATTATTATGTACCCCATGTTTGCCTCTTACTTTATACAGCACCTTGGAATATGGTGACGTTATATAAATTAATAATGATATAAGTAGTACCTGCTTATATTTAAATTGTGCACTTGGAGTTGATGGTTGTTGACTTGTTGGGTCTCTTAGGAAGCGTGCTGAATGTCCAGTAGTTGCATTATTTAGACTTTTGCGTAAAGAGCTGTAAGTTCACTTACAGCGGATCCGAGATGAAAAACTAACTATAACAAGTAACTTGTCTATATATCTTATCTAAAGTTCAGATAGTTTACACAGCAAATCTAGCTGCAAACAGCTTTAATAGAAAATGATTATTTCTTCCTGTGATGCAATGACAGCAGCCATGTTTGTAAACATTACACAGAGGCAGGCTTATCTGTATCTTGAGCACTCAGCCTGTGAAAAAAAACTAATCCCCCCTCCTCCCCCCTCCCCTCTGCCTCTGAAATCAATGGCTAGTAACACCTCCTCCCCCTCCTGCCCAGACTGAGCTCCCATGAGCCCTTGCTACTGCCAAGGCTCTCTGAAAACCCGTGGGTGTGGTTTATTTAGTTTATAGGGAATTAGAGTACTAAAACAAAAACAGAAAAGTATTTGGCTTGAGGAATGCCCTATAAACAATAGGAAAGGAACACAATTATGCAATGAGTAAAAGTTCACCTCGGATCCACTTTAAAGTAATGCTCTAACGCAATATTTACACAATCTGTGAAATAATATTTTCTGTATTTTTGCTCCATTACCGCTGATTAGTCCTCATAGCTCAGACATAAGTCATCCAATGACTGGAATGGTTAATCATGATGACTGAGTTGGCGCTTGTTTTGTCTGGCGTGGCTCTCTTCGATTCTGCGCTCTTGTCGCTTTCCGCTGGGTCATCCTTAAAGTGGTCCTGCAGAATCGTTTCTTCATACTCTCTCTTTTTTCATAGTAATGCATGTTCTCGGTATTTCTTATTAGATAAACAGGAAATCACAAGCTTGGCTAATGACTTTTAAATAGCGCAGATGTTACGCGTTGGTATTCTGACCTTTCCCAGTCATTTCCCGGACCCTCCCGGAACGAGCAGAGCACAGCAGCTGAGGGAGTGGAAAGTCTCTACCACTTACGAACAAAGTCCAATGCTGCTCAATGTAATTTCTTTTTACATCTTGGCGAGTTATACAGAAGCAGAGGAGGCGGTCTGTAGGCAGTGGGGTCTGTCTGGCTCTGCCCTTTAAGGTCAGAGGAGATGGATGAATGGGTCAGACGGACAGACTCATAAAAACAGGCACAAATATGTTCTTACAGAGGCGCCTACCCATTTTTGGGGGGAAGTATACGTGTTAATTTAAACAAGTGGAAACTTTAGGAGCGGCTTCCAACTGTCCCATTTTCGGTGGGCAGCTGAATCATAACTTCACATCCAACTGGCTTTAAAGGTCTGCTCAAGGTTGTGTCAGGATAGTCTAATAATTAACATGGTTTATTAGACATAATTTTAGATCTGGGACGCGCTCCTCTCCATGCATGGGCGTGGCCAATGGCCATATTGCCAGAGCCGGATCATCCACAAGGCAAACCTATTCAGTTGCATAGGGCCTGGAGAGTGTCTAGGGGCTTAATGGATGCTAGCACCTACCAAATCTAACTACAAAATTAGGAGATCAGAGGTGTACCTACCACAGGGCTGCAGATGCTTACAGCCCCGGGGTGTAGCCATGACTAGGGGTGCCGATGTTGTGCTCAGCCACTGTGTTTTTCAACCTGGGACATTTTTTTATAGTTTGGGCAACATTTGGAAAAATAGCAGCAGGCACTGCATGGGACTGTACTACTTCCTGCACTAGATGTAGCACTCCACCCCCATGGGCAATGTGTCTCCTTACTCTCTACACACAGCCTGCAGTGAGTGAATGTGCAGAGCAACAGGGTGAGTAGAGAAAATGATTGCTGTGCAGCAGCTGGGACATTAGCAGGGAGAGGTGGCAGGATGTCTTTAGTGCCATGTGTGTTGTCATTAGTAGCCATGTGCACTGCCTGCTGTAATACTAGATTACCCTGGACTATTGATTATTTATCCTGATCAGAGTAATTAATCATGCAGGGCAGTCTGCTGTTGCAAAAGCCAGTGATACAGGTACTAACTGTAGTGAACAGAGAAGCAAGCTCCAGGCAATTTAGATTGATTGCAGGTAATCTTATCTCTTTTCCTAGCTCCCTTCCCACCCTGTTGTCTTCCCCATGACCCTTTCCTCTTTTCAGATTTCAGTGGCTCCTTTTAACAGCATGTCCCTGCAAAACTGCAGTCCTTCCTGCCATTTCTCCTCTCCCACCAGGCTCTCTGTCTTGTGCCTCTACCTCCACCCCTCCTATGCATTACCCTCTTTCGTATGTCCCCCTTTTCTGTCTTCAGAATCTAATCATACCATAGTCACAATCTATGTCTTACCATATTACTATTGTGTATTTATATAGCACTGACATCTTCTGCAGCACTGTATAGGGTGCAGAATTTCATAACGGTTAGCTCCATCCTCATACTAACGACTACTTTTCTCCCAAAAAATCCCCCAAAATTTGCAGCAACACCCTCAGCGCCCCAACCCGTCAACCCTTCCATCCAAAAAATTGGTTGTTTTGGGTTATCGTCTGTAAGTAATCAGCACCGGGTGTCAAATTCCCTAGGTATGCCACTGCAGGAGGCCATCAGTGGTGGGCAAAAACTGCTATCTTGCCTAGTGCCCAATTTCATCTTAATCCTTTTCTGCATATTGCACCTGCTTGTGGCCATGCTCGTGCAGGTGCAGCATGGCCATGCTCGTGTATGAAGAGGACCATGGCTTTGATCTTCCAGAGGTTCTCAGTGAGCGGTCGGTAGCAGCAAGGAGGACAATACAATCCCAGCCCATTGAACACCTCCCCCCCCCCCCCCCCGCTACCTAAGCCAAACAAACCCCTCACCCATTCTAAACCCAGCCCCCCCACCCCACCCCACCCCACACTCTCCATGCTACCTTTGCTGAAGTTTGTATAGTGGGCGGTCCCAGTGCCCGTTTATCAAATGCCCAAATTACGTTTATTACAAATAATAAAGTGGGTGCCAGTGATGGATTGAGATGAAATGGGACCCTAGGCAAGGTAGTGGCTTTTCTCATCCTGATGGTCACTTTGGCAATCTGAGGTGGGAGATGAAACAGAGAAAGTTGGGCCCCTTGTCAAACACTAGGCCCCAGGCACCTCCCTAGGTTGCCTTGTGGATAATCCTGCTCTGAGGGGTGCCCATGGCCAAACTTCCACAGCACCTCCGGTGCACAAATTTCCTGTTTCGAGAGCAAGTGCTTCTTATACAGTACAAGAGAGTCTCCAGACTTTCACAGCAGAAAAGGTAAAAACATTACAGGAATTTAACTGCGTCTGAGCCTTATCATTTATCAGAAGTGCAGTTATCCTTTAACATTGATGTCTTTTAATGTAAACATTTTTCTGTCTTATCACCAGGAGAATGTCAGTGGAAGCCGCTGCAGCGCACCTCCGCGTCGGCGCTCTCCCCGCCATGCCCGACGCAGCGCAGTTTCAGCATCAGATAAGGCAAAAGGCTCGCTTCAACTCTCAGCAAATGACATCGCATGCAGTTGAGGAAGGCAGAAACGAATAAAGAAAGTCAATCATGGAACTTGAGTGTAATCTCTCCTCTCACATTCCTGCAGTCAGGCTACGCGATTGGACGGCGCGATAGTTAAACGCCGCGGGCAATCTTCAAACGCAGGGATAGAAGGGAAATTCTTTCCCCCTGAATACAGTCACCATTTTATACCACTCCTGGCAGCTGATAGACATCGTAAGCACTTAGAGATGCTGAATTTGGTACTGAATGACAATAAGTCTTATTTAAAGGGAATGTGAAGTGAAAATAAACTTGTGATATAACGATTTGTATGTGTAGTACTACAGAAATAGAACATTATTAGCACAGATATAAGTCTCATATTGTTTCCAGTACAGGAAGAGCTTAGAAACTTCACTTATCTGTGCAAAACAGCTTCTCTGACCTCTGTGACTTTATAAAGTCTGGACAGCACTGTCTTTTAAAGCTCTTATCTCAACCGTCTCTCATTATTTCTTCTTTGTTTATGGTTTTCCTGCAGAGAAAAGTTCAAAGGGTCACTAGCCTGCTATGTGAAATCATTTCAAATGCCGAGTGTATAGTAGAAACTGCAATTATTAGAGAATGATGCCATGTTATAAAAAAACTATATACCTGAAAATAAAAATATTACACTATTTTCTTTGCTACTAATGTTCTATTCATTATCTGTATTACGCCGCCAATTTATTATATCATGAGGTTTTTTTATTTTGTTTCAGTGTCACTTTAATATAGGAACGAAGTAACCCTTTCCACTCCACTATCGGAATTGGTCGAGGGTGGATTGCTTTCTGAGCGCTTTTAAAAAAAAATCACTCCCATTCACTTGCATTAAAATTGCCTACAAATTTTTGCGATCATGTAAAAAAATTTGCGGTTGCAATTTTAGACAATTGCAGCGATTTTTACGCCATTTTAATGCAAGTGAATGGGAGCAATTTTTTTTAAAACCGCTTAAGGAGCCCAAACATCTAACGATTTTCCCGCCGATATACAGCCGTTTCGATCACAGTGACAGAACGATCGATTTCCGTCCGAAATCGATCGACCCATCCGTGCGGAAGATTTTTCTCGGTCTTCGGCGGGTCGGGAGTGCGTCGTTAGCGTCGTTCGAATGCCCGACGACCAACGCAATACAGCGGTAATACATTACCTTCTCCAGCCAGCGCGAGTCTCCTGGTCTTCTTCTCCGCTTCGGGCTCCAGACCGTTTCTTCTCCGCTTCGAGCTCCAGAGCTACACCGAACTTCCTGTCTCGGCAGGAAGTCTAAACAGTAGAGCGCCCTCTACTGTTTAAACGTCCCCTGGACAGGAAGTTCAGTAGCCGGAGCGGAGAGGAAGTCAGCAGGGGACTCACGTCGGCCGGCACAGGTAATGTATGCAGGGGGGAGGAGGGGGCAGCAGCGGCAGCTCCACAGATTGTGATCGGTTTCAGGCTGAAATCGATTCACAATCTGTTTCCAGTTTGCAAATCGACCAGTGTATGGCCACCTTTAGCAAGCGCTGATGACCTAAAAGGGCACAGAAAAGCGCTTGTAGTGTGTCTGAGCCCTTAGTTATTGAGAAAGAGCACCCAGAGGTGAACCTAGCAGTACATTCCTCTGACCTTATCTTTTCCAATAGAGCAAGGATGGAAACGTGTCAAGAGGAGCGAATACTGGAACAACATAGTCAAAATGTAAAAATAACGGTTAAGTTTTTCACTGCTCAACATTTTATATAAAATTCATGTTCATTATTTAAAAAAAACACACACACACACACGCACACACTAAAATGCCCTTAAAGCAGACCTGAACTCAGAACGTCCTCTCTGCTCTAAAAGATACACAACAACATAATAACCTTTAAACAAAAAAAACATTTCTTTGTTACAGCTAATACACATCCTAAAATACACCTGCACAGTTTCTACTTCCTGATTCATGGAAGCCGACATATTTAACCTCCTGTGCTTTCAAATGGCCTTATCTGCCATCTCTGCCATAGACAGTCATGTGACACAGGGGAGAGATCAGATTACATCTTGTGATTAGACACCAATGAGGGTGAATTAAACAGGCTAAACTCTCTGAATACCAACAGGGTGTATTTCTCTATGTATTTCTTCAGTCCTGTGCAAGAGTTCAGGTCCAGTTTATTAAGTAACAGCACCTTGCGTGTGATGTGCCTGCAGGTGGTGGGCGTGGCCAGCTGGCAGCATGAAAGACACAAAGAAGCAAATACAGTTTACTTTGCAATTACCCCTCCTGCGCAAAGCAAACACGGAGCAAAAGCAGCAGCGCACCTTCAAACACCCGCCGCTTCTCGTCCTTGGCAGAGAGGAGTCTTTTCAGCTTGGAGGATTTGTTTTTGCAAATTTCAATACTGATTGGCCAGACTCAGCTCTGCCTGCACAGGAGCATACTCCGAGACCAAATATGTTTATAAGGGGGTTTTCATCAGCAATGTAAGTCAATTAACCGTTTTGACCGCTTTATGTAGCAATAAGAGAGGTCATTCGGTGCGACAGCTGCACAGTTATATAAGCTTAAAGTCAACCTGAAGTGAATAAAAAAAAATCCTTTTAACCACTTGAGGACCGTAGTGTTAAACCCCCCTAAAGACCAGGCCATTTCTCACTTAATAGGCCACTGCAGCTTTAAGGTCTCGCTGGAGGGCCGTCCAACTCAGCACACAAATGATTACGCCCCCAAATCCCTCCCCCTTTTCTCCCCACCAACAGAGCTTTCTGTTAGGCCCGGTTCACATTGGCGGTCGCTGTCCGGAATCGCCGTGCCGGAGCCGTACCGCATGCGGAACGGACGCACGGCACAGCATTGAAAGTCTATGCGTCCGTTCACATGCGTCCGTTCCGTCCGGACCGGAGCCGGACCGGATCCGGACTCCGGCGTAAGATCCAACATGCGCTATTTTTTGGTCCAGCTCCTCCGGCAGACGTATCCGAAGCGGAGCCGGACTGTTGCATCCGGCCAATACAAAGCAATGAGAACCGGAGAGCGCACAACACACTGGCCGTAAAAAACGGACGCTCCACCCCACCTCCCATGCTTCCTCCATGCTACAGCGGCCATCCTGGACGGGGACACATGGGCCCAGCGCCCACAGAGTGGAGCAGCAGCGACCTCACGCTGGAGCTCCCCGGCAGCAACATGTCCGATACGTCTGATAACGAGGAGGTGAGGCCCTACAACGACCCCAGAGCTTCTGCCGACCTCCCAGACCCCAGGTATTATTATACAGCTTGTTATCTCAAACGGATCCGGACCGCAACCGTGTTCATACCGCACGGAAAACGGATGCAAACGGACCGGATCCGGAACGGATCCGGATAGGAACCGTACGGATCAGGTCCAGTCCGGATCCGGTGCGGTCCGGACATCCGTTCCGGTTTTTAAAAAACGCAAGTGTGAACGGGGCCAAAGTGGGGTCTGATCGCCCCCCAGATGTTTATTTTTTTTTTTTTATAAATATTTTTTTTATTATTTTTAAATAAATATGACTATTTTATTTTTACTTTCATACTCCTCCCTCTCGCCCCTCGCCAGCCAATCAGCGTGATCAGCTGTCATAGGCTTCATCCTATGACAGCTGATCACTTCCCTGCTTCTGGAGGGGACAGCCGTGTCACACTTCTGTTCCCAGTACAGCGCTGCCTTAGATCGCAGTGCTGTACAGCAATAAAAGACGGCGGTTAACAGTCTCCATTATCAGAGCAGGTATGCGCGTGTTCGCCTGCAAACCACGCCCCAAGGACATTACGCCCATCGGCGTTAGGCGGTCCTGGGGCTGCCGACGCGTCCACACCCATCGGCTAAACCTGGTCGGCAAAAGGTTAAACAATGCAGATTGCCTGGCTGTCCGTCTGCCTCTAATACTTATAGCCCTGAACAAGCATGCAGATCAAATGTTTCTGCCAAAAATCTGACAAGAATAGCTGCATGCTTGTTTCAGGTGGGTAATTCTGACCAGAAAAATGTGCAAGACAAACAGGCAACTGGTATTATTGACAGGAAATTAAATATAGCAGCCTCTATATGTCTCTCACCTCAGGTTTCTTTTAAACACAAACGGTTGGCAGCTGTCCATCATAGCAGGATCATCTACAAAGAAACCTAGGCAGGTGCCTGGGGCCTAGTGGATGTCATAGGGCCCGGCTGCTACCTTCTCTGACCCCTCTACTACCTCAGCTTACCCAAAAGACTCCAGGAAAGCCAAAGCTACTACCTTGCCCTGGGCCCTAGTTCATCAAATTTCAACAGCAACTGGTTTGAGTGTATTAAGTGATAAAGATGCTAATCCTGCATTCAAAATTTTCAAAACTTTTTCTGCTGTTATGGTTTGGAGTTATCACATACCTTAGGAGCACTGGCCCTTTAATTGCCATTGCCAAACAGTTGCATGCTGGGGGGTCTTTTTATCTATAATATATTCCGCCTCTTCCCTTTAGTTCCCCCTCCTGCTAATGACATAAGACAGTCCACTTCCTAGTATAGACCTCAGTGGGAGTGTTTGAAGACTCTGGGAGGAGGGCGGGTAACGAATACTCAATTAGCAATTAGCAATTAGCAAAAAAGAGTGAAGCAGGAAATGTCAGGAGGTCAAAGGTAACCAAGATGGAAACTGTCTGAATAGGATTCTCTGCTTTCCTTTATAAAATTCACAGGAATCATCAGACCCGGATTTACCTCACAGGAGCCTATAGGCCCAGATGTCCTGGCACCTCAGACTTCGCCTTCCATGAACCTACAAACCCTCACCGAACCACACCCCAAGTGTGCTGGCTGTCCCAGCTGTCTCTTCTCCCTTACTTTGCTTGCCCGTCATAGGTAGCTACAGGTGCCCCTTAGTTACTTATACTAAGGCTTAGTATAAGGAAGCCAGAAGTACCCTCAATATTAAGTAGCTAGAGGTGCCCCTAACTGAAAGGAGATTTCAACAGTGGAATGCTGAGAGGAAGCTGAGTCTTTCTCTCCTTCCCTCTGCAGTACACTGCAGAGGGAATGAGAGAAAGAGGCACTAGAGGAGGAGAGTGAGCCGCGTTCCATCATCAGGCACCTGTAGGCACGTGCCTACAGTGCCTTATGGTAAATCCAGCCTTGGGAATCATAACGTGGACAGTGCAATGCAGTACGTCTGTTATATAAGTAGAACTAGTATTTATCTACTTATATATGTGTTTTTTATTTCTAGGTTAGCATAGGTGTCACTTGTTCTTCGATCCTTCTCTGCCGTCCATCCTACGCCCATCAGCTGCTCCTGAAGACCTGTCAGGCACTTGTAGGTGACTGTAAGTGCTCGGTACAGCCAGTGGGGTAGTGTTCATCCCCCATGTATACATCCAAACAGGTTGTGCACTAATTGCAGCATGGCGGCGTAGTGGATAGCACTCTCGCTTTGCAGCGCTGGGTCCCCAGTTTGAATCCCAGCCAGTGCACTATCTGCACAGAGTTTGTATGTTCTCACCATGTCTGCGTGGGTTTCCTCCAAGCACACCGGTTTCCTCCCACATCCTAAAAACGTACCGATAAGTTAACTGGCTTCCCCCAAAAAATTGGCCCTAGACTATGATGGACATATGACTATGGTAGGGCTTAGATTGTGAGCCCCTTTGAGGGACATGACTATGTACAAATACTAAATGATAATAATTACTGGCATGCGTGCTGAAATATCTGCTATTCATTTGTACTGCACAGAGATGGATTAAGATTACCGTATATACTCGCATGTAAGCCGACCCGCGTATAAGCCGACCCCCCCCCCCCCCCCATCCCCCACTTTTACCTAAAAAAAGAAGGGAAAAATGATTGACCCCCATATAAGCCGGGGGTAGGAAATGCTGGCCGCCTTATTCCCCTAGTGTGTCCTAGTATAGTGCCCAGTATGGGTAGGTAGTGCCCCCGCGGACCACATGACTCGCATACAAGCCAACCCCCCAACCTTTGACCCACTTTTTGGGGGTTTAAAAATTCGGCTTGTATGCGAGTATATACGGTTAATGTGGCCCAAGGCTCTGGGCTCCCCCTTATGGCTCTTTTGGTAATCTGAGATGGGAGAAGGGTCAGAGGAAGTTGCAGCTGGCCCCCCTGACACCCACTAGGCCCCAGGCACCTGCCTGGGATGCCTTGTGGATGATCCTGCTCTGGTACTGCAGTGCATAACACTCATTCATGGAACTCATTCTTTTTTCAGATTCAGATGAACCACTAGGCAAGTGTGTAGTTCAGCTATCCATGTGAAAGAGGCCTACAACAGTCCATCTGCATTTGCTTAGCCACTGATAAGGAATCCTACAAAGATTTGTAGACAGTCCCTATTCAGTGTTCAGCAGGGTCTTGTGTACAGCGCTGTACTACCCCCAGCCTTTCTACCCCTCCCAAAGTGATGTCTTGTAGTGATGATTGAGGGGGGCCCAGTGATTTCTAGTTACGCCCCTGACAACAATATGTATTTGCTCGTATTTCTTCCCAGGATTCCCCTTTAAGCAATGCAAGGAAGGCTTTTGCTGCTCTAGTTTTAGAAATGAGTCTGTTTCGTAGTGTTGGATGGGCTCTTTTTCCCCCTCTTATACTTCCATATCATAATAGACTCTCAGATTAATGAGAACAGGACAAACATTGTTGAGCTGGGTTGCGTTTCCGAGCCCACACACCACGGGCGCATAGAAGGTAGTCATTATCCACTGTTAATCTCAGCAGACTATTCCTTGAGGATACGGAGGAAGCAGCTCAATATAATTACTTGTTTTCAAGGATGTTTTATTTCCTGACAGAATCTATATTTAAAGTTAGAGGGGCTAGTAAAAGAATTGCTCTGTGTTACCCAAAATGATGAATTAAATGCTACTGAAGAAAAAACTGGGCTCTTACTGAGACAGAACTGGGCTAGGATAAATCTGCTGGCCCCATGGCTTTACTGGAGGCATTATTGGTGACCCCTGGCAGCTGGGGCACAGGCCCTGAATCTCCTGCCTAGTGCCCCAGGCAAGGAAACTACCTCTAGGGAAGGCCAAAGCAAATAGTATAAATCTAGTATAAATAGTATCAATTGCCTCCAGGGTTAATTGTTATTCAGTGTAACAGACCAATTCCAGTATGCTGATTGGTCTTTGCTGGTGACACACATACAGTATCTCCCTAACACTAAAGGCAGCACACAGAGGTGAAGTCTGTAAATAATGTACAGGGCCATATTAATAAAGCAGGCCCATCATGGGATTGTGACAACCATAGGGAATGATAGGCAGGTTTGGGATAGTAAATTACATGTAACATTGCTATGAGGTGTTTTGTTATAGCCTCTATGGCTGAGGTGTCTAACCTCCTGATTGGCTGGCTATTTGCTCCTAGGTAGTGAGGAAGAAAACTGTAGGCAGATTTCTGATTGGCCGCAGTAGGTGTAAGGTAGAACCTGCCATGTGTTGCTAGGCCTAAACTTTGTTGCAACACCCAATCAAGGGGGTCTTAAGGGTATATAAGAAGGTGCTGTGCAGTTGTTTTTTGCCTTAGGTTCCAGCATGGATGGGACAAGCTCCTCCCCCACCCTTCCCATCAAGAAGAGATTCGTCGTGGTCAAAACTTTATTGGTCTATGTGAAGGGGTCCTTGCGGTTTAATAAATATGTGTTAGTGGGTCTGAACTATAATGGTGGACCTATCCTGGAGTTTGGTTATTTATTAATTATTTATTATTTATTCAAGTTTAATAAAGTTATTTGGACCTCTTCTTTAAGCTTTAGTTGAAACCAATAAAGATGGCCTTTTTATGCACCAAAAGTCAATGCTTCTTTATTTGTGTTTAAGTTTTAATTAACTATTGGTGTTGTCTACACTCCCATAATCATGCTAATCCATTGTCAATATTACCTGTGAATCAGTTATAAAATGATACACCACTATGGATATTGAAACCTGAATAGTTCTGAGAAACCAATAAAGTGGACCCAGGCCTGGATTTACCTCACAGGAGCCTATAGGCACTGATGTCCTGGCACCTTAGACTTCACCCTCCGTGAACCTACAAACACACGCCAAAGTGCACCGGAAGTGTGCTGGCTGTCCCAGCTGTCACTTTTCCCTCACTTCCCTTGCCTGTCATAGGTAGCTACCAGTTCCCCTTAGTATTAGGTAGTCAGTAGTACCCTCAATATTAAGTAGCTAGAGGTGTCCCCAAGTATTAGGTAGCTTTAGAGGAACCTCAGTATTAGTAGCTAGTGGTTCTCCTGACTGAAGGGAGATCTCGTCAGTGGGATGCAGAGAGCAGGGTGAGTGACCTCTCATTTACACTCTCGTCAGGACCCTCCATAAGGAAGGAGGGAGGCAGGCACTCGGGGAGGAGAGTCAGCCACCTTTACATCTTTCATGTGCCTGTAGGCACGTGCCTACGGTGCCTTATGGTAAATCCGGCCCTGAGTGGACCTAAAAGCCTTATACACAAGCTAGATGGTTCTCGGGCGAAGTGATTGGTCGGGGCCGCCTCTGCTGAGATTCTAGGGTATGAATGGCGGCCTTTGATCCCCCCTCCCGATGCATTCGCACTGCCAGATCATCTCGTTGGCCTGCCAGCCAAGCCCATTGTCCTCCCTCATCTCTCCCTCTCTGTGCTGCTCTGTCATGCATTGGCACGTGGCAGAAAAAGGAGTACAGACCCTATCAAGGCACACGTTGCCCTAGGCAACAATCTGTTGCTGCTTCAGGGTAAACCTAAAAGGTTAGCTGGGGAGACTCTGCTCCTCTTCGCACTCAGATGTAATGTGCATCCAGCAGGAGGCTGTAGCAACTGTGGGGTCCAGTGAAAAATGGAGTGATGAGGCACTCCAGATGAGGCAGCAAATTATAGGCTTGTCCAGGGGTGTAACTAGACTTAATAGGGCCCCACTGCAAAAATGATAGCATGGAGCTCCATTGGCCCCGAACCCCTTTGGGTCATGTAATCAGGAGCCAGCAAATAGCAGCAGAGAGTTTTCTGCTATGAAGTAGGAAAAAATTACACACTCTCCTGCACATGGTTGTTGTGAGTGAACAGGGAGGTTTTTTTTTTTTTTTTGGTTTTTTTTTTTGCTAATTGACTGCACTTGTTGTTGGAAAGAGGGAGGCAGAGGGGCCCCCAAAGCCTCTGGGCCCTCCTGTGATGGCAGGGGTGATTGCTACACTCGCTTGTCTAAACAAGTGTGATTTGAGCGGAAAGTACAGTTGAAGATTTTCAGCCAGGGAGCATGACAGACATGCTGTGGGAGAGAATTCCAGAGGAGAGGTGATGCTCGTGAGAAGTCCTGGATGCAAGAGTGAGAGGCCTATCTAAAGGAACTATTCTTCCGGGACCATTAGGCACTGTAGGCACATGCCTACAGGCGCCTGATGATGGAAGGGCAGCTCACTCCTCTCCCCAAGTGCTTCCTGCCTTGCAGAGTCCCAAGTGGGTGTTATTGAGATGATACTCACCCGGATCTTGGCATTCCACTGACCAGATTTCCCTTCAATTGGGGGCACCTCTAGCAGCCTAATACTTGGAGGCAATTTTAGCTACTTAATACTGAGGATAGCTCTGGCTACCTAATACTAAGGGGCACCTGTAACTACCTATGATGGGTAAGGGAGAAGTGACAGCTTGACCAGCCAGCACACTGGCGGTGTGGTTCTGTGGAGGGTTTGTAGGTTCATGGATGGCAAAGTCTAGGGTGCCAGGACATCTGTGTTTATAGGCTCCTGTGATGTAAATCCGGGCCGAGACCAGCCGAATTGGACAACTGCGACCTCTCACTTCTGTAGGCACAACAAGTTTAGTCAGTAAATCAACAGACATGATAGGTATGATTCATTGCGTGTTTACAGCCACTTAAAACATTCCTGTTCTGAGAAAACAAATGCTGTGAAATAAATTCCCCCAGAGAACGAATGAAGTTACTCCGCAGCTCCAGTCACTTTCAGCGCTTCTCTGAGGGCCATAAATTACTGTCACTGCCGACTAATCAGGATTCCGCAGGCTGCCTTCAGCTGCAATCTGTGGCATGTATCCAAAGCTTGACAACAAGGCTTCCTATCTCCGATATAATCTCGTCTTGTTAGGGAACCTGTCAGGATGTATGTGGCAGCTGCTGCTGCTGATGAGCTTTTAAAGTTGCAAACCCTGGGGCTGTCATCCTTATGGCCTGACATCAGTCACAAATAGCCTCCTAGTCCTGCACAGGCACACATTGGTAGAGCTTGTTGCTATCTGCCTAGAAGTTCCTGGATTAGTTACTGTCAGTTAAAGTACCTTGTCAGGGGTGTCTTCTCCAGTCATTTCCTGCAGCACGGCCGTCTAGAGCTGGGGTGGGAAAATTGTATGACTCGTGGGCTACAAATGGTTTCTAAATTTGAGGGGCAAATCAGTATAGGAAGCAGATGAGTCTCCCCCCACCAGTATAGGTAGCAAGGCGTGCCTCCCAGTCAGGGCCGGGCCGAGGCATAGGCTGGAGAGGCTCCAGCCTCAGGGCGCAGTGTAGGAGGGGCGCACAATTCATTCAGCTGTCATTCCTAATTGTGTATGAAGCAGAAAGAAATAAGAAAAGGGGATACATAGCAGTGACTGCAAGCCAGATAACTAGATATTAAGGTGTTGGGGAGGTTGTGGGCCCTGTGGCGGCTCTTAGTCTAATAGCAATCAGTGTGTGACGGCTGGGGTGGGAGGGATGGAGGGGTGCACTTTGGTGTCTCAGCCTTGGGTGCTGGAGGACCTTGTCCCGGCTCTGCTCCCAGTATTACATAACCCCCTCCCCCAATATAGGTACCTAGGTGTGCCTCCAGTATTAGGGTTTCCCCTCCTCCAGTATAGGTAGCCACATGGGATTAAGTAGTATTAAGGAGCCACCACCCCAGTATAGGTAGCCAGATGTGCCCCCAGTATTACATAGCTCTTTCACCAGTATAGGTAGCAGATGTACCCCCAGTATTAAGTAGCCACCACCCTAGTATAGGTAGCCAGATGTGCCCCCAGTATTACGTAGCCCTTTTTCACCAGTATAGGTAGCAGATGTACCCCCAGTATTAAAGTAGACCTCACCCCAGTATAGGTAGCTAGATGTGCCCTCAGTATTATGTAGCCCTTTCACCAGTATAGGTATCAGATGTACCCCCAGTATTAAGTAGCCCTCACCCCAGTATAGGTAGCCGGATGTGCCCTCAGTATTAAGTAGCCCTTTCACCAGTATAGGTAGCAGATGTACCCCCAGTATTAAGTAGCCCTCACCCCAGTACAGGTAGCCAGATGTGCCCCCAGTATTACGTAGCCCTTTCACCAGTATATGCAGCCAGATGTACCCCCAGTATTAAGTAGCCCTCACCCCAGTATAGGTATTAGATGTGCCTCTCCCTCAAATGCAGAGTTGCGAGTAGCTCATAAATGCTCTCAGCTTCCACCGCCAAACTCCCTGTCTGACAAGGACAAATATGGCTGCCGTTACAGGGCCCTCTCGCTGGATCTAGTCCGGCAGCCGCTTTAGATCGAAGTGTATGACTAAGTCCAATACTATGATCACTGCCAGACCCATGCTGCATCATGAAATATAAATATTACGTGGGCGCCTGTGGACAGCCCAATGCCTACGCCGACACTGAATCTTGTCTGGCCAACGTCAGAGTCAGACTACATAGAGTGATCACATACGTTGTGATCACTTTTCCACCATGGTCATTTTTCCTTGTTATTGTCACTAAGTGGGCGTGGTCTGACAGCATTGCTGTCAACCCTCTTTGGCCAAAACACATCAACTCCGTTCTCTTGGTTCCCATTACTACTGGTCTTTCAGTATGAGCACTTGTGCTTCTTTGTTGCCTAGTGGTGGTTTTTGGTAACTATTGCATGGCTTTGCTGTAGATACATGTACATACTCATTGGGCTCAATTCAATAACAGCAGTTCGGTTAAATAATACCGCATTCAGTATTTTACACTTTTTTTCAAAATTCACTAAGACTTCTCGCATTCGTTAGAAGTTCAGTAATATACCAAAGAAACATACTTCAATTCATCTAAGCCCTGCACAGTAAATCTCACCAGCTGTAGAGCAGGTCAAGCAGGAAGCAGTGAGTCTTCCCAGTGGTGCACATGACTGGGTGGGGGGTGGGGGCAGGTTATGGGCAGTACATCCCCGGCTTCCCTTTAGATGTGCTGCAGCCACCAGATGGAGCACTTCTGTATATACCAATATGTAGCTATGCACATCTAAAGGGATACAGAAAAACCTTTCTTAGGCTCAACACACACCATACAATCTTGGTTGTTCAATCTTACCACTTTCATGTAGTATAAGAGCTTATCCAATAATCCATTCAAGGTATTTTCAATCTGTTGGCCCTTATACTACATAGATTTAGTAAATCTGTACAACAAAGATTGTATGGTGTGTGTTGAGCTTAAATGTCTCCTCCTGCTCTGCCGTTCTAAAGTCACACCTTCCAGAGTATCGGATCCAATGGGGTGAGAAGCAGGGCAGTCTGGCTCTCCCTATTAGCTGTCTGGCTCTCCCTATTGGCTGCCTGCTACATCTGTCAATATTACCATATGGAGATTGTGAGTTACCAAGTGGACAGAGCTGGAGGTAAATGCCAAACTCTTTTACTTGATGTACTGAATGCTTTAATCTTTGTGAATTGCAATTTCTTGACATCTCTTGAGGAAGTCACAAGTCGGACATTTTCCTCACTAGTCGGTAATTTTACTTCAGTGCGGTGAAAGGTTTAATGAATTGGCATTCTGCAAAGTTATCTGTCATATCAGCTGTTTTCTGCATTACCGAATGCGTTTATGCTTAGTGAATTGATGCCTTTATGTTGTTTTGTGCTGTTTTCCGATTTTCTTCCATTGCTTACCTTGATAAAGAGGTGCCAGAAACATCAGATTCAGATCAAGTAGCAATGCAAAAAAAAATGTTGTGCCTTATTTGGAGTGTCAACCTCTTCCTACTTCATGCTCTCTACGTGCGTTCTTACGATTTTTCTCCTCCTGCACCATGTCAAGCAACAAAAAGAGATGACTTCATCCCATGTAATGGAACATAAATGTTTATTATGCTATAAGTATGTTTACAGAACAGTTAACATAACACTGAAAATACTGTTTAACTTTCCCACCGTTAACTGATCTCTTTTGTGAGCGCTTGCCAATTTTGGGGCAGGCATTTTGGCATAGGGAACAGTTGATCTAGCTCACACACTTCGAAGCGTGCTCATTAATAAAGAAATGGTTTCTGGAACCTGTCCAGAGAGCCGATGACGGTTCCAAGTCACAACACTCCGCGTTTCCCGAATTTTCATCTGACGGGCCTCTTGTTTAATTATTTAACTTCATAATTAAACAGACTGATCAGCTCGAGTCGAACAACAAACATCGTAATTGCAGCCCCCGTGCATCCGCCTACAGCGATCTCCGATGAGATGTACGCTGGGGGCTTATTTGCGAGAATTAGTGTAGAAGTAGTTGGGCATAAACAGATGCTAGGCCTACAGCAATCAGCTCCATGGTGGTCAACTCTCCTGGGTCGCTCGAGATTGCCTCAGGTCCCGAAGATTAGTCCTTGGAAATATTTGTCCTCAAGAAGGTCTCAGAACAAGGACAGCTTTACTGGATTTTTTTTTCTGATCTGATATAATTGGGAAAATACAACTAAATATCAGCAAAAAAAGAAGTTCCAGAGTGGTAGCTCTCCGATAGAGTTGGGCCGAACCTCCGATTTTAGGTTCGCGAACCGGGTTCGCGAACTTTCGCGGAAGGTTCGGTTCGCGTTAAAGTTCGCGAACCGCAATAGACTTCAATGGGGATGCGAACTTTGAAAAAAAAAAAAAATTATGCTGGCCACAAAAGTGATGGAAAAGATGTTTCAAGGGGTCTAACACCTGGAGGGGGGCATGGCGGAGTGGGATACACGCCAAAAGTCACCGGGAAAAATCTGGATTTGACGCAAAGCAGCGTTTTAAGGGCAGAAATCACATTGAATGCTAAATGACAGGCCTAAAGTGCTTTAAAACATCTTGCATGTGTATACATCAATCAGGGAGTGTAATTAAGGTACTGCTTCACACTGACACACCAAACTCCACTGAACAGAACAGGTATGCAGTGGCGGGTTCACTGAACAGAACAGGTATGCAGTGGCGGGTCCACTGAACAGGTATACAGTGGCGGGTCCACTGAACAGAACAGGTATGCAGTGGCGGGTTCACTAAACAGGTATACAGTGGCGGGTCCACTGAACAGAACAGGTATGCAGTGGCGGGTTCACTAAACAGGTATACAGTGGCGGGTCCACTGAACAGAACAGGTATGCAGTGGCGGGTTCACTAAACAGGTATACAGTGGCGGGTCCACTGAACAGAACAGGTATGCAGTGGTGGGTTCACAGAACAGGTATGCAGTGGCAGGATCAATGAACAGGTATGCAGTGGCAGGATCACTGAACAGGTATGCAGTGGCAGGATCAATGAACAGGTATGCAGTGGCAGGATCAATGAACAGGTATGCAGTGGCAGGATCAATGAACAGGTATGCAGTGGCAGGATCACTGAACAGGTATGCAGTGGCAGGATCAATGAACAGGTATGCAGTGGCAGGATCAATGAACAGGTATGCAGTGGCAGGATCAATGAACAGGTATGCAGTGGCAGGATCACTGAACAGGTATGCAGTGGCAGGATCAATGAACAGGTATGCAGTGGCAGGATCAATGAACAGGTATGCAGTGGCAGGATCAATGAACAGGTATGCAGTGGCAGGATCACTGAACAGGTATGCAGTGGCAGGATCAATGAACAGGTATGCAGTGGCAGGATCAATGAACAGGTATGCAGTGGCAGGATCAATGAACAGGTATGCAGTGGCAGGATCAATGAACAGGTATGCAGTGGCAGGATCAATGAACAGGTATGCAGTGGCAGGATCACTGAACAGGTATGCAGTGGCAGGATCAATGAACAGGTATGCAGTGGCAGGATCAATGAACAGGTATGCAGTGGCAGGATCAATGAACAGGTATGCAGCCAGGGACAAGCTAAGGCTAACTAATCTTTCCCTATGAGAGACTGCAGTAGCTCGCCCTACTCTAACTAATGCAGGCACACGAGTGGCCACGGCCGCCGCTGCCTGCCTATATAAGGGGGGGTGGGGCTCCAGGGGCTAGTGTAGCCTAATTGGCTACACTGGGCCTGCTGACTGTGATGTAGAGGGTCAAAGTTGACCCTCAGTGCATTATGGGGCGAACCGCAATGGGGCGAACTTTTCCGCAATAAAGTTCGCGTGCGGTACCCGCACGCGAACCACCTAGGTTCGCGCGAACCAGGTTCGCCGGCGAACCGTTCGGCCCAACTCTACTCTCCGATAGGTCAGTTTCCGGCATTCAGGAGTATTTGTGACTTGTATTGGGAGGGAAGAGGCTCCTGAAAACAATACTTTGTGTGGACAATAGCAGCACTTGTTAATACAATGTGCTAACCTCAAATAAAGAGGTCAACCTAGTTTTTTTATTTATTTAAAAGACACACGGGGTGAAAATAAATTAATGAAATAAACAATTGTATCTATCTTCCTTCTCCTAAAATGGCTATTTAAGATATTCCACAGTTTTATTTTATATTTAAATCTACGTTTTAATTTTTTACTGTGTTTTTTTTTTTTTTTTTTTTTTTCTCAAATGACGCATTTATTGAAGTATGACAGAGCTAAAATCTATGAACTATTGACCTTTTTATCTCTTTCCTGCTCTCAGAAGACATTTTCTACTAGGAAAGTGTTTTATATAGTTGTAATTTCTTATCAGTGAGGGCCACACTGTAGTCCTGACTCAGATAGGAACTGCCACTTACATACCTGATGTTTAACTCTTGAACACAGCCTAGTTTTTTGTGTGCTTGGCACTGTACATACACATGTCTATCTCATCATGTCACATGTCACCTCGGGTATCCTTTAACACTAACCAGATAGCAAGTTTTGCGGCTCTCTGTTCTAACTTTTTTAAATGTGACCCATCCAAAGAGACCCAAAGAACAAGATTGAGGGGCTGCCCTCACTTCCATTCATGCTGTATGTCTCTAGATCAGGTTTCAAAGATTCCTCTCAGCCAAGGAGGTGGGGAAGTCCTGATGCCTGTGGAGAGAAGGGAAACCAGGAACCTAATGGTGTATGTAGTATTGTTAGATGAGGAGTGCAGAATTGTGGGTAGTGGATACTCACAAAGATGGGTTGCAATCCTGCCACCACCATACCATACGCACCTGCAAATGAATCATTCCCGCTCCGTATACCGGATCCTCCTGGACCTGAGTGGTTGCTCTCCTCCTGTGTTCTTTCCTGCTTGTAAGTAACTACAACTAGCAAAGACTCTAAAGAGATGTCTAAGTGACAAAGGGGATTTGGTTGTTGGGGAGGCCACTAATATATTTTTGTTCTGGAGCGGGTTGGTATACAGAAGAACATTTCTTTAAAGAGGTATCTTACCCGCCCGGTCTTTTTGGCACAATGATGGCTCACTGTGCTGCCGCACAAATTCTGGGTGGTGTTAGTTACTTTCTCCCCTCCTAATAAAAGAATGTTTGTGGCAGTGCCCAGGTCAGGCGCAGGCAGCGCGCGTGCCAAAAGGACCTTCTTCGTGCCTAGGTTGCCTAGTGGATGATCCTACTCTATCGAAGCTGCATACAATCTGCATAAAATTTGCATGTAATCCAGAATTGGTAGCATACCATCGACCATCTCTGCTTCCGACCGGTTCTCTTTGTGCCTTAGAGGCCCTCCTGTAAGCTTCATTTAATTTGCAGACTCAATTGCTTTCCAGCGACGTTAAAAGTACAGAAATGATCATTCCGCCACCAGCCGCAGACAGCTCATTCCTGGGAGCAGACAGGCTGTAGGCGCACAACTAAAATATACACGTTTTCCAGATATTAGGAATAATTTGGGCAACCTGGAGAACGTACAGCCTGTGTGTGGTGCGGAGCTGCATCACTGGGGGGGGGGGAGGGGGGGGGAATCAGCGGCAGACACTTTCATTACCGCTTGGCGTAAAAATGCAAATAAAGCATTAAACAGCTTCCATTTGTGCCTCTCGTCCAAACACAACCTCGCTGAACCCTCTCTGGGCCTGATGACTGTCTTAGGGCCGTATTGTTTTTGGACAATTTAGCTTCCTCCGCCTGCCTGAGAACACATCTCTCTTTTATATTATTTTTCAGGGAAATAAATGAATGTCGCCCTCCAAGTTAAACATGGAAGTTGTACTTTGGAGACCACTCAAGAGGCATAGCTGACCCTCTGGCTGAATATTTATATCTATTCAGACGATCATCTTGGGTGGTAAGCAGTTGTGTTTGGTAAATCACTGTGATGCCTTCGAGGACAGTATTTAAAGGATAACTGCAGTGGGAGGGACATGGAGGCTGACATTTTTATTTTCTGTTAAACAATACCAGTTGCCTGGCAGCCCTGCTGGTCTGTTTGGCTGCAGAAGTGTCTGAATCACACCAGAAACAAGCATGCAGCTAATCTTGTCAGATCTGACAATAATGTCAGAAACACCTGATCTGCTGCATGCTTGTTCAGGGCCTATTGCAAGAAGTATTAGAGGCAGAGGTTCAGCGAAGCAGTGAATATGGGCGCATGCGGCAAATGGACTAATTAGGTGCCAATGTAAAATATATTTCAGGCACCGCGGGCACCCAAATGCCAATATTTTCAGGTGCCTATGGCTATGGTGGGTGTGGGGTGGGGGCGTGTAGGGATTAGACGTTAGGTAGGCAGTTTGTGCGGGGAGGGGGGAATGTTTAAAGGTTAGGGGTTAGGTGGATAGTTTGCGGGGGCGAGGGTTTAAGGGTTAGACATTAGGTAGGTAGTTTGTGCGGGTTGGTTTAAAGTGAACCTTAAACCAACCCAAAAAAATTAGTTTTACTCACCTGGGGCTTCCTTCAGCCCCCTGCAGCTGATCGTTGCCCTCGCCGTGTTTCTCCGATCCTCCTGTCCCCGCCGGCAGGGGTGCAGCTAAGGTTTTTGTGGCCCCAAGCGGACTGTAGCAAGAGGCCCTATCCTGCGGCGCGCGAAGCGCGCCGCGGCGAAAAATGGGTGTGGCTATCCCGCATAAGTGGGCGTGGCCATGACATGTGGGTGGAGCAGGAGGGCGGATTGGGGCGGGGCTGTTTGCGGGGAAAAAATGGATGTTGGGGTGATTGAGGCGCGCGTAGCGCGCCGAAAGATTGGCGCGGCCATGACATTGTATGGGCGAAGCTTAACCGTAGCACAGCAAATATAGCCAACTATGACCATTAAATAATAAATGCAGCAACAGTTACCCCAGACACCAGAAAATAAAAACGCAATTTGGGCCACATTTCAGCAGAAATCAAACACAATTAGGGCACATTTTCAGCAGAAATCAAACGCAATTAGGGCACATTTTCAGCCGAAATCAAACGCAATTAGGGCACATTTTCAGCAGAAATCAAACGCAATTAGGGCCACATTTTCAGCAGATATCAAACGCATTTAGGGCACAGTTCAGCAGAAATCAATCGCAATTAGGGCCACATTTTCAGCAGATATCAAACGCAATTAGGGCACAGTTCAGCAGAAATCAATCGCAATTAGGGCCACATTTTCAGCAGATATCAAACGCATTTAGGGCACAGTTCAGAAGAAATCAATCGCAATTAGGGCCACATTTTCAGCAGATATCAAACGCATTTAGGGCACAGTTCAGCAGAAATCAATCGCAATTAGGGCCACATTTTCAGCAGATATCAAACGCATTTAGGGCACAGTTCAGCAGAAATCAATCGCAATTAGGGCCACATTTTCAGCAGATATCAAACGCAATTAGGGCACAGTTCAGCAGAAATCAATCGCAATTAGGGCCACATTTTCAGCAGATATCAAACGCATTTAGGGCACAGTTCAGAAGAAATCAATCGCAATTAGGGCCACATTTTCAGCAGATATCAAACGCATTTAGGGCACAGTTCAGCAGAAATCAATCGCAATTAGGGCCACATTTTCAGCAGATATCAAACGCATTTAGGGCACAGTTCAGCAGAAATCAATCGCAATTAGGGCCACATTTTCAGCAGATATCAAACGCATTTAGGGCACAGTTCAGCAGAAATCAATCGCAATTAGGGCCACATTTTCAGCAGATATCAAACGCATTTAGGGCACAGTTCAGCAGAAATCAATCGCAATTAGGGCCACATTTTCAGCAGATATCAAACGCATTTAGGGCACAGTTCAGCAGAAATCAATCGCAATTAGGGCCACATTTTCAGCAGATATCAAATGCATTTAGGGCACAGTTCAGCAGAAATCAATCGCAAATTCGCAATTAGGGCTGCGGCTGCAAAAAGAAAAGAATTTACTCACCTGGCAGGCTGGCACTGGCAGAAGTCTTCTCTCCCTGGTCTCCTCTCCCGGCCGGCTTCTCAGGCGCGCAGTTCCCACGGAGCTCCCTTCCTGGCTTCCTCCTCCAATCTCCCGCGCTGATTCATGCAGGGCTACGGGTCGGGAAGATGGCCACCCGAAGCCCTGTACTGGAGACATAGTCTCCAGAGCAGGGCTTCGGCGGCGGCCATCTTCCTGTAGCCCTGCTCTGCTCTGCCAGCCCGGCGGGGCTGCGGGGAAAAAGTGACGTCACGCCGACGTCACGGAGCCGCCGAGGCCCCTAAGATTGTGAGGCCCCAAGCGACCGCTTGGTTCGCTTTATGCCTCGCGGCGCCCCTGCCCGCCGGCAACCACTTCCGGTTTCGCCTTCAGGACCCGACAGGCTGGGAACGCGAGTGATTATTCGCGTTCCCAGCCACAATATCGCCCCCTATGCTGCTATTGCGGCATATGCGTTTTTTTTAAGCATTTTCAAATTAATATTATGCAGGAACACTGCCAAAACGTACATAATGAAAGTCAATGGGAACGCAATGGTATTGCATGAAAAAAGCTTTACAAATGCACCAAAAACACAGTAAAAACGCGCAAAACCCGCACACAACATTAACATAAAACATGGCATAAAAAGCAGACTTTCACGCTATGTCATATGTGAACCCAGCCTTAGAGGAAATAGATATGGCAGCCTTCATTCCTGCTCTCGCTACAGTTGTCCTTTAGCTTGTTTATGTATTATATGCTGCTCCTATTGTTTATTTTCTCTGGTGTTTAATTTTCTCTTTTCATTTTCCTGCCTTATATATTTTCGGTGTCATTGTTTAAAGAAAAAGGTTAAATATGGAAAGTTTACAGCAAAGACAAAAAAAAGATAAACCCTCCGCAGTCCTCTCCCCTGTGCGTTTCATCCAGCTGAATTACTGTGGTTCACTCAAGTTCAGCAGTCTGACTTCATTTGGGAGAGACAATTCCTGCTCATTATTGCCAATCGTATCACGCAGAAAATTAGTGAGGCCAATAGAAGAGCTCGGAGCTACAGCCGCGACGATCCCATCTCACTAATTTAGTGAGATTGGCGAGGAGATGTCATTTCTTGCTGACTTTGTCATCCGCAATTAAGACCGAGGCCTGGGTGATGAGAGAGGCCTGGCTGGAGTTATGAGAGGACTGGAGCAGGAGTCTGAGGAGGAAGATGAGATGATCAGAGCGGTGATGAATGAAGGAAGGTGTGTGAGGGCCGGCTGAGGTAATCACTTCAGTCAGCGCTACACACTATGTATGAAAATGACACCCTATCCTGTGACGGGTGCGCTCATTGTAGCATGCAGGCACAAGATAACACGAGGGAATGACAGGAATCAACAGCTCAGACTGGGAAAAAGTTCAAAAAGATACAAAACTCACTGCGCAGGATCGTACTACAAAGCCGGATTCTCTTGTAAATGTTCCAAGACCTTTCTTTAGTTTGTAGGGCCGGCGCTTCCATAGGGGCAAAAGGGGCAACTGGCCCAGAGCCTCTGAGCCCCCCCCCTAAGGTGCCCCTCCAGCTATCGTGACCCATGACAGCAGGAATGCTGTGTGTTTACTCATACCTAGGGATGGTCGGAAATGCCAATTTCCGATTCCGCGGAAAATCCGCATTCCATTGCCAATTACCGCTACTGCTACCAATTCCGCTTTCCGCTACCAATTTCCGGATTCCGATGTGGATTTCCGCCGGAAATCGAGGACATTTCTGCCAAATTTAACATCGATTTTCTCAAAAACTATAAGGTCTTTTTGAAAACTTTCTTTTTTTTCATCTTGTTCACTAGATCCTGTTTAATAAACCCTGAAAATTTGGTGTTTCTAGGACTTATGGGTGCTTTGCTATTAACTGATAAAGTTGGCGGATTTTTACTGTAATGTAAAATGCAGAAAATCTGCATTATCCGATATGCGGTAATTGTAAGCCAATCAGAAGACTCAGAATGAATAAACCAATCAGAGAATGGGGATTTAGGCGGAAATTTCCGCATTTTCTGATTGGCTTATTCATTCCGCGTTTTCAGGGTTTATTAAACAGAATCTTGTGAACAAGATAAAAAAAAAGTTTTCAAAACAACCCTATTGTTTTTGAGAAATTTGATGTTAAAGTCGGTGGAAATTTCCGCGATTTCCATCGGAAATCCGCCTACCACACTTGTATTACCGATTTCCGCATTCCGATGCGGAAATGCAATTTCCGATCGGAAATGCGGAAATTGCATTTCCGCGGAATCCGAATGAGCATCCCTACATACCTCCCAACTAATTTGAGATAAGAAAGAGGGACGCTTTAAGACACACTCCTGCCACACCTCTAACCCCGCCCCACCACACCCCTTGCCATGCATATCACAAAGAATTCAGAATCAAAAGATGTAGTTTTATCATTCAGACCACACTGGCCCTTTCTATCATCATAGTTCAATCTAAACACTTGAGGACTGCAGTGTTAAACCCCCTAAAGACCAGGCCATTTTTTGCTAAATTGGCCACTGCAGCTTCAAGGCCTCGCTGCAGGGCCGCACAACTCAGCACACACTTGATTCCCCCCTCTCTTTTCTCCCCACCAACAAAGCTTTCTGTTGGGGTCTGATCGCTCCCCCTGTGTTTTTTTTTTTTACAAATATTTATTTTATTATTTTCCTAATAAATTTCCTTAATTTTTTTTTTTTTTTTAAAGTGCTTGGGTCAGTGGTTTGAATCGAGACCAGAACACTATATGCATGGAGTTTGTATTTTCTTGTTGTATTCACATAGAACAGAATGGGAAGCTTGCCCAGTTCATCAGTATACTGATTGAGTGCAAACTGTCAATTAAAACAATCAGAGATCATGGGGTACCCCAAATAAGATGTCATGTGGCCAACCTCCCTAGGACCTCCCCACAATGTGCTGCTACGTCCCCCTGATAAAAAGGGTCGCCAATAAAACTGCTGTAAAACCTCCTACCTTGTGCCAACATACTGTACATGGCTATTGTAATCTCCCTCTCATCCCCCATAGCAAGTGTGGCCTGTATCCCTATAAGAGTAGCGGTACGCACAGCAATCCCCTCCGATACAAGTGTGGCCTCTATACCTCCACCTCCTCCCCCCACACAAGAACAACCAGTTTGCCTTCCATACACCCCCCATGCAACTGTAGCCAGTAAAGTATACCTCCCTCCCCCACTATAAAAAGTAATACCAGTATGCCTTTCACCCTCCCATCCCCCCAATAAATGTGTGTTTATTTTACCTCCTCCCAACACCCTCCATCATAAAAGGGAGGCCAGCATGCTTTCCCCTCTCCCATACAAGTGTGGCAAGTATGCCTGCCTCCTGCCCCCCAAGAAATGCCAGTGAGCCTTCCCCCCCCCCCCCCACCCACATACAGTATTCCATTCCCTCCCCTGCACCCCTTTCCCCATATTGCAGAGTATTGCAGAGAGTTAGTCTTTGATAGTGCTGGAGTTCTGGAATGGCCACACAGGCCTGGGCCTTGGATGGCTGGAGTCCAAGGCGGCGCCTGGGCATGAAAGAGGGTGTATTACATATGTAAGAGGAGGCTGAAAATGGGGAGGATCACATGAAAAAGGGAAAGTGATGCTCAAGGGAGCTGTTCATAAAAGAAAGGGAATGATTTACATGGATGTTACATGTGGAACTGGGGACTGCATATGGAAGGGGATCCTACAACATACATCTCTAGATTGTAAGCCTTTGGCAGGGCCCTCTCCCCTTGTGTATCATACATGACTGTGTGCACTTTACCCAGAATTTGGAACTTGAGTTGTTACCACTACCACTCCAGTTTATGATCTGGCGTTGTACTACTGTCTGCATTGTATTGTGTATCTTTTTGCTATTACCTGTATTGTTGTATCTATTGTCTATTACCTGTATTGTTCTGTCACCCCTGTTATCATTGTCTGTAACCTTATTTATTGTACAGCGCTGCGTAATATGTTGGCGCTATATAAATCTAATCTATATATATAAAATCGGATGTATGTATGTGTGTATGTGCCGCGATCACTCGAAAACGGCTTGACCGATTTGAATGAAACTTGATATACAGGTCCCTTACTACCTGGGATGATATGTTCTGGGGGTCTCGTGTCCCCCTTACACAGCTGGGCGGAGTTACAAACAGCAAATCAGATTTCACCCATTCAAGTCAATGGAAAAAATGTAAAAGGCTGCCATTTTCACACTATTCAAGCCAGAGTCCCCACACTTGGCACAGTGGGTCACTTGGTGACCGAGGTTACAAATCCAGGAAAAGTGGGCGGAGCATAAAACAGTCAATGAAATTTCAGCCATTCATTTTAAATGGGAAAATATAAACTGCAGCCATTCTTAGACTGTTAATCGCAGAGTCCTCAAACTTGCCACAGTTGGTCACTGGGTGAATGCGATTAAGATTCAAGAAAGTGGGTGGAGCCTACAACAGCCAATCAAAATTCGCCTATTGATTTTTAAGGGGAATATTTAAACTGCTGCCATTCTTACACTTTTAATGACAGAGGATTCAAACTTGCTACAGTCGGTCATTGGGTGACTGGGGTTCAAATTCACTAAAGGGGCGGGGCCACAAACAGCCAATCAGATTTCCTAGATGGATAAACTGCTTCCATTCACACATTTTTGATGCCAGGAACCTGAAAGCTCACAAACTTGGTCATTGAGTGACTGTGTGTCCAGGTTAAAAAAAAGTGGGCGGAGCCAAAAATAACATTTACTGGGAAAATATTCTTACACTGTTAATGTTAAACTGCAGCCATTCTTACACCGTTAATGGCAGGGTTCTCAAACTTTGCACAGTTGGTCACTGGGTGAATGAGATTACGATTTTGGAAGGTGGGTGGAGCCTACAACAGCCAATAAAAATGCATCTTTTGATTTTCAAAGGGAATATTTAAGCTTCTACCATTCTTATACTGTTAATAGCAAATGCCTCAAACCTGATACAGTCAGTCATTGGGTGATTAGGGTTCAAATTCAGAAAGGGGGTAGGGCCACAAACAGCCATATTTGTTTATTTTTCAATGGGAATATACAAAGTATTGATAGCAAGGACCCCAAAGCTGATAAACTTGAGAACTGAGTGACTGTATGTCAAGGTTAGAAAAAGTGGCCGGTGCCAACAACTAAATTTTTAATATGACAGGGTTCCCAAACTTTACACAATTAGCCACTGGGTGACTGGGATGAATATTCAGAAATGTGGGTGGAGCCTACAACAGCCAATCAAAATTGACCTATTGATTTTCAGGGGGAATATTTACATTGCTACCATTCTTACACTGTTAATGGCAGAGGCCTCAAACCTGACACAGTCAGTCATTGGGTGACTGGGGTCCAAATCCACTAAAGGGGTGGAGCCACAAGCAGCCAATCAGATTTGTTAGATTGATTTCAGCCGTTCTCTTATTGGCAGGGTTCTCAAACGTGACACAGTTGGCCACTGGGTGACTGGGACTAATATTCAGGGAAGTGGGTGGAGCCTACAGCAGCCAATCAAAATTCACCTTTTGATTTTCAAGGGGAATATTTACATTGCTGCCATTCATACACTCTTAATGCCAGAGGCCTCAAATCTGGTACAGTCAGCCACTGGGAGACTGGGGTTTAAATTCTGAAGGGAGCGGGCCAAATACAGCCAATCAGATTTGTTTAATTTCAATGGTAAAATGCAACTTATTTATGCCAAGGACTCCAAAGCTCATAAACGTTCATTTAGTGATTGTATGTTAAGGTCAGAAGAAATAGTGGGTGGAGCCAAAAACAACTAACTTTTTACATTGGAAAATATAAACTACAGCTTTTCTTACACTGTTCATGGCAGGGTTCTCAAACTTCACACAGTTGGTCACTGGGTGACTGGGATTAATATTCGGAAAAGTAGGTGGAGCCTACAAGAGCCAATCAAAATTCACCTATTGATTTTTAAGGGGAATATTGAAACTGCAGCCATTCTTACACTGTTAATGGCAGAGGCCTCAAACCTGCTACAGTCGGTTGTTAAGTGTCTGGGGTTCAAATTCAGTAAAGGGGCGGAGCCAAACACAGCCAATCAGATTTCCTTGCTGGATAAACTGCTTCCATTAGCAGAATTTGGTGCCAGGAACCCAAAAGCTCACAAACCTGATCATTGAGTGAGTGTGTGTCAAGGTTACAAAGACTGGGTGGAGTCAAAAACAGATTTTTCTGGGAAATTGTAAACTGCAGCCTTTCCTCACTGTTAATGGCAGGGTTCTCAAATTTTGCACAGCTGCTTACTGGGTGACTGGGATTAATATTCAGAAAAGTGGGTGGAGCCTAAAAATGCTAATCAAAAATCACATATTGCTTTTCAAGGAGAATATTAAAATTGCTGCCATTCTTGCACTGTTAATGGCACAAGCCTCAAACCTGGTACAGTTGGTCATTGGGTCACTGGGGTTCAAATTCAGAAAAGGGGACAGAGCCACAGTCAATCAGATTTGTTCCATTTCATGGGAAAGTACAAATTATCGATGCCAAGGACCCCAAAGCTCACAAAATTGGTCATTGAGTGACTGTGTGTCCAGGTTACAAAAAGTGGGCGGAACCAAAACTAAATTTCACTGGGAAAATATAAACTGCAGCCCTTCTTACACTGTTAATGGCAGGGTTCTCAAACGTTGCCCAGATGGTCACTGGGTGACTGAGATTAATATTCAGGGGAGTGGGTGGAGCCTATAATAGCCAATCAAAATTCACCTGTTGATTTTCAAGGGGAATATTTAAATTGCTGCCATTTTTACACTGCCAATAGCAGATGCTTCAAACCTGCTACAGTTGATTATTGGGTGACTGGGGTTCAAATGCTGGAGAGGGGGTGAAGCCACAAACAGCCAATCTGATTTGTTTCATTTCATGAGAATAATCAAATTATTGATGCCAAGGACCCCAAAGCTCACAAACTTGGTCATTGAGTGTTTGTGCGTTAGGGTTTGAAAGTGGGCGGAGCCAACACCAGTCAAATACATACAGGGCAATACTGGGTCATCAGTGGGTGGAGACAAATACAAATTTCCCTGGGAAAATGTAAACTGCAGCCATTCTTACACTGTTAATGGCAGGGTTCTCAAACTTTGCACAGTTGGTCACTGGGTGAATGCGATTAATATTCAGAAAAGTGGGTGGAGCCTACAAAAGTGAATCAAACTTCACCTATTGCTTTTCAAGGGGAATATTTAATTGCTACCATTCTTGCACTGTTAATGGCACAGGCCTTAAACCTGGTACAGTTGGTCATTGGGTGACTGGGGTTCAAATTCAGAAAAGGGTGTGGAGCCACAAACAGCCAATCAGTTTTTTAATTTCAATGCAAATTATTGATACCAAAGACCGCAAAGCTCACAAACTTGGTCATTGAGTAATTGTGTGTTAGGGTTAGAAAAAATAGACGGAGCCAACACCAGCCAAATACATACCCGGGCAGCGCCGGGCAATCAGCTAGTAAATAATAATAATAATAATACTTGGTCTAGGGCACACATGGCAAACTCCGGCCCACGGGCCAAATCTGGCCCTCAGAGCCATTAAATTTGGCCCTCAGGTGGTTTCCCCACTTTATATTATGTTTGGCCCACTCTAGACCACCAGGGAAACTATATTGGTGGTGAAGCCCTAGAACAACAGGGAATACATGTGGGGGATATGGGGGAAGTAATTAAACACTAGGGACCTGTATAGGGGAGGGTTGGGGCTTCTATACACCAAGGAACTGTATAGGGGAGGGAGGACCAATAGACAACAGGGAACTGTATAGGGGCTGCAGGGGGGGCCATTAGACACCTGGGAACTTTATGGAGGGAGGTGGCCAGTAGACATTGAGGTTGGCCCGCGACTAGGTCCCAGTGTACAATTTCAGCCCACTTTGTATTTGAGTTTGACACCCCTGGTCTAGGGACACACAAAGTATAAATCCGGCCTTGGCCTTTGACCTTCTCCAGTGCTAGGCAGTCCTTTCTCCCCTGTGCTGTCTCACAATGTGATACAACATGCCTCTGCTCGGATCGGCTACCAAACTGTGGCATAGAGGACAAGAGCGGGCACCCCACAACTGCAGGGACCAGGGCAAGGGCTTTTGCTATGCTCCGTTTAAAGGATACCAGAGCTGAAAACATTAGGAGAAATGGGGGGGGGAGCAGGCATGTATGAGGAGCAGTCCTGATGGCCACCGCTTCCCCCCATTCTCCTGTGCCCCCCTCTTTTCTTACCTAAAGTCCCCGGGCAGATCTTCTGGGTTGCAGGAGTCGGTAGCCCAGCGCACAACCACAGACGGTAGTGTACTGCGTATGACATTACAATTATGTCTTGTGCAGAGTGCTCCTGACCACGGCCAGTCGGCCACGCGCTGTAGGATGCACCCAGCTAGGCTAGCGTCTGCATACTGAAGCCCAACTTTGCCTACCCAGAAGAGGCTGATGGGAGACTTTAGGTAAGAAAGGAGGGGGACACAGGTGAACGTTTCTCCTGTTTTCAGCTCTGGAATCCTTGTAACATAACATGTATCCAAGGTTTGTGCTAAGCTTTAGAAACCAGATGGTTTCTGTGAACGTAGCAGCTGCACAGCCGGAAACGGCTATTTAGCCGCACAATGAAATGGACGCGCCGGTTCAACCTAGTGTATCTTCCACACCGTTCTGATCCACATTACAAATCGGCGCCGTATCGGCTTTGATAACGGCGCGGCCAATATTCTCGTACCGTTGTGGATCATAACGGTATGGAAGATACACTGCGCACTGTATCAGACACTTGCGAGGTGACCCGGCCGGGGTTGCACTGGGGATGGGCGGACGGCAGAGCAGCAACCCGGCCTTGGCTGGTCGGACACGGGCGTAAATGCCTCCTCCTCCCCGCTGAGCAGGTACCTCCAGGCAGGGGCAGCTGGCCCCGGAGTGTCGGAGCACACGCCGCCTGCTCTCAGCTCCCGGAGCCGCTCTGTAAGAGGGATCCGCAGCCAGGCCCCGCACTCGCAGGCCGCCCTGAATATCCCGGGAGCAGCTCGGGACTCTGGCAGCAGCACACCCGAAGAGGGAGGCAGAGAGCGCCCGCCAGGGGGAGGCAGTGGTTCTAGACTGCTCATTGGATCTAGACGCGTGTATTGCCGCAAAGCTCATATCTAACGGCAAACTTCAATGTTTCATAGCCAGTTGATAGCCGTATATTAAAAAGTAAAATATACGGCTATCAACCGGCTATGAAACATTGAAGTTTGCCGTTAGACATGAGCTTTGCAGCAACACACACGTCCATTTCTAATCACGGCTAATATTTTCGTACCGCTGCACAGCACATGCATGATGAGGTTCGTGAGCTTGCAGGCTGGGAGGGTGGAGAATCCTGAAGGCAGGTATGGGATTTCTGACAAAACACTTTCATCACCTGGCGAGACAATAATAGATCCATTCTGTACCTCGCCTAGTGAGTACCAGGCTTACAGAACAGGCCTCCGCTACACACCCTCTCTATAATCCCTTTCAACACTTCTTCTGTTACTTTAATGCACTTCTATTCTGCGTAATTCTGAGGATCATATTTAGCAAGAAATAGTGTCACAGACGGGGCTTAGCGATAAGCAAATAGCAAGTTAACAGCTTCATATGCAGAAGTAACTTGTTAATGGCTGCCTTGGGGAAGGCTGCAGGGATAGGTGACTTTAAACCACTTCACTACTGAGGGGGTTTTTCCCTTCTGTACCAGAGCAATTTTCACATTTCATTGAACTTCCCTTTCATTCATCAATAACTTTATCACTACTTATCACACCTAAATGATCTATATCTTGTTGTTGTTTTTTTGCTACCAATTAGGCTTTCTTTGGGTGATGCATTTTGCCAAGAATTATTTTATTCTAAATGCATTTTAATGCGAATAATAAGAAAAAAAATCATTATTTTGTAGCTTTCGGCCATTACAGTTTTAACCACTTTAACCCCCGCGGTACGAATTTCTCCGTCCCTTTTTCCCCCCTAAAAAAACCAGGGACGGAGAAATCCGTACCTTCCGCACTACCATCGCTGTTCGCGCTCCCGATGCTCGTGCACGCTGCCGCCCGCTGGCCCGGAGATCAATGAACGGGAAAATCCATTCCCGTTTGTTGATCTAAGCCCCCGCAGTGATCCGCTGCTTCTATTAGAAACAGCGCGATCATTGTGATTTATCCAGCCTCGTACTGCTTCCTGTAAGCGTCCTTCCGGACGCTTACAGGTCGCATGTAAACAAACACACTGTGGCCATCTTATGGCCAAATAGTAAAACTACACCCTAAAGCAGGGATCAGGAACGTTTTTGGCTGAGAGAGCCATAAACGCCACATATTTTCAAAATGTAATTCTGTGAGAACCATACAATATATTTCAAACTGGGACAGTAGGGCTCACGTCTCACAAGAGGATAAATAACGACTAGCAGCTTGTACAATTAGCTAGCTGACTTGGGGGTTGATTCACTTTGTAGGACGAGTGACAGGCAGCCTATTGGCCCGATCAAAGTGGGGATCTCGTCCTACAAAGTCACTGGACCTGACAGGGTCCAGAGTGGGACAATAGGAACAGCCGTTGTTCATTTTGGGGTAGCATGAGTAAGTTAGTAGTGCATGCTACAGCAGTAGTGTGCCTACTAGTGTGCCTACTTTGAAAATGTTGCTTGCACTGCCACACTAAGCTGCGCTGCTTGAGCAGTGTAGCTTAGTGAATCAACCACTACTGATTTGTATGTGAGCCAGATGTAGCCATCAAAAGAGCCACATCTGGCTCCCGAGCCATAGGTTCCCTACCCTGCCGTAAAGCATTTTACACAGTGCTGGTCGTAATGGAAAAATCTACGTTTACAGATCATTACGCGTAATTTTACGCTATTACGCATTACGCAATTACGGTTACAGCGTAGGAAATTATCTATGGTTCATCACTGTAATTACGCGTTAACTTACGCAGTTACGCGTAAGGATACCGTAATGTAGGCGCTTACGCTACGATGTTACGCGTAGTGCCGTAATACCCATGAATGCGTACTTTTTGACGCATACGGACAATGTGTATGCAATAGTCGTCAATGTAACAGCTATTGCGTACACATCATTCGTATGCGTCAAAACGTACGCTTATACTGAAGGGCGGGAGAAGATACTATTGGTTGTTTAGGATGTTGACTGATTGGCTACTCTTAGAAAAGGGAAGTTTTTACGTTAGTAATTACGTGTAAAATTACGCGTAAGTCTTCGTAAAATTACGCATACCTAGCAATTACGGTAGACAGCGTAATTACAATACCACTTAACTGCTTACGCGTAAATAATTACACGTAAGACCGTAAGTTACGCGTAGCGCTTACGCGGAAATTTACATTGAATTACGATGCGTAATTACGCTCATGCGTAATTTCGGCCCAGCACTGATTTTACATATACAAACACATTAGTTTTACACAATAAATTAACTCATTACCTCCCACACTCCCCAATTTTTTTTTTTGTAATAAAAAAAAAAATACAATAAAAAAAAACATAAATAGTTACCTTAGAGACTAAACTTTTTAAATATTTATGTCAAGAGGGTATAACACTGTTACTTTATAAACTACAGGCTTGTAATTAGGGATGGATGCAAAACTGAAAAAAATGCACCTTTATTTCCAAATAAAATATTGGCACCAAACACTGTGATAGGGACATAATTTAAATGGTTTTATAACCGGGACAAAGGGGCAAATACATTTCATGGGTTTTAATTACAGTAGCATGCATTATTTAAAAACTATAATGGCCGAAAACTGAAAAATAATAATTGTTTCCCTCATTTTTTCCTATTTTCCCATTAAAACACATTTAGAATAAAATAATTCTTGGCATAATGTCCCACCTAAAGAAAGCCTAATTGGTGGCGAAAAAAACAAGATATAGTTCATTTCATTGCGATAAGTAATAATAAAGTTATAGATGAGTGAATGGAAGGAGCGCTGAAATGTGAAAATTGCTCTGGTGTTCAAGGGGTAAAACCCCTCAGTGGTGAAGTGGGTAAAATAAAACGTGCTACATTTTATTTGACCATTTGTCCCAGTTATTACAACATTAAAATGTATCCCCAGTATAATGCATGGCTACAATATTTTATTTGGAAATAAAGGTGTAACTTTTCAGTTTTGCGTCTGTCACTAATTTCCAGCCCTTATTTGCAAAAATGACAATAATATTGCCTCATAACTTATTTTTAAATATATATATATTTTTTTATATATATATATATATATATATATATATATATATATATATATATATATATATATATATATATATATATATATATATATATATATCTCCTACTAATATAATAAATTCGAAAGTTCGGATGTTTGGATGTTTGTTACTCGATCAAGCAAAAATGGCTGAACGGATCTGAATGAAATTTGGCACACACATAGTACATTACCTGGAATAAAGTATAGGATACTTTTTATTCCCATAACCAAAAAGGGGGCGGAGACAAATACAAATTTCACTGGAAAATGTAAACTGCAGCCATTCTTACACTGTTAATGGTAGGGTTCTCAAACTTTGCACAGTTGGTCGCTGGGTGACTGGGATAAATATTCAGAAAGGTGGGTGGAGTCTATAGAAGCCAATCAAAATTAACCTATTGATTTTCAAGGGGAATATTTACATTGCTGCCATTCTTGCACTGTTAATGGCGCAAGCCTCAAACCTGGTACAGTTGATCATTGGGTGACTGGGGTTCAATTTCAGAAAGGGGGTGGAGCCACAAACAGCCAATTAGATTTGTTTCATTTCAATGTAAATTATTGATGCCAAACACCGCAAAGATCTTGGTAATTGATTAATTGTGTGTTAGGGTTAGAAAAGTAGGCACAGCCAACACCAGCCAAATACATAAGCGGGCAGAGACAAATAAAAATTTTACTGTGGAAATGTAAACAGCAGCCATTCTTACACTGTTAATGGTAGGGTTCTCAAACGTTGCACAGTTGGTTACTGGGTGACTGGGATTAAAATTCAGAAAAGTGGGTGTAGTCTATAAAAGCTGAACAAAATTAACCTATTGATTTTCAAGGGAAATATTTACATTGCTGCCATTCTTGCACTGTTAATGGCACAAGCCTCACACCTGGTACAGTTGATCATTGGGTGACTAGGGTTCAATTTCAGAAAGGGGGTGGAGCCACAAACAGGCAATTAGATTTGTTTCATTCCAATGCAAATTATTGATGCCAAACACATCAAAGCTCACAAACTTGGTAATTGAGTAATTAATTAATTGTGCGTTAGGGTTAGAAAAGTGGGCACAGCCAACACCAGCCAAATACATAAGCGGGCAACGTCGGGTCATAAGTGGGCGGAGACAAATTCCAAATTTTACTGGGAGAATGTAAACTGCAGCCATTCTTACACTGTTAATGGTAGGGTTCTCAAACTTTGCACAGTTGGTTACTGGGTAACTGGGGTTAATATTCAGAAAAGTGGGTGGAGCCTACAAAAGGCAATCAAAAATTACCTATTGATTTTTCAGGGGAATATTTCATTGCTGCCATTCTTGCACTGTTAATGGCACAAGCCTCAAACCTGGTACAGTTGATCATTGCGTGACTGGGGTTAACATTCATAAAACAGGGTGGAGCCACACACAGCCAATATGATTTGTTTCATTTTAATGCAGGTTATTGATGCCAAAGACCGCAAAGCTCACAAACTTGGTCATTGAGTAATTGATTAATTGTGTGTTAGGGTTAGGAAAAGTGGGCGCAGCCAGCACCTGCAAAATACATAATCGGGCAATGCCGGGTCATCAGTAGGTGGAGACACATGCAAATTTCACTGAGAAAATTTAAACTGCAGCCATTCTTACACTTTTAATGGTAGGGTTCTCAAACTTTGCATAATTGGTCACTGGGTGACTGGGATTAATATTCAGAGAAGTGGGTGGAGCCTACAAAAGCCAATCAAAATTCACCTATTGATTTTCAAGGGGAATATGTAATTGCTACCATTCTTGCACTGTTAATGGCACAAGCCTTACGCCTGGTACAGTTGGTCATTGGGTGACTGGGGTTCAAATGTAGACAAAGGGGTGGAGCCACAAACAGCCAATCAGATTTGTTTAATCTCAATGCAAATTATTGATGCCAAAGACCGCAAAGCTCACAAACTTGGTTATTGAGTAATTGTGTGTTAGGGTTAGAAATAGTAGGCGGAGCCAACACCAGCCGAAAACATACCTGAACAATGTTAGGAAATAAGTGGGTGGAGAAAAATACAAATTTCATTGTGCAAATGTAAACTGCAGGCATTCGTACACTGTTAATGGTAGGGTTCTCAAACTTTGCACAGTTGGTCTCTGGGTGACTGGGATTAATATTCAGAAAAGTAGGTGGAGCCTATAAAAGCCAATCAAAATCATTGGGTGATTGGAGTTCAAATTCAGAAAAGGGGTGGAGCCACATCCAATCAGATTAATTTTATTTCATTGCAAATTATTGATACCAAAGACCGCAAAGCTCACATACTTGGTCATTAAGTAATTGTGTGTTTAGGGTTAGGAAAAGTGGGCAGAGCCAACACTAGCTAAATACATACCCGGGCAACGCCGGGCGTCCAGCTAGTATATATATATATATATATAATCGGATGTATGTATGTATGTATGTATGTATGTGTGTGTGTGTGTATGTATGTTCCGCGATCACTCGAAAACGGATTTACCGATTTGAACGAAACTTGGTATACAGATCCCTTACTACCTGAGATGATATGTTCTGGGGGTCTCGCGTCCCCCCTGCACACCTGGGCGGAGCTACAAACAGCAAATCAGATTCACTCATTCATGTCAATGGAAAAAATGGAAAAGGCTGCCATTCTCACAGTAATCAAGCCAGAGTCCTCACACTTGGCACAGTTGGTCACTTGGTGACCGAAGTTGCAAATCCAGGAAAAGTGGGCGGATAATAAAACAGCCAATCAAATTTCAGCCATTCATTTTTAATGGGAAAATGTAAACTGCAGCCATTCTTAGACTGTTGATCGCAGGGTTCTCAAACTTGGCACACTTGGTCACTGGGTGAATGAGATTAAGATTCAGGAAAGTGGGTGGAGCCTACAATAGCCAATTAAAATTCACCTATTGATTTTTAAGGGGAATATTAAAACTGCTGCCATTCTTACACTGTTAATGGCAGAGGCTTTAAACTTGCTATAGTCGGTCATTAAGTGACTGGGGTTAAAATTCACTAAAGGGGCGGAGCCACAAACAGCCAATCAGATTTCTTTGCTGGATAAAATGCTTCCATTCACACCATTTTGATGCCAGGAAACCGAAAGCTCAAAACTTGGTCATTGTGTGTCAAGATTACAAAAAGTGGGTGGAGTCAAAACAGATTTCCCTGGAAAATGTAAACTGCAGCCCTTCTTCACTGTTAATGGCAGGGTTCTCTAACTTTGCACAGTTGGTTACTGGGTGACTGTGAATAATATTCAGAAAAGTGGGTTGAGCCTAAAAAAGCCAATCAAAATTCACCTGTTGTTTTTCAAGGGGAATATTGAAATTGCTGCCATTCTTGCACTGTTAATGGCACAAGCCTCAAACCTACAGTACAGTTGGTCATTGGGTCACTGGGGTTCAAATTCAGAAAAGGGACGGAGCCACAGCCAATCAGATTTGTTTCATTTCACTGGGAAAATACAAATTTATTGATGTCAAGGAACCCAAAGCTCACAAAATTGGTAATTGAGTGACTGTGTGTCCAGGTTACAAAAAATTGGGCGGAGCCAAAAACAAATTTTACTGGGAAAACATAAACTGCAGCCATTCTTACACTGTTAATGGCAGGGTTCTCAAACTTTGCCCGGATGATCACTGGGTGACTGATTAATATTCAGGGAAGTGGGTGGAGCCTATAATAGCCAATCAAAATTCAGTTGTTGATTTTCAAGGGGAATATTTAAATTGCTGCCATTTTTACACTGTTAATAGCAGATGTCTCAAACCTGATACAGTTGGTCATTGCATGACTGGGGTTCAAATGCTGGAGAGGGGCTGAGCCACAAATAGCATATCTAATTTGTTTGATTTCTATGGGAATATACAAAATATTGATGCCAAAGACCTCAAAGCTCACAAACCTGATCATTGAGTGTTTGTTTGTGAAGGTTAGAAAAAGTGGATGGAGCCAACACCAGCCAAATACATATCCGGGCAACTCTGGGTCATCAGCTAGTACTATATAATAAAACCTAACTGTCCCTGCGTCATCCTCCTGTCCCTGTGTTCGTGTGTTTTAGCTACTGCGCATGTGTTGGGACAGGAGGAGGATGGGGCCAGGGGGTGGACGTGTGAGCACGCAAGTATGCGGGCATGTGCGCGGGTGTACATGCTCCTGCACGCTTACATGCGGTGGCAGTCATAGGGGCGGGAGGGGAGGGGGGGTTGTGAGGGACTTGAGCTCATTACATTAACGTGCTTAGGTCCACCTACTGATTATAATAATGATCCATTAAAATAATAAAAAATATAAGTGTTTTGTTTTTTTCTTTTTGTTACAAAAAATCCTGACTGTGAAGCCAGTCTCCACAGCGAGATTGATTTCACGTGAAGAGTGGGCCTCCATCCACCTTAATCTCACCCTTCTACCGCCGACAAATTTTTATGCGCTCGCTATTTCCCGACGCCTTACATTAATAAATAAAGTATAATTTGATTCATATTTATATCCTTGGCTGTGTTATCCGCCGACGTCGCAGCACCTTTCTGAAGGTAATGAGAGTCAGCCAAGTCCCTAACGAAATCATTAGCCCTACTTAGCATTAAGATATTAGCAATTCTGTCCAGATTTTATTTTTTTGTGCCCCGTTCGGCAGTTACGAATGTCCTTGTAATGCACTGGAAAGAACAACATCAAACACACCTTTTAACTTCCAAATTCTTTCTAAATTTCTTTTTAAACTTACAGTCCATATTGCTGACTATGAAACTTCAAAGGTGGATTAGGATCGGGGCGCCGTGGAAAAAAAAAATAAAAAAATCTCCCCATTTCATAAAATATGCATGGGAAATTTAGGCCCATCACTGTAATTATTCATGTTTTAATTACTTAGAAATTCAGGTTCAGTCTTGGCAGGTATGGGCTGTGAGTTCTCTTCCCTGCCGAGCCATCTTTGATGAGGAGGGAGCCTGCTGTGAGGCAGGGGTTAAAGTACAGCCGGCAAGATCCATTATATTCTTGGATGGCCGCATGGCGTGCGCTGCTGCGATGGATTCTCGGCACTCTAGGCATATTAATATCGTTACCTCTTACAGCGAAACTTTACATAAGGCATTCGGCAAATAAATGACATGATCTGCATCTAGCGGTATGAGTGGTGCCTATGCAGGGCCGATTATAAGTGGCCGCAGGAGAGGGAAGGTGGGCGGGTCGTAACATGTACATGTAAAAAGGCCGCCGGAGACAGCCGCTAGTGGAGTATTGGTAAAATGATCAATATTCTACTGGTTAACTTCCAATAGTTAAATATCTGTAATCTTTACTGATATTTTACAATGACCTAACCCAAGGGTGGGTAAATTATGGCCCGCGGGCAGGGTTAGACCCGCTGCAGGGCAGAATGGTGTGACCCGCAGGAGTTGAACTGGCTTGCGGCGTCCAGTGGACACCCCATCCAGTTTACCAGCCACAACCTGCAGCTCACTTCCAGGCTGTGGGTTCCAGCAGGCAGAGCAAGGCTACGGAAAAATGGTGTCCGAAACCCAGCACTGGAATCTATTTATGTCTCCAGTGCTTGGCTTCGGGCGCCATTTTCCCGTAGCTCTGCTCTTTCTGTCAGCGCAGGAGTTTTTCAGCCGGACTTGCTGCACTGAAGATGAGTGGGGGGCTACGCTGGAGGCCTAGAGAGGAGTCGTCTGCCAGGTGAGTGTTTTTTCTTTACAGGTGCACCAATAGCCCCGGGGCTATTAGGGAGCACTAATGGTGGAGACAGAGGAACCCTGCCTAATGCAAGTGGGAAAAATTGTGTGTATTTTGGTGAAACACTGCCACATTATTTGTATTTTCAGGGAAACGCTGTGCAGTATGTGTATTGTTAGGAGAATGCTGCCACATTACATATATTTTCTGGTGAAATTGTATCAATCCTTTAACCCTTACCATGAGAAAAAAGAAAAAAAAAGTAACACAGTGTAGTTCTAAATGTGAATGGGACTGTATGAGTATACGCACACATGTTTCATGTTAAATGTCACCTAAAAACCAAAGCACAATCTACCGTATATATTTGAATACAAGTCAACCTGGTGTATAAGTCAACTCCAACATTTAACCCTCTTAAAGCGGAATATAACCCTGCATTTCAACTTTGCTCTAAAATAATATTTACAGCATATTATATGCAAAAAGCATTTTTTTTTTTACTAGACCAGCATTGGAAGGGTTAAACACAGAGGTTTAAAGTTCCATGGAGAGATATGCAGAAGTTAAGATTGTTACATTCTATTTAGTTATATGTATCTATTGATAAATGTTACACACTCTTTGGCTGTCCTCCAAGCTCCTTCTCAGTCAGAGAGAGTGAGTCACATTCAACACTTAGATACATTTATGTAAACAAAATGTATCTATTTCAGCTTTGGATGCGTCTGCAGAAATCTCCAGGAACTTTAAAGCCCTGTGTAACCCTTCCAATGCTGGTCTAGTAAAAAAAAAATGCTGGTTGCATATAATATACTGTAAATAATGTTTTAGAGCAAAGTTGAAATGCAGGGTTATATTCCGTTTTAATCTGGAATTTATTATTGACTCAAGTATAAGTCTACCCAGCAAAGTCAATGGCTGCACTTGGGGCTCAGGAGGGGTTAATGACTGCCCTGCATACAGTATTGCAGCCATTAACCCCTCCTGTCCCTTAAAGTGGTATAAAACCTTGTATTTTCAATAAAAACACGGTTTCCTTTTTATATGCCATACGGTTATCATATTTGCTTTTGTGCATAAGTATTAGTATTCATTTAGGAATTATATGTTCCCAAAGTACACTTTTTTTGCTCTGAAAGCTGACTTTGCATTTTATTTATAACTGGTTTATTCATGTTCTAACAAGCAGAAATGCTTTCTAAATTGTCTGACTTTGTTCAGGGGACCCGGCAGTGCAGGAGAAGTGTTTATTTACATTCCTCACTTGATACAATTAAACACAAGATAACATTACATAGTTACATAGTTACATAGTTACATAGTTACTTTGGTTGAAAAAAGACATACGTCCATCGAGTTCAACCAGTACAAAGTACAACTCCAGCCTGCTCCCTCACATATCCCTGTTGATCCAGAGGAAGGCGAAAAAACCCTTACAAGGTAAAAATTCCTTCCCGACTCCAGATGGCAATCAGATAAAATCCCTGGATCAACATCATTGGCATTACCTAGTAATTGTAGCCATGGATGTCATTCAACGCAAGGAAAGCATCTAAGCCCCCTTTAAATGCAGGTATAGAGTTTGCCATAACGACTTCCTGTGGCAATGCATTCCACATCTTAATCACTCTTACTGTAAAGAACCCTTTCCTAAATAAATGGCTAAAACGTTTTTCCTCCATGCGCAGATCATGTCCTCTAGTCCTTTGAGAAGGCCTAGGGACAAAAAGCTCATCCGCTAAGCTATTATATTGCCCTCTGATGTATTTATACATGTTAATTAGATCTCCTCTAAGGCGTCTTTTCTCTAGACTAAATAAACCCAGTTTATCTAACCTTTCTTGGTAAGTGAGACCTTCCATCCCACGTATCAATTTTGTTGCTCGTCTCTGCACCTGCTCTAAAACTGCAATATCTTTTTTGTAATGTGGTGCCCAGAACTGAATTCCATATTCCAGATGTGGCCTTACTAGAGAGTTAAACAGGGGCAATATTATGCTAGCATCTCGAGTTTTTATTTCCCTTTTAATGCATCCCAAAATTTTGTTAGCTTTAGCTGCAGCGGCTTGGCATTGAGTACGATTATTTAACTTGTTGTCGATGAGTACTCCTAAGTCCTTCTCCAAGTTTGATGTTCCCAACTGTATCCCATTTATTTTGTATGGTGTTAGACCATTGGTACGACCAAAATGCATGACTTTACATTTGTCAACATTGAATTTCATCTGCCATGTATGTGCCCATATAGCCATCCTATCCAGATCCTGTTGCAATATAACACTATCTTCCTTAGAGTTGATGATTCTGCACAATTTTGTATCATCTGCAAAAATAGCAACATTGCTCACTACTGTATCCACTAGGTCATTAATAAATAAATTGAAGAGCACTGGACCCAGTACAGACCCCTGTGGGACCCCACTGCTAACAGTCTCCCATTTTGAGTATGATCCATTGACCACAACTCTTTGTTTTCTGTCCATTAGCCAGTTCCCTATCCAAGCACACAGACTCTTCCCCAGTCCTTGCATCCTCATCTTTTGCACCAGACTTTTGTGGGGAACAGTGTCGAAGGCCTTAGCAAAGTCTAAGTATATCACATCTACAGCATTCCCAATATCCATATTAGCATTCACTACCTCATAAAAGCTGAGCATGTTAGTCAAACAGGACCTGTCTTTAGTAAACCCATGTTGATGCTGAGAAATAAGATTATTTTCTACTATGAAGTCATGTATAGTATCTCTTAGTAACCCCTCAAATAGTTTGCATACAACTGATGTTAAGCTTACAGGTCTATAATTTCCTGGATCTGATTTTTTGCCCTTCTTAAATAATGGGAAAACGTGGGCTGTACGCCAATCCACTGGGACTCTGCCAGTTGCAAGAGAGTCACAAAAGATAAGATAAAGGGGTTTATCTATAACTGAACTTAATTCCCTTAGGACCCGAGGATGCATGCCATCCGGGCCAGGTGCCTTGTCTATTTTTAATTTATTTAGTCTTGCCTTTACTTCTTCCTGCGTTAAGTATTTAATATTACAGTTAGAAGATTGAGACTCTTCCGCCTCTGTAATTTGCAACAGTGCTGTTTCCTTTGTAAAGACAGAAGCAAAGAAAGCATTTAATAACTCTGCCTTACCTTGGTCATCCACCATTGAGTTTCCACCTTCATCCTTTAGGAGTCCTATACAGTCAACCTTTCTTTTTTTAGAGTTGATGTACTTGTAAAACTTTTTTGGGTTAGATTTGATATCCCTAGCGATTTGATTTTCAGCTTCGATCTTTGCCAGCCTAATTTCTTTTTTACAATTTTTATTGCACTCCTTGTAATTGCTGAGTGCAGCCTCGGACCCCTCCTGTTTTAGGACCTTATAGGCATTCTTTTTCCTCTTCATTTTATCTCTAACCTTTCTATTCATCCATAGAGGCCTTTTTTTATTCCTAGACATTTTGTTTCCATATGGGATATACATACTACAATATTGATTGAGAATACGTTTAAAAGCTTGCCATTTCCCTTCAGTGTCGTCCCCTTGTAGTACATTATCCCAGTTCACCAAACTTAGTGCCTGCCTAATTTGATTGAACTTTGCTTTTCTAAAATTCATAGTTTTAGTGGTCCCGCTGCCCCGTGGCCTATCAGTCACCAGATCAAACGTTATCATGTTGTGATCACTATTTCCCAAATGTTCTTGAACCTGCACATTTGTTACATTATCTGGTCTATTCGAAATGATCAGATCCAGTAACGCATTCCCCCTTGTTGGTTCCGTTACCATTTGAGTCAAGTAATTGTCCTGTAGTGCTGCCAGAAATCTGCTGCTTTTACCAGAATGGGTAGCCTCAATACCCCAGTCAATGTCTGGAAAGTTGAAGTCGCCCATAACTATGACCTCATTTTTACTTGCCGCTTTTTCAATTTGCTGTAGTAATTGCAGTTCTGCAGCTTCATTAATATGAGGTGGTCTGTAGCATACCCCAATAAGCAATTGGCAACTTTTATTTCCACCATGAATATTTACCCAAACGGACTCCACATCTTCGCAATCTTCCTCCATCTCATCGTTGAGGACAGCTGTAAAAGAATTCTTAACAAAGAGACAAACCCCTCCACCTTTTTTCCCTGTTCTATCCCTCCTGAACACATTGTATCCTTTTAAATTGGCTATCCAGTCATGACTTTCATCCATCCATGTCTCGGTTATTCCCACAATGTCATAGCCTTTGTCATTCAGAATGAACTCTAGTTCATCTATTTTATTTGCAAGGCTCCGAGCATTGGTTATCATGCACTTTATATTTTTACCACCACATTTACCAATTTTGTTTACCTGAAATGGGCTACTTGAAGTTTTACCAACCTCCTTAATCTTTACACTGTCCCCACCCCCCTCTCCACCCCCCATAATGTTAGGCTCCCACTGTCTTTTTACCTTATCTTGTCTATATGTTGAGACTTTATCCTCCCGCCTCCCCCCAGATCCTAGTTTAAAATCTCCTCCAACCTTTTAGCCATCTTCTCCCCCAATGCAGCTGCACCCTCCCCATTAAGGTGCAGCCCGTCCCTGCTGTAGAACCTGTAGCCGACTGCAAAGTCTGCCCAGTTCTCCAGGAACCCAAACCCTTCCTTCCTACACCAATTTCTCAGCCACTTATTTAACTCCCTAAGCTCCCTCTGTCTCTCAGATGTAGCACGTGGCACTGGCAGTATTTCAGAGAACACCACCTTGGAGGTCCTTGCTTTAAGTTTATCTCCAAGTACCTGAAAATCATTTTTGAGGACCTTCCATCTCCCACTAACTTTGTCATTGGTGCCAATGTGTACCATGACAGCCGGGTCTTCCCCAGCCCCACCCAATAATCTGTCAATTCTTTCCGCTACATGCCGAACCCGAGCACCCGGGAGGCAACAGACTGTACGGCATTCACGGTTTCTTCGACAGATTACCCTGTCTGTGCGCCTAATAATTGAATCCCCTACCACCAGTACCTGTCTAGCCTTAGCTGCACTCCTATTCCCTTTCTCGTTACAGCAGTCTGCCCCTTGGCAGAAGCGTCTAGATTTCTCTGCACTGAACTTTCAAATCCTGTGTATAACCCTTTGAATGCTGTTCTAGTAAAAAAAATGCCGGTTGTGTATAATATGCTGTAAATGATCTATTAGAGCAAAGAAGAAATGCTGGGTTTCATTCCGCTTAAAGTGCAGCCAGTGCCTCCTCCAGGCCCCCAGGTGCTGCAATTATTCACTCCTTTTTATGCAGCCCAGTATTGTCCCTTTCCTTGTTAATTGTTGTGGCCAGGACTTTCAGACCTTTGTTTTCTTGGCATCTCCTTTGCTTAAAGTACTACTTACCACAGGGTAAATTGCTGCAAATGGGAATGTCACTATTAGTACACACATTACTCAGGGTAATCATTGTTGCCTGTGACTCCCCTATACTTTTATCAAGTGAATCCGATCTAAATTTCTAGACTTATACTCGAGTATATACAGTACAATTGTTCAATTCTTAATCCAATGAAATCTGATAGAGTTCCCTTTTAAAAGTCTTTCATTTTCAGCAGGGGTAAATTCAGGTCTGCTTCGCCGAGGACATCTCTAGGGGAGAGACAGACGGTTTTTATCTATGTGACATATTCAGCTGCGCAAACAATTACAGCGCGCACATTGTAACGCATGGCCGCAATATGTAGGGATTAGAGGCAAGCTAATGCTGCACATCAATCATGTTTGCATTTATAATACTGGAACAAGGCTATTAAAGTCCAGAGGAATGTGCTACTCTTAACCGGAGAACAAGCTAAGTGAAAAGCAATAAAGAATTACTTAGGGAGGCCTCGTGAAATAACCCCCGCGCAAATATCCCAGCTCCCTCGGCGAGCTAAGCCCTCCACCAAACCTTTTAGCGGGATGCATTACGGCCGTAAATGTCTACTTTCCATTCTGCGAGTTTCAGAGTTCTGGGACGCAAACGTGAAAGGAAACAGAGCACTTTTAAGAAGCTATTCGAGGCCCGCCGGCCCACAGCTCACAACCGGACTTTTGAATACATAGTTCTTAATATAATGGCTAAAAGGACCACTATTGTAAAAAAAATTGTAACGTTAAAAATACATGAAAGTACATAAATAAAAAGTTAATTTCTCCCAGAGTAAAATGTGCTATATATGTTGCTGTCACTTATAGTAGGTAGTAGAAATCTGACAGAACTGACAGGTGTTGGACTAGTCCATCTCTCCATGGGGGATTATCAGGGTTTTCTCTGTTTTCAAAAGCACTTTGTGAGTGGAAGTTGCTCAGTCCAACTGCCAGAATAGTGAGCGAACAGTTAGGGGGCGGCCTGCATCTTTGTACATATTCTTTTCAGTGAGTCCTTTTGTAAAGAATAAATTAACTACTGAGAATGCCCCATGAAGAGATGGACTAGTCAAATACCTGTCAGCTTTGCAACATGGGAGAACATGGGGGGGGGGGGGGGTGCCAGATCGGGCAGCACCCATTACCTCCTCTCCCTGCTGCTTCTATCTCCTGCAATCCTGTAGTTTCACTTCAGTGACCTTTTGGGGTCATGACGCTGGGAAAGCAGCTTCTGTGTTCTACTCTGAGGGGGTGGGGAGAGGCGGAGTGCAAGCAGCAGAGAGCCAATTAGGAGGCTCTAATAGGCGGGGAAGGGGCGTTACACAGGAGTTCCTATCCTGCAGTGAGATGCCCCTTCCCCTTTAGTTTGAGGACATTCTGCATGCATGCAAATTCCAGGGGGGCTAGTGGGGAACAGGGGGCACTGAGAGCGGCGAGCAATGCACACAGAGGCACGTCCTTCACATGGGAACATGCCTCTGTATCCCTTTTATAGATTTTATAGTGCCTCGGGTACACTTTAAGTTGTACAATTTTTGCCGATAGCGGTCCTTTAATAACTTGGCAGCTGAATGTATAGGCTGCGCTGTAATCTGTAAAGTCACTGTAGGTTATCGCAGAGCCGGATGAAGGTAGAATATTATTTTACAGAGCAACGTGAATGGCTTAATCTATTGGGGGAAGTAAAATGGAGCTTTTATCTCCACCAAACACACTTTTCAGGCTGCAGGATATGAAGGGTGGTCCTGCGTCCGCCAGAGAATGGATCAGGCTAGGTGCACACATAGCATAGCGTGAAAGGCTGCGTTTTACGTCATGTTTTATGTTAATGTTGTGTGCGTTTTTGCTGCGTTTTACTGTGTTTTTGCTGCGTTTGCGTTATCGTTTTTTTTTTCCGGTGGTGCGTTTTACATGCATTTTAATGCGTTTGCATATATTCGTTTTTCATACATTCTTCTTATACATTTTATGCAAATCACTATGAAGACAACAGGAAGCGGAAATAAATCATAAAACTATTTTTTTTTTCAAAAACGCATGTACAACGCACACCATTGCGAAAACGCATAGAAAACGCATATGTGTTTTTTATATGCGTTTTTTCCTGCAGTCCTTAGACGTCTATCAGCGGCACAAATGCAGCGTTTTCCGCAAAGCTAGCGTTTCTGCTATGTACAGTGAGAAAACTCAGGAGAAAAGGGAATTGCATATGAGTCCAGTGGCGGACAAAGCAGTGGGCCCCTGTGCAGTATAAATAAAGGGGCCCCAGCCCCATGTGAGTGGCCATAATAATATCAGATTATGGTTGGATCCATATAATGTCGATAACATAAAAGTACATGAATGTAGGTTACATTGTGGAATGGAGCACACATTTCGTACTTGTGTATGACTGGACTACAAGCAAATATCACTGTTCCTCCTGGGATTCAGGGAGAAATACATAGAGAGGAGCCTAGAGAATAACCATGCCCTAACTGTGGTGCAGGGGCCCTAAAGGGCATGGGGCCCCTGTGCGGCTGCACAGCCTGGGCGGGCCTACGTCCGCTTCTGTATGGGTCCCTGTTGGCTCGCGGGACAGTTAAAAATGGCGCACAGCGCCAGATGAATAAGAAGGGCGCCCCATAGACTTGCATTATATAACGCTATTTAGCGTTATAAGTGTTAAAAAATGGCGCAGGCAGTGTGCCTTACACTTATAACGCTAAATAGCGTTATAAAGCTTCAAAATTTCTGAGGACAGAGGGGTCGGGGGGAAGAGAGAGGCAGCGGACACTTGAGGGCATAGGCAGCGGACGAAGATGTGTGCAATATGCATACATTACCTTGTCCCGGGCCGCCGATCGCTCCTTCCCTCCGCTCCTTCACTTCCTCCATTCGTTTACTGTAGTCCTGCAGCCGGCCAATCACCATGCGGTTTCATTCTCCGCATGGTGATTGGCCGGCTGCAGGACTACAGCAAACAAACTAGGAAGTGAAGGAGCGGAGGGAAGGAGCGATCGGCGGCCCGGGACACGGTAATGTATGCATATTGCACACATCTTCGTCCGCTGCCTATGCCCTTCAGTGTCCGCTGCCTATGCCCTTCAGTGTCCGCTGCCTCTCTCCCCCAACCCCCGCTGCCTATACTAGCGACCCGCAGCCCCCTGGCGTACCGTGCTGAAATAAATGTAGCATAAAACGCTATTTACCGTTTTAATGTATTTTCGGTAAATAGCGTTTTATGATACATTTATCGGCAGAACGGTGCGCCATTTTTCTCCCTGCGCCATTTTTAGATGGACCCGTTGGCTCGATCCAATTCACTTTTTATGTTTTATCCTAGGACAGTAATGGCTAACCTTGGCACTCCAGCTATGGTGGAACTACAAGTCCCATGAGGCATTGCTAATTTGCAATACTCTGACAGCTCTAAGCATAACTCGGGGAGGCAGAGGCATGGTGGGATTTGTAGTTTTGTCACAGCTGGAGTGCCGAGGTTAGCCATCACTATCCTAGGAGATTATTTTTTCATCTTCTGTTTAAAATAACTTTTGCATTTTCCAATGGAAAAAAGACCACAAAGTAGTTGAAAAAGCACTGCCAATGTGCTGGTGGCTTTAAGGGGACCTGAACTCAGAACTTCATCTCAGCTTCAAAAGATAAGCAATAGCATAATAACCTTTAAACAAAAAGCATCCTGTAATAAATAAATTCTACTTCCCGCTTTCATGGAAGCAGACATATTGTTAACATCCTGTGTTTACAAATGAGTTTATCTGCTGTCGCAGCTGAGGGATCAAGTTACAACTTGGTGATTAGACACAGATGAGGGAGAATTAAGGGGCCCATACACCTAACGATTTTTACTGTGATCGAATCTGCTGTGAAATCGTTGTGCAAACGCTGACAGAACGATCGATTTCCGTCCAAAATCAATCGTTCCCGTCGATCCGTCCATGCGGAAGATTTTGCTCGATCGCCGGCGCGTCGGGAGTGCGTTGATAGCGGCGTTCGAATGCCCAATGACCGACGTAAGCGACAATACATTACCTGTTCCACCGGAGCAACTCCCCCTGTCTCCGCTGTCTTCTTCTCCGCGCTGGTCTCCGGTCCGGCTGGCTTGGTTTCACTGAACTTCCTGCGCCCTCTACTGTTTAAACTTCCCCCGGCAGGAAATTCAGTGAAGCCAGCCAGACCCGGAGACCAGTGCGGAAAAGAAGACAGCGTAGACCGGGGGGAGTCGCGTCAGCCTTGGCAGGTAATGTATGCGGGGGGGGGGGGGGGGGTTCGACAGCTTCACAGATTGTGATAGGTTTCATGCTGAAATCGATTCACAATCTGTTTGTAGTAAAGGCAGCCATACGATCCCTCTCTGATCAGATTCAATCAGAGAGGGATCTATCTGTTGGTCGATCTGATGGCAAATCGACCAGTGTTTGGCTACCTTTAGGCAGACTAAACTCTCTAAATACATACAGAGTACATCTCTCTCTGTTTTCCTTCTGTCCTGTACAAGAGTTCAGGTCCACTTTAATTGATAAGGTGTAAAAATATCATCTAGGAGAAAGCTTAGAAGAAAAAGCAAGTGAATAAAATATGTCAGCCCTATATAAATACAAAATAAACGTAAAAAAAATCTCAGGCTAGCCACGTGGAGAGCTATACTGTACTCATGCCTCCCAACTTTTTGAGATGAGAAAGAGGGACACTTAAGCCACACCCCTGATCACGCCTCCGCCACACCCCTCGTCACGCATACCATAAAGATTTCATAGGAAAAATGTGTTGTTTTATAATTCAAACCACACTGCTCCTTTCTATCCTGGTTCATTTTCCTTCATATTAACATTATAAAATTAAAAATATATTAATTTCAAGAGACTCTGAAGTCTCCAAAAAATGAGATTTTTACTTTAAAAACCTCATTAACATTATTGCCCCTCTTAAATCGCCACATTACCGCAGCTAAAAACACCCTAAATCACCCCTAACTCACCCGGCAAAATCCATGACTTTCTTGGTCGTGGATTTTGCTGCCGCCTCTATGCGCGTCAATCAGCGCTGATCGCCGCCTCTCCCCGCCCCTCTCAGTGAAGGAAGACTGAGAGGGGCGGGGGAGGGGCCGGGGAGAGGCGGAGATCCGCGATGATTGACGCACATAGAGACAAAGCTGCAGCCAAATGCTCTGCCTCTATGCGGAAGGAGCCCGCAATGTATCCCAGAGAGTTTGGGGTGATTTAGGGTGTTTTCAGCCGCGGGGATGCAGCGTTTTAAGAGGGGCAATAATGTTAATGAGGTTTTTAAAGGGAACCAGAGAGGATCAATTATACATACCTGGGACTTCCTCCAGCCCCATACGCACGGATCGCTCCCACGCCGCCGTCCTCCGCTGCCTGGATCCGCCGATACCGGGTCCCATCATTACCGCCAGTCGGCCGGTGGACGCGGCCAATTCTCCACATCACAGGGTGCTCTCCCCATAGAGATACGCATGTGGCTGCCTACTGCGCAGCCGCATGCGTACGGGTATGGAGGGAGCCCCTGTGATGCGGACAATTGGCCGCGTCTGCCGGAAGTGACGGGCCCGGTACTGGCGGATCCAGGAAGCGGAGGATGGCGGCGTGGGAGCGATCCAGGCTTATGTGGCTGGAAGAAGCCCCAGGTATGTATAAAATATTTTTCTATTTTAGCTGGCCATTCATCTCTGGTTCCCTTTAAAGCATAAAACCTCATTTTTTTGGAGACTTCAGAGTCTCTTTAATGGATGAAAATATAGTTTAGAGTCAATAAAACACATTTTTTAGTAGAGAAATATACAAAGTCCTGAAAGCGGGACAAATTAGGAGGAAAGAGGGACAGAGGGACAGGGCTCCCAAAGAGGGACTGTCCCTGCAAAAGAGGGACAGTTGAGAGCTACGCTGTACTATTCCAGTGAGGCTGCATTTCTAAAGGCCCTTAGTAAGGAGAGAGTAAAGTTCAGTGTTAATAATTCATCTGTCAGATTCCTACTCTCTGAGCCACATTCGTTCCCTCACTTGCAGCCTCTGCACTCCCTCCCAGCTCCTGGCTAAACGCTTATTATGTCTAGTGCGGTCTCCCAGGGCTGGTATTAAAGGCAGACACAGATTCCCGCTTACCTGCTATTAATTTCTAAGTAGTAAGTACTGTCAAACTGTTGACAATGAGCCGGGTAAAGCCAAATCCATTACTCATGCGAGGGGGTGACCCATTTGCTGCCCTTCCTATACCACCTATATTTACCTTGTCATCTGTGTCTTGGTAATAAGTATATCCCGATACCTCCAACTTTCCATGTTTCCTTTTCGTTGCAGCCTAAGAAAATAAAACAGGCCGTAGTGGGAGTTATGCGGCGTTAGCGTGGGGGTGCGTGCAGCAGCTGCGGAATAGGAAATGTGTACAGTGTTATAGTGAGAAAGGGGCATTAATGAGGAGGGATAGCAGAATGCCAAGTTGTGTTTGGCACGCAGCGGATGTAAGAAAACTTCAGATTTCCCTGGCCAGTGCATGTCTACATGTCTACCTGCATGCTTCATTTACATTTATTCAAGGAAAATATTTGGTTGTAGTTGTATATAGAGATGTGAAGCCAGGTAACGGGTGTAGCTAGAAATTGTTATTGTTATTATTTAGATTTACATAGCGCCTTAGTCTTCACTTCAGCAACAAACAAAGGCGCCCACGCCCCACACAGCTTATAGAGAAGGTTTATCTGTTTGCACTGACCTGAGGAAGCATGCAGAGACCCACGAAATGCGTTGTCAACAGTATAACCATTCTTTGAACATTAAAGACTCCCTTCTGCCAAATTTCTTGTGTGAGTCATCATAGGAGGTAGGATCAAGGCCTGCTCTAGACTTTTTGCCGCCTGAGGCAAACTTGTGAGGATGCCGCCTCCCAATTCCCCCCCCCACCCCCACCGCTAGTATAATTGCTCCCAGGTAGACTGGAGAGGGTAGCAGCCAGGAAGGGGTGCAGCGGGCACATCCGCTTTCCCCCGCCAGCTAATTGCGCCATTGCCAGCGGGCACACACATCAGGCAGCGGGAGGGGGAGAAATTACTCACCTCTTTCTTCCACGTTCCAACGCTCGTCACTTCCTGCTGTCGCGCAAGTAGGCAGCATTGCAGGAAGTGACGAGCGTTGGTACGACCTGCTGCCCCCCATCCTGGCTGATACTCCCTCCAGCTCGGCGGTTCCCCCACCCACTCATGCCCCCCCCCCCCCATCCCCCACAAATGCCACCTGAGGAACCTGCCTCACCTCTGCCTCATGGGTGGCCCGGGGCTGGGTAGGATACCTCTTTATAGAAATGTTTTCCTTCATATATTTACCTAACGCCATATCATATATATTGGGCGCTCCCCCAACATCCCAATTCCTGTTGATTGTCATGGGTAATTTTTGAATGTCTGCAATCAGCAACTGCTTGGGATGCAGTTCAGTCCTGGATTACAGTTCCTCCTTAAAGGACAACTGTAATGAGGGGGATATGGAGGCTGCCAAATTTATTTCCTTTTAAGCATTACTAGTTTAGTTTGGCTCTCGTTTTTGAGTAAAAATTGACATCAGTATAGTCTGAATCATCACAAACCTGAAATTGTATTAGTGGATCGTATGAGCAGTCCGATCCAGCCTACCATCATCCAGCTCTTTGCTCTGTGGGCGGTGACAACAGCGTGGCTTCAACATGGTGAGCTACTCTAGGCTCATGCCTGGTATGCCTGCTAAATCCGACCATGGGTGTGAATGTGGAGTGGGGCATCGAAGTTTTGCAGTGGAACCCAATAATTCGTAGTTACACCCCTCGCTTATATTTAACAGCCAGCAACACGAAGATGCTTGAAAAGGATAACCTATGAAAAGTAAAATGTGAAAAATGCCACCAAGGTGAACCAAAGTTTTAAAGCAAGTCTGAAGTTAAAAGAAAAAAGAAAAAACCCCAACATACTCACCTAAGGAGAGGGGAGGCTCTGGGTCCTATAGAGCCTTCCCATTCTCCTCACGGTGTCCTCGTTCACCCGCAGGCTCCTCTGTTTGAATCTCTTCCACAGGAGACCTCGGGAGTCTTCGGAAGGACTCAGCCTCCCAAAGACCAGGCTCTGTACTGCAAACACACAAGTGCACGAGAGAGGGTGCTCGCCATGCGCAGTACAGAGCGGCCTGTCTTCGGAAGCCTAAGTACTTCCAAAGACTCCCGAAGACAGGCCAACCCGGAAGAGAGCAGTTCTACGACCCACGGTCCCCCACACCCCTGTGGGGGACCGTGAGGAGGCCGGGAAGGCTTTATAGAGCCTTCCCTCTCCTTAGGTGAGTATCTATTTTTGTTTTTGTTTTTTCATTTCAGACACCCTTTAAGTGTTGTACTTTGTCTTGTGTCCTGCCATGTGATAGGTGAGTCCTTTGCTGGGAAACTTATTCACAGATCAGTGTGAGAACCGGCACAAAGGATAAAAATAACATCCAGACATGGCGCTTAGCTTGGCGGTCCCTCTGCTCTCAGCAATGAGAGTCTGGTCAGGATCAGAACTCAGCTCTTACTGTGAAGTCTGACGGTCATCAATCATGTTGTGTGATGGATGTGCCTGCGGCAGAACAGACCTGTGTACACTAATGGTGAGCTCAGCCAGAGGGAGACTCACTGCTCTCACACCGGCACCTGAGATAATCTTATAGGGTCATTTTCTAGCTGTGCCTCCAGGTGTCACAAGCGAGTCGGAAGGACTGCAAACACACAGTGGACTGCAGCGCACATGGAAATGCATTAGTGTGATAAGGTCCCGTATTCTTGACGTGGGCATTGCTAAGATCCCAGGTTAACACCACAACAATTTATACCACAATCCCACAGACTTCCTTAGCTATATAACTCACTGCCAAGGACTGCCCATTTGAACGTAAAGGGCAAAACAGCCCATTATTGCAAAATATTAAAGCATAACACACAATAATACAAACAGATCAACAATGAACTTAAGTACCAAAAGACCCGAGGGAGGGGTCACCAAGACTATAGGAGCGCAACTAATAACTGGCCCCCAGATGCAAACATTGACTTGTAGTCGAAACATGATAACTGAAGGACCACCACAGAAGGCAGATCCTCCACTATAACTGAAGGATTGCCACCGAGGCTGGTTCCTCCCCTATAACTCAAGGACCACCACCAAGGGTGGGTCCTTCCCTTTAACTGAAGGACCACCACCAAGGGCGAGTCCTCTCCTATAACTGAAGGACCTCCACCAAGGGCTGGTCCTCCTCTTTAACTCAAGGACCACCAATGTGGGCGGGTCCTTCCCTATAACTCAAGGACCACCAGCAAGGGAGAGTCCTCCCCATAACTAAAGGACTGCCACCAAGGACGGATCCATCCCTATAACTGAAGGACTGCCACCAAGGGTTGGCCCTCCTGGGCCCTCCCCTGTAACTGAAGGACTGCCACCAAGGGTTGGGTCCTCCCCTATAACTCAAGGACTGCCACCAAGGGTGGGTCCTCCCCTATAACTCAAAGACTGCCACCAAGGGTGGGTCCTCCCCTATAACTGAAGGACTGCTACCAAGGGTGGGTCCTCCCCTATAATTGAAAGACCACCACCAAGGGTGGGTCCTTCCCTATAACTGAAGGACTGCCACCAAGGGTTGGGTCCTCCCCTATAACTCAAGGACTGCCACCAAGGGTGGGTCCTCCCCTATAACTCAAGGACTGCCACCAAGGGTGGGTCCTCCCCTATAACTGAAGGACTGCTACCAAGGGTGGGTCCTCCCCTATAATTGAAAGACCACCACCAAGGGTGGGTCCTTCCCTATAACTGAAAGACCACCACCAACGGTGGGTCCTCCCCTATAACTGAAAGACCACCACCAAGGGTGGGTCCTCCCCTATAACTCAAGGACTGCCACTAAGGGTGGGTCCTCCCCTATAACTCAAGGACTGCCACCAAGGGCGGGTCCACTCCTCTCCTATAACTGAAGGATCACCACCAAGGGCGGGTCCTCCCCTATAACTGAAGGACCTCCACCAAGGGAGGGTCGGCATCATGTGGAAAAAAGCAGAAAATTGTACGGTGGCAGTCCTTGAGTTATAGGGGGGGGGCCCTATAACTCAAGGACTGCCACTGTACAGTTTTCTGCTTTTTTCCACATGATGCCCACATTCCAAATTTATTTCCCCACAGTAGTAGTTTCATGCATGAAAAAATTACATTGCAGAGTGCTGTAAACCTTGAAATTGCATGGAAAAATGCTAGGTCAAGTGTGACCCCTACCTGTGTGTATCAGAAGTCCATGATGGTCAAATTTACGTGTTTATCTGAGTACATTTTGGGTCACTTCAGGTGTCCTTTAACCCATACCCCCCAACACTTGGCAACCCTCTGGGCCACGTAATTATGCTTTATAGCCCATTGCTAGACCATGTGTGTCACTGCATGCCCCACCCCCTTCGATATCCAGTCATTTCTTTAACTCTTCCCCCCCCCCCATGCACAGGCGTACAAGGCTGGTTGGCATGGGGCTATTTGGAGCAGCCAGCTCACCCTGCTGCCGCACAAATTTGGGGGAGGGGTGTTAAATGGGTGTTAGTGGCTGGATAGTGTAATGGTTAAGGGCTCTGCCTCTGACACAGGAGACCAGGGTTTGAATCTTGGCTCTGTCTGCTCAGTAAGCCAGCACCTATTCAGTAGGAGACCTTAGGCAAGTCTCCCTAACACTGCTACTGCCTATAGAGCGCGTCCTAGTGGCTGCAGCTCTGGCGCTTTTGAGTCCGCCAGGAGAAAAGCGCGATATAAATGTTCTGTGTTTGTCTGTGTTTGTTAAATACTATTCGCCCTCTGAGTCATCACAACTTGGAAGGAGAAGTAATTTGGGGTCCAGCAATTGCAGGATCGCTAAATTACCCATGCGTGGTAGCATTACTAATATAAGCACGCCAAGCTACACAGCGCGAAGCAGGCACCAAAAGCTCTGCTTTGCATGCACAGCGGATGGAAATAAACTCTTGAAAGGGTTAACAGTCGCTGCCTTTAATTTAGGGAGACGGCAGCCATCGTGGGGGTGACATTCTTGTTTTTATGATGGAGATGACCACTGCTTTTTAAAAGTAAAATAATATTTGTTCCCTTCTGGGAGTCTCGCCTCAATATAAGGTCGGCCTTTCTTATCCCTCAATAAGCCTGGAAATTCTGATACTGTACCAGCTAGGCAAATATCTTAAACAAGCTTCTAAAACATTTTCCAAATATCAAAGGCCCATTCAGCTCTCTCTGCCGTTCGTATTTGCCGACCGTTTACTACACCTGAATACGCCCCGCGCCTGTGTGGCCGTCCGCACTGAGACGGTCTGTGCAGCGTTACCAGGGAAGGAGCCAAACAGTGCTCCTCCGACATATTTATTTGAAGCCCGGCCAGAAATATGAGTTACGATCCGCTCTTTTCACGGCGGGTAATTAAGTGCATGTATGTATTCCGCATTCACGCTCTCAAAGAGCGATATCTCATTCACACAAACCCTCTGACAAGTCGCCAGGCAATTAAAATGCCTTTTTTTCGCTTCTGCTAAAGATATTTGCAGGTGCAAAGTGAAAGATCGGAAGCAGACGCAATGAGCTCATGCCTCGAGAAATCCAGTGTAGGCTGATAGAACCACTTCATTATTCCCAAACCTTTGCCGCATGGTATCTGCGATGACATTAACGCTGTCTAGCCGATTAATAAATATTTTGCAGACTAAACGTGATCTATATGTGGAAATTCATTGCTAAGCTATGGTGATATATGGTATTTACCGTAGTTAAAATTGGCTGACTACAGGTAATGATGTACTAAAAGGGTTCTAAATCCCAAGTCCAGGAAACTTTTTCACTATGCAAATTTATTAGTAATGGATTTTATATTTTATTCCAAGGACCAGGATTAAAAAAATAAAGAGTCTGTAATGTAAGGCTCTCTGTTAAAATGAACCCGAGGTGAGAGTGATATGGAGGCTTCCATATTTATTCCCACCACTGCACCTGCGCAGTACTGCCCGGAGGACGTCTGATGACGTCAGCGCGCTCGCATGGGGCGCATGTTGGAGCGCAGAAGAGCCCGACCTGGAAGCAGGCCTGGCCAGGTCGGGTGCGCCACCGGAGAAGACCGGGAGCCTGCGGAGCGGCGCCGAGGGCACGTCCTGCCTGCCACGGGCTGGAGGAAGCCCCAGGTAAGTGGATTTGTATTTTTATTTTTTACAGAGCGACCGTGGACCTTCCCTTTAAGCAATACCAGTTGCCTGGCAGTCCTGCTGATCCTCTGCCTCTAAAACTTTTAGCCATAGACCCTGAACAAGCATGCAGCAGATCAGCTGTTTCTGAAATTAACCACTTAAAGGGAACCTTAACTGTGGGGGAAAAAACAATTCACTTACCTGGGGCTTTCCCAAGCCTCCTGCAGCCATCCTGTGCCCGCGCTGGTCCTTCGGTGCCCTACGGTCTCCCTCCGCGGCTAAGTTTCATTTTCGGCCGACTGCCAGTCGTCCTCCGGCAAAGCGTCCTCTTCTTCCGCATTCCCCATCGTAAAGAGCCGTAAAGCGTGTCCGCATGACACGTCTTGCGTCATGCGGACGCGATTTACGGCTCTTTACAACGGGGAATGCGGAAGAAGAAGACGCTTTACCGGAGGACGACTGGCAGTCGGCCGAAAACGAAACTTAGCCGCGGAGGGAGACCGGAAAGCACAGAAGGACCGGCGCGGGCACAGGGCGGCTGCAGGAGGCTTGGGAAAGCCTCAGGTAAGTGAATTTTTTTTTTCCCCACAGTTAAGGTTCCCTTTAACGACCACGGTAGACCTTGGTGTTAAGTGGTTTTACATGGAAACAGCCGCTCGAACTTTCCATGTCAGTTCACGGAGCGTGTTTCCGTGAACAACCTGCGAGCTGCCGATCGCGGCTCGCAGGCGAAATGTAAACACCCGTAAAGAAATCCCCGCTGTTTACATCATACGGCGCTTCTGCGCAGCAGCGCCGTAAAGGAGATCGGCGATCCCCGGCCTCTGATTGGCCGGGGATCGCCGCATTCTGATAGGCTGAAGCCTATTAGAGGCGGCGCAGGATGAATCTCCATCCTGCGCCGCCCAGGGGGAAGAGGAGAGGGAGGGAAGGGGGCGGAAAATCGCTGTGGAGGGGGCTTTGAGGAGCCCCCCCGCTGATCGAAAATAGCCGGCGGCGATCAGACCCCCCCAGCAGGACATCCCCCTAGTGGGGAAAAAAGGAGAGAAGTCTGGTCGCCCTGGCTGTTTGCTGATCTGTGCTGTGGGCTGGAGAGCCCACGCTGCACAGATCAGCGCAAACAAGCCTGGTCCTTAAGTGGTTAATTGTTAGATCTGGCAAGATTAGCTGCATGCTTGTTTCTGGTGTTATACAAACACTACTGCAGCCAAATTGATTAGCAGGGCTGTCAGGCAACTGGTATTGCTTAAAAGTAAATAAATATGGCAGCCTCCATATCACTCCCACCTCGGGTTTGCTTTAATGCTTCTAGGATTGGCAGGTGTTTATTCAGAGGCAATAACTCACTGAGGTGCAACGAGGTTCAAAACAAACTGTCAGGGCCATGGTCATGACATCACACTGTGGGAGGGGTTTCAACACAATATCAGCCACCCAGACTTCCCTGATGATCTATTCAAGAAAAGGTAAAGATTTCTTGTGGGAAAGGCGGTATCAGCTACTGATTGGGATAAAGTTCAATCCTTGGTTAAAGTTCCTCTTTAACCTCCTTGCCGGTCTAATTCCCGCCGGCAAGGAAGCAGCGCAGAACTTTTTTTGTATTTTTTTTTTTCTCAAATCATGTAGCGAGCCCCCGGCGCGGCGAATCGGCGGGTGGCGGCGGCGATCGTGTACCACACGCAGCTAGCAAAGTGCTAGCTGCTTGTAGGGAAAAAAAATTATGCAAATCGGCCCAGCGGGGCCTGAGAAATCCTCCTGCGCAGGTTACCCCGAGCTGAGCTCGGGATAACCTGCAAGGAGGTTAAAGGGAGTTTGAGGTAAAAATAAAAAGAGATACTCACCTAAAGAGAGAGGGAAGGCTCTGGGTCCTATAGAGCAGAGTTCCCCAACCATGTCCTCAAGGCCCACCAACAGTACACGTTTTGCAGGAAACCACACACAACCACAGGTGGGGTAATTAGTGATCCTCCACAATCCCAGGGTTCCCCCATTAGCAGTCTTCGACCAATTAGTCAAAGACTGCTCTCTTCCTCGTTGGGTGGGCTTTGGTAGTCTTCAGAAGCTCTCGGGTTTCCAAAGATGGGCGCATACCTTACAACTTTTTGAGATAAGAAAGCGGGACACTTAAGCCACGCCCCTGCCACACCCCTGATCACGCCCCCATCACACCTCTAGTCACAGATACCATAAAGATTTCATAAGAAAAATACGCTGTTTTATAATTCAAACCACACTGGTCTTTTCTATCCTGGTTCATTTTCCTTCAAATTAACATTTTAAAATTAGTAATACATCAATTTAAAGGATGGGAATAAAATTTAGAGTCAATCAAACACATTTTTAGTAGAGAAATATATATATTTACATAGAAAGAGGGACAAAGTCCTGAAAGAGGGACAAATGAGGAGGAAAGAGGGAAGAGGGACAGGGCTCTCAAAGAGTGACGGTCCCTCCAAAAGAGGGACAGTTGGGAGCTATGCGGGCCCTCTATACTGTGTATGGGTGAGCGCCCTCTTTCGCGCACTTGTGCATGCGCAGTATATTGCCGCCTGTCTTCGGAAGCCCGAGTGCTTCTGAAGACTCCTGAAGTCTCCCGTGGCTGGAGATTTGAATGGTAAAGCCTGCGGAGGATCAAGGGAACAGACAGGAGAACGGGGAGGCTCTATAGGACCCAGAGCCTTCCCTCTCCTTAGGTGACTGTTTTTTGTTTTGTTTTGGTTTTATTTGCACTACCGATTCACTTTAAAGAACACTAATTTTTAAAACTATTTGAAGCCTGATTCTCTACTGCCATGATCTAAGTATGACACTCTGAGCCTCCATGGTGCAGGGAGACAATGCCAATCTGTGGCATCATCATAGTATTGTTATTGTTCTGGTGCCCCCGGGCCTCACGTCCCCACAGGAGGCGGATCAACAATATCGCGGATTTGACAAAGACATTTTTCTCACACATCGTAGCATGCCGGAATAGTTCAACAGACTCCACTTTGTTCTCCTCCGAGTGTATAAAAATTATATTTACACAAACAATGTGCGGAGCGCGTAGGCTTCAAACTATTGTGCTTCTCTTTAGTGTGGTTTCACGCAGTTCCTGCAGGCCCAGGGGGGCGATGAACCATTACACAGCACATAAGACACCGCCGTTCAATGGCACTTACCGGGATAAGCACTGCGCCGCGGCTCTATCGATAGCAGTAACATTACATGGTTGAGAATTGTGGGAAGAGTCTTCTGCAGCCTCTAGGTTTTTATTGTCTCTCCTGGGGGCTTAATATTGATTGCTATTTATAGCCTGCTTGTTAAAGTGACCCTCAAGTAAACTGGATCAATAAAAGCTACACAGATGATGACAAAGAACGTAAACAGAGGTTATCTATGGTGAAAACAGTGGGACAAGACAATGCCCACTTGCCCAGGAGAGTAATCTGCATATCTGTGTGTATTGCTCAGTGTCAGAAAGAAGTCGCTTGCCTTTCACTTGGCTAACCTCCGAACTGGTCTTGAAAATCCGCTTTCATGACTTTTTTTTATTAGGTATCAAAAACTGCCCCACCAATATTAGGTAGCCAGAGGCGCCCCAATATATGGTAGCCAGAGGTGTCCCCCCCCCCCCAGTATGAGATAACCAGAGGTCACCCCTCAGTATTAGGTAGCCCCCAATATACGATAATCAAAGGTGCCCCCCGTGTATTAGATAACCAGAGGTAGGCTCTCAGTATTGGGTAGCCAGAGGTGCCCCCAGTATCAGGTAGTCAGCAGTACCCCTCAAGTATTAGGTAGCCAGAGGCACACACCAGAATTAGATAACCACCGGTAGCCCCCCTTCTTATTAGATAGCCAGAGGTACCCCTTGGTAGGTAGCCCGCATATATGGTAGTCAGAGGTGCCCCCCAGTATTATGTAGCTGGAGGTGTCCCCCAGTGCTAGGTAGCTGGAGGTGTCCCCTAGTATTAGGCAGCCAGAGGTGCCCCCCCAGTATAAGATAGCCAGAAGCACCCCTGTTATTAGGTAGCAAGAGGTAGCCTTCTCCCTCATTATTCGGTAGCCAGAGTTGCAGCCCTCCAGATATCCAGATGTCCTCTGGCATTGTTGAGGTAGTTATTAGTCATCCATGTGCCTGATCACTACTGACCAACCCTGTTCTAGAAGTAACTACCCCCTCCCCCTTTCTCCACAGAACAGAAGAGGACTATTTGGCTGTCAGTTGAGTATTGCATCAAGTTCAATCAGAAAGTATGGTACTTGCATAATGCTAACACTAACCTGGACCCTTATATACCCCAGTTAATGCAGAGGATGGCAAAAAAAAAAGACCTTCAAATACTTGGACCAATTAGCCCTAAATGGGAAAAAATGTCCTTACTGACTCCAGATGGCAATCAGATAACGTCTCTGGATCACCACTGCCAGTAATTACCTAGTAACTATAGCCATGGATGTCGTTCAATGCAAGGAAAGGATCGAAGCCCCCTTTAAACGAAGATATAGAATTTCCATAACTTCTTCCTGTGGCAATATATTCCACATTGTAACCACTCTCACCATAAAGAACACCACTCTGAATAGCTGGCAAAATCATTTTTCCTCCACCATGTCCCCTAGTCCTCTGCACAAGCCTAGGGAAAAAAAGCCACTCTGCCAAGCTTTTATATGGCCCTCTGATGAATTTCTAGATGTTACTTAGACGTCTTTTCTGCAAACTAAATAAGTCCAGTTTATCTAACCTTTCCTGGTAAGTGAGACCTTCCATTCCTCTGATCAATTTTGTGACTCATTTCTGCACCTGCTCCAAAACTGCACTGTCCCCCCTGTAATGCGGTGCCCAGAACTGAATTCCATATTTCATTTGCAGCCTTACTAGAGAGCTAAATAGGAGCAGTATTATGCTAGCATCCTGAGTTTTTATTTCCCTTTTAATGCATCCAAAAATGTTATTTGCTTTAGCTGAAGCTGCTTGGCATTGAATACTATTATGTAATTTGTTGTCAACTAGTACTTCTAAGTCCCTCTCCAAGTTTGATGCCCCCATCTTTATTCTATTTATATATAACTATGGTGCTAGACCATTGGTACGACCAATATGCATGAATTTACATTTTTCACAGTTGAATTTACTATGCATTTTACATGCCCATTTAGCCATCCTATCCAGATCTGTCAGCAATATGTCACCATCTTCCTGTGGGTTGATAATTCTGCATACATTTGTATCAGCTTCAAAAATGACAACATTACTTACCACTTCATCTGCTAGGTCAGTATTAATAAAAAAAGGGAAAAGTACTGGACCTAGTACTGACCCCTGTGGGGCCCTACTGCCAAAAGTGACCCATTTTGAATATGATCCATTTACCACACCTCTTTGCTGTTTTTCCATTAGCCTTATCCATGAACACGGATTCAGCGAAGGCTTAGCGAATTGAAGCTGTAATTGGATTACTTTTGATCGCCGCTAAATACATTACCAAGCCTGGATCCAGCAATCGGCGCAGCCTCCACAGACAGCTCCCCTCTTCTCTGTGGGGAGGATCGCACATGACGTCATGTGCAGACCCGATCCTCCCCATAGAGAGGACCGAAGATGTGCAGTGAGGCTGTGCCGATCGCTGGATCCAGGGGGGGGGGGGGGGGGGGGTAATGTATTTAGCGGCGATCGGGGGGGGGGGGATCAAAAGTAATCTGAGGATCCTCTCCACCACTACTAGCTAGCCTAGTGCGCTATTACAGCTATCCGATCGCTTAAAATTATACTGGGGGACTCCTGGGGACAGCCGGCGGTATGCCCGACACAGTGTCGGGCATACCGCTAAGGAGGTTAAATTCTTACCGAGCCTTCAGCTCCATCTTCTAACCTTCTAATCTTCCTGTAGCTCCAAGCAGCTTTCTAGCGTCCGTGCATGGCTTCCTGCGTGTCACGTGACCCGATGCAGGTCATGAGACATGCCGGGAGCTGGACAACTGAAAGCCACTAGGAGCTACAGGAAGGTTAGAAGACGCCGCTGGAGGCACAGTAAGTGCTGTAATGCTGGGTGTGGGTTTTTTAGGCGGCAAGCACATGTATGCGGTTTCAGGCAATCCCCACCGGAGCCGGATACAGGGGACTTTGCTGTAGATGGAACGTAAATAATATTGTAGTAAAATGAAGGTCAACCCTAAGGCCTTATTATTTTGAAAATCTTATTTTATTGCTGCAGATCAGGAGTTATTGTTGCTAGAGAGATGTGTAACATTCTTGGAACCCCCAAAGGACGCCAAACATTTTATTATCTAACGTGATCGTGTGTGGCCCGAAGAACAGAAGTCAGAGAACAGAAGAAAGTAACTTGTTTTTCTCTAAAAGCTGCGATCCTCTCCAGACAGAAACTGGGGGAACGGATCGCAGGCGACTCTGCGAAATGGAAGTGTGAATTCGAACACGTGAGGCAGGAAAATTCCGTCGGAGTGATATTTTCCGGAATGTTCGAGGCGCTGGCTCCGCTATAAAGGCCGCCTTTTCTAATAACACATGCAAAGTATTAGCAGTTGTACTCTATAGAGGAGAAACAATGGCTAGGAAGAACGCATTCCTCGCTGCTGGCCAGGCTCCCTGGCAGACGAGATTCCAGGGCTGAAGCTGGAAGAGACGTAACAGCCTTTTATGGTTTGGCAGCGGCTGAGCCGGAGCTGTTGTGCTGGGAGAGACAGCTTTAGGAAAGTGGAGAAAATGTGCCTGGAACTCTCGCCTGTTATAAGCTGGATTGGCGTGCCTAATTCTGCATTTAAAGGGGAAGTATTTTAAAGCAAGGCCTAGCTGATGCAACTGGTTGACGAGTGGTTCGGTTTTTGCTTTTTAACTGACGCTAGTTAACCACCTTCAATGGAGGCATAACTAAGAAGCTATGGGCCCCAGGGGTGGCACTGAATCCGGAAATGTGTGGTCGATCAACTAGAACACATTTCTCCATGTCTCAGCCCATCCTAAACACTGGCCTGGATATTGTCCTCGAGGACTGAAGTTGGAAAGCCCTGCTTTAGATAGTCTCTTATATTATATAGAAGTTGTAAGATTGTACAATCAAGATTTTATCATAAGTGGGTACCCTTAGGATAGTGTTAGCAGGGGCGCCGCCAGCATACAGGTGAGCCACAGGGCCTCACACTACGGGGGGCCTCGCTCTGCAGCTGGCGGCGGGCGTGCAGGTGGTGCGGCAGGAGGGTGTGCATAGCAGAGGGGGGAACGGGCAGAGAGAAGTTTCCACTCACCTGCCTCGATCCTGCACGCAGCATCTATCTTCATCCTGTCCTGGGGTCTGTCGCTATGGTAACAGCTCCCACTGTGATGACGTAACCGCATGTCATCACAGGGGGAGCTCTTACAAATGCGACGCGGGCCAGGACAGGATGAAGATAGAAGCAGTCTGCAGGATCGAGGAAGCCAGGTGAGTGGAAATTTCTCTCTGCCCGCTTCCCCCTCCGCTACGCCCACCCTCCTGCCTATCTAACCTATACTGGGGGCATCTACCTATGTAATCTATACTGGGGACATCTACCTATGTAATCTATACTGGGGACATCTACCTATGTAATCTATACTGGGGACATCTACCTATCTAATCTATACTGGGGACATCTACCTATCTTATCTATACTGGGGGCATCTACCTATCTAATCTATACTGGGAGCATATACTTATCTAACCTATACTGGGGGCATCTACCAATCTAATCTATACTGGGGGCATCTACCTCCTTCACGTCCGCCTAACTACCTGTGACCTAGATCCTGGCCCAACACAGTTCATGTTGAACTGCCCAGACCTGTTCGTACCGGTATTCCTCAAAATTGTTAACTGTTCCTTACAATCAGGGATATTTCCTGCTTTACTGAAGGAAGCAATCATCAGGCCTCTCCTCAAAAAACCCTCCCTGGACCCAGATGCAATGACCAGCTACAGACCTGTCTCTAACCTCCCCTTTCTGGGCAAGCTAATTGAAAAAGCTGTATACCTCCAGCTAGAAGCCAGAATCCTACAAAATAACAGTTATGACCCATTCCAGTCTGGCTTCAGGAAACACCACAGCACTGAAACTGCCCTCATCCAAATATGCAACCACCTGCTCATGGCAAGAGACAGAGGAGAGTGCTCGATCCTCATACTGCTAGACCTTTCTGCAGCCTTTGACACAGTTGACCATGACATCTTGATAAACAGGCTACAGGAATACTGCGGCATTGATGGCATAGTACTTCAGTGGTTCCAATCCTTCTTGAGTGGCAGAACCCACAAAGTGTCTATGGGGCCCTTCCTGTCCACCCCTGTAACACTTAAGTATGGGGTGCCCCAGGGCTCAATCCTCTCTCCCCTGCTTTTCACGATTTACATGCTACCATTGGGAAAACTAATCCAAAAACATGGCCTGACATACCACTGCTATGCAGACGACACCCAACTATATCTTTCCTTCAAGCCTGGTGTGACAGACCCAACTCTAACTATAAACGCCTGCTTACGTGAACTACAGCAATGGATGAATGACAACTGGCTGAAACTAAATGCAGACAAAACTGAAGTCCTTCTGATTGGAGGGCAGAGCATGATAACAAAACAACTTAACTTGCAGTCTTCACCACTGGGAATAGGAGGCACGGATCTACGCAGCTCTGATCATGTGCGTAGCCTGGGAGTTCTAATTGATGGGGATTTAAACTTCAGAACTCAAATCTCTGCGGTGGTGAAATCATCCTATTTTCACCTGAAGAACATTGCAAAAATCAAGCACCTCATACCCCCAGAAGATCTGCCAACCTTAGTCCACGCCTTCATCACATCCCGACTGGACTACTGCAATGCTCTCTACACTGGCCTTCCAAAAAAGGTCTTGTACCGCCTACAGCTGATACAGAATACTGCTGCCAGACTGCTAACCAACCAACCCCGTCACTGCCACATAATGCCAGTCCTGCATTCCCTTCACTGGCTACCTATAGAATGGAGGGTCCTATTCAAGATCGGCCTACTGACATTTAAATCCCTGAATAATCTAGGCCCTGGATACTTGAAAGATATGTTACAGCTGCGTAGCAATCCCCGCATTCTCAGATCCACAGGTTCTAATAATCTAGTCATACCCAGAGTCCACTTGGAAACTTTTGGTCCCAGAGCCTTCTGTCATGCTGCCCCTATGTTTTGGAACTCCTTACCTCAACAGATCAGGACAGCCCCATCCCTGGATGTGTTTAAATCCAGACTGAAAACCCACCTGTTCAGTCTGGCATTTGCAGAAATATAACTTTTGTTGTGTGAATACTTCATCCTACTAACTACTGAATCTGAGAGAGCCTAAGCGCTTTGAGTCCTATGGGAGAAAAGCGCTATAGAAATGTTATTGTATTGTATTATTGTATATATACTGGGGGCATCTACCTATATAATCTATACTGGAGGCATCTACCTATGTAATCTATAATGGGGGCATATACCTATCTAACCTATACTGGTGGCATCTACCTATCTAATCTATACTGGGGGCAGCTACCTATCTAGCCTATATACTGGGGGCATCTACCTATCTAATCTATACTGGGGGCATATACCTATCTAACTTATACTGGTAGCATCTACCTATCTAATCTATACTGAGGGCATATACCTATCTAATCTATACTGTGGGCATCAACCTATCTAATCTAGACTGGGGCATCTACCTAGCTAACCTATACTGAGGGGTACCTACCTATTTAACCTATACTGCGTGCACATACCTATCAAACCTATACTGTGGGCACTTACCTATCTAGCCTATTCTGCTATCTATTCTCTACTGGGGGCACCTACCTATCTAACCTATACTGAGGGCATCTACCTATCTAACCTATACTGGGGCCAACTATACTAGCTAACCTATACTGGGGGAACCTACCTATCTAATCTATACTGGGGGCAACTATGCTGGCTACCTATATTGGAGGCACCAGGGGCAAATCCAGGATTTTCAAGGGGAGGATTCCTGATAGGTCTCTTTTGGCAAGCCGCACACTACCGCGCATGCGTTTGCCCACAAAATCCACATGATGCACAGCATTTCTCCACAAAATACACACAATGCGCAGTGTTTCCCTACAAAATACACATGATGCAGTAGCGTTTCGCCAAAATATATATAATGTGGCAGTGATTAAGTAGCCAGATAACCCCCCTTTATTATGGATAACGAAATTACCCCACCCCTCTTTAGTATAGGTGACCAGATGACCCCCATTTATCACACAGGTAGCCAGATGAGGCCCCCCCCAGTTAGGATAAGTAACCATATGATCCCCATTTATAGTATATAGCCAGATAACTCCCCGTTCAGTACATTCCCCCTTGTATTTCGCCAGATCCCCCTTGTATATATGGCCAGTGTATATAGTCAGATCCCCTGTATATATAGCCAGAGATCCCCCCCCTGTATATACCCATATACCCACTGTATGCAGCCAGATGCCTCCCCCTGCATATAGCCAGTGTATATAGCCAGATCCCCCTGCATATAGCCAGTGTATATAGCCAGTTCCCCCTGCATACAGCCAGTGTATATATATAATCGTAATGTGGGCAGCAGCCATCAGAAAATAATCGTAATGTGGGCAGCAGCCAGCAGTCATCAGAAAATAATCGTAAAGTGGGCAGCAGTCACCAGAAAATCACAATGTGGGCAGCAGGCACCAGAAAATCGCAATGTGTGGGCAGCAGTGACCAGAAAATCGTAATGTGGGCAGCAGACACCTGAAAATCGCAATGTGGGCAGCAGACACCTGAAAATCGCAATGTGGGCAGCAGTCATCAGAAAATCGCAATGTGGGCAGCAGTGACCAGAAAATCGTAATGTGGGCAGCAGACACCTGAAGATCGCAATGTGGGCAGCAGACACCTGAAAATCGCAATGTGGGCAGCAGTCACCTGAAAATCGTAATGTGGGCAGCAGACACCTGAAAATCGCAATGTGGGCAGCAGTGACCAGAAAATCGTAATGTGGGCAGCAGTGACCAGAAAATCGTAATGTGGGCAGCAGTCACATGAAAATCGTAATGTGGGCAGCAGACACCTGAAAATCGCAATGTGGGCAGCAGAGACCAGAAAATCGTAATGTGGGCAGCAGACACCTGAAAATCGCAATGTGGGCAGCAGTGACCAGAAAATCGTAATATGGGCAGCAGACACCTGAAAGTCGTAATATGGGCAGCAGACACCTGAAAATTGCAATGTGGGCAGCAGTCACCAGAAAATCGCAATGTGGGCAGCAGAGACCAGAAAATCGTAATGTGGGCAGCAGACACCTGAAAATCGCAATGTGGGCAGCAGTGACCAGAAAATCGTAATATGGGCAGCAGACACCTGAAAGTCGTAATATGGGCAGCAGACACCTGAAAATTGCAATGTGGGCAGCAGTCACCAGAAAATCGTAATGTGGGCAGCAGACACCTGAAAATCGCAATGTGGGCAGCAGACACCTGAAAATCATAATGTGGGCAGCAGACAACTAAAAATCGCAATGTGGGCAGCAGTGACCAGAAAATCGTAATGTGGGCAGCAGACACCTGAAAATCGTAATGTGGGCAGCAGACACCTGAAAATCGTAATGTGGGCAGCAGACACCTGAAAATCGCAATGTGGGCAGCAGAGACCAGAAAATCGTAATGTGGGCAGCAGACACCTGAAAATCGCAATGTGGGCAGCAGTGACCAGAAAATCGTAATATGGGCAGCAGACACCTGAAAGTCGTAATATGGGCAGCAGACACCAGAAAATCGCAATGTGGGCAGCAGTGACCAGAAAATCGTAATGTGGGCAGCAGACACCTGAAAATCGTAATGTGGGCAGCAGACACCTGAAAATCGCAATGTGGGCAGCAGAGACCAGAAAATCGTAATGTGGGCAGCAGACACCTGAAAATCGCAATGTGGGCAGCAGACACCTGAAAATCGCAATGTGGGCAGCAGTGACCAGAAAATCGTAATATGGGCAGCAGACACCTGAAAGTCGTAATATGGGCAGCAGACACCTGAAAATCGCAATGTGGGCAGCAGTGACCAGAAAATCGTAATGTGGGCAGCAGACACCTGAAAATCGTAATGTGGGCAGCAGACACCTGAAAATCGTAATGTGGGCAGCAGACACCTGAAAATCGTAATGTGGGCAGCAGACACCTGAAAATCATAATGTGGGCAGCAGGCACCAGAAAATCGCAATGTGGGCAGCAGTCACCAGAAAATCGTAATGTGGGCAGCAGACACCTGAAAATCGCAATGTGGGCAGCAGAGACCAGAAAATCGTAATGTGGGCAGCAGACACCTGAAAATCGCAATGTGGGCAGCAGTGACCAGAAAATCGTAATATGGGCAGCAGACACCTGAAAGTCGTAATATGGGCAGCAGACACCTGAAAATCGCAATGTGGGCAGCAGTGACCAGAAAATCGTAATGTGGGCAGCAGACACCTGAAAATCGCAATGTGGGCAGCAGTGACCAGAAAATCGTAATATGGGCAGCAGACACCTGAAAGTTGTAATATGGGCAGCAGACACCTGAAAATCGCAATGTGGGCAGCAGAGACCAGAAAATCGTAATGTGGGCAGCAGACACCTGAAAATCGTAATGTGGGCAGCAGACACCTGAAAATCGTAATGTGGGCAGCAGACACCAGAAAATCGTAATGTGGGCAGCAGACGCCAGAAAATCGTAATGTGGGCAGCAGTGACCAGAAAATCGTAATGTGGGCAGCAGACACCAGAAAATCGCAATGTGGGCAGCAGTGACCAGAAAATCGTAATATGGGCAGCAGACACCTGAAAGTCGTAATATGGGCAGCAGACACCTGAAAATCGTAATGTGGGCAGCAGACACCTGAAAATCGTAATGTGGGCAGCAGAAACTAGAAAAAAAATGCACCTGTGAACAAAAAACAAATCACTTACCTGACAGAAGTCTTCTCCTCTCCCGGCATCTGGCTCGCAGCTCCCCGATGATCCTCCTGCAGTAGTGATGGGTCGTGAACGACAAGAGCCGGATCTCGGTTTTCAAAGAGCCGATGCCTCAGCCACCCCACACAGCTCTGATTTGCTGTGTAATAAAGGGCGCTGAGGCATGCTGGGAGATGTAGTCCTCCTCTTGCAGCTTGTACGAGTGTATGGGGCGGAGCAGAGCAGTAGCAGGAGGGATTGCACCAGTCAGTGAAGCAGTCTGGAGTTGTCATGGAGACAGGGGCGGGGCTTTTACTCCGATTCTGAGTGGTGTCTAATGATATTTAATGAAGAGCCGATTGAGAGCCGTAAGAGACGGCTCTTTAATGGGAGCCGATTCAGAAAAGCCGATTCTCCGAGAAGAGCCGGAATTCCCATCACTATCCTGCAGCACATCTCCCGCGCTGACAGGCAGAGTGCAGGGCTACGGCAAGATGGCTCCCGAAGCCCTGTACTGGAGACGCAGTCTCCAGAGCAGGGCTTCGGCAGCCATCTTGCCGTAGCCCTGATCTGCCTCCGGGAGACTGCGGGGCTGCGGGGAAGAAGCAGCATATCTGGCTGGGGGGTCCCTCAATAGGGAGGGTGACAGCGCTCCCCCCCCCCCACACGGCTAGCGGGCCCCGGGCCCCCCTACTGCGCACACACATGAGCAAGCGGCAGCTGCACTATTACATTCAGTGGCTGCCGCTGCTCAGATTCTTGAGGCACTTCCGGTCTAGGTGCAAGGGGGTGGTTCCAGACACCCGGAACAACCCCTTCCGTGCGCCAGCCGCACCTACCTATCTAACCTATACTGGAAGCACCTACCTATCTAAATCATATGGGCGAACCTACTTATCTAACCTATACTGGGGCAAATATACTGGCTACCTATATTGGAGGCACCTACCTATCTGACCTATACAGGGGCACCTACCTATCTAACCTATATGGGGGCACCTACCTATCTAACCTATACTGGGGCAACTATATGGGCTACCTATACTGGGGGGGGGGGGCTATAGCTGGCTACCTATACTGCTGGCACCTATACCTGTCTCCGCGTTGGGGGCGCATTTTACGCACTCGCCCTGGGTGCAATTTAGCCTAGGAACTGAAAGTATTTGGCTCCACCCACATCATGCTTGGGCCATGCCCATTTTTTACCACGGAGGTGTGGCTATCCATTTTTCACCTTCTTTCATGGATGGGGCACTTAAGTTATGGATTGCTTGGGGCCACCAAAACCTCAGCTGCACCCCTGAGTGTTAGACAGAGAAGAGGAGAGGTTAGAGTTAGGCAGAAGAGAGGAGAGGTTAGTGTTAGGCAGAAGAAAGGGGGCTAAGTGTTAGGCAGAGGAGAGGTTAGTGTTAGGCAGAGGAGAGGGGACGGGGAGGTTAGTGTTAGGCAAAGGACAGGAGAGGTTAGTGTTAGGCAGAGAAGAGGGGAGGTTAGTGTTAGGCGGAGGAGAGGCGAGGTTAGTGTTAGTCAGTGGAGAGGGGAGGTTAGTGTTAGGTAGAGGAGAGGTTATGTTAGTGTTAGGCAAATGACAAGGGAGTTTAGTTTTAGGTAGAGTAGAGAAGAGGTTAGCGTTAGGCATAGGAGAGGGGAGGTTAGAAGGGAGGTTATTGTTAGGCAGAGGAGATGGGAGGTTATTGTTAGGCATATGAGATGGTAGGTTAGAAGGGAGGCTATTGTTAGGTAGAGGAGAGAGGGGGTTAGTGTTAGGCAGAGGAGAGGGGGGTTAGTGTTAGGCAGAGGACAGGGAAGGTTAGTGTTAAGTAGAGGAGAGGGAAGGATAGTGTTAGGCAGAGGAGAGGGGGGTTAGTGTTAGGCAGAGGAGAGAGGGGGTTAGTGTTAGGCAGAGGAGAGAAGGGGTTAGTGTTAGGCAGAGAACAGGGAAAGTTAGTGTTAAGTAGAGGAGAGGGGAGGATAGTGTTAGGCAGCGTAGAGGGGAGGTTAGTGTTAGGCAGAGGAGAGGGGGGTTAGTGTTAGGCAGAGGAGAGAGGGGGTTAGTGTTAGGCAGAGGAGAGAGGGGGTTAGTGTTAGGCAGAGAACAGGGAAGGGTAGTGTTAAGTAGAGGAGAGGGGAGGATAGTGTTAGGCAGCGTAGAGGGGAGGTTAGTGTTAGGCAGAGGATCGGTTAGTGTTAGTTAGTCAGTGGAGAGAGGGGAGGCTAGAGTTAGGTAGAGGAAAGGGAATGTTAGTGTTAGGCAAAGGGCAGGGAGGTTAGTGTTATGGTGGCCATACATGGTACATTTTTTTTCATCCAATCTTACATCTCTATGTAATATAAGGGAACTGCCTAAATTATCCATTCAGTATATTCACTTAATTTACCCTTACTACATAGAAATGGTAAGATTGGATAAAAAAAATTGTACCATGTATGAACACCATTAGACATAGGGGAGGGGAGGTTAGAGGGGAGGTTAGTGTTAGGGAGAGGAGAGGGGAGGTTAGATAAAAGGTTAGTGTTAGGCAGAGGCGAGGAGCAAGGTTAGTGTTAGGTAGAGGAGGGAGGTTAGTATTAGTCAGGGGAGAGGGGAGGGGTTAGTGTTGGGCATAGGGGAGGGGTTAGTGTTGGGCAGAGGTGAGGAGCAAGGTTAGTGTTAGGTAGAGGATAGGGGAGGTTAGTGTTAGGCAGAGGAGAGGTTAGTGTTAGGCAGAGGAGGGAGGGAGGTTAGTATTAGTCAGAGGAGAGGGGAGGGGTTAGTGTTGGGCATAGGGGAGGGGAGGTTAGATGAGAGGTTAGTGTTAGGTAGAGGAGAGGGGAGGTTAGTGTTGAAGACCCATGGACAGTAATTATACCTGGAAACTTATAGGTACAGGGGGATCAAAAATAACCCTGAGCCGCCCAAGCGGTCAGAGAGCTAACATTACTATTGCCTCATATATCTGGCAAATTCCCAGGCAACCCTCTAGGTGAGTATGAGAGGATACTGGAACGACTTTTCTCTTAGTTAGGGTAGGGGTGGCTTTAAAAATGCTTTTCATCATTCACTGTTGAACACATTACTGAATGAAATGGTTCTTCTTTTTGCCTGCCTGGAAGCTCACTTTATGTCTTTCTATACTGCGGCGCTGCACGAAATACTTGGACACTCACTTTTTGTATACATTCCAGGATTCTGTTACTGGAGATCAGTGGAATGTTTGGCATACTTCAGCCCGCTACACCCAAACTTCTCATTAAACGTTTGCTGGAAAAATGTAATTCCTCCTGTTTACAGATAATTTATATTTCCCTTTTTTTCACCCGGCATCGGAAAACTCGTATAAGCCATTTAGGAACCGTCCGGCCCCACCCTGGGAAAGAGATCAGGGCGAACATTATTTTTATTTCCAGACTTCTCATATCTTGATATCGCGGATGCAATGAAAAACACGCAGTCAACTTTCATCATGCAGTAATCAGTGCGAGTCACCTCCAGGCCAGACCGCCCAAGATGTCAGCTCTCCCAGCCTGCTTACTTACCACCCTGCAGAGAAGGAAAGTTCACAGTGTCTTAAAGGGACCCCGAGCCGACCATTAAAGAAAACCTGTACTGAAAAAAAGGTCCCCCTGGGGGGTACTCACCTCAGTAGGGGGAAGCCTCTGGACCCTATCAAGGCTTCCCGAACCGAGGAGGACGGGGAAAGCCTCAATAGGATCCGGAGGCTTCCCCCACCCGAGGTGAGTACCCCCCAGGGGAGGTTTTTTTCATTACAGATTTTCTTTAAAATGAAGATCTGCAATGATTATGAAAAACTGGGGCTTTCTCCAGCCCCCCAAAGCTCACAAGGTCCCACAGCATCCACTGAGTCCCCTCTGTGGTCCCACTGGCGGCCCCATTTGCCCAGTGACTTCAGGCAAAGTTGTGCACAACTGCGCATGCACGGCCCGTCCGGGCACCTGACTTCATCACGCGCCCGTCGCCATAAGCGTCGTTTTCTTTTATACCTCTTATCATATATACTCCTTATATAAACCCCATCATTGGCGAGAGATCACCATGGCCAGCCAGAGGGGAAGCTTTGGCATGCGAGCAATGGGGTTAAGGTGCTGGCACTACACCGGCCAATCACAGCCGCCCGCTGCTCTTTTGACTAACTGGTGCTGACGGTCTCGTGGGCAGGATCACGGCACCATCATTAAGCCAATCACTGCACTCGATCAGTAGCAGTGACATGTAATAGTAAAAGGAGCAGTGGCGCGGTCTGGTGCCGGTTCCCCCGTCTGATTGGTCATGGTAGGTCGTCCTCTAATGGGGATGTGTGGATGAGGAGGGTAGTGCCTGTGCCAGGAAGGCAGGCAGGAGAGCGGAGACTAGGCAGGCACCAGGTTACCCAAACTGTTTGTCCGAATTCGTACAATGGTACAGAGGCGCCAGAAATGTAAAATCTCAATAAAAGTTTTAAAAATAGGGAGGCTCGTGGTGGACTTATCTCCCCAATGTAGTCACAAGATAACGTTGATTTTTGTTAAACAAAAATTAATTTATTCACATACTCCAAGACAGTGCAACGTGTTTCGTGGGCACATCCCACTTCATCAGGCTATTGAGAAGAGCATAACAACTCATGTGCTGGGTAGATTAGTTAAGTGCCTCTGTGTTTGTCCGAACATTGACTCCTAGATTTTGCCGACTGACTCACGTGATCAAACAGCAATCTGCATCCAGGAACAAAGATGTGAGTGGACCTCTCACGCCTCCACGGATGGCACAGAAGCAAGCCACGATCCATGTTTGTTTTGAATTTCCAGTATTTGGATAAGGCTGATTTTCAGAGCTTAGATATCTCTGCTACACTGGCAATGCCCAGAGAAATCTGCTCTACTTAGCTGGAAACACATGCAAATCCCATAATATTATTACATGGGCATTTGTCCTCCTGATAGAAGTCCAAATAGCAGCACAGAGCGGCAAAGCCAACTCCATTCCAACCACAGATATCATGTCAGGCAGAATAAAAAAAAGTACTTATTGATGAAAAAAGTGTTAAAGGTAAACTCAAACCGTAACGACATACCTGTATAGTAGCAGGGCCGGTTCTCTCATGAAGCAAGGTTAAACATTTGCATCAGGCGCAGAGATTACAGGAGCAGCATGTTTGTACTGTGTGTTTACACTTAAAGCATGCAGTCAGAGTAGGAGGAGAAGTGAGAGGAGAGCGAGGTGAAGAGGTCATCATTGGGGAAAAGCAGCTTGTTGTGCTGTGTGAGGAGTCTGAAAGTGAGTGACGGGGGAGTCAGGAGAGCAGCAGTGTTTCATTTGACTTGCACAGCAGAAGGGAGGAGGTGGCACTACTGTCCTGACTGAGGAGGAATGGAGGACAGCCAACTGGCTGAGTCACAGTGTATTATTATGTTGTGCTGCAGCATGTCATGTCTCAAGTTGTTGCATATTCTCTCTTGCTGACTGAGAACATTAAATGAAGCTGAGTAAATTGTTGGGTGCTGTGCGATCGTTTCAAATCGGGGGGGCTAACCTCCTAAGTCGAATTGAAAAAGTACTAAATACAAAAAAAAGGACTATCAAAGTTATTCTGAGTATTTTCTGGCATGAAAAGGTATGAATATATCACCTAGGAGAAAAGGTGAATTGAATCAGGCTCAGTGTGCTAGCAATAGCTCTGTGGTGCCCCTTCCTACAAGTGTCACCCCAGGAATCTGCCTGGTTTGCCTTTACCTGAAAACAGACCTGCGTGACTGACTGCTCTGAAGCGATAAATTGTAGATATCTCACTCGTTTGAAGGGGGAAAAAATGCAATGACTTTTTGTTTTAAAAGGGCAATTGAAGATTGAAAAAAGAAAAAAAAATACCCGCCTGGTAGCTGTCACCTTTTAAAGTGGACCTCCTGTACTTGAACTTCCTCTCTGCCTTAGAACCTTTAAAGAGAAAAAAACATTTCTTTGTTACAGCTGATACAAATCCTAAAATAAATATCTAATGTTTCTACTTCCTGCTTTCATGGAAGCAGACATAGTCTTAACATCCTGAGCTTACCAATTAGTTCTCTGATGTGGCAGGCAGCTGACACAGCTGAGGGATCAAATAACAACTTGTGCTTAGTCACAGATGAGGGGGAATCGGGCAGGCTAAACTCTCTAAATACATACAGGGTGCATTTCTCTATGTTTTCCTTCTGTCCTGTGCAAGAGTTTAGGTCCCCTTTAAAGGAACCAGAGATGAAGCACCCTCATGTATTTTACCATATATATCAGTGGGAACATTAGAGAAAACGCCTACCTTGCTTTCTTTTTCATTCTGCACTGCACAGCTTGCTCTGTTTCATTCAGCCCTGATAAAATCCCCGACTGAGCTTTCAGTCTGGCTTTGTTCAGGAATATTTATAGCTCAGTCTGTATTCTCTCATGTCTTTTCAAGTCCAAGCCTGCCCCCTGCTGGCTCTGCTCAGGAATCATTATAGTTGAGTCATTATAGCAAAGCCAGACTGAATGCTCAGTCGGGGATTTTATCAGGGCTGATTAGAAGCAAGCTGTGCAGTGCAGAATGAAACAGAAAGCAAGGTAGGTGTTTTCTCTAATGTTCCCACTGATCTATATGGCAAAATACATGAGGGTGCTTCGTCTCTGGTTCACTTTAATTAACCACTTAGGGACCACAGGCCAATTGGCATTGAGCGGTCCTGGGGCTGCCGCCACGTCCACGACGATTGGCGTAGAGCGGTCGTAAAGTAGTTAAAGGGAATTCAGATGGCAGCCTCCACGGATGGCAGATGGCAACTTCCGCTAGCTTCAGTTCAAATTACCTGCAGTTCCAAGAACGGAGCACAGACTGCATTCTTTCAGATTAAAAACAGTGGAAATAGCGGCACACAGGGGCTGTTCTAATGACTTGGGCACCTGGTGAGAAGGAGTGGGCACATGAAAAGGCCTGCAGTGGAAGAGATAAGTGAAGGTTTCGGAAAAGGACACGTCTGCACTGAATAAGCCCCAAGTGCTGAGAACGATGTAAATCCTGATGGCGATATTCAGTTTCCATAACGTCTCAGGAGCAGCTAGAAGAGGCCTTGCGCTTGGCTGATAAGATTAGTGCACAATCCCAACACGCCATTGATGTCTGCTTAACAGTCCCTTAAAGACTTCTAAGAATAGGACGAGTCCCTATTAAAATCAGCACGCCGGTTTTATCACCCCGATCATGCTATGCAATGCCTGGGAAGCCATCAAGCATCTGGAATGGGTCTATTACAGATAAAACCTATATTTCTGGGCTGGCTGCCCATCGCAGGGGCTACAATGGGTCTGGCGTGAGCTGACTCTGACTGTGGAGAGATTTTACGGGAACAATCGCAGTCAAGTCAAAAACATTCTAAGCCTATAGGAACGGGAAGATGACATGGAAGATGGAGATAACAAGGGCTTACTTAAACTAGAGTGTAATATAGTCATCAGACCAAGACACTCTATTTACCTGTTGTTTGACGAAGACAAGAAAAGGAAAAAAATACAATCAAAATGTTGAAAGAGATCAAAGGAAAGGACACGGTTATTAGAATGAGGAAACTATCTGATGTATAGTACAGAGCTCAAAGGTCTCCCTAGTCTGTATGCTTGACTGCAGGGGCCTAACTACAAATCATGGCCCCCCCCCCCCCCCCCCCCCTCACACCATGTTTTCCTTGCCTCCCCCTGGTGACCCTCACAGCCTGGAGGCCCGTCTTGCAAACGTCATAAAACAAGTGTGGCCATCATATTCGTCACAGCATTAACAAGTGTAGCCACAAAAACACCTGATCTGGAGGACGGACCCCTTTATGAAAAGGAGTGAAGTAGTAGTTCGGGAACCCTTTACAGCCCTAGGCTCCCCTACAGTCGCAGGCGCTGCTCCCCTTACGCCCCCTACTTGACTGTTAGTACTGTGAGAACTAATACTTAAAGCCCAACTTCATAAGCCATTTTTGAAAGCAAAAAAGTTCAAATATCCTCTAATGCAGCGATGGGCAAACTACGGTACGCGGGCCAGATCTGGCCTCTGTGCGCTGCTTCTCCGGCCCTCCAAAAAGTGGACAGGCAGATTCCCCTCCTTTCCCCCTCCCACCGTGAAAAATTGCGAGCGGGCAGCGGGGGATTTGAAACTCACTTCACTCACTGATGTCATGAGTCGCGTCTCGATGGCTACAGGGCATGTCACATGGCGTGACGTCAGCATGTGCCAGCGTGTAATGCACTGGCACGTCCTGACGTCCCGTCATGTGACTCCCTCTTGCCATGGAAATGACATCGTGAGCAAGGTGAGTTTCAAATCCCCTGGTGCCCGCTTGCAACTTTTCCTGGAGGGAGGGGGGGTTGGAATTTCAGACATGTTAACGCTTGCCCCGGCCTGCTCCAATGTCACACCAATGTGAGTTCTCAGATGTTATGTTTTTGTGTGACGTGGCTACAAGTCTTGCCTTAAAGAGAACCCGAGGTGGCTTTGTATAACGTTAGTGGGGCACAGAGGCTGGTTGGGCACACTAACACCAGCCTCTGTTGCCCCATGGTGTGTGTCAAAGACCCCCCTTCTCGCCGCTATACCCCCGCAATGCTGGCGACACGCAGCGTGTCGCCAGCACAATGTTTACCCTAGCGCTGTCTGTCAGCGCCGCTCTGCCGCCTCCTCCGCATCGCCGCTACCCGCCCTCGTCCCTTCCCTCACGCTGATTGGAGGGAAGGGACGAGGGCGGGTAGCGGCGATGCGGAGGAGGCGGGGGAGCGGCGCTGACAGACAGCGCTAGGGTAAACATTGTGCTGGCGACTAGAGATGGGAAGTTCGGATCTTTTCAATGATCCGGATGATTCGAATCGGATCATTGAAGAGATCCGGATCTTTGATCCGAATCTCGGATCATTTTACTACCGGAAGCATTCGGGGGTGAAATGAACAGCAGGACAGGTCTGTGGACAGAGAAGGGGAGGGAGTGGACACACAGAGAAGGGGAGAAGATGGACAGAGGGCAGGGAGTGGACAGAGAAGGGAGGAGGGACGAGCAGAGAGCAGAAATGTTTGCACGTAATACCCACATGCTGCAAATCACATGCTTTACATATATTTCACCTATATGTTCATCTGTACACTTTGAAAGAAAAGGTCGCACAGTGAAAGAAAGCATTCCCAGAAGATAAGTGCAGCTGTTTAGTGCCCAGTGCAGGAGGATTATATTGCCTTTCAATCACAGTGTCTGCAAAGTTACTGAGCTGTGCTGAGCCAAAAGCTTCCCATGTGATCACTGTGCACAACTACGGAACAGACAGCCTATAATGAGCAGCACATTGCAGCCAGTATGTGTGCTCTACACATATCTGGCAGTGGCACCCATGTCCCCTCTCTCTCATCTACCTGTCTCCCTGCAAGGCTGGCTCCCCTCCAACTCAGCGATCCATCTCAGCTCTGCTTCCAGGACCCCGCTGCCCGCTGAGAGGGGGCGTGTCGCTCCTGGCCCCGCCCCTTTTGCGATCCGAATCGTTCATTTTGATGATTCGGATGATCGACTCATAAAATAGATTCGGATCAAAGATCCGAATCGTTCATGATCCGGACAACACTACTGGCGACGCGCTGCGTGTCGCCAGCACTGCGGGAAGGATAGCGGCGAGCAGGGGGGTCTTTGACACACACCATGGGGCAACAGAGGCTGGTGTTAGTGTGCCCAACCAGCCTCTGTGCCCCACTAACGTTATACAAAGCCACCTCGGGTTCTCTTTAACATTTTAAGGGCTTTGTTTCAGGCTGTTTGGCAGGGGCAGCTGATTATACCTGGAAAGCATCATCCCCACTTGCTTATTACAAGCACTCAAGGCAGGGAGGAAGGAGGGCGGAAGGGACATGTGACAGGGGTTATGCCGAGAGTGTGTGTGTGCAAAGGGGGGGGCACATGGCAAAAGCACATGGCAGAGTCTTAAAAAGAATCTGATGATTACTGGTTTCTAACCTAAGATTAAAAAATACAAAAAGATAACGAAAATTTGTTAATACACTGATGCCTTTTATTTGATCAACCACTTATCTTTTCCTTACTTTATTTATAATATAACTTTTTTAACAAACAGACAGTAAAAGAAAGAGAGACTAAATAAGTCGTTTTAAATGACACCTGAATTGAAAGGGATATGGAGACTGCCATATTAATTTCCCTTTAAGCAATATCAGTTTCCTGGTTCTGATACCTCCACATTACTCCCCTTCACCCTTCAGAGCAGAATTCTCCAATTATTTACAGGACAACTGAAGTGTGTTATGGAAGCTGCCATATTTATTTCCTTTTAAGCAATACCAGTTGCCTGGCAGCCCCACTGACCCTCTGCCTCTGAGGCTTCATTCACACTAGAGCGTTTTGCAGGCAATTTCGGCCAAACGCGCAAACGCTAGCGCTTTTGAAAGCGCTAGTGTAAAAAAACCCTATGGGCCAATTTTTACTTGGGCGATTTGCGTTAATCGCCAGCGATAAATGCAAATCGCCAAACGCAAACACGTAGCCTGCACCATTTTCAGGCGATTTCCCGGAGATCGCGTTTTAGTGCTATAGAAGCGCTAAACGCAATCGCGGAAAAATTGCTGCAGTGTCCAGTGATTTTTCCTCTGGAAATTGCGGAAAAATCACTCCCGAAAAATGCCAGCAGTAATCGCCGGCGTTTTTGCGCTTTTAAGTGTGAATGGGGCCTAATACTTTTAGCCATAGACACTGAACAAGCATCCAGAGCAGGTGTTTCTGACATTATTGTCAGATCTGACATGATTAGCTGCATGCTTGTTTCAGGCCTCTTTCACAGTGCAACGTTAAAGTCGCACGTTAGAAAATGGTTTAACGTGGCCTAACGCACAGCAATACTAAGTCTGTGCGACATTCACAGTGCACACGTTGCATTTGTGTGCAACGTGTAGCAATATTAGAAAGTGCTGCATGCTGCATACGTTATTAACTGCGTTGGTCTGTTTGCACATGCTCAGTAATGACCTGGAAGCATACTTTTCATTGCCTGTATGTTCTACTGTATGCGACGACAACAGGGCATAGAGTTGCGTTGTGACATTTTTGGGACGTTGCGTTGTTAGTTTGCGTTGCGACTTTAACGTCGCATCAAAACGCAACGTCCCACTGTGAAAGTAGCCTCAAGTGTGATTCAAGCACTACTGCTGCCAAATAGATCAGCAGGGCTGCCAGGCAACTAGTGTTGTTTAAAAGGAAATAAATACGGCATCCTCCATATACAGTACTTCAGGTTCCCATTATTTAACTTTGACATGGCGTGCCTCAGCTAAGTTTGAGTGCTCTTTCTCTTTGCTATGTGTTGGAAAGGTTTTATATAGATGTATCATATGCAGTGGCGTACCTAGGGCATTTGACACCCGGTGCTGGGTATTATAAGACACCCCCCACCCCCAAAAAAAAGTAAAGGGGCAAAAAATGGGTGGCGCTATAACATGCGGCGCGCCAAAAAAATGGGCGTGGCCATGACCGGATGAGGGCGGAGCTAACTGTAATTTGACGTGAACCCGGGTGAGAGTGATATGGAGGCTGCCATATTTATTTCCTTTTAAACAATACTAGTTGCCCTGCTGATCTATTTGGCTGCAGTAGTGAACTGAATCACACCAGAAACAAGCATGCTTGTTCAGGGTCTGTGGTTGAAAGAATTAGAGGCAGAGGACCAGCACGGCAGCCAGGCAACTGGTATTGCTTAAAAGGAGATAAATATGGCAGCCTCAATATTATTCTCACCTCGGGTTCCCTTTAAAAGTGCAATGCAAAGACAGTGGACCCAAGTTTTGGTGACCCTTTCCCCAGAAAATTCACATAATTGTGCAGGTTTTCTGAAGAAAATACACGTAATGTGTGCAGATTTGCCCAGAGAATACGTTCAATCATGTCGGCAGATTTGCCCAGAAAATACATGCAATCATGTCTGCAGATTAGCCCAGAGAATACGTTCAATCATGTCGGCAGATTTGCCCAGAAAATACATGCAATCATGTCGGCAGATTTGCCCAGAAAATACATGCAATCATGTCTGCAGATTTGCCCAGAAAATACATGCAATCATGTCGGCAGATTTGCCCAGAAAATACATGCAATCATGTCGGCAGATTTGCCCAGAAAATACATGCAATCATGTCTGCAGATTTGCCCAGAGAATACGTTCAATCATGTCGGCAGATTTGCCCAGAAAATACATGCAATCATGTCTGCAGATTTGCCCAGAAAATACATGCAATCATGTCGGCAGATTTGCCCAGAAAATACATGCAATCATGTCGGCAGATTTGCCCAAAAAATACATGCAATCATGTAGCAGATTTGACCAGAAAATACATGCAATCGTGTGGCAGACCTGTCCACAAAACACTTCAATCGTCAATAGTTGCCCCCAGTATAGCTAGTATAGTTGCCCCCTGTATAGCTAGTATATTTGCCCCCTGTATAGCTAGTATATTTGCCCCCTGTATAGCTGCCCCCAGTATAGCTAGTATAGCTGCCCCCAGTATAGCTAGTATATCTGCCCCCAGTATAGCTGCCCCTAGTATAGCTAGTATAGCTGCCCCCAGTATAGCTAGTATAGTTGCCCCCAGTATAGCTGCCCCCAGTATAGCTCCCCCAGTATAGCTAGTATAGCTGCCCCCAGTATAGCTGCCCTCAGTATAGCTAGTATAGCTGCCCCCCAGTATAGCTGCCCCCAGTATAGCTAGTATAGCTGCCCCCAGTATAGCTAGTATAGCTGCCCCCAGTATAGCTAGTATAGCTGCCCCCAGTATAGCTGCCCCCAGTATAGCTAGTATAGCTGCCCCCAGTATAGCTGCCCCCAGTATAGCTAGTATAGCTGCCCCCAGTATAGCTAGTATAGCTGCCCCCAGTATAGCTGCCCCCAGTATAGCTAGTATAGCTGCCCCCAGTATAGCTGCCCCCAGTATAGCTAGTTTAGTTGCCCCCAGTATAGCTAGTATAGCTGCCCCCAGTATAGCTGCCCCCAGTATAGCTGCCCCCCAGTATAGCTAGTTTAGCTGCCCCCAGTATAGCTAGTTTAGTTGCCCCCAGTATAGCTGCCCCCAGTATAGCTGCCCCCCAGTATAGCTGCCCCCAGTATAGCTAGTTTAGTTGCCCCCAGTATAGCTAGTTTAGTTGCCCCCAGTATAGCCAGTACAGTTGCCCCCAGAATAGCTAGTATAGCTGCCCCCAGAATAGCTAGTATAATTGCCCCCAGAATAGCTAGTATAATTGCCCCCAGTATAGCTAGTTTAGTTGCCCCCAGTGTGAGGAAAGCCTGGAAGGAGGGGTGGCGGGGAGGGGGGCCGGACCCCCCACCTCCCTCACCTGGGTCCCCTCCTTCTGGCGCTTCCCCCTCCTAATTAGCAGCAGGGGGCAGGAGTGGCGAAGAAGACTCACTCACCTGCTCCTGGCGATAGCGGCGGCGCATAGCGTCATCCTCACGCGACGCTGGTCTCCGACTTCTCTGTTGCTCACTGTGCTTCCGCCAATCAGGAAGCACAGTGAGCGGTGGAGAAGGCGGAGACCAGCGTCACGTGACGATGACGCTATTTGCCATCGCCTGGAACGCAGGAAGGAGGTGAGTAAGTCCTCTTGCCCGCTGCTGCCCGCTGCTGCCAATTAGGAGGGGGAAGCGCCAGAAGGAGGGGACCCAGGTGAGGGAGGTGGGGGGTCCGGCCCCCCTCCCCGCCGCTTTCCCCGCCACCCCTCCTTTCCGTGCTGCTTCCCCCTCCTGTCCTGCACATTACACAGGCCTCTGTGGGAGGCCTGATGACACCCCCTGGGGCGCCCGACACCCGGTGCGGGGCGCCCCCTGCCGCCCTTCGGTAGGGACGCTACTGATCATATGTTAACTTATGATTAAATATGTGTGCATGATAAGGCAAAGGTATATAAATGCCATCTGCTGCAATAATAATAATAGCAGATTTCAGTGTTACATGATTGGAGCACTTTACCGCCACACCTACGGTAATACCGCCAGTTGCATTATCTGCCAGTTAGCAAATAGCCGCTGATAACGGAGAAGGTGACAATTTTCCAGCGTTTAAAGCCTTTATCTGTATTATCTATCAATATTCCCTCTTCTCTTCTGATGTCAGCCGCCAGACGCAAATCATTTTATAGCTGCAAATGACACCATTTACTGCCGCTGAGTGATAATGGTCCCTCTTTATGGCAGCCAGGCATGGCAAATGCTGCCTCTGTTCTTGTCATATAGCTGTGCGCTGTAATAACCTGTCAGCTTATCTCTGACTGGAATAAAAATTATTCAGCAAAAATGGACTCAAAACATTTTGCACTCCCTGACTGGATTTTCTCAACTACTGCTAAAGAGAGTTTGGAGAAATTCAGTTTTGCTATCCCACGGCATAACGAGGGGTCTTTACCCCCCAAATCCCCCTTGCAAAATTCACAACTTTCTTGGTCGTGGATTTTGCTGCCCCTGTGCACTTCCGTGTGAGGCAGAGCGGGGGAGAGGCGGAGATACGCACTGACAGACGCATGTGAGGCAGAGCGGGGGAGAGGCGGAGATACGCACTGACAGACGCATGTGAGGCAGAGCGGGGGAGAGGCGGAGATACGCACTGACAGACGCATGTGAGGCAGAGCGGGGGAGAGGCGGAGATACGCACTGACAGACGCATGTGAGGCAGAGCGGGGGAGAGGCGGAGATACGCACTGACAGACGCATGTGAGGCAGAGCGGGGGAGAGGCGGAGATACGCACTGACAGACGCATGTGAGGCAGAGCGGGGGAGAGGCGGAGATACGCACTGACAGACGCATGTGAGGCAGAGCGGGAGAGAGGCGGAGATACGCACTGACAGACGCATGTGAGGCAGAGCGGGGGAGAGGCGGAGATACGCACTGACAGACGCATGTGAGGCAGAGCGGGAGAGAGGCGGAGATACGTACTGACAGACGCATGTGAGGCAGAGCGGGGGAGAGGCGGAGATACGTACTGACAGACGCATGTGAGGCAGAGCGGGGGAGAGGCGGAGATACGCACTGACAGACGCATGTGAGGCAGAGCGGGGGAGAGGCGGAGATACGTACTGACAGACGCATGTGAGGCAGAGCGGGGGAGAGGCGGAGATACGCACTGACAGACGCATGTGAGGCAGAGCGGGAGAGAGGCGGAGATACGCACTGACAGACGCATGTGAGGCAGAGCGGGGGAGAGGCGGAGATACGCACTGACAGACGCATGTGAGGCAGAGCGGGAGAGAGGCGGAGATACGTACTGACAGACACATGTGAGGCAGAGCGGGGGAGAGGCGGAGATACGCACTGACAGACGCATGTGAGGCAGAGCGGGGGAGAGGCGGAGATACGCACTGACAGACGCATGTGAGGCAGAGCGGGAGAGAGGCGGAGATACGCACTGACAGACGCATGTGAGGCAGAGCGGGGGAGGGGCGGAGATCTGCACTGACAGATGCGTGTGAGGCAGGGCTGCAGCTCATAGCCCTGCCTCATACGGAAGCGCTCTCCAGGCACCACGGAGGGGATTTGGAGGGTAAAGACCCCTCGTTATGCCACAGGATAGCGGCGTTTTAGCAGGGGCAAACATGCCCCTGCTGAATATAAGCTACCAAGCCATTTTTAATCTGGCTTCAGATTCTCTAATTGTGTAAGCTTTTTGCCAGCAATTGTGATTGCGACTAGCAATTTTTAAATCAATCAGGAGACAGTAAACAAAAAGTATCACGATTCTCAGGGCCGGAATTACTATAAGGCATTGTAGGCACGTGCCTACAGGCGCCTGATGATTGAAAGGCGGGTCACTTCCCTCCACAAGCGCCTCCCTCCCTTCTTCCCTATGCAGATTCCCGAGTGAAATGTAGATTAGAGGTTACTCACCCAGCTCTCTCTTGCCTTCCACTGACATGATCTCCCTTCAGTCAGGGGCACCTCTAGCTACCTAATACTGAGGTTCCTCTAGCTACCTAATACTAAGGGGCACCTCTAGCTTAATACTGAGGTTCCTCTAGCTACCTAATACTTGGGGGCACCTCTAGCTTAATACTGAGGTTCCTCTAGCTTCCTAATACTTAAGGGTACCTCTATCTACTTAATATTGAGGGTACTTCTGGCTACCTAATACTAAGGGGGCCTGTAGCTACCTACACCAGGCAGGGAAAGTAGGGGAGAGGTGACGGCTGGGGCAGCCAGCGATGCAGTTTGGTGGGTATCTGTAGGTCCATGGAGGGCGAAATCTAGAGTGCCAGGAGATCTGTGCCTATAGGCTCCTGTGAGGTAAATCCGGGCCTGATGGTGCTTTTTAAGCATCTGGGTAAAATAATGGTTTGTGGGCTTAATGGTTTGTGGGCTTTAAAATTACACACAAAGCGCTATGTGTAGTGATTCATTAGCGATTTGACAGCGCTTATGTACACTTGAGCGCAAATGCTCCCAAAATGCTGCATGCTGCAATTATCCTAATCGCCATCACTCCAGTGCATACATGTCAAACTCCGGCCCGTGGGCCAAATCCAGCACTCGGAGTCATCAGATTTGGCCCTCAGGTGGTTTCCCCACTTTGCATTATGTTTGGCCCACTCTAGACCACCAGGGAAGCTATATTTGAGGTGAAGCCCCAGATCACCAGGGAAGTCATATGGGGGAGGGGGAAAGCACTAGATATCAAGGAACTGTATAGGATAGGGAAGGGGGCCACTAGACACCAGGAAACTGTATAGAGCAGGGAGGACCAGTAAACATTACGGAATTGTATAGATGAGGGAGGGAAGACCACTAAACACCAGGGAACTGTATAGGAGATGGAGGGCGGCTATTATACACCAGGGAACTCTATAAGGGAGAGAGGTGGCCACAAGACATTGAGGTTGGCCTATGACTTGGTCCCAGAGCTCAATTTCGGCCCACTTTGTAATTGAGTTTGACACCCTTGCTCCAGTGGGTTCCTCTCAGTTCACTTACATTAACAAGCATTTTTGGAAATCGCCAGCAATTTATGGCGCTCCAAAAAGTGCTCTAGTTGCTCCCAGCCCTTATAGGTTAAAGGCATGTTCAGTTGCTATACTGAGTGATAATTAAGAATTTCCATACCGTCTATTTCTTGTAAGTTTAGAAGTTCATTGTTTAACCCTCCTGGCGGTTTGACAAAATCCGCCAGGGGGCAGCAAATACGTTTTTTTTTTTTATTTTTTTTTTTTTCATGTAGCGAGACGAGGTCTCGCTACATGATAGCCGCTCAGCGGCATCCCCCCAGCCCCTCCGATCGCCGCCGGCGATCGGAGATCAAGAGATCCCGTTCAAAGAACAGGATCTCTTGAAGGGCTTCCCCCGTCGCCATGGCGACGGGGCGGGATGACGTCACCGACGTCATCGACGTCGTGACGTCAAAGGGGACTCCGATCCACCCCACGGCGCTGCCTGGCACTGATTGGCCAGGCAGCGCACGGGGTCTGGGGGGGGGGGGGCGGCTGCGGCGCGACGGGTAGCGGCGGATCGGCGGGTAGCGGCGGCGATCGGACACTGCACGCAGCTAGCAAAGTGCTAGCTGCGTGCAGGAAAAAAAAATTATGCAAATCGGCCCAGCGGGGCCTGAGCGGTGCCTCCCGGCGGCTTACCCCGAGCTCAGCTCGGGCTTACCGCCAGGAGGGTTAAAGAGACACTGAAGCGAAGAAAAATATATGATATAATGAATTGGTTGTGTACTATGAATAATTACTAGAAGATTAGCAGCAAAGAAAATATTCTCATATTTTTATTTTCAGGTATATAGTTTTTTCTAACATTGCATCATTCTCTAATATGTGCAGATTACACAACACTCAGCATTCAAAATGATTCTTTCAGAGCAGTCTGTGAACTAATGACCTCTCCTCTGGCAGAAAAAAAGTAAATAGTTAACTAACATTTGAGATAATAAAAGTCAGAAAACAGCCCTCTCCACGACTTTGAGAGTCGTAGAGTTTAATGGCTTTTTTGTATAGAGATAACAACTGAAGTTTCTTAACTCTTCCTGTACTGGAAACAATTAGACTGATGAATCTGATCTTAATGTTTTATTTCTTAGCTGTACTACACATACAAATCATAATATCATAATTTTTTTTCGCTTCAGTGTCTCTTTAAATCTCCGACTGACGTACATGGGCACAGGAAGTCAGTCCCATGCATTTATTTTCCTCCGTGTAGGTGAGAATGATTGTTGGTTCCAATGGAATGTTTGTCCGGCTTCCAATTGTCATTTCACAGTGCTGAATTACAAAGGATACAAGAAATGTAACTGGTTGCTATGAGCAACAAGCACAAATACGTATCTCACAGAAGACCTTAGGCTACAGTGTCATCGCTTTCACAGGAAAAGCCACACTAGGATAAATGAAGACCACTATCTTGTGATCATGCCAGTTATGTCACATGACTAGAAATGGTGACAGATAGCCAATGAGAGGAGCTCAGTGAGGGAGGTAGGGACAATGAATGACTGAAGGCCTGTTTCATGTACATTTATTAAAAAAACCAATAAGCTTGTACAATCATTTAGGGATCGAACATGCTGGTAAATATTAATTGGTGCCGGTTGCAAGTGCAGCCAATCAATCAATATACACAGGAACCAACAGGAACTTGATGAGAACAAAGAATCACCCAGAAAAGCCATAGCACGCTTTTTCATTCGATCAAACCTAACTACAACTGTGGCAGACCAGAAAAGTGCTATGAGGCCCTGTAACACAGGGGGACCAGTCCAGCAGTGTCTTGCTATGTATTTATTCAGACTGCAATAGTATCTGCCAGATAGGTCCGGGGCAGCGTCCCTCTTCTGCTACGAGCGTGGCTGTGCTTGAGCAGTAGCACGGAGCTACTTGTGCATGACTGGCTCCAGATTATTTTCCAGGTGCAGCCAGGGCTGCCATCAGAAATTTTGGGGCCCCTCACACATTATCAGGCCTTCCCTACCAACCCCCCCCCCCACCTTGGTGTTTCCCAATCTTGAAGTCGTGACACATCTAATCAAATGCTTAGATCTCTGTGACACATCCCACCCCCCACCCCCCAATCAAACGCCCTTATACTCGGTATAGGTAGGTAGATAGCCAGGTATAGGTTCCCCCAGTATAGGTAGCCAGGTATAGGTGCCCCCAGTATAGGTAGCCAGGAGTAGGTGCCCCCTGTACAGGTAGCCAGGAGTAGGTGCCCTCAGTACAGGTAGCAAGGAGTAGGATTACTCAGTATAGGTAGCCAGGAGTAGGTGCCGTCAGTAAAAGTAGCCAGGAGTAGATGGGTGCCCTCAGTATAGATAGTGAGGTGTAGGTGCCCGCAAGATAGGTAGTTAGAAGTAGGTGCCCGCAGGATAAATAGCTAGGAGTAGGTGCCCGTAAGATAGATAGCTAGGAGTACGTGCCCTCAGGATAGAAAGAGTAGGTGCCCTCAGGATAGGTAGAGAGGTGTAGGAGCCCTCAGAATAGATAGCTAGGAGTAGGCGCCCTTAAAATAGATAGCTAGGAGTAGGCGCCCTCAGAATAGATAGCTAGGAGTAGGTGCTCTCAGGATAGGTAGTAGAGGTGTAGGAGCCCTCAGAATCGATAGCTAGGAGTAAGCGCCCTTAGAATAGATAGCTAGGAGTAGGCGCCCTCAGAATAGATAGCTAGAAGTAGGTGCTCTCAGGATAGGTAGAGAGGTGTAGGAGCCCTCAGGATAGATAACTAGGAGTGGGTGCACTCAGGATAGATAGCTAGGAGTAGGTGCCCTTAGGATAGATAGCTAGGAGTAGGTGCCCTCAGGATAGATAGCTAGGAGTGGGTGCACTCAGGATAGATAGCTAGGAGTAGGTGCCCTTAGGATAGATAGCTAGGAGTAGGTGCCCTCAGGATAGATAGCTAGGAGTAGGTGCTCTCGGGATAGGTAGCAAGGTGTAGGTGCCCTCAGGATAGATAGCTAGGAGTAGGTGCTCTCGGGATAGGTAGAGAGGTGTAGGAGCCCTCAGGATAGATAACTAGGAGTGGGTGCACTCAGGATAGATAGCTAGGAGTAGGTGCCCTTAGGATAGATAGCTAGGAGTAGGTGCCCTCAGGATAGATAGCTAGGAGTAGGTGCTCTCGGGATAGGTAGCAAGGTGTAGGTGCCCTCAGGATAGGTAGCAAGGTGTAGGTGCCCGCAGGATATACAGGAGTAGGTGCCTGCAGGATAGATAGGTAGGATTAGGTGACCGCAGGATAGATAGCTAAGAGTATTTGCCTGCTTGATAGATAGCTGGGAGTAGGTGCCCGCATTACAGATAGCTAAGAGTAGGTGCCCACTGTATAGATAGCTACGAAAAGGTGCCCGCAGGATAGATAGCTAGGAGTAGGTGCCCGCAGGATAGATAGCTAGGAATAGGTGCCCACAAGATAGATAGCTAGGAGTAGGTGCCCGTAGAATAGATAGCTAGAAATAGATGCCCACAGGATATATAGCTAGAAATAGGTGCCCGCAGCAGCAGGATAGAGCGTTAGGAATAGGTGCACCCAATAGCGTGGGCTGGCGGCTAACTCACTAGCTTCGTGTTCCAGCGCTGACGTCATTCCTCAGTACCCCGCTCTTTCTTGCTTTTTCATTCTCCCTCCCTCACCGCTGATAGTTAGAGCTGGACTACAGAAAAATGGCCGCTGTAGACATCGGCTGATATTTTCTTGTAGCCCTGCTCTAGCTAAAGAGGGAGGGAGACGGAGCGGTACACAGCAGGGCACGCACGGACCACATACACCAGACTGCCACATGTTGGCGGGGTGCCCAGATACGGGTTCTGGACTCATCACTCCAGTGTTGGTTGTTGTCCCCTCTGATGGTGGCCCTGGATGCAGCCATACTTGTGCAGGCACATTACAGCCGTGCTTGTGCTTGAAGAAAAGCACAACCTGAATCAGTCAAGTCCTTGTCGAAAATCTTTAGAGGGTCTGCGAGCGGAAATGGGGGTCCGGAGGACGCAATGGCAAGCTTTTACAGGATCCATAGGTTTCCCTCTTCTTGGGTAAGAATTCCACTTTTGACCCGAGCTTTGGCATGGGTACACTTTAAGATCTGAGTAGAGTTGGGGTTAGCTTTGCCCCATCCCTTACCTTGTGCCACACTCCAAAAACCCCAGCATGTAAGGCTCTAATCCTCCTATCTGTTCTTCCCAATTGGAGATAGTTGTTGCCCAGGGAGGTGGGTGGTGTTGGTAATATGAGGAGGAGTGTGAGATTCCAAAGGTGGAATTTAAGTGATCTTTAGACTAGGACCCCCATAAGTAAGTAAGAGAGGGTGATAGGTTGAGGAACCTTCTTAGGCTGGATTCACACTTTACCCGATGAAAAACTAATCCTGTAAAAATGGATCCGTTTTCCGTATGCACAAATCAGTTTGTTACGTTGGGCATCATTTTTCCATGTAGTGTTGCGTTACGTTTGCCACCAGCTTGGTACTTGTCACCGCATTCCTCTGCTGCTGCTTCCACCGCTGCTGCCATCCATTTAGGTCCCTGCACACTAGAAACGCCGGTATACTGATCCTTGAGCCCCATCAGAAGCATCAGGCTCCCATTGGTTTGCAGAAGACCAATGGGAATCCTTCCAGAGCACTAGGGAAGATTTTCATTGGTCCACCACTACTCAGCCAACCAATGAGAATCCTCCCTGGGGAGGGACGATTCCCATGGGTCTATTGCAAACCAATTGTAATCTGATGCTTCTGATGAGGCTCTGGTATACTGGTGTTTCTAGAGAGCAGGAAACCAAATGGAGGACGGCCTCTGTGGCAGAGGATCGGAATGGACAGTGAAAGGTGAGTACATACATGGCAAGCAGCCTAGTAAGAGGTTAGCATTAATTCCATAGACCTCTGTCACAATCTACTTTGTTTGGATCTTTTTGGGTCCGTTCCATTCACTTCCCACTGCGTGTGTGGTGGTGGTGGTGGTGGTGGGGGGGTCATTTTAAAGAGGCTGTGTAACATACAAAAAATGCCCCTGGAGGGTACTTACCTCGGTAGGAGAAGCCTCTGGATCCTATCGAGGCTTCCCCCATCCTCCGTCCCACGGTGGCCTCGCTGGGCCCCTCCAAAACCACAGCCGACAATTCGTTGTGCTTTGGCACAGTAGCACCTGCAATATTTACCTTCCTGGCTCCAGCGCAGGTGCAGTAACGGCTCCCTGATGGGCTAAGGCGGAAATAGCCGATCCCAATCGTCAGGGCCGTTTCTTGGGCAGTGCAGGTAGGGCGACCGCCCTGGGCGCAGATCGGCAAGTAGAAGAAGGGGGGCGCAGGCAGAAGAACATAACCACTAGCGAGCTGGTGACACACAGTGCAGCCAAATAGAAGAAGAAAGATTACCAGCGGGATCACCTTCCTTGACTTCTCCTGGGCTGCCTGCGTCAGATGTCCAGTCATCATCACGTCATCACCGCATGATAACACCTGATGTCCTGTAGCGGTACTGCATGCTGTCAGTCCGCAGCGCCCATGGAGGAGTGGGCTTTCCGGGCTCTCTTCGCCTGTGTGTTTTCCTGGTCCCTGCTTCCTCCTGGATGGGTGGCTGATCACTACTAGTAAGTAGACAGATCTACTTGTGAACTGTGGCTGTGTGACTGTCCATAAAGAGCAAGGGTTCGCGAGTCCATGGGGGTGGGGCGGAAGGGAACGCAATTTTTACACCCTTGTCCTGGGTGCAATGTAGCCTAGAAACTGCCCTGCCAATCGGGTCCACTCTATTGCGCAGGCGACTTGCATCTGCACAGTAGAGCGGACCCAATTGGAATTAGCTATTTCCGCCTTAGCCCGAGCCGAGAGCCACACCTGCGCTGGAAGCGGGAAGGTAAATATTTACATGGCTGCCGTTCGGGGACTTCTTGCGCTGAAACTGTGGGACGAAGGAGGACGGGGGAAGCCTCGATAGGATCCAGAGGCTTCCCCCTCCTGAGGTAAGTAAAGTACCCCCCAGGGGTGTTTTTTTAAGTTACAGGTTCTCTTTAAAGGTCCCATGCTGCCCAATTTCTAAAAGGTGTTGACAGTGCAGTTATCCTTTAAAACACAGCAGTGCAAGATAATGGGCGATGAGGACATCATGTCAAATTAAATGAAAACACCAGAAAATGTGTAAACACTCCTGTTGCTGGTGCCCTATGTCACCTGTCTGCCTCCGGAGAAGTGTGTGTAAGCGTGGGGGGGCAACTATGTCCTTTCAGCCCGTGACAGTCACGCAGCGATCCATTCCTGCCTGCTACTAATCTGCCAACGCTTGGGAAAGAATTTGCTTGAGCTCTATCTCCGGAACAATATTTAAATAGCTTTCAATCCTTGTAGACTGTGTCCAGAGATAAAACACATTATTAAGATACTCCAACATTATTGGGCGCTTTAAGGTTTGTAAATGATAAGGGTATAGGACAAGAGGATTATAAAGTAATTTAAGATAACTGCAGGCCTTGAACATCTCCCCGCTACGAGAGGAGGAGGAGGAGGCACCGGATGGGCTGTGCGGCATCAACTCTGCTCATTGAAACCAACCAAACTAATTAAGGAAAGTTCATAGTTAGCCTATAAATTCTAGTCAGTAGATTGCGCAGTAATTAGAACCAAGACTTTATTTCTTTTAGACGTGGGAATGGATTTTTCCCGGCAACCGTTGCTGGGTAATTCAGGAAAGGGCAAAGTTCAAAATAAGTCTTAAAGTATTCTAGATTAGGAAAAAGCATTCACGTCATCGGGTTCAAAGTTTAGTCTGCTTTCCTAAGTTCAGGTAATTTCAAGAGTCATAAATAAGTTAGTTTCAAAGTGATTTGTAATGAGTTACGGGGTAATCCACTACCATCATGAGTGCCCAGCACTGCCCAGCACTCAGAAGGGAAAAATAAACGGATGAGATACAAAATGGTATAGCGAAGTGAAAGATGAGCTGGAGGCACGGCCGACTTATCCCCAAGATACCTTAGGCACATGCCTGGGGCCTGGAGACAGACCGGCAGCCTGGTCCATACTAGGGGCTAGTATGGTCCCCTACCAAATCTTTCAAAAAGACCACAGTTGGACCAAAGTTGATATCTTGATTAGGGCCCCGTGTCACCTTAATCCTTCTCTGAATGAGGCCCCACAATCCAACTCTGGATATAAGCTGACTCGGAAGTGAACTGGTTAGGGGGTCCATAAGATTGAATGTGAATCATTCTGGACCTACCACAAATGTATCTGAATGGGTTGATCTCTGTCCAGACAGACCAGCATGTTTATATTTGTTGAGCAGTAGGGTTGGGCAATGACATGCAGTGGCTGGATAGTGTCATGGTGAAGGGCTCTGCCTCTGACACAGTAGACCTGGGTTCGAATATTGGCTTTTCCTATTCAGTAAGCCAGCAACTATTCAGTGAGGAGACCTTGGGCAAGACTACCTAACACTGTTACTGCTTATAGAGTGTGCCCCAGTGGATGTAGTTGTGGTACTTTGCGTCCCCCAGGAGAAAAGCACTATATAAATGTTCTGTGTCTTGTCAATTCTGACTTGAATGTAGGGCCATAACTACAAATCCTGGGCCCTCCAATGTTTACACTCTTTCCCCTTGCTTTGGTGACCCTTGCAGCCTGGAGGCCCATCTCACAAGGTCCATAAACAAGTATGGCCATCATAATCTTCACACCCATAACAAGTGTAGCCACAAAAACACCTGATCTGGAGGATTAGAAGGTTAGTGGTTGGGGCCTTCTCGCAGCTCTGGGCCCCCGTGAGATTGCAGTGGATGCTCCCCTCTATTTATGCCCCCGCTTGAATGCAATTTTAACGCAAACTGTATGTAGCTTGGAATTGGGCCAATCAAAGCCAAACAGGAAGTGACTTTTATTGGCCCAGTTCCAAACTGCTTATAATATGCATGCAAACTAGAAATGATTATTTTGCTACTCACTGACCATCTCTGTTAAGCACTCATAGCTCAGGTCTGCAGATCATAAGCCATACCTCCCAACTTTGTGAGATGAGAAAGAGGGACATTTAAGCCACGCCCCTGCCACACCCCTGATCACACCCCCGTCACACCCCTAGTCACGCATACCATAAGAAAAATATGTCGTTTTATAATTCAAACCACACCGGTCCTTTCTATCCTGGTACATTTTCCTTCATAGTAACATTTTAAAATGAGTAATACTGTATATCAATTTATAGGATGGGAATAAAGTTTAGAGTCAATTAAACACATTTTTTAGTAGAGAAATATATATATTTACATAGAAAGAGGGACAAAGTCCTGAAAGAGGGACAAATGAGGAGGAAAGAGGGACAGGGCCCCCAAAGAGTGACTGTCCCTCCAAAATAGGGACAGTTGGGAGCTATGCATAAGCTAAGGCCGGCATGGGGCCTATTTATAAAGAACTGTTAATGACTAGCATGGGGCACAGTGGACAGCACCAGAGTCGGATCATCCATAAGGCAAACCTAGGCAGCTGCCTAGAGCGTAGAGAGAGTATAGGGGCCTGGTGGATGCTAGACCCCACCAAATCTTACTAAAAAAAGCCAGGTGATCATCAGCGGTGGACAGAAAATGCTACCTTGTCCAGGAACCCTATTTCACCTTAAAGCAGATCTGAACTCAAAACTGCTTCTTTGCTCTAAAAAATAAGCAATAGCATAATAACCTTTAAACAAAAACATTTCTTTGTTACAGCTGATACAAATCCTGCAATAAATCTGCAGTTTGTCTACTTCCTGCTTTCATGGAAGCAGACTTAGGGTCAAGAGCCTGTGCTTTCAAATGAGCTTATCTGTTGTTGCAGTCAGCTGACACAGCTGAGAGATCAAATTACAGCTTTAATTAGTCACAGATGAGGGGGGAATTAGATAGGCTAAACTCTCTAAATACATACAGGGTGCATTTCTCTATGTCCTTCTGTCCTGTTCAAGAGTTCATGTCCACTTTAATCATTTTGTGGACAGGACAGTCCAAGGTAAGAATCTCAGGAATACGCTATCTGGATGGAGTTTGTACATTCTCTTTGGGTTGGCCTGGGTTTCCCCCGAATACACTGGTTGGCCATGTAGCATGTTTATGTAGATTAGAGGCGAGAATGCAATCATAAAAATGTCTCAAAATGTCTTTGATTATCAATCACAGTAATCATGAATTACAAAGTGGCAGTATCAATGGTTACGTACCGTCGCCCGCTGTTTCTTATCAGAGCTGCCATGGCATTTTAATGAGCAGAGATCTGCCTGTGAATTTTAGGGCATACACATATCATATTAAAAAAAAAACTGAACTGGAAAGAAAACGACAGATCTGGTACTTTAGTAATCAAGGAAATGGCAAAATGTAGCTTAGCATAAAAAAAAAAAAAAAAAAAAAAAAATAGCACATTCCTTCATTTGAGAAATGTTTTTCCTATGATCAAAGTCAGCATAAATGTGCTCTTTTTCATATTTCCTTTTATTTATTTATGTATTTGTAAACAATACAAAAAAAAATGAAAGTCAGTGTTAATGGACCTGAAGTCTTGCACAGGACATGTATAAGGGCCCGTTTCCACTTGAGGGAATCTGCATGCGTTTCCTGCATACAGATTCGCATAGACAATACAACTGGATGGGACTGTTTCCACTTGTCAGGATTTCTGAGCGTTTTTCTGTGCAGAAAAAATCTGCACGGTAGACCCTGCAGAATTCGCATACCGCATACCGCTATGCGAATCGCCGCTTATGTATCATCTGTAACTAATCACAACTGTAATTTGATCTCTCAGCTGTGTCAGCTGGCAGCTAATTTGTAAACACAGGATGTTCACCCTGTGTCTACTTCCATGAAAGCAGGAAGTAAATACACTGCAGATTTATTGCAGGATTTGTATCAGCTGTAACAAAAACAGTGTTTTTCTTTAAAGGATAGTATGCTGTTGCTTATCTTTTAGAGCAGAGAGGAAGTTCTGAGTTCAGGTCCACTTTAAGGAAAATGCTGATTTATTCGCAAAAAAACAATATTCAGATTGGCCTAGTGAACATCAAAATGAACCTGGAACTGCCCCTTGGCCCATCTTATCTACAGAGCCTGGAAATGTACCTTAAAGGACCACTATTGCTTAAAATTGTAAAATTTAAAATACATGTAAACATATACAAATAAAAAGTATGTTTCTTCCAAAGAAAATGAGCCATAAATTACTTTTCTCCTATGCTGCTGTCACTTACAGTAGGTAGTAGAAATCTGACAGAACTGACAGGTTTTGGACTAGTCCATTTTTTCATGGGGGATTCTCAGCATAGCCTTTATTCTTTACAAAGACACTCTTTGAAAAAGATTTATAAAAGATTCTGGCCAGCCTCTGTGATCGCTGCACACTTTTTTGGCAGTTGGACAGAACAACTGCCATTCACTAAGGCCTAGTGCACACCGAGCGGTTTTGGATGCGATCCGCCGGCCGCATCCGCCTGTAAAAACTCTTAGCTCATGTATTTCAATGGGCTGGTGCACACGGGCGGTTTGAGGTTTGTAGCAAACCGCAAACGTGCCTCCTGCTGCACGTTTGCGGTTTGCAGAAGCGTTTCTGCCTCAATGTAAAGTAAAGGAAAAACGCAAACCACTCTGAAAAACGCTACATCCGAGCGGTTTGCCAGGCGTTTTTGTTACAGAAGCTGTTCAGTAACAGCTTTTACTGTAACAATATGTGCAATCTGCTACCCAAAAACGCAGCCAAAACCGCTAGGTATGCTTAGAAAACCTCTCTAAACATGCCTCGATTCGCTCTGAAATCAGCTCCCATACCGCTAGCGTTTTGTGGATCTGCTAGCGGTTTTGGTGTGCACTGGGCCTAAGTGCTTTTGAAACTTTATATTTTCAGGGGGGTCAGCAGAGCCATGGAGGGACTAGCAGCGGTGATAGAAGGACACAGAGGCATGTCATTGTGCACATGACATGCCTCTGGGTCCTATTAGGATTTAAAAATTCTGTCTCAGGTTCTCTTTAAGTAGACAAGAAACAGTGAGAGACAGCTTACGATAAGCATTGAGGGCTGGGGCACACTGAGCGGCTTTTTGAGCGTTTTTGTAGCCGCTTGCGGGTGCGGATACGCTAGGGTAATGTATTTCAATGGGCTGGTGCACACCAGAGCGGGAGGCGTTTTGCAGAAACGCATACTCCCGGGGTGAGGCATTTTTTGGATTGCGGAGGCGTTTCTGCCTCAATGTTAAAGGGATACTGTAGGGGGGTCGGGGGAAAATGAGTTGATCTTACCCGGGGCTTCTAATGGTCCCCCGCAGACATCCTGTGCCCGCGCAGCCACTCACCGATGCTCCGGCCCCGCCTCTGGTTCACTTCTGGAATTTCAGACTTTAAAGTCTGAAAACCACTGCGCCTGCACGCCCGTGTCCTCGCTCCCGCTGATGTCATCAAGAGCGCACAGCGCAGGCCCAGTATGGTCTGTGCCTGCGCGCTCCTGGTGACATAAGCACAAACGAGGACACGGGTGTGCAGGCGCAGTGGTTTTCAGACTTTAAAGTCTGAAATTCCAGAAGTGAACCGGAGGCGGGGCCGGAGCATTGGGGAGTGGCTGCGTGGACACAGGATGTCTGTGGGGGACCAGTAGAAGCCCTGGGTAAGTTCAACTCATTTTTCCCCGACCCCCCTACAGTATCCCTTTATAGGAAAAGCACAAACCGCTCTGAAAAACGGCACTTCAGAGCGGTTTGCCAGGCGGATTTGTTACAGAAGCTGGTCAGTAACAGCTTTACTGTAACAATATATGAAATATGCTACACTGAAATCCGCAGCAGCAATCCACAAAACGCCTCATAAAATTTTTTAAAAGCGTTTAAAAATCTGCTAGCATTTTGCGGATCTGCTAGCGGGTTTTGGTGTGCACCGGGCCTCACTGCAGGAAACTTCAAAGGATCATTATTTCTGCTTTTGTTTTATAGCTTAAAAGACAGAGTGTGGTTTAAAAAAATTGCAAATGTGACAGAATGATGCAATGTTATAAAAAAAAAAGCTACCGGTATATAACTTATGAGACTTTTTTTGCCACTAATGTTCTATTTATTAACCGTACTACATATACTGTAGAATTCATTATATTATACTTTTTTTTCTGTCCAGTTTTGCTTTAAAGAGGAACTCCAGTGAAAATAATGTAATAAAAAAGTGTTTCATTTTTACAATAATTATGTATAAATGATTTAGTCAGTGTTTGTCCATTGTAAAATCTTTTACATCCCTGATTTACATTCTGACATTTATTACATGGTGACATTTTTACTGCTGGCAGGTGATGTAGCTGCTGCTTGCTATTTTGGCAGTTGGAAACAGCTATTTCCCACAATGCAGCAAGGTTCACAGACAGGAAACTGCCAGGAGTACCACGGTCCTCAGAGCTTCTTGTTGGAGGGGTTTCACCACAATATCAGTAATACAGCGCCCCCTGATGGTCTGTTTGTGAAAAGGAATAGATTTCTCATGTAAAAGGGTTATCAGCTACTGATTGGGATAGAGTTCAATTCATGGTCGGAGTTTCCCTTTAAAAAAGGAATAGGTGCCTTTAGGCCCTGTTCACATCAGCAAACGCGAATGGCCGTGTGTTCTGAATGCAACGCATACGAACGCACGCCATCCGCATTTGTATGCGTTGCATGTCTGATCCCATTCACTGAAGAATGCGTGCAGCATGCGTTCGCCGACCGCACTGGTCCAGAACGCATGCAGTGTGAACATCAGACAGTGCAGTCTATGCACTTTCTTCAAAAAAAACTATCATTTAAAATAAATGTATAGAAATAAGAAGTACGTTTCTTCCAGAGTAAAATGAGCCATAAATGTCTTTTCCTATGTTGCTGTCACTTACAGTAGGCAGTAGAAATCTGACAGAACTGCCAGATTTTGGGCTAGTCCATCTCTTCATAGGGGATTCTCAGCTTGGCCTTTATTCCCAATAAAGATATTCCCTGAAAAGGATTTATACAAAGATGCTGGCCAGCTTCCCTGCTCGCTGCACAGTTTTTTGGCAGCTGAAAGGAGCAACTGCCATTCGCTAAGTGCTTTTGAAAATGAGGAAAGCCCTGAGAACCCCCCATGAGGAGATCGACTACTCCACAACCTGTCGGTTCCATTTCTACTACCGACTGTAAGCATAGCTCCCAACTCTCCCTCTTTTAGGGGGACAGTCCCTCTTTGGGAGGACTGACCCTCTGTCCCTCTTTCCTCCTCATTTGTCCCTCTTTCAGGACTTTGTCCCTCTTTCTATGTAAAGATATACATTTCTCTACTAAAAATGTGTTTGATTGACTCTAAACTTTATTCTCATCCTTTAAATTGATATATTACTAATTTTAAAATGTTAATATAAATGAAAATGAACCAGGATATAAAGGACCAGTGTGGTTTTAAATACAAAACAACATATTTTTCTTATTAAATCTTTATGGTATGCGTGCCTAGGGGTGTGGTGGGGGCGTGATCAGGGGTGTGGCATGGGTGTGGCTTAAATGTCCCTCTTTTTCATTTCAAAAAGTTGGGAGGTATGTGTAAGTGACAGCAACATAGGTTGAGAAGTAATTTATGGCTCATATTACCCCGGAAGAAATGTACTTTATATGAAAGTGATTACTTGTATTTTAAATATTACAATTTTCGCGATAGTGGTCCTAGAAATAAAGATGGCAGCTTCCCTGTTCCTCTGCTTTGTAGGTTCCCTTTAAGAACCTTTGGAAAGGTAATTTTTTAGGTATATTAGCAGCAAAGACAAAAAGTAATGTGTTATTTGAGGAAGGAGAGATCTGTGGTGACATACGACCCCCCTGCGCAGCGACTCCACAATTCCTATTATTTTTAGAAGAAGGAGTGTTGTGCAGGTTTCTTTTAAGAATTTCCTCGGCTCTATGAAGCCTGTTCTAAATTGGGAGAGAAAAAAATCCAGCCGGTTGACTAGAAAGTATCGGAGCGAACGCGGCTTAAGCTTTACATGTTTGCTGCAGTTAACTGCAAATTAGCTAAACCATTCCCATGCTTAAGTTACAAAATCTGCGGCTTTGAAGCGAGCTTTCCCGGGGCCAAGAAGACTTATTATTAATGTCATGCAACGCTCTTACCTCTGCTGCCTATGAAATCTAAAAAAGTTTTTTTTCTCTAGTTGAGCCAAGAACTTTCCTTTCCTTCAATTAACTGGAAATTGAAAGGCAAAATGTCATGATGGAAAGTACCTGTGTGAGAATCCTCAGGTGGGAGCTGCTGCTGCTCCCCTGACTCTGGCAGGGCACACGTGCCAACAGAAGAATTTTCGTGAAACGTTAAATAAAATTATATCTTTTACAGTTTCTAACAACCGTTTTTTTTTTCTTGCTGCCAGGGGTGTAACTAGGGGGGAGCAGCCACTGCAACAGCAGGGGGGCCCAGAGTTGTAAGAGGTGCCCGAACTATTACGTTCAGAACTTTCGAGGATGCCAGATATAGGTGCTCCCAGTATAGGTAGCCAAGTATTGGTGCCCTCAGTATAGGTAGCCAAGTATAGGTGCCCTTAGTATAGATAGCCAGATATAGGTTCCCCCAGTATAGGCAGCCAAGTATAGTTGCCCCCAGTAAGGTCTCGTTCACATCGAGGGCATTTTTTCAAACGCAGCCGATTTTCAAAATCGCCCTAAAAATGCTTGTGCAATGATTCACTATGAGAGAGTTCACATTTGAGCGGTTCGTTCCGATCTGCTCAGTAAAGCGGTGCCTGTACCATTTTTGAGGCGATTTTGCCTCAATGGAAGGTACAGGAAAAAATGAAAAACGCTCACAAAATCGCTTTGTGCAGCGATTGCATTCGCGTTTTTAAGAATAAATACATTGTATTTATTATTTTCCTTGCGTCAGGGAGTGAATTAAAAAATTGCGCTGAAAAAGTGCTTAGAATAGCGCTTTTCAAAAAAAATGCAGTGCAGAGTGGAGCGACGGGAGGCGCTAAAGAAAAGTTCCTCACCAAATCGCAAAACGCTTGCGTTTGCAATTTCGATTTTAGATGTGAGCCTGAAGAAATCCAGGTATAGGTACCCCCAGTGTAGATAGCCAGGTATATGTACCCCCAGTACAGATAACCAAATATATATGTGCCCCCAGCATAGGTTAGCGAGATATAGGTGCCCCCAGTATAGGTAGCCAGGCATAGTTGCCCGCAGTATAGGTTAGCCAGGTAGGTGCCCCGTAGGTAGCTAGCCTGTCACCCCTACCTCCCTGGCCACCGCTCGATTACCTTCTGAGTCAGCAGCCTCTTCCTCCATGATGGTCCCTGGTTCCCCTTTCTACTAGCCCTCAAATCAGCGGTGACCCGCAGCACTGCAGTGAAGAGACAGGAGAGCAGTTCCCCTGGTAACGGCGCATATACAGGAAGTACTTCCTGTATATGCACCAGCACCACTACGGGAGCCGCCCTTCTGTCTCTTCATCACTGCGGCAGTGCGGGTCACCGCTGATCTAAGGTCTAGTATCAAGTGTAATTGGTAGGGATGGTCAGAAATGTCAATTTGCGATTCCACTGAAATTCCGATTTCTGCCAATGCCGATTACCGATTTCACGGATTTCCAATCGGTTTACGATTTCTGAGTAGTGTTTTTTGGGTCATTTTTTGCATTCTCTGATTGGCTAAATACTTCCGAGTTGAATCTGCATTCTGTTCACCACTAAGGGGGTTTTTCTCTTATGGACCAGAGCAATTTTCCCCTGTCAGCGCTTCTCCAATTCATTCGCCAATAACTTTATCACTACTTATCACACCTAAATGATCCATATCTTGTTTTTTCACCACCAATTAGACTTTCTTTAGGTGGTACATTTTGCTATCAATTAATGTATTCTAAATGCATTGTAATGGGAATAATAAGAAACAAATTGAAAAAAAAAATCATTATTCCTCAGTTTTTGGGTATTATAAAATAAAACATTTTACTGTGGATAAAATGCACCAATTTTATTTGCCCATTTGTCCCGGTTATTACAACCATTAAAATATGCATCTACTACAATGTATGGTGACAATATTTTATTTGGGAATAAAGGTGTATGTTTTCCGTTTTGCGTATGTCACTAAGGGCTGGTTCAGACGGACGTCTGCGTGGCGTCGCGCTTGGGGGCGTTGCGGCGGCTGCGCGTTCCGGCTTTCAGTAGCCTTCACGTCGCGTTCTGATGCGGTCGCGTTTTTTTCTTCCCCTAGGGGGACATTAGCCGTCGCGGTTGGCCGCCCCCTGGAAGCTACATGTCGTTTCCAGGGGCAGCTTGAACACTAACGAAAATCGGGACCCGAACGGCGCGTTCGTGTAAACGCGCGCAAAAGCTTGGTGTAAACGCTCCCATTCATTTGAATGGGTGCGTTTACGACGACGTTCCGAACACTTGCGGTAAACGCTCTGCAAGCGTCCGTCTGAACCAGCCCTAATTACACACCGTTATTTGTAAAAATAACAGTAATATACCCTCATGACATACATATTAAAAATGCCACTTTTTTATGTTGGTAACTACAGAAGGGGAGGTAAGGGGTTGCAAAATGTTGTATTTTATATATTGCTACTTAATGTAATATACGTAGGTGTAATCTTACTATTTGGCCACTAGATGTCCCCCCCCCACACACACACACAGTATACAGAGGAAGTAATGTGTTTATGTGTTACTTTTACTTTTGTCAATGACCACCGGCATCTCATTGATTACAGGCACTTACTGTAGATTGGTGAATGGGAACTAAGTTCACACATTCACTGGTTAATGTTCTAATGGGTGGCAATGAGAATGTGCGCAGGAGTGAGCACAAACAGCGATTATGGCAAGGGGCTTATATCTACTAGGCCCCTGGAGCAAAGATGAAGTCTCCGTGGGTTGTAGATATACTGTCTCCAATTCATTAACTGGTTAAACAGGAACTTTAACCAAGGATTGCACCTCATCCCAATCAGTAGCTGATACCCCCTCACCCACGAAAAATCTTTACCTTTTCTTGAACAGATCATCAGGGGGTCTGTATGGCTGACATTGTGGTGAAACCCCTCCCACAGTGTGATGTCATGACCATGGTCCTGACAGTTTGCCGTCTGTGAACCTCGTTGCATTGTGGGAAATAACATCTGTTTCCAACTGCCAAGCAACCTGTATCTCCCTCTGTGCATAGAGCTCTCAGTAACGAACATTCCGTACAGAATACCTGGCAGAACTAATGATGTTTCCACCAGTGATACATGTCAGAATGTAAATCAGAGAGAGGAAAGATTTTACAATGGGCAAACACTGAGTAAATCATCCATAAGTGAATATTGTCAAAAGTAAGCATTTTTTTTCATGTATGTTAGTTCCTCTTTAAAGCAAACCTGCACTGAAGACTAAAAGTCAAAATAACCATACACAAGTCATACTTACCTCCCATGTAGTCTAATCATCATCAATCTCTTTCTCCTCTCCTGTGTTCCGTTTGTCCGCTGTGATTAAGGGAATTCTCCATCCTCCATTTTGATAATGGCCATTACCCCATAACAGCTTCCTGGTCAGCACACTGTTAAACTGTAATATCGCTCACTTGAGCCATGGGGAAATATGGACATTACCTTGCACATCAGTTGTCTTTTCAGTTATAACTGACAGCAACTGATATATAACTGACAGCAACTGTATATTTCAGTTCTGACAAAATCTAGGAATCATTTTTAGAAGCAAATGGTGAGCTTCTGAGAGGAACTAACGGTGAGGTAAGTATGTCATGTTCATTTGCAGGTACATCATGTGTTTATTTTAAATAATTTTTACTCCGTTCAGGTTCATTTTAAGCTTCAGAAATGTTACTCAAAATGAGCATTCATTTTCTGCCTGCAATAAACATGTAATTTATGAGCTGATATCAGAACATGGGCTGGGGACACTAGAGGACGGAACACGGCGTGATTGCACAGAAAGCAGAGGCTTCTGGGTGAAGCGGGTTTGTTGTGGACGGCTCTGAACAGTGAACAAATTGAGCCATTGAATGCTGCTCAGAGTGGCTGCCAGGGCCAGGCCACCGCTTGCTAGCAGGAGGTGAGCATAAAGTGAATTCTTTATTCACCTTGGTGTTTGGCTGAGTCCTCTCATTATCATATTCTGCTAAATTATTCAGCGAGGCAGTCGCACTGGAAGCCTTTTTATTGCATCGTTTACAATAGCTGCTGCAGTCAGGACTCAGGCCAGGGCTGCAGACCTACGCAATGTGCGAGGGAAAAGGCCATAATATCTCCAATAGAAAGCTGAGGGCTGAAGATAGCCAGACGTTTCCTGAAGACCAAACCGGTCAGAGACTTTAAAGCGATATGTATACTTAACCTGGGGCTCTGATTAATGTAACATATTTCCATACTGATTTAATTTACATTTTTATATGCGGTAATGTTACCGGTAATGGACCCAGTAACAGCTCTCACTCTGTGTCTATGTTGATGATGATGATTATTATGTATTTGTATAGTGCTGAAATCTTCCACTTCATATTCATATCAATGACTGTCCTCAGAAGAGCTCACAATCTAATCCCTACCATAGTCATAGTCTAATGTCCTACCACATTATTCTTATGTATTTACAGTGGGATGCGAAAGATTGGGAAACCTTGTTTGATATTTGAGAAGTGAAATTAAGTTTATTGGGTTTACGTAAAGTGTGCAATAATTGTTTAACCATCTTAGCGGTATGGACGAGCTCAGCTCGTCCATTATCGCCGAAGGGTGCCGCTCAGGCCCTGCTGGGCCGATTTTGATTAAAAAAAAGGAGCACACGCAGCCGGCACTTTGCCAGCCGCGTGTGCTACCTGATCGCCGCCGCAGCACGGCGATGCGCCGCGTGCAGCGGCGAAAGAGGGTCCCCCCAGCCGCCCGAGCCCTGCGCAGCCGGAACAAATAGTTCCGGCCAGCGCTAAGGGCTGGATCGGAGGCGGCAGACGTCAGGACGTCGGCTGATGTCCATGACGTCACTCCGCTCGTCGCCATGGCGACGAGGAAAGCCAAACAAGGAAGGCTGCTCATTGCAGCCTTCCTTGTTACTTCTGATTGCCAGAGGCAATCAGAAGAATGCGTCGGGAGCGCCCTCTAGTGGGCTTTCATGCAGCCAACTTTCAGTTGGCTGCATGAAATAGGTTTTTTTTAATTAAAAAAAAACCCTCCCGCAGCCGCCCTGGCGATCTTAATAGAACGCCAGGGTGGTTAAACAAAATTAGGCAGGTGCATAAATTTGAAATCAATATTTAGTAGATCCTCCTAGAGATGAGCATAATGATGTAATTACGATTTCGCGAAATTTCGCGTAATTAGTGTAATTACGATTATGGGCGTAAGTACATAATCGTAATGAAGAAGGATTTCGCGAAATTTCGCGTAAGCGTAATTTTTCGCGTAATTTTCGCATTACTGTGGGTATTACGAAATTGATGCGTATGGCCATGCTCCCAAGCGGAAAAGTTGACGCATGGATCAATGTTAGGTAGCCGCCGACTTTAAGGGTTAATAGCAAAGCCCCCTTAAATGCTAAGAGCCTCAAATTTGGAGAATATATTAAGGAGATCAGGAGTAGTGTTGGGCGAACAGTGTTCGCCACTGTTCGGGTTCTGCAGAACATCACCCTGTTCGGGTGATGTTCGAGTTCGGCCGAACACCTGATGGTGTTCGGCCAAACTGTTCGGCCATATGGCCGAACTAAGAGCGCATGGCCGAACGTTACCCGAACGTTCGGCTAGCGCTGTGATTGGCCGAACGGGTCACGTGTAGTGTTGTGTGAACATCTAGATGTTCAGGTTCGGGCCGAACATGGCCGCGATGTTCGGGTGTTCGAGCCGAACTCCGAACATAATGGAAGTCAATGGGGACCCGAACTTTCGTGCTTTGTAAAGCCTCCTCATATGCTACATACCCCAAATTTACAGGGTATATGCAAGTGGGTACAAGAGAAAAAAATTTTTTAGCAAAAAGAGCTTATAGTTTTTGAGAAAATCAATTTTAAAGTTTCAAAGGGAAAACTGTCTTTTAAATGCTGGAAATGTCTGTTTTCTTTGCACAGGTAACATGCTTTTTGTCGGCATGCAGTCATAAATGTAATACATATAAGAGGTTACAGGAAAAGGGACCGGTAACGCTAACCCAGCAGCAGCACACGTGATGGAACAGGAGGAGGGCGGCGCAGGAGGAGAAGGCCACGCTTTGAGACACAACAACCCAGGCCTTGCATGAGGACAAGAAGCGTGCGGATAGCAATTTGCGTTTTGTCGCCATGCAGTTATAAATTTAATACAGATGAGAGGTTCAATAAACAGGGACCGGAAACGCTAACCCATCACAGATGTTCATTGTTCATGTTACTTGGTTGGGGTCCGGGAGTGTTGCGTAGTCGTTTCCAATCCAGGATTGATTCATTTTAATTTGAGTCAGAAGTCAAGAGCAGCCTGAAACTTCAGTGCATGAGAGCAGAAGGGGGAAAGAAACACACAAATGATGGGGTCCCTACATCTCTGCAAACCAGAGTTACAGGGGTCCAAAATTGGTAAAATCCCCCGTAGACTTTCATTGCCTCCCTATTTCACTTTCCAAAATCTCACATCTTTTCAAAGGGCAATGGCTCAGCAGTACCAAATTTTCTAGCATTGTAGGGACCCTTAGGGGGAACATGACTGGTGAGTTTCGGGCCCCTAGGCCAAAGAGGTCATAGCCTAGGGTCACAAAAACCTGTTTATTTGGGCTATTTCAATGGTAGTGATGGTGACGTACATAAATCTCAGCTATGGCCGTTAGCAACGTCTGAATTTCACGAAATGTCTCATGCAGGTAGAAGACATATTGTTAGACTTGGATTCCAAAGATGGGGTCCCTACATCTCTGCAAACCATAGTTACAGGGGTCCAAAATTGGTAAAATCCCCCATTTTAAAAACAGTTTTAAAAAGTTTGTTTATAAACAAACAAAATGGCCACCAAAACAGGAAGTAGGTTGATGTACAGTATGTCCACACATACAAAATACATCCATACACAAGCAGGCTGTATACACCCTTCCTTTTGAATCTCAAGAGATCATTTGTGTGTTTCTTTCCCCCTTCTGCTCAATTGCACTGAAGTTTCAGGCTGCTCTTTTCTTCCTGCAAACAGCTTTGCCCTTGTCTGAATTTCCTCAGTATGTGAAAGCCCAGCCAGCTCAGAGGACACTTTATCCAGCTTGTAAAAGATACGAGAGCAGAGAGAAGCTGCACTAATCTAAATATCACACAGGCAGTGTGCAGAGAGGGGCCTGAAAGGGGGAGTTCATAGCAGAACCACAACACTGAAGAACTTGGCAGCCTTCCAGACACTGGCCGACAAGTCTGACAGGGGAAAGATACATTGATTTATTACAGAGGCTGTGATAGCAGAAAGTGTTGCAGTAAGCCAGAACACATTAGAATAGCTTTTGGAACTTGTAGGATGATAAAAAACAGGATGCAATTTTTGTTACGGAGTCTCTTTAAAGAGGAGATTGACATCCTCCCCCTCCTCTAGCCAGTTGTACGCCGACAGACTGACTTCCGCAAACCCAGGACGACCAGGAGGGCAGCAAACAACACAAGCCGCAGCTAGTGCCCAAAAGGGAATGGTATCGGCAGTGTCCTTGGAGTGGGAAAATTTTCTGACACCCATGTAGCAGCACACAGAACAGCAAGCGTGCAGATCCACCTCCAACACCGATCGCCTGGAGAAGATGGTCAAGGACTACATGTCAGATGGCATAGCTGTGTTGAACAATCCATCTGCACCCTTCAACTATTGGGTATCGAAGCTAGACACCTGGCACAAACTGGCAATGTACGCAATAGAGGTGCTGGCTTGCCTGGCAGCCAGCGTTATGTCGGAACGCTGTTTTAGTGCTGCCGGAGGCATCGTCACAGATCGGCGTATCCGCCTCTCCACAGAAAATGCAGACCGTCTGACTCAAATTAAAATGAATCAATCCTCCTGGATTGGAAACGACTACGCAACACTCCCGGACCCCAACCAAGTAACATGAACAATGAACATCTGTGATGGGTTAGCGTTTCCGGTCCCTGTTTATTGAACCTCTCATCTGTATTAAATTTATGACTGCATGGCGACAAAACGCAAATTGCTATCCGCACGCTTCTTGTCCTCATGCAAGGCCTGGGTTGTTGTGTCTCAAAGCGTGGCCTTCTCCTCCTGCGCCACCCTCCTCCTGTTCCATCACGTGTGCTGCTGCTGGGTTAGCGTTACCGGTCCCTTTTCCTGGAACCTCTTATATGTATTACTTTTATGACTGCATGCCGACAAAAAGCATGTTACCTGTGCAAAGAAAACAGACATTTCCCGCATTTAAAAGACAGTTTTCCCTTTGAAACTTTAAAATCGATTTTCTCAAAAACTATAAGCTCTTTTTGCTAAAAAAATTTTTCCTCTTGTACCCACTCCCAAGGTGCACATACCCTGCAAATTTGGGGTATGTAGCATGTAAGGAAGCTTTACAAAGCACGAAAGTTCGGGTCCCCATTGACTTCCATTATGTTCGGAGTTCGGGTCGAACACCCGAACATCGCGGCGATGTTCGGCGAACGTTCGCGAACCCGAACATCTAGGTGTTCGCCCAACACTAATCAGGAGGAATAAGAGGAAAATTTTTTTTTTCAAAAAGACCTTATAGTTTTTGAGAAAATCGATGTTAAAGTTTCAAAGTAAAAATGTATACAGTTAAAAACCCGCCGACTTTAACGGTTAATAGCAAAGCCTGCTTAAAGTTTAGGAACACCAAATTCCTAGGGTATATTAAGGGGATCAGTGGGAATAAGAGGAAAACATTTTTTTCAAAAGACCTTATAGTTTTTGAGAAAATCGATTTTTAAGTTTCAAGGGCAAAAATGTCTTTTAAATGCGGAAAATGTCAGTTTTTTTTTGCACAGGTAACAGTAGTGTATTATTTTCATAGATTCCCCCAAGTGGGAAGAGTTTTACTTACTTCGTTCTGAGTGTGGGAAATATAAAAAAAAAACGAAGTGGGGTCCCCCCTCCCTGACCTCTTTAACCCCTTGTCCCCCATGCAGGCTGGGATAGCCAGAATGCGGAGCACCGGCCGCGTGGGGCTCCGCACCCTGACTATACCAGCCCGCATGGTCCATGGATTGGGGAGTCTCGGAAGGGGAGGGGCAGCCAAGCTTTCCCCTCCCCCTCCGAGCCCTTGTCCAATCCAAGGACAAGGGGCTCTTCTCCACCTCCGATGGGCGGTGGAGGTGGAGGCCGCGATTTCCTGGGGGGGGGGTCATGGTGGAATCTGGGAGTCCCCTTAAAAAAGGGGTCCCCCAGATGCCCACCCCCCCTCCCAGGAGAAATGAGTATAGAGGTACTTGTACCCCTTACCCATTTCCTTTAAGAGTTAAAAGTAAATAAACACACAAACACTTAGAAAAAGTATTTTAATTGAACAAAAAACATAACCACGAAAAAAGTCCTTTAATATTCTTAATTAACCAATAATACTTACCTGTCTCTTTAAATAAATGATCCCTCGCAATATCCTTGGAAATGTTCTATCAGTTACAATGTAACAAAGTTATTACAATGTAACAACTTTGTTACATTGTAACTACGCCGCACCCGACGTCACTCGCCGCTCAGCCGCCGCATACGCGTCCGTGCAGGACGCTAAGTCCCCGCTGGCCCCCGCTGTCCACCCCGCCCACATCTGTCACCCACATGTCACCCACATGTGGGTGACATGTGGGTGACATGTGGGAGAGGCGGGGAGGGCAGCGGAGCCGGCGGGGACTTGGCGTCCTGCACGGAGTCCGGACCCGACAGAGCTCTGAGCTATATAGCTCAGAGCTCTCTAAGCATCTTTGAATTTGGGCTCCAAGGAGCCCCATTGGTCCTTAGCAGACCAATGGGGTTCCTTCAAATCAGAAGGAACCCCATTGGTCTGCTAAGGACCAATGGGGCTCCTTGGAGCCCAAATACAAAGATGCTTAGAGAGCTCTGAGCTATATAGCTCAGAGCTCTGTCGGGTCCGTGCAGCACGGACGCGTACGCGGCGGCTGAGCGGCGAGTGGCGTCGGGTGCGCCGTAGTTACAATGTAACAAAGTTGTTACATTGTAATAACTTTGTTACATTGTAACTGATAGAACATTTCCGAGGATATTGCGAGGGATCATTTATTTAAAGGGACAGGTAAGTATTAATGGTTAATTAAGAATATTGAAGGACTTTTTTCGTGGTTATGTTTTTTGTTCAATTAAAATACTTTTTCTAAGTGTTTGTGTGTTTATTTACTTTTCTGATTTGAAGGAACCCCATTGGTCTGCTAAGGACCAATGGGGCTCCTTGGAGCCCAAATTCAAAGATGCTTAGAGAGCTCTGAGCTATATAGCTCAGAGCTCTGTCGGGTCCGGACTCTGTGCAGGACGCTAAGTTCCGCCGGCTCCGCTGCCCTCCCCGCCTCTCCCACATGTCACCCACATGTGGGTGACATGTGGGTGACAGATGTGGGCGGGGTGGACAGCGGGGGCCAGCGGGGACTTAGCGTCCTGCACGGACGCGTATGCGGCGGCTGAGCGGCGAGTGACGTCGGGTGCGGCGTAGTTACAATGTAACAAAGTTGTTACATTGTAATAACTTTGTTACATTGTAACTGATAGAACATTTCCGAGGATATTGCGAGGGATCATTTATTTAAAGAGACAGGTAAGTATTATTGGTTAATTAAGAATATTAAAGGACTTTTTTCGTGGTTATGTTTTTTGTTCAATTAAAATACTTTTTCTAAGTGTTTGTGTGTTTATTTACTTTTAACTCTTAAAGGAAATGGGTAAGGGGTACAAGTACCTCTATACTCATTTCTCCTGGGAGGGGGGGTGGGCATCTGGGGGACCCCTTTTTAAAGGGGACTCCCAGATTCCACCATGAACCCCCCCCCAGGAAATCGCGGCCTCCACCTCCACCGCCCATCGGAGGTGGAGAAGAGCCCCTTGTCCTTGGATTGGACAAGGGCTCGGAGGGGGAGGGGAAAGCTTGGCTGCCCCTCCCCTTCTGAGACCCCCCAATCCATGGACCATGCGGGCTGGTATAGTCAGGGTGCGGAGACCCACGCGGCCGGTGCTCCGCATTCTGGCTATCCCAGCCTGCATGGGGGACAAGGGGTTAAAGGGGTCTGGGAGGGGGGACCCCACGTCGTTTTTTTTTATATTTCCCACACTCAGAACGAAGTAAGTAAAACTCTTCCCACTTGGGGGAATCTATGAAAATAATACACTATTGTTATCTGTGCAAAAAAAAACTGACATTTTCCGCATTTAAAAGACATTTTTGCCCTTGAAACTTAAAAATCGATTTTCTCAAAAACTATAAGGTCTTTTTGAAAAAAAAAAATTTCCTCTTATTCCCACTGATCCCCTTAACATACCCTAGGAATTTGGTGTTCCTAAAATTTAAGCAGGCTTTGCTATTAACCGTTAAAGTCGGCGGGTTTTTAACTGTATACATTTTTACTTTGAAACTTTAACATCGATTTTCTCAAAAACTATAAGGTCTTTTTGAAAAAAAAAATTTTCCTCTTATTCCTCCTGATCTCCCTAATATATTCTCCAAATTTGAGGCTCTTAGCATTTAAGGGGGCTTTGCTATTAACCCTTAAAGTCGGCGGCTTTTTTATATTATATGGAGCGTTACGGTTTAACGCGAAATTGCGGTAGCGTTTAATGCGAAATTACGGCATGAACAAAACGCGAAATTACGCGTTGAAAATTACGCTTACGGTATTTTCAATTACGACTTTAATGGCAATTACGCTACCGTAATTTCGCATCGTAATCGCAAATTTCGCATGCGTAATTATAGTAATGCGAAATTACGAAAATTTCGGCTCAACTCTAGATCCTCCGTTTGCAGACATTACAGCCTCTAAATGCTTCCTGTAGGTTCCAGTGAGAGTCTGGATTTTGGTTGAAAGTACTTTGGACCATTCCTCTTTACAAAACATCTCTAGTTCATTCAGGTTTGATGGCTTCTGATCATGGACAGCTCTCTTTAACTCACACCACAGATTTTCAAATATATTTAGATCTGGGGACTGAGATGGCTATTCCAGAATGTTGTACTTGTTCCTCTGCATGAATGCCCTAATGGATTTTGAGCAGTGTATAGGGTCGTTGTCTTGTTGAAAGATCCAGCCCTGGCGCAGCTTCAGCTTTGTCACTGATTCCTGGACATTGGTCTCCAGAATCTGCTGATACTGAGTGGAATCCATGTGTCCAACTTTGATAAGATTTCCAGTCCCTGCACTGGCCACACAGCCCCACAGCATGATGGAACCACCACCATATTTTATTGTAGGTAGCAGGTGTTTTTCTTGGAATGCTGTGTTGTTTTTGTTCCATGCATAACACCCCTTGTTATGCCCAAATAACTCAATTTTAGTTTCATCAGTCCACAGCACCTTATTCCAAAACGAAGCTGGCTTGTCCAAATGTGCTTTAGCGTACCTCAAGCGCCTCTGTTTGTGCTGTGGGCGAAGAAAAGGCTTTCTCTGCATCACTCTTGCATACAGCATTTCCTTGTGTAAAGTGCGCCGAATGGTTGAACGATGCACAGTGACTCCATCTGCAGCAAGATGATGTTGTAGGTCTTTGGTGCTGGTCTGTGGGTTGACAATGACTGTTCTCACCATTCGTCACTTCTGTCTATCCAAGATTTTTCTTGGTCTGCCTCTTCAAGCCTTAACTGTTCTGTCTTGGAGTCATCAATCTCAGACCCTAGCTCCCAGGGTAGCCCCATCAAGGCTGTCCTCTGTAATGTCAGATCGATAAACAACAAAACAGCAATCATACATGATCTAATAGAGTCTTCTGATCTGGCCTGCCTGACTGAAACCTGGCTTTCTGAACCAGTTGGCCCCACCCTGGAGGCTGCCGTGCCAACAAACTATTCCGTGATATACTGCAACAGGAAAGAACGCAGGGGAGGAGGGGCTGCACTTTGCTTTAGATCAGCTTTGAAAATCAGACCACTTACTGTAGGTCCTACCAACTCGTTTGAATGCTTGGGGGTGCAACTTTCAGCTGAGAAAAACATTAACATATTGCTGATCTACCGCCCACCAGAAAAACACTCAGACTTCCTTAAGGAACTTGTAGACCTCCTATGCAACCTAACACTGGAACACCCCAGATGGATTGTTCTTGGAGATTTCAATACATGGGTGGATGACTCCTCTTCAAAACTTGGAATAGAGCTACCTCGTGCCTTACATGAACTGGGCTTCCCCCAATCAATCAGCTCTGCTACTCACAGGAAAGGCCACACTCTGGACCTTATATTCCATACTGGGCTGTCAATAGCCAATGTGGAAATTAATCCTGTTGCCTGGTCAGACCATCACACTATCCACTTCTCCCTCTCAATACCAGCTGTCAAACACCAGGTCAAGAATCAAATATAATATCGCCGCTTAAAAGGGCTAACACCTCAACATTTCCGAGATAACCTTAGCTTTGATGAATTGACTGACTCCAGCTTGGACCCTGATACTCTGGTGTTTAAATACAACAAATGTGTGTCCTCCACCTTTGAGACCATTGCTCCTCTGCGCACCAAATATCTTACTCCACACCATCATGCACAGTGGTTTGATAACGCTATAAAAGAGCTGAAAAGACAAGGCCGAAAACTTGAGAGACTGTGGCGCAAATCTCAGTCCCCAGAAGACAAACATGCCTTAATCCTCCACTTGAAGAGCTACCAAAAGGTAATCACGGGAAAAAAATCATCCTTTCTATCACAAGAGATTGCAAATGCAGTTAACAAACCAGCCCAACTGTTCCGCACAGTGGAAAAACTCTGCAACCCGGCATGTCAAAAACTTAACATCGAGTCTTCAAAGGACCTCTGTGACCAATTTGCCCATTTCTTCACAGACAAAGTCTCCGCTATAAGGTCCGCCATCCAACTTACAGCATCTGAGCCTAATATAGCGCCGAAGACCATTAGCAGAGACAATGTAACACCTTGGTCAAACTTCAAAGAAATTGATGAAGAAGTCACATCAAGCATCCTCCTTCACGTCCGCCTAACTACCTGTGACCTAGATCCTGGCCCAACACAGTTCATGTTGAACTGCCCCGACCTGTTCATACCGGTATTCCTAAAAATTGTTAACTGTTCCTTAAAATCAGGGATATTTCCTGCTTTACTGAAGGAAGCAATCATCAGGCCTCTCCTCAAAAAACCCTCCCTGGACCCAGATGCAATGACCAGCTACAGACCTGTCTCTAACCTTCCCTTTCTGGGCAAGCTAATTGAAAAAGCTGTTTACCTCCAGCTAGAAGCCAAAATCCTACAAAACAACAGTTATGACCCATTCCAGTCTGGCTTCAGGAAACACCACAGCACTGAAACGGCCCTCATCCAAATATGCAACCACCTGCTCATGGCAAGAGACAGAGGAGAGTGCTCCATCCTCATACTGCTAGACCTTTCTGCAGCCTTTGATACAGTTGACCATGACATCTTGATAAACAGGCTACAGGAATACTGCGGCATTGATGGCATAGTTCTTCAGTGGTTCCAATCCTTCTTGAGTGGCAGAACCCACAAAGTGTCTATGGGGCCCTTCCTGTCCACCCCTGTATCACTTAGGTATGGGGTGCCCCAGGGCTCAATCCTCTCTCCCCTGCTTTTCACGATTTACATGTTACCGCTGGGAAAACTAATCCAAAAACATGGCCTGACATACCACTGCTATGCAGACGACACTCAACTATATCTTTCCTTCAAGCCTGGTGTGACAGACCCAACTCTAACTATAAACGCCTGCTTACGTGAACTACAGCAATGGATGAATGACAACTGGCTGAAACTAAATGCAGACAAAACTGAAGTCCTTCTGATAGGAGGGCAGAGCATGATAACAAAACAACTTAACTTGCAGTCTTCACCACTGGGAATAGGAGGCACGGATCTGCGCAGCTCTGATCATGTGCGTAGCCTGGGAGTTCTAATTGATTGGGATTTAAACTTCAGAACTCAAATCTCTGCTGTGGTGAAATCATCCTATTTTCACCTGAAGAACATTGCAAAAATCAAGCACCTTATACCCCCAGAAGATCTGCCAACCTTAGTCCACGCCTTCATCACATCCCGACTGGACTACTGCAATGCTCTCTACACTGGCCTTCCAAAAAAGGTCTTGTACCGACTACAGCTGATACAGAATACTGCTGCCAGACTGCTAACCAACCAACCCCGTCACTGCCACATAATGCCAGTCCTGCACTCCCTTCACTGGCTACCTATAGAATGGAGGGTCCTATTCAAGATCGGCCTACTGACATTTAAATCCCTGAATAATCTAGGCCCTGGATACATGAAAGATATGTTGCAGCTGCGTAGCAATCCCCGCATTCTCAGATCAACAGGTTCTAATAATCTAGTCATACCCAGAGTCCACTTGGAAACTTTCGGTCCCAGAGCCTTCTGTCATGCTGCCCCTACGTTTTGGAACTCCTTACCTCAACAGATCAGGACAGCTCCATCCCTGGACGTGTTTAAATCCAGACTGAAAACCCACCTGTTCAGTTTGGCATTTGCAGAAATATAACTTTTGTTGTGTGAATACTTCATCCTACTAATTACTGAATCTGAGAGAGCCTAAGCGCTTTGAGTCCTATGGGAGAAAAGCGCTATAGAAATGTTATTGTATTGTATTGTATTATTGTAACTTGAACTGAGCCTGTGGTCTTCCATTTCCTCAGTATGTTCCTAACTGTGGAAACAGACAGCTGAAATCTCTGAGACAGCTTTCTGTATCCTTTCCCTAAACCATGATGGTGAACAATCTTTGTCTTCAGGTCATTTGAGAGTTGTTTTGAGACCCCCATGTTGCTACTCTTCAGAGAGAATTAAAAGAGGAGGGAAACTTACAACTGAGCCCTTAAATACCCTTTCTCATAATTGGATTCACCTGTGTATGTAGGTCAGGGGTCACTGAGTTTACCAAGCCGATTTTTGAGTTCCAATAATTAGTTCTAAAGGTTTTTGAATCAATAAAATGACAACAGTGCCCAAATGTATGCACCTGCCTAATTTTATTTAAACAATTATTGTGCACTGTCTGTAAATCCAATAAACTTAATTTTACTTCTCAAATATCACTGTGTGTGTCTCCTATATGATATATTTAACTGACAATCATGGAGATTAACAACGTTGCCCAAACTTTCGCTTCCCACTGTATATAGCACTGACATCTTGTGAAGCTCTATACAGACTACATAGTAGTGATGAGCGACAATGCCAATATTCTTTTTGCATTCATTTTTTGCAAAAAATAATGTAAAATTCGACTTTCGAGCAAAAATGCCATCAAAAACCATTTTGTAATAAGTATGTGATTTTTCGCCTCTTTCACGAATTTTAGCGCTACAAAATAAATGATTTGTGGACTTTTCCCAAATTTTTGCTTTAAAATAACTATTTTCGCATAGGAAAATAATTGTTGTCTTTGACCATATTGTAAAAATACGATGTATTTTCACAAATATTTTCTCAAAATAGCATTTCAGATGCGAAAAGACTTTGTTCCTCCAAACAACGCTTTTCAGAAGCTATGGAATCAGTAATTTTCAGGATGCATACTGTCCAATTTCTCTGATAAGAGTTTTGCTTTATCTTCAGGCAACATCTTTTTTTGCTCATTTGAATTACACTGACACTTTTCTGCAACGCTTTACAGAGAACATTGAGCCACTCAATTCTTGTCCCTCAACAGTATTCTCAATCTGACCAATCTAGTGTCCCAACCACACTCTTGGGTGGAAGCCATTTAATGTTCCTCAAGAAATGTTCCTTCAGCCACCCACAGTATTATTTTTACATATAAATCTTGAAGAGTCCTTTCAACAACATCTCATTACAAGTTCTTCTCCGGGCTGTGAGATAAACGGGATACATGATGACCTCCTGCCTTTCCTCACCGTGTTGTTGTTAGACTGAGTGACCAATTCTCTAAAAATCCTTGAGACATAATATTTCTTTAGTTGTCTGCTGTCACATTATTTCCCACATCCACCGTAGCAATTTTACAAGGAACAAAAATAAGGTTTGATGGGAGATGGTTTATATTTTTTTAAGGTCTGCTTAAAGGAAAGGTTCAGGGAGGGTGGAGGAAAAATAAAAATCAAATTCCACTTACCTGGGGCTTCCTCCAGCCCGTGGCAGGCAGGAGGTGCCCTCGCCGCCGCTCCGCAGGCTCCCGGTGGTTTCCGGTGGCGCGCCCGACCTGGCCAGGCCGGCTGCCAGGTCGGGCTCTTCTGCGCTCCAAGGCCCGGAACTTCTGCGTCCCACGCCGGCGCTCTGACGTCATCGGACGTCCTCCGTGCTCTACTGCGCATGCGCAGTAGTTCTGCGCATGCGCAGTAGAGCCCGGAGGACGTCCGATGACGTCAGAGCGCCGGCGTGGGACGCAGAAGTTCCGGGCCTTGGAGCGCAGAAGAGCCCAACCTGGCAGCCGGCCTGGCCAGGTCGGGCGCGCCACCGGAGACCACCGGGAGCCTGCGGAGCGGCGGCGAGGGCACCTCCTGCCTGCCACGGGCTGGAGGAAGCCCCAGGTAAGTGGAATTTGATTTTTATTTTTTACCCACCCTCCCTGAACCTTCCCTTTAATCATGCTTTACATCTAGGGGTTCTGAAACAACTGGAATACTGCAAATTGGCTTGCTTTCTTCTCCTTTTTTTAATATATTTTTTTTATAAATATCTTTTTATATGAAACATATGGAAAGGATTATTAATGTGAAAGACAATACCCGAAGACCGCTTCCAAATTTGGAGATGCTGGAGGCTTTGAGGTCAGTAAAAAATGAAAGTAGCCTGAAGTATGATCTTATGAAGGCTTTTAAAGAAAATAATTGTCTGTTGACATTGGCGGAGTCTGAAAGTAATAGGGAGACCGCTAAATTATATATTTCATTAGAGTAGTGATAGGTTGAGGAATCTTGGCCGGTTTCTCAGGTCATCAGAGCCAAATCAGACTGTGCAAAAAGGTGGAACCCGGAGGTGGCTGATTAAGCTGAAATGGCCACATGGGGAAGACTATTAATGTGCACGTTTATTTTTTCACTCCATTAATGCAACACCAGCATAATAAAGTACGCCTGAAACACTTCTTTAAAAAAAAGTTAGAAACTTACCTTGATAGCGTGAAGTCTCTTACAGACCATTGTTCTAGCTAAGGGTCCCTCTAAAGTTATTTGACTCCCACCAGTCAGATTTCTTCTGCCCATGCTCCTGAGTCCCAGCCATGGACGAATACATGCCAATTGGGCATGCCCAGTAGTACAAAGTTGCTCATGCACAGCTTTTTTTTCCCCATGCATGAGTGCTTTGCTCTAGTGCAGTGATGACTAACCTTGGCACTCCAGCTGTGGTGGAACTACAAGTCCCATGAGGCATTGCAATACTCTGACAGCTCTAAGCATAACTCGGGGAGGCAGAGGCATGATGGGATTTGTAGTTTGGTCACAGCTGGAGTGCCAAGGCTAGCCATCATTGCTCTAGTGCATCTAGCCTATTATCTGTGTTATTTCATCTCACCATGGGGTTGATTCACTAAAAAAAGATTATAGACATTTTATATAATACACGTAGCGCAACACGCTATATAGATGCGCCACTTGCGTTGATTAACATGCAACGTGAGTGGTGCATATATTATAAAGTGTTACACAATTTGCCTAAGTCGCTACATAGATTGTATAAATGCCGGTAATCTTGAAGGGATCCAAGCAGCTTTTTTTTTCTGCAGTTTGTCCTGGTTTCTAATATCTTCAGGAGCTGGCTTGTTCCTCCCTTTCCTTCCCTCTGCCCTTATCCAGAGGGAAGGTGAGAAGTTATTCAAGTGTGAATTCACTAAACTGTTTGAAGAACGGTATCCTATCTCCCCACCCCCTGCCTACTGATGAAGGCTTTTGTCTGCTCATTGCCACTGCTAATTACAGCAACCCTTATCTTCTTGCTATTTCTGCAGACTGCAGGCCATGGAAATAGAGTAATAAAAGCCTATAACAAACATTTAAATGTAAAAAGAAAAGATAGAATGGAATTTTTCTTTTTATCAATGAGCCACATTTTAGCATGCATTTTTAATGTGCTATTGAGATGCATTGGGACTAAAAACGTTTCTTGAGAAAAAGTTAATTGCATATGTGTCCTTATCTTTCTTATCTTATAAATACAATGAGGAATTTAAATGCAGTGGGCAGACTTTATGTGTTCACATACACAAACCAGAGATTAGAAAAACTAGAATTGAACGGCCTAAAACTTAAATTTTTTTAAAAAAATTATAATGTCATTGTACTTAATTTAAAGAGGATCTTTAGCGAAAAGGGGAAAAAATAAATCAACACATTGCAAAGTGAGAAGTTAGAAAATAAAAGTGAGATCAAGAAATGATTGATATTCGCCATATAATTTGTTTATATTGTTTGATCCACAATCAGCCTGCACGTCATCATCTTTACTACTGGCAGACAAGAATAAAAACTAAAGAGCACAAACTGCCGTTATCTATAACCACCCCTCCTAACAATGCGATAGTTTAAAGGGGAACTGTTGCGAAAATCTTAAAATTTAAAGCCCATACAAATAAGAAGTACAGTTCTTCCTGAATAAAATGCGCCATAAATTACTTCTCTCCTATGCTGCTGGCACTTACAGTAAGTAGTAGAAATTTGACATTACCGACAGGTTTTGGGCTAGTCCATCTCTCCATAGGGGATTCTCAGCATGGGTTTTATTCATTATAAAGACACTCCCTGAAAAAGATTTATACAAAGATGCTGACCAGCCTCCCTGCACACTGTACACTATTTGGCAGTTGGATGGAGCAACTGCCATTCACTATGTGCATTTTAAGAATAAAGAAAACCCTGTGAACCCCCCATGAGGAGATAGGCTAGTCCAAAACCTGTTGGTTCTGTCAGATTTCTACTACCTACTGTAAGTGATAGCAACATAGTAGAAAAGTAATCTATGGCTCATTTTACTCTGGAAGAAACGTACTTCTTAATTGTATGTGTTTACATATATTTTACATTTTAAGATTTTCGCGACAGAGATCCTTTAAAAGGTTGCTTTTTAAATTAATATGCATATGTACAGAGGGAGATACTGGTTGCTTGGCAGTTGGAAAAAGCCGTTATTTCCCACAATGCAACAAGGTTCACAGACAGCAAACTGTCAGGACCATGGTCATGACATCACACCGTGGGAGGGGTTTCACCACAATATCAGCCATAAAGACTGATGATCTATTAGAGAAAAGGTAAAGATTTCTCATGGGAAAGTAGGTAACAGCTACTGATTGGGATGAAGTTCAATACTTGGTGGCAGTTCCTGTTTAAGCACGTTTTCATGTTTGCTTTCACTAAAAACAACTGTTTATTTTACACTTGACGCTGTGTCCCTTTACATACTGCCCGCTTAGTGCACTTGAAGTGCAACATGAAGTGTGTGAGTGTCTGTTTACTCTTGTTGTTTAAGTGACAATATGAGGTTTGATGAATGTGTCAGGCTGGAGAGGCATGTTTTATGAGTTGTTTGGTGACTTCTTACACACACAAAAAAACAGTTTAAAGAACACCCAGCGTTCAACTGATTTTTCTCCCTCCCCCCCAATAGTCACACAAGAGTTAATATATGCACATGATGTCACCCTCCGATAGTGCCAATGTTGATCTGCGCACTTTTTATCCTGCTCATCCTTCTTCGTGTCACGTTGTGGTTGAAACTCATCCAAATCTCGGGTTTCCGTGAACCGCAGAGCTGTCAGTAAGTGGATGATAACCACAGTCATGCCTCTCTCTCCTTGTAATGTTGTGTCCATCTCATAGTAACGATATCTGTTTGGGGAAAATATTTAGTGCACTTCCTTGTTGAGGTAACCCAGCTGACATTGCTGTATTTTCTATATTTTTTTAGTTTTAAAAAGGCCCTGAAGTGACATATAATAGTATGCAGTAAATCATACCTCCCAACGTATTGAGATGAGAAAGAGGGACACTTAAGCCACGCACCTGCCACACCCCTGATCACGCTCCTCGACACACCCCTAGTCGTGTATACCATAAAGATTTCATAAGAAAAATATGTTGTTTTATAATTTAAAGGAAGCATCTAAGCTGTTAAATAAAAAGAGTTCCACTTACCTGGGGCTTCCTGCAGCCCGTAGCAACCGTCCTGGTGACGTCGGAAAGAGCACGTGATCCATGCGGTGGAACGCAGAAGAGGCCGACCCGGAACTTGACCTGGCGAGGTCAGCTGCGCCAGCAAAGAACACCGGGAGCCACCGGAGCTGCGGCGAGGACGGCTGCTACGAGCTGGAGGAAGCACCAGGTAAGTGGATCTCTTTTTTTTAACAACTTGGATCACTCCTTTAAACCACACTGGTCCTTTCTATTCTGGTTCATTTTCCTTCATATTTACATTTGAAAATAAGAAATATACCAATTTTAAAGATGGGAATAAAGTTTAGAGTCAATTAAACACATTTTTCAGTAGAGAAATACATATATTTACATAAAAAGAGGGACAAAGTCCTGAAAGAGGGACAAATGAGGAGGGAAGAGGGACAGGGCTCCAAAAGAGGGACAGTTGGGAACTATGAGTAAATTATTCAGGAAACCCACTTTTACGTGAATTTTCCTCATTTCAGCACTTCCTATACCATATATTTATTTATTATTTATTTATTGTATTTATAAAGCGCCAACATATTACGCAGCGCTGAACATTAATTTAGGTTACAGACAATATTTAGGGGTGACATACAGCAATATGACAATACAGGAATACAAGAAAACCAGATCACACACCATAGTATGAGTACAAGGTAATGCTTAGTCAGTCACTGGAGGGGAGCATGGAGATTAGGCAAGTTAGGTTCACTCAGATGCATATCATGGGTTCACAGTAATGGAGGTGCAAGATCAGGTAGGACACAAAAGGAGGAGGACCCTGCCCAAAGGCTTACAATCTAGAGGGAGAGGTAGGGACACAAATGGTAGGGGACCAGAGTTCAGCTGTAGGTTTAGAGCACTTGTGAGGGGTAGTAGGCCAGAGTGAAATGGTGAGTTTTGAGGGCTTTCTTGAAGATGTTGAAGGAGGGGGCTGCCCTAATGGGTGGAGGTAGGGAGTTCCATAGTGTTGGAGCAGCTCTTGAGAAGTCCTGAAGGCGTGCATGGGACTGGGAGATGCGGGGGGCGGTCAGGCGAAGTTCATTGGAGGAGCGGAGTGAGCGGCAAGGTGTGTACCTCTGAGTAAGGCCTCGTTCACATCAGGGCCGTTTCTGTGCGCTTTTTACAGCGCACTGCCCTGTGCGATCAGCAAGGTATTTACTTTCCCATGTAACTAAATGTAGCTGGTTTACATCTATGCGCTGCGCTGAGCAGCGTTACAGAAACGTAGGGTTGCATGCATTTCTGTGCGTTGAGCTGGAAAGCGCACATCAATGCAAGTGAATGGGTCCGCTTTTTTAGCGCATAGAAGCGCGTACAAACGCATAGAAGCGCATGCGTTTTTTACCCCTAATTGGAGAAAAAAATACATTTACATACAAAAACAAAGTTTTATTGACAACTGCTGCTGGTACAACAAGCAAAACGTGCTTTAAAGAAGCGCAGCGCAACGCACAGAAACGCGCACTAAAGCGCGCACAAGCGCATGCATTTTTTACCACGCGCTTTCACACGTTTTTAAGCGCAGCAGATGTGAACGAGGCCTAAGATCAGAAATGTAGGTTGGACAGGTTTTGTGGACAGATTTGTAGGTCAGACACAGTATCTTGAATCTGATTCTGGACTGGATAGGAAGCCAGTGGAGGGATTCTAGGAGGGGATCTGCCGTGGTGGAGCGATGGGAGCAGTGGATAATTCTGGCTGCCGCATTCATGATGGACTGCAGTGGGGCTGTTCGGGTCATAGGGAGACCAGACAGCAGGGCATTGCAGTGATCAAGGCGGGAAATTATGGATGAGGAGTTTGGTGGTGGCAGAGGTCAGGAAAGGGCGAATCTTACAGATGTTACGAAGGTGGAAGTTGCAGGACTTTGTGAGGTTTTGGATGTGGGAATATACAGTATATATAATTTTTAGCCTACTAGGGTGATTAGATATGCAGAAGAGGTAAATCCAATATACTGTCCTATCCAGGACAGGTCTCACCTGGTTCCAGGGAAGGCATGTATCCCTTTGATGCCAGCCAGGGACCAGGCTCTCATGGAGGTGGTCAGAGCTAGAATCCCCCAGGGATGAGAGACAGTGTGGGTTTCTTCACAAGGTAACGATAGTCCAGGTGCTAATTTGGGACGCCAACTCGACTTGTGCAGTGTGGCAGCGGGTAGCAGCGTCCACGTATACTGCATGCAGAGAAATTAATGTCGCCCAGTTGCTAGCCAACGGCGCATGGTTTGAGCAAAGCAAACAGCGGGGAATGCTGGGTGGCTTAGAAGGTTTATTGGGCATACAGGGCGTAAAAAAAAGGGGGCACAGACAACACGTTTCTCGTGGTTCAGCCTCCGTTTCCTCAGGCCATTAAAAACAAGATGGCGGTGTCAACATATATATACCTAATTGCCATTACAATTTTCAAAATTGGCTAATTGAATAAATTAATATTCATTAGATAGCAAGAGATCACCTGTAGCGATGATCGTAATGAGCTAATTACGATTACGTGAAATTTTGCATACATTTTCACATTTACTCTTATATGTAATTATGATTTGTACATTCAATTGATTTCCTATAGTGATTCATAATTTCACCTAAAATTTTGCGTAAATTGTATGTAATTTCGTGCCAACTTTGGCAGTGAATAGCAAAGCGACATACATGGTAGTTCCACCAAATTGCTACATACTGTATGTTAAGGAGAAAAGTGGGTACAAGTCAAAAAAATAATTTTCTAAAAAGACATTGTAGTTTTTGAGAAAATCGATTTTAAAAATGCAAAGAAAAAATGGTTTTTAAACTAAAAAAATGACAGTTTAAAGGAACACTGTAGGGGGGTTGGGGGAAAATGAGTTGAACTTACCCGGGGCTTCTAATGGTCCCCCGCAGACGTCCTGTACCTGCACAGCCACTCACCGATGCTCCGGCCCCGCCTCCGGTTCACTTCTGGAATTTCTGACTTTAAAGTCTGAAAACCATAGCGCCTGCGTTGCCGTGTCCTCGACCCCGCTGATGTCACCAGGAGCGTACTGCGCAGGCACAGACCATACTGGGCCTGCGCTGTATGCTCCTGGTAACATCAGCAGGAGCGAGGACACGGCAACGCAGGCACAGTGGTTTTCAGACTTTAAAGTCTGAAATTCCAGAAGTGAACTGGAGGCGGGGCCGGAGCATCGGTGAGTGGCTGCGCGGGCACAGGATGTCTGCGGGGGACCATTAGAAGTCCCGGGTAAGTTCAACTCTTTTTCCCCCGACCCCTTACAGTGTTCCTTTAAGAACTATTTTTCTTTGCATATTTAAAATCTATTTTCTCAAAAACTACAATGTCTTTTTAAAAAATTATTTTGTTTACTTGTACCCATTATTCTCCTTAACGTATGTAGCAATTTTGGTAGCAATAGCATGTATGGGGGCTGTGCTATTAACTGCCAAAGTCAGCAAAAAATGTCACAAAATTGCGCGAAAATTACAGAAAAAATTATGCGAAATTATGAAATACTACTATTACATATGAAATTAATTACGATTTTCCCTGAAATTGTGCATTACGATTACAATGCGTAAATGTGAATTTTGGCCCACCACTGATCACCTGACTAAAGATGTCACCACCTGTGATGAATTTCAGAACGTCAATCAAGGTGAGGAAATGGGGAGAAAAGATTTTACAATGGGAAAACGCTGACTAAATAATTTGTAAATGAATATTGTAAACAAATAAGAAATGTTATTCATTACATTATTTTTTTCACTACAGTTCCTCTTTAACCACTTGAGGAGCACAGTGGTAAACCCTCCCCCAAAGACCAGGCTAATTTTTACTAAAATGGTAACTGCAGCCTTAAGGCCAAGCTGCAGGGCCGCACAACACAGCACAGGAGTGATCCCCCCCCCCTTTTTCCCCCACCAACAGAGCTCTCTGTTGGTGGGGTCTGATTCCCCCCCTCCCCCCAATGTTTATTTATTTTTTTTATAAATATTTGTGTGTGTGCTTCTGTGTTATTTTTTAATGTTTTTTTTTTTTTCAGCGAACCCCTCCCACCCCCCAGCCAGCCAATCCTGGCGATCGGCTGTCATAGGCTTCTGCCTATGAGAGCCAATTGCTCTCTTGTCCCCCAGGGGGACAGCCGTGTCACACGGCTGTTCCCAGTGCAGTGCCGCTGCTGATCGCAGCGCTGCACTATGTAAATAGACGGCGATCACGCTTCCTTAACAGTCTCCTGAGCGGCAATAGCCCCCAGAGAAGGAGATGCGCGCGCACCCTGCGCGCAATCTCCTTCAGTAGGCAGCTCCAGGACCTGACGCCAATTGGCGTTAGGCGGTCCTGGGGCTGCCGCTGCGGCCACGCCCATTGGCGTGGAGCTGCCTTAGAGTAGTTAACCTTCCTGGCGGTAAGCCCGAGCTGAGCTCGGGGTAAGCCGCCGGAAGGCACCGCTCAGGCCCCGCTGGGCCGATTTGCATAATTTTTTTTTTGCTGCACGCAGCTAGCACTTTGCTAGCTGCGTGCAGTGCCCGATCGCCGCCGCTACCCGCCGATCCGCCGCTATCCGTCGCGCCGCAGCCGCCCCCCCCCCCCCCCAGACCCCGTGCGCTGCCTGGCCAATCAGTGCCAGGCAGCTCTATGGGGTGGATCGGAATCCCCTTTGACGTCACGACGTCGATGACGTCGGTGACGTCATCCCGCCCCGTCGCCATGGCGACGGGGGAAGCCCTCCGGGAGATCCCGTTCTTTGAACGGGATCTCCGATCGCCGGCGGCGATCGGAGGGGCTGGGGGGATGCCGCTGAGCAGCGGCTATCATGTAGCGAGACTTTGTCTCGCTACATGAAAAAAAAAAAAAAAATTTAAAAAAAAAGATTTGCTGCCCCCTGGCGATTTTTTTGCAAACCGCCAGGAGGGTTAAAGGAAACCTAAACTATAATGAAAAAAAATCCAGTTTAACTTACCTGGGGCTTCTACCGGCCCCCTGAAGCCGTCCTGTGCCCACGCTGGGACAAACTAAGCCTCCGGTCCCCCGCAGCGACTCAGTTTTGTTTCTGGCGACTCCGCCAGTCGATGGCCACTGTGTCTCGATCGCCGGGAGCCTCCTACACATGCCCAAGCAACCTGCTCAGTCACATGTATCCCACCGGTGCCAGATACCGGAGATTTTTCTGTATATACATTTTACTGCAAAATCATTTTTTATCTATGCTGTTAACCATATGAGACCATCATCAGCTTTGCTAAATCAGTTCTTAAGGGACACTTAAGCCAGGAAAAAAAAAATCAGTTTTACTTGCCTGGGGCTTCTACCAGCCCCCTGCAGCCATTCCATGCCCTTGCAGTCACTCACAGAGCCTCCGGTCCCCCGCTGCCAGCTAGTTTCGTTTTCGCTGACAGCCTCTTTCTTGCTCTCAGAAGCCAATTTCTGCTAGGAAAGTGTTTTATAGTTGGAATTTCCTATCAGTGAGGGTCACACTGCAGTCACTTCCTGTCTAATTCAGGACTGAGTAAGCCACTTACATACCTGATATTTATAATCATATGGATCACTGCGCCCAAGGCCAGATTTGTACTTATACCGGCCTTGGCCTAAATCCAGCCCTGACTGTGCCTGCTTTCCACCCTGTAAATAATCACAAGTTGCACATAGTGCCCAGTACTGCTTGTATCAAGCTATAATATGCACCCCATGCCGCACACCAGGGGGTAGTGCCACCACCTTATAAGGACAATATTACCACTCACCCTTTGTGGGTGCAATCACCGAAGGCGCATCTTGGATTATTGCATATCTCATCCACACTTATTGCCAGCCAAGGAGTATAATGCAAGTGTAGAAGTAAATCCTTTTAACAAAACGATACCATGTTTGCAGATTTACAGATAGAAGTATCGGCTCCACCGCGGACAACACAGAGCCGCACGCTCCCACTGTTCCTCCTGCTTCCGGATGACGTCAGCGCGCACCTGATATTTAACTCTTTCAGGCAGAGAAATAAAAAAAGGAACACAGAGTAGTTATTTGTGTGCTTGGCACTGTACATACCCATGTCTATCTCATCATGTCACTTCGGGTATCCTTTAAGTGTCCCTTTAAGTTCTGGAGAACCAAGATCAACAATCGAGGAGTTTTTGTAGTGGGACTGAAGGAAATAAAAAGTGGAACACTAAAAAAAATCACCGCAAAGCCCTTTTTTTGACTGTTTGGTTTCAACATTTTTTATTGACTATTTTGTAACAAATATTCAAACATGTACACTAGTGTTGGGCGAACAGTGTTCGCCACTGTTCGGGTTCTGCAGAACATCACCCTGTTCGGGTGATGTTCGAGTTCGGCCGAACACCTGATGGTGTTCGGCCAAACCGTTCGGCCACAAGGCCGAACTAAGAGCGCATGGCCGAACGTTCAGCTAGCGCTGTGATTGGCCGAACGGGTCACGTGGTTCGGACCCGAACGCGCTCTGATTGGCCGAACTGTCACGTGGTTCGGGTAAATAAATACCCGAACCACGTCATATCTCCGCCATTTGTCTGTGGGTTTAGCTTTGGGTAGGCAGGCAGGGTAGTTCGCGCTCCAGCCACGCTAGCCAGGGTCCCCCCAGTCATTGTGTCGCTGCTGGGAATAGTAGTACACCGCTCGCTCAGCCACACTATATAGCATTGTGTTTACTGCCACTCTGTGTACCTCGCTCAGCCACACTATATAGCATTCTGTTTACTGCCACTCTGTGTCTGCTGGGAATAGTAGTACACCACTCGCTCAGCCACACTATATAGCATTCTGTTTACTGCCACTCTGTGTACCTCGCTCAGCCACACTATATAGCATTCTGTTTACTGCCACTCTGTGTCTGCTGGGAATAGTAGTACACCGCTCGCTCAGCCACACTATATAGCATTCTGTTTACTGCCACTCTGTGTACCTCGCTAAGCCACACTATAGCATTCTGTTTACTGCCACTCTGTGTCTGCTGGGAATAGTAGTACACCGCTTGCTCAGCCACACTATATAGCATTCTGTTTATTGCCACTCTGTGTACCTCGCTCAGCCACACTATATAGCATTCTGTGGCCTTCTCCTCCTGCGCCTCCTCCTGTTCCATCACGTCTGCTGCTGCTGGGTTAGCGTTGCCGGTCCCTGTTTATGGAACCTCTCATCTTTATTACATTTATGACTGCATGGCGGTAAAAAGCATGCTATCCGCACGCTTCTTGTCCTCATGCAAGGCCTGGGTTGTTGTGTCTCAAAGCGTGGCCTTCTCCTCCTGCGCCTCCTCCTGTTCCATCACGTGTGCTGCTGCTGGGTTAGCGTTTCCGGTCCCTGTTTATGGAACCTCTTATCTTTATTACATTTATGACTGCATGGCGGTACAAAGCATGCTATCCGCACGCTTCTTGTCCTCATGCAAGGCCTGGGTTGTTGTGTCTCAAAAAGCGTGGCCTTCTCCTCCTGCACCTCCTCCTGTTCCATCACGTCTGCTGCTGCTGGTGCTGGGTTAGCGTTACCGGTCCCTTTTCCTGGAACCTCTTCTCTGTATTACATTTATGACTGCATGGCGACAAAAAGCATGTTACCTGTGCAAAGAAACATGACATTTTCCACATTTAAAAGACAGTTTTTCCTTTGAAACTTTACAATCAATTTTCTCAAAAACTATAAGCTCTTTTTCAAATATTTTTTTCCTCTTGTACCCACTCCCAAGGTGCACATACCCTGCTAATTTGGGGTATGTAGCATGTAAGGAAGCTTTACAAAGCATGAAAGTTCGGGTCCCCATTGACTTCCATTATGTTCGGAGTTCGGCGCGAACACCCGAACATCGCGGCGATGTTCGGCGAACGTTCGCGAACCCGAACATCTAGGTGTTCGCCCAACACTAATGTACACGTCAAAGGCATCCCATGCATGGGAGCCGAGAATCTAACAGCAGAGGCAAAATAAGAGAATGATTCCAGTAGCTGACAAGCTTCTTCTACCCCATTTTTGCCTTTTTGAGTCATCACAAAGATATTTTTTTCCCTGGAATTATTTACTTTTAAAATGTTATTGGTGAAAATCAAAATTCTCCATTTCTTCTCTTCATAACCAAGTATTTTTAGCAAACGTTTTTAATTTCCTCACTTGAGCTTTTTAAAGGCACAAAGCCGTTGTGTCTACAAACAGGAAGCAATAACCAGGAGCTTTGGATTGCTTCCATCACTTCCAGGTTATTAAAGGACAACTGTGGCGAGAGGTATATGGAGGCTGCCATATTTATTTTCTTTTAAGCAATACCAGTTGCCTGGCAGCCCTGCTGATCCTCTGCCTCTAATACTTTCAGCCATAAACCCTGAACAAGCATGTAGCAGATCAGATGTTTCTGACATTATTGTCAGATCTGACAAGATTAGCTGCATGCTTGTTTACGGTGAGATTCAGACACTACTGCAGCCAAATAGACCAACAGGATAGCCAGGCATTGATATTGTTTAATAGGAAATAAATATGGCAGCCTCCATATTCTTCTCACTTCAGCTGTCCTTTAATGAGGAAAGCATGGCATTTGGGTACCCGTTCGATGTGGAAATACCTCAATAAATCAAATGATACGTTTGTAATGAAGCCATACATCACCAGTGATGACAGGAATACTTTAATAGGAACACGGTGTATGGTGTAACACTTATCAGAAGCAAATGTTTTGAAGCACTGACTTCACGCAGTTCAACAAACAGCTTCTACAGATTGTGTAGGTAAAGGCTCATATTACACAGAGGTGGTCAGGGGCGGTGCTTCCATAAAGGCAAAGGGGGCAATTGCCCCAGAGCCTGAAGAGGCTCCCAAGGTGTGTGTCCCCTCCCCTCCTTCTATGGTGACCACATACATGCCTGCAGGGAAAGAGAAAGAGAGACGCCGTGGGGAGAAGTCCGGAGTGTAGCGCACGGTGCTGCCTCCTGTGTCCTTCCTGGATTAGGTAGGACCCCAATGTGTGTACACTCTGGATTGGTAGGTGAATGGGGCAGGCACGTAGTGGGGTCCCCAGCAATGCTTTTGGGGACATATGATGGACACCTTTTTATTTTGTGTGGCTGGGAGTGTGGCGGGATGGGTCCTGGGAGTCGGCTCGAAGGCTGGGGGGGGGCATTGCTAGGGGGCCCCCAAAGTTACTTTTGCACCAGGGCCCCATTGTAGCTAGAACCGGCCCTGGAGGTGGTAAAATTGGTCAGTGATTGGCCAATCATTATCGAAAGTGTGTACCAGGCTTTACTGTTAGATAGTGTTGCTCGGATACAATCCGTGATCACGGCATAGCTGCGATTCATGAGCATTTTTGACAGCCCAACTCCTTTCACAGCGTAACAGAGGATGATTTATCCAGCTTGTAAAAGATAAGAGAGCAGAGAGGCTGCCTAATGTAAATAACACACATGGGAGTGTCCATAGAGGACAGATCAACAACACTGAAGAGTTGGCAGCCTTCCAGACACAGGGCGACAAATCCGACAGGGGAAAATAAGTTGATTTAATACAGAGACGGTGATAGTAGAAAGTGCTGCAGTAAGCCAGAGCACATTAGAATAGGTTTAGGAATGGTAGGATGGTAGAAAACACAATGAATTTTTGTTACAGAGTCTCTTACAAATGAATAAAGCCTGGTAAGCACTTTCAATTATGATTAGCCAATCACTGACCAATGTTACCACCTCCATGTAGTATGAGGGCTCACCTACACAATCTGCTCATAGTATTTAATATCTGTTGACCCTCATGCTACATGGTAAAATTGGTCAGTGATCGGCCAATGATAGTGGAAACGGTGTACAGGGCCGGTGCTACAATATAGGCAAAGAGGGCCTTTGTCCCAGGGCCTCACAGTCTGTACCCCCCCGCTCTCAAAATCCCTATCTGGTTGACTGTGGTTGTCTGTGGCATGACTACACGGCTTATCTCTTTCCGACCTGGCATTGGGTCAGAGGTGTGTACCATGTAACCACATTGATGGAGGGGGGGCAGGTTAATTTTTTTCCCAGGGCCTCTTTGTGGCTTTAGCCAGCCCTAAGTGTGTGCCGGGCTTTAGTGTAACTGATCTTCTCTAATTACTGCTCTAGTTGGAGGGGCATTCCCTGTAAGGTGCATACACACATCCGTCTTTTATTGACCGATGTTACCACCTCCATGTACCAACAGACTTTAAAGAGACACTGAAGAGGAAAAAAATTATGATATAATGAATTGGTTGTGTAGTACGGATAATTACTAGAACATTAGTAGCAAAGAAAAGAGTCTCATATTTTTATTTTCAGTTATATATATTTTTTTTATAACATTGCATCATTCTCTAATATTTGCAGTTTACACACTACTCAGCATTCTAAATGATTTTACAGAGCAGGCAGTGAACTTTTGAACTGTCCTCTGGAAAGAAAAAGAAAATACAGTGACTGACAGTTAAGATAACAAGCTTCAGAAATGGCTATTTGCATAGATAACTAGAGTTTCTTAAGTCTTCCTGTGCTGGAAACAATATTAGACTTAGTCTCCCCTGATGACGCAAGACTGCGAAACCGGTCGGGAAGTTAACAGGAAGCACCATTGTCTATTGATCTACGATTGACCATTACATGCGCGCTAATCTTCCGGGGTTCCCAGTTTATGGGCCCCGTATGTGAGTTATTGTTTTTATATCTCTTGCCTTTTAAAGAAATTTTATCTAAATAAACGAGTTACGCTTAGATATTGCCGCTTTTGTTTTCCTATGTAAATTCCTGAAACTTCACTTCCATTCGGATGTCCATTGGATTTTCACAAGGTCTGATGTTCCCTGGACGTTATCTGTGACCTGAGCCATTTTACAACCTTATAATGTGGGTTGTTGGGAGCTGGTAAGCCTTTTCTTGTTTTGATGTTTGGCGGATACCTACCTCTGAGCATTTGATGTAGTGTGAAGAATTTATCATTCCCTACATACAATGACTTTTTAAACCTGCGTTGACCTTTGATGTATGCCTGACTTCTGAACTTTTGGACATTGTTCTTCTCGACGGCGGTTCCATTGTCCTTTGGCGCCGATATATTTGCTATTAAATATTAGACTTATGTCTCTGCTCCTAATGGTTTATTTCTTAGCTGTACTAAACATAGAAATTATTTTATCATAATTTTTATTTTCGATTCAGTGTCTCTTTAACCTCTTGAAGACCAGAGGTTTATACCCCCTTACTGATCATGCCATTTTTTACAAATCGACACTTCACAACTTTAACGGTTTATTGCTCGGCCATACAACTTAGCACCCAAATTAATTTTACAACCTTTTTTTCTCACAAATAGAGATTTCTTTTGGTGGTATTTGATTACTGCTGTGATTTTTTAGGGTTTTTTAATTAACAATAAAAAAAGCTAATTTTTTGCATTTTTTTATTTATTCCCCCCCCCCCCCCCCCTTTCTAAATTGGCCCTACACTATGATACATACACTACTCTAACATACGTAGACCTATGGCTATGGCAGGGACTAGATTGTAAGTCCCTCCAAGGGAGACAGGTGACAAGACCATCCTCTGTACAGCGTTGTGTAAGATGTCAGTGCTATACAAACATTTTTATTTCAGTTACCCCCAAAAAAACAAAAAAAAACAGCCTGCCAGCGCTGATCAACAGCTGGCAGGCTGATCGCTGGGACTCACTGTGTTCATTGACGGGAGAGCGCGTGTGAGCGCCCGTCAAATGTCGCTCCTCGCGAGATGACACCATATGCCGGTGCAGAGGAACTACTCTAAGGAGAACCACTCTGCCACCATGGCATTAGGGGGTCGACAAGTGGTCAAACACTATAAACAGATTCCGTACGCAAGCTCTCATGCTACATGGAACTGGTAAAGGGTTTAAAGGACACCCAATTGTATCTATCTTCCTTCTCCTAAAAATAACTTTTTAAGATATTCCACAGTTTTATTTTATGTTTAAATCTACTTTTTACGTTTTAACTTTTTTATTGTTTTTGCTCAATGACACATTCATTGAAGTATGCCAGAGCTAAAATCTATGAACTATTGACCCTTTTTATCTCTTTCCTGCTCTCAGAAGCCATTTCTGCTACGAAAGTTTTATAGTTGGAATTTTGTATCAGTGAGAGTCACACTGTAGTCACTTCCTGTCTGAGTCAGGACTGAGTCAGCCACTTACATACCTGATATTTAACATTTCAGGCAGAGAAAGAAAAAAAGGAACACAGCATAGTTATTAGTGTACTAGGCACTGTACATACCTATGTCTATCTCATCATGTCACATGTCACTTCGGCTATCCTTTAAGCCTGGTACATACTTTCAATCATGATTGGCCAATTCACTGGCCAATTTTAGAAGGAGGGTTAACAGATATTATGAGCAGATTGTGTACGTAAACCCTTATACTACATGGAGGTGGTAAAAATGGGCAGTGATTGGCCAATCATAATTGAAAGTGTATACTAGGCTTTAGACAGGAACTGGTAGGGACAGATGGACCCATACACATCGGGATGTGGAGGCCTCGGTATACTGTTCCCAATTCCCATTTGTACAATGCTGCTCTAGATCAAGATCATAAATACTGTAGTTTTAAAAACATTATCTTGGAAAAAAAAAATCCACTAAACTTAAAAGCTGGATTACGCTTCTGAACGTGTCCAAAGAAAACAGCAGTAACCAAACAAAAGGAGAACAGACCTGTTTTCATGCCATGCCTTTGAAGTCTTGCAGTTGTTTTAGGCGCATTGTGCAATCCGGCCCTGTGTCGGTGTGTCTCCTGACTTGTTTGTGAAGTTTGCACGCCGTCTGGCTGAAGCTGAGCAGAACTCTGTGGATATTGTTCCATGAGCTTCTGCCTGTTTGATTTACCTGCCCAAGCAGCACAACCACATGGGCACCTGAACTCTCTATACACTCCTACAGCACACATGGCAAGAAGCAGCGAGATCTACTGTCATACTAGCATGTCTGCAGTGGCGTAACAATAGGGGCTACAGCCCCTGCACTGCCGGGGGGCCCACTCAGGGCCATTTTGGGGGGCAGGAGGGGTCGCAGCATGAGGGAGAGCATTGGCCCCCATATTGGCAGGGAGAGGGGCCACTTCCCCCTCCCTCACCTAGGGCTCTCCCCTCAGCTCCTGCATTAAAGTGAATGGGAACCGCATTTAAAAAAATGAGACAGATACTTACCCAAGGAGAGGGGAGGCTCTGGGTCCTATAGAGCCTTCCCACTCCTCTCCTGGTCCCCTCGTTCCAGTGCTGGCTCGCCCTGGTAGCAGTATTTGACTAATTTAGTCAAATACTGCTTTACCCGGCCGAAGGAGGCTTCAAAGTCTTCAGGGAGCCCGAGTGCTCCTGAAGAAGGGCGGCCCTGTACTGCGCCTGCGCAAGCACGCTCTCTTGCACGTTCACGTGTGTGCAGTATGGAGCCGCATGTCTTCGGGAGGACACGGCTCCCGAAGACTTCCAAATACCCTTACGGTGGGGGATTGAAAGGGGGGGGGGAGCCAGCACAGGATAGAGAGCACCGAGAGAGGAGACAAAAGGCTCTATACGACCCAGAGCCTTCCCTCTCCTTAGGTAAGTATTTGCTTCATTTTTTTTTTAATGCGGTTCCCATTCACTTTAAATAGGTGGCAGCAGCGGTGGCAGGAACACAGGCATCCCACTGTGTTCCACCGCTGAGGTCCTGAGGTCCAATCTCTAAGTGCCTACAGGAAGTAGCGTGTAACGCTTAGAGATCGGACCTCAGCGGTGGGACACAGAGGTATGCCTGTGTTCCTGCCGCCGCCGCTGCAACCTATTTAATGGTGGAGGGGAGAGCCCAAGGTGAGTGGCCCCCCTCCCTGCCGATGTAGGGACCAATGCTCTTCCCTCACGCTGCAACCCATCCTGCCCCCCAAGACAGCCCTGAGCGAGCCGGGGGGGGGGGCGTCCACATTTTTGCGGGGGGCCCAGTGATTTCTAGTTACGTTTCTGCATATCTGCACCGCTCTGGTGTCCTGGACTCATCGTGGCCGTGGTTTGATGATTGAGGTTGGGGTATATGTTTGCAACGCTATGCTTTGCATGCCCAGGTGTGGGGTGCGCTATTGTGCAAACACGGTTTACATGATTATGCGCCAAAACCTGGCTTAAATCATGTAAAAGGCCCCTCCAGCCCATAACAAGTGTTGTTTGCTCTGACAGCTAATTGGTTGCCTGATTGAGTGATTGAGTTGTGCATCTGGCCAGCCGTACTTATTCTGTACCTCTGCTCAGACCCAGCCTGCCTGATTCTCTTGATCTTCATACTCTGATTTGACCTGGGCCTGTCTCTAGACTACACTCATTGCTGCCTGTTTCTGGATTTGCCTGTTAGCTGCCTGCCTTCGACTTTTGCCTAGATACCAAATAAGCCTGTCTGCTGTCTGCCCTCAACCTCTTCCTGGATTGTGACAAAGTCTGGCTGCCACTAACAGTCTGAAACAGATATTTCAATAGTCGCCTACGGCGGCACCTGAGAACTTACATTTTTAATCTTGTGGCGGGATTGTCAGCAAGAGGGTTAAGGCTAGGTGGGCATGTGCGGGGGGCATTAGTTAGGGTGTTTGTGCAGGAAGGACAGGGGGGGGGGGGGTAGATGTGAGTTAGCAAGTTTGTTGTGTGGGGGATGGTTTGGGTGTCAATTAGGTTTATCTTGAGGAGAGTTGGCGGGAAGAGCGTTAAGGTTAGGTGTGTGTGTGTGTGTGTGAGTGGGGGGGGGGGGTTGGGGACGAGTGGTAGTGGTTAGGGTTAGGTGTGAGTTAAGAAGTTTGTTGTGTGGGGGATGGTTTGGGGGTCAGTTAAGGTGGTTGTGTGGGGGAGGGGCGTTAGGTGTCAGAAAGTTTGTGCGGGGGGGGGGGGGGTTAGTGTGAGGGCAGGGTATACAGAGAGTTAGGCGCCAGGTGTGAAGTTTGTGCTGGGGAGGTTTAGGGATAGGCTTTAGGCAGTAGGTTTGTGTGTGTGTGTGTGTGGGGGGGGGGGGGCAGTGTTATGGTTAGGTAGGAAATTTGTGGCAGGGGGGTGGATTTAGGATTAGGCATCAGAGAGGAAGTTTGTGCAGGGGAGGGGTTAGGCATCAGGGGGAGGGCTCTGAGTGAGAGTAGGCTTAGCCATAGTAAAATATCGGTATTAAATACCAACATTTTACTACCAGGATTACTGGACGCCCAAATTTATATGCGCCTTTTTTCGATAGACGCCTCTTTACTTAGGTAAGTACCCTTTTGGGACACTTTTTTCGCTTCAGGTACACTTTAATAAATCAGTAATAATAATAAAATAATAATGCATTTTATCTTTAGTCTCTCTTCAGACCTTTCCATTTTTCCCCATATGTAAATCTGACATATCCCCAAAGAACAGTGAGGCTGATTAATGTGTTGTTGCTGTTGTGTAATACATTGTGATATTGTGCCAAATAAATACATCACTTGGAAAATATTCCTTGGTGTCTTCTGGAGCCTCGGATTGTTCTTACCGAGTTACCGGCCTGTGCTGGAGCAGAGCCACCGTTACAGACAGAGCTGCTGCTGAGTCTTCTCTGTAGCTTGGCTAGCTGCAGACTCCAGCAAAGAGAGAGGGCCCAAGGAGCGTGCCAAGAGGGGCAGAAGGAAACTACACTGAGTAATTAATAAAATATGTGAAGTAAATGATAATAGAGAACAGTAGCTTGATATACAAAGTGATAACAGACAGCGCTAACTCAGCACTAACTCAAAGAGGAGCTGTAACCAAGGATTGGACTTCATCCCAAACAGTAGTTGTTACCTCCTTTCCCATGACAAATCTTTACCTTTTCTCGAATAGATCATCGGGGTGTCTGTGTGGCTGATATTGTGGTGAAACCCCTCCCACAGTGTGATGTCAAGACCTAGAGCCTGACAGTTTCCTGTCTGTGAACCTTGCTGCATGGTGGGAAATAACGCCTGTTTCCAGCTGCCATGCAAAGAGTGTCTCCCTCTGTGCATATGTACAGGTATATCTATAAAAAACAACCTTTTAGCCTATCGCAATATTAGAGGGTGTGGTTATAGATCATGGCAGTTGGTGTTGTCTAGTTTTTTTATGTCTGCCAGTAGTAACGATGATGACCTGCAATATCCTTGAGGATCAAACAACATAAACACATTACAGGGCGACGAATATCAATAATTTCTTGATTTCTCTTCCATTTTTTAACTTCTCACTTTGCAATCATGAATTGATTCCTCCCTTCCACCTTGTTTGCTGAACCTCCCAGATGTGCAGGTCACTGTTAACCACACTACCATTCGCCCTACCTCTCAAGTCCGCTGTCTGGGTGTCACCCTGGACTCCGCACTCTCCTTCACTCCCCACATCCAAAATCTCACAAAGTCCTGCAACTTCCACCTTCGTAACATCTGCAAGATCTGCCCGTTCCTGACCTCTGCCACCACCAAACTGCTCATCCGTGCCCTCATAATTTTCCGCCTTGACTACTGCAATGCCCTACTGTCTGGTCTCCCTATGACCCGAATAGCCCCGCTGCAGTCCATCATGAATGCGGCAGCCAGAATTATCCATTCCTCCCATCGCTCCACCATGGCGGCTCGGGCTCCTCTCCTACAATCCCTCCACTGGCTTCCTATCCAGTCCAGAATCAGATTCAAGATACTGTCTGACCTACAAATCTGTCCACAAAACCCGTCCAACCTACATTTCTGATCTTACTCAGAGATACACACCTAGCCGCTCACTCCGCTCCTCCAATGAACTTTGCCTGACCGCCCCCCGCATCACCCAGTCCCATGCACGCCTCCAGGACTTCTCAGGAGCTGCTCCAACACTATGGAACTTCCTACCTCCACCCATTAGGGCAGCCCCCTCCTTCAACATCTTCAAGAAGGCCCTCAAAACACACCTTTTCACTCTGGCCTACCACCCCTCACTAGTGCTCTAAACCCACAGATGAACTCTGGTCCCTTACCTTTCGTGTCTATACCTCTCCCTCTAGATTGTAAGCCTTCGGGCAGGGTCCTCCTCCTTTTGTGTCCTACCTGATCATGCACCTCCATTACTGTGTACCCATGCTATGCATCTGAGTGAACCTAACTTGCCTAATCTCCATGCTCCCATCCAGTGACTGACTAAGCATTACCTTGTACTCATACTGTGCTGCGTGATCTGGTTTGCATGTATTCCTGTATTGTCATATTGCTGTATGTCACCATAAATATTGTCTGTAACCTAAACTAATGTCCAGCGCTGCGTAATATGTTGGCGCTTTATAAATACAATAAATAAATAAGTTCCTCTTTAAATATTAGGCAAAGCAGGCTGCATGATGTCTGCAGCATAAATGATCTCAGAAGCAGGGATGGATTTCCTGGAAAAGCCACACAGGTCCGTGCCTAGGGCGGCAGCTGCTCTACGGGGCATCTGGACAGGGCAGAAGGGTTGCTACATGTTGAAGAACAAGAAAACTGCTCACAGCATTAGGCAGTTTAAAGGGGTGCCCGAATGCACATGTCTCACCTGGATTGGTGGGCTGTTTGGTGGGAACAGCCATTGTACGCAGGTGCCCTTCTTAGTGACGAGACGGGGGGGGGGGGGGGGTGACCAGGCTCTGGCAGAGAGGTCCTGATGCATTTTGCAGGGATTCTCCATGTGAAATGTGACACCATTTACATAGACAAGCAGTTGTCACTGCTGTATACACACATGCTAGCCTTGCCTATCCAGGAATGCTACAACCAACCTCGGCATACACAGGTCATCTCTGCCGTGTACATCAAAAAAGGGCGTCGGGGAAAAAAGGGCGCGTGGTGTAAACGATAACCAGTATTATCGTTTATTGAAATATTGTGTAAAATTTCGTTTAGAAATAGTGTTTTAAGAATTTATAAATCATTAAATAATGTGTATGAGATCGGCAATTCTTAAAACGTTAATCTTCCCTATTTGTAAACTGAATCTTATATTTACGTTTGTTAAAACCCTCTCTGTACCTATCCCTAACTCCTAGACCCCCTGTTGGTGCCTAAACCTAAGACCCCCCTGGTGGTGCCTAAACCTAAGACCCCCCAGTTGGTGCCTAAACCTAAGACCCCCCTGGTGGTGCCTAAACCTAAGACCCCCCTGTTGGTGCCTAAACATAAGACCCCCCTGGGGGTGCCTAAACCTAAGACCCCCCTGTTGGTGCCTAAACCTAAGACCCCCCAGTTGGTGCCTAAACCTAAGACCCCCCAGTTGGTGCCTAAACCTAAGACCCCCCTGGTGGTGCCTAAACCTAAGACCCCCCTGTTGGTGCCTAAACATAAGACCCCCCTGTTGGTGCCTAAACCTAAGACCCCCCAGTTGGTGCCTAAACCTAAGACCCCCCAGTTGGTGCCTAAACCTAAGACCCCCCTGTTGGTGCCTAAACCTAAGACCCCCTATGGATAATAATGTTTTACAGACATTAATAAATAAAAAATGTAAATAAAAAAATGTAATAATTTTTTTGGGTGGATAATAATGTTTTAGAAATGTTTTAGAAATAGTGATTTAGTATCTTTATAAACGTTATTCGTCACAGGCTCATTTTGTAAAGTTAAATCATCACAAACATAGTTATAAATCCTTAAAAATCTCCGGGCGCTGTTTGTTAAAACGTTAATAATCTCCGGCGCCTTTTTTTCCCTGTTCGGCGCCCGGTAAACGATATTTATAATGGGAGTGAATGGGGCGCCCTTTTTGTCCACTTGTCTCATGCGCCCAAATCTACTGCTTCCTCTGCCTGCCGCTGGATTGCCAGAACCCGGTCCCCTGCAGTTAACAAGGACACATGCTTACAAGAGCTTTTCCAAGCAGACAGCCCACCCATCCAGATGAGACCTGTCCACTCGGAGAGCCCCTTTAAACTGCCGCACACTGAGCGCTTTTGTGTTTCTTGTTCTAGTGGAATTACATGAAAGCAGCACCAGTGTGGGGAACATCGCCTGATCACACTGCCAGAGACCCAGTGTTGTAACATTACAACATCCCATTTAAGCTACAAAAGGCTACAAAAATAAACCCTCCCCCATTTTCTTCTTCTTAAAACCTCATGTACATTACTAATAGGTCCTCTTGTTCAGTTGTAGCCAGCCTGGCTGGGTAAAGCAATGAGAGCTTAGCCAGGTCAGCTGCCAGCCTAAAGAAGCGACTTTTCAAAGTTACGTTTAGGAATAATGAGAGGCGTGGGCTGAAAAAATTGCGAAAGGAATGGCTTCCTGCTACCAAACTGATTTTGTGCGAATCTAGCAATCATTATCACTAATGTATAGCATTATTATTATTACGGTATGTAATTAGTTAGTATTTATATAGTGCTGACATCTTCCGCAGCGCTGTACAGAGTACATAGTCTTGTCACATAACTGTCCCTCAGAGGGGCTCACAATCTAATTCCTACCACAGTCATATGTCTATATTTTGCAGTGTATGTATCGCAGTCTAGGGCCAATTTAGGGGGAAGCTAATTAACTTATTTGTATGTTTTTGGAATGTGGCAGGAAACCGGCGTGCCCGGAGGAAACCCACGCAGACATGGGGAGAACATAAAAACTCCTCGCAGATAGCGCCCTGGCTAGGATTTGAACCAGGGACCCAGCGCTGCAAAACGAGAGTGCTAACCACTGCGCCACTGTGCTGCCCAGTGCCCATGCATCATGCTAACCCCGGCCAGGAGAACAGTACATTCCCTTTGTGATGAGGTGTAGTTTGGTTAAGCAATCCAGTAAAATCCCTTGTGTCACCTTCTGAGCAGGAAGAAGGTTCCCGCGGCTGCAGTGGAAAGTGAGAAAGGAGTGGGATGTGAAGGAAAATAAATAGAACATTCCATGCACACGTTCTTTACATCATTTTACGTGTCTGTATCATGCGGATCATAGCGCCTTTCCTCCAACCAAGACATGTTTATAAAGGATCCATCTGAAAATGGCGCCTGCAAATAATGGCGCACGGTGTTGCCGCTAATCTGTTTGACGCTTATCGCTATTTAACGTTAAAGCCTTATTGTTATTTAGTGTTAACACACAGAACCCTCTCTGTACCTATCCCTAACCCCTAGACCCCCCCCCCCCCCGGTGGTGCCTAACCCTAACCACCCCCCTGGTGGTGCCTTACCCTAACCACCCCCCTGGTGGTGCCTAATCCTAACCACCCCCCGGTGGTGCCTAATCCTAACCTCCCCCTTGGTGGTGCCTAATCCTAAACACCCCCTTGGTGGTGCCTAACCCTAAAACCCCCCTGGTGGTGCCTAATCCTAACCACCCCCTCCTGGTGGTGCCTAACCCTAACCACCCCTCTGGTGGTGCCTAACCCTAACCACCCCCCTGGTGGTGCCTAACCCGAACCACCCCCCCGGTGGTGCCTAACCCTAACCTTGACAGTGTTACATTAAATCCATTCACCGTTTTGCAGTTAAATAACATCTGCAGTTTGGCTTATGTAGGTTAGCTATTAATAAATAACGTTATTGTGCGCAATAACCTCTGCTGTTTGGCATATGAACGGCGCTATTGATAAATAACGTTACTGTGTGCCGTTTTCCTTCTTTTTTCCCTGTGCACCATTATTATGCAGTACTAACGATAAATAGCGATAAGCGTATCTTTTTAATGCGGCGCCATTGTTATGCATAAGCGCTGTGCGCCATTATTCACTGATCCGGTTCATAAAGGCTGCAATATCTGCCCTCTTAGGGCTTGTTCACACTATGGGGTTGATTCACAAAAGCGTGATAACCGTTTGCGCGCAATCACGTGCGTGTTTCAAGCGTTTGTTTATCATGCGGAGTAATGTTTTACGCACGCAAACTGCCGCGCAAGGCAGATCGTGTGATAACGGCTGTGATAGCAGTTATCGCGCTTTTGTAAATCAAACCCTATGAGCGTTTGCGGGTTGCTGGTGATTTCAAAAATCATTCTAAAAGCACTTGTGCAGTGATTCTGCGATCCGCTTCCAAAAGCGCTGCCTGTACCATTTTCTGAGCGCTTTGGCTCAATGAAAGATATAGGGAAATCGCAAAGCACTTGAAAAAGCGCTTTGTATAGCGATTTCCCGAGCACTTTCATGAATTATATTTATTCAATTCTGGGTGAAAGAGTTCACTTCCTGACTGACGTCAGGAAGTAAAATAAAGAATCGCTCCGCAAAAATGCTTAGAAAAACGCTTAGAAAGCTCAGGGAAAATCTCAATAAATTGCTCAGCATTTGCTATAGCGCTGGCGATTTATAATGTAAACATAGCCTCAGCGTATGTTTATACGGCATCTAAGTGTTGTGCATTCTTATAGCAGCAACAAGTCATAGTTGCATTGGCTTCATGCAACCCATGCAGCTGCACAGTCAGGGGGTCATTCTGCAGGGAGTCCTTGGGCGAGATCCCAATGGTCAATTATCTCTGCTCTGCACAGGCTCCTCTCCTTACTTCTCCACTATCATCCACATTTGTTTAAAATTGTGAATAGGAATGAGCGCACAGATTTTACGGAATTCCTAATTTTGGGTTGACATTTTACAGTTTCGAGTTCAAGATGGGAATTCGGAAATTCATGGAATTCAGACTAGTAAACTCCAAAAGTTAAGCAAAATGAGCACAATCAGGAATTCATCTGGAATTCATTCAGAATTGTGTGCAAAATTTTAGAATTTTGGCAAATTCGGAATTCAGGAATTCCAGCCATCACTAATTGTGAACTAGTAAGGGACACTGGTTAACCATTTCCCCACAGCTGCATCGTGTATCTACGCCCCTGTGGACTTCACTTCAGCATTAGGGCATATATGCACAAATCTCGCTGTTTGCAGCAGACCCCATGCCAACAACACCCCCCCCCCCCCCACACACACACACACACACACCTTCCCGCAGCAGAGTACTCATCGGTGAAAGGGAACATATGTTCCCAAAGCCGATCTAAGTGCCTGTAGTAAATGAGCACAATGAGGTGCCTGTGGTCAGTAAAAATGCAGTTGTACACTATTTCTTGTATACTGTTCAGTATAAAGTACTGTATAATGTGGGGACATCTAGTGACCAAAAAGTAAAGATACACCTACACACATTACAAAATAATAATAATAATCCCCCACTCATTTTAACCCCTTACTTCCCCTTCCCTTACACACTTGTTAAAAAGAAAGCATAACAAAAAAAATATCCATAAATAGTTACCTTAGGGACTCAGCTTTTTTAATATGTATGTCATAAGGGTTTATCACTATTATCTTTGCAAATTATGGCTTGTAATGATTAATATAGTATAAAGAAACATAAACTGAAAAAATACACCTTTATTTCCAAATAAAATATAGTCACCATACATTGTACTAGGAACATAATTTAAATGTTGTAATAAGCAGGACAAATGGGAAAATAAAACGTGTGGGTTTTATCTACTGTACCACATTTTGTTTTAGAATTATAATGGCTGAAACCTGAGAAATATTTTTTTTTTCATTTTTTTTCCTTCTTATTCCTTTTAAAATGCATGTAATTTTTTTTTTCCTAGCAAAAAAGTACCGCCCAAAGAAAGCCTAATTTCTGGCAAAACAATGTATAGATCATTTCGGTATGATAAGTAGTGATAAAGTTATTGGTGAATGAATGGGACAAGCGTGATGTGTGAAAATTGCTCTGGTTTTTAAGGGGAAATTACCTGTGGTGGGGAATCATTGCTTCCTCTTAGGCCACTTCCCCATTGACAGCTGCAGTGCACGCTTGTGGCGCAGTTCAGCATTGATCTGTTGTGGGCAGCTAGTCCGATCCGGTTGCAATGTAGTGCAACCAAATAGCAGCCTTTGTAACCACATGTGTGTCACCAATTGTTCAGCGCAGCAAAGAGGAGCATTGGGCAGAGCAGCGGGGAAGGGCGGACGTTTCCCCCCCCTTCCCTCACCTTAGGGCTCCTCTCCCTGGCTCTCCCCTCCATAACAATGCGGCGGTGGCTGGCGGCGGTGCTCCGGGCAGCCGGTGGCTGGCAGCGGCGGCGGTGGGCGGGACTTACCTCCTCCAGTGTTCCGGCGAGTGGACGCTGTGCCTATGCGTGCAGCTAGTCTGGTCTTCACTACACCAGACTAGCTGCACGCATAGGCACAGCGTCCACTCGCCGGAACACTGGAGGAGGTAAGTCCCGCCCACCGCCGCCGCTGCTGCCAGCCACCGCCGCCATCCACAGCCTCAATGTTATGGAGGGGAGAACCAGGGAGAGGAGCCCTAAGGTGAGGGAGGAGGGAGGGAAACGTCCGCCCTTCCCCGCTGCTCTGCCCAATGCTCCTTTCTGCCGCGCTGCTCCCCTCCAGCTGGGGGGGCACCTATACACCTGGCTACATATACTGGGGCCACTTTACACCTGGCTACATATACTGGGGCCACTATACACCTGGCTACATATACTGGGGCCACTATACACCTAGCTACATATACTGGGGCCACTATACACCTGGCTACATATACTGGGGACACTATACACCTGGCTACATATACTGGGGCCACTATACACCTGGCTACATATACTGGGGCCACTATACACCTGGCTACATATACTGGGGCCACTATACATCTGGCTACATATACTGGGGCCACTATACACCTGGCTACATATACTGGGGCCACTATACATCTGGCTACATATACTGGGTCCACTATACACCTGGCTACATATACTGGGGCCACTATACACCTGGCTACATATACTGGGGCCACCATACATCTGGCTACATATACTGGGGCCACCATACTTCTGGCTACATATACTGGGGCCACCATACACCTGGCTACATATACTGGGGCCATTATACACCTGGCTACATATACTGGGGCCACAATACACCTGGCTACATATACTGGGGCCACTATACACCTGGCTACATATACTGGGGCCACTATACACCTGGCTACATATACTGGGGCCACTATACACCTGACTACATATACTGGGGCCACTATACACCTGGCTACATATACTGGGGACACCTATACACCTGGCTACATATACTGGGGACATATACACCTGCCTACATATACTGCGGACACCTATACACCTGGCTATACTGGGGATACCTATACACCTGGCTATACTGGGGACACCTGAACACCTGGTTACATTTACTGGGGACACCTGGCTATACTGGGGACACCTATAGACCTGGCTACCTATTCTGGGGACATCTATACACTTGGCCACCTATTCTGGGGACAACTATACACATGGCTACTTATACTGGGGACACCTATAGACCTGGCTAGCTGTACTGGGGGTACCTATTTTGGGAGAACTGCTGTCAGATCTGTATTTTTGGGGAACCGCTGATGCCATATTACGTGTATTTTGGGGAATCGCTGCCAGATTGTGTATGTTGTGGGACCACTACTGCCAGATTATATGTCCTTTGGGTGTTACGTGTATTTTGGGTGATCCACTACCAGGTTTCACGTATTTTGGGGAACTGCTTCCAGATTATGTGTATGTTGGGGGAACTGCTGCTGCCAGATTGTCTATTTTGGGGGAACCACTGCCATATTATCTGTATTTTGGAGGAACCTCTGCCAGATTATGTGTATTTTTGATGAAATGCTGTCAGATTACATCTACTTTTTGGGGATACACTACGACAGAGCTCAAACTTCCCCTGGCAGACCTTTTATACCACTGCTAAGGCCATGTATATTTGGCCCCACCCATAACCACGCCCACACTATGCGTAACCACGCCCATTTTTCGGCACGAGAGGTTTTTAGGGTGAGTCCACTCACTTCTTTTTCCAGGACTAGACCCCTGCTTGCTGCCCTGTCTTCTCTGGCTCTCCACTTCTTCTTTGCCTCTGCTGTCTTCTCTTCACTGCCTCTTCTCACTTATTCTTTTTTTTTCCTCTGCTGTCTTCTCTTCTCAGCCTTTCACCTTTCTTCTCCACTTCCTTGCTGTCTTCTCTTCTCGGCCTTTCACTTTTCTTCTCCACTTCCTTGCAGTCTTCTTTCTCTGCCTCTCCACTTATTATTTTATTCGCTTCTCCTCTCTTCTCTTATCCTCTTCTTTGCCACTCTTCTTTAAACCTCTGCTCTTCTCAGAAGCGTCTCAGGTTCCATACTTACCTGAGGCATCCCTCGCAGTCTCCCTGGGTGACGAAGCATGGTTCGGCCAGTCTTTTCCAGCGGAATTGTCGGTGACTGGAGCCACCCAGGGAGACGACAGGGATGAGCGGTCCTAACAGGGCTTAAAGGAAGACCCAGGTAAGTATGGTATCTTAAACACTTTTCGTCTCAGGTACACTTTAATCCTCATCTTTGTCGCTCTTCTGTTAATCTTTGCTTCTCCTCTCCGCTCCCTCTCCTTTCCTTGTCTCTCTTTTTCCTGTGGTTAACAGTTGTGGCTGCGAGAGTTGAAGAGATGCTCAATGGAGTATAAAACAATTAAACAGCAATTTAAAAAAAAAGCTCTCTCCGAGCTCTAAACGATTGCGTACTAGGCACATTATTTAACCTGAGGAAGTGGATGTGCGTTCGGTTCACGAAACATGTTGTATTTTGTTGTGCAATAACGTTTTTTCTGAGCACAAGCTAGGCATCCATCTCTAAGTAAGGTATCTCTTAACTTTTTTCTTAAATTGTTGTTTAATTGTCATATACTTGGGCGCCTCTTACTCCCACATCCACAGTTGTGTTACCCGTTGTTCGAGAGATAAGACATTGGTCTCACCTTCTTTAGAGAGAGATCAACCTGCCAACTTATCCACAGAGAGACCATGGGAGGGTAATGGGAGGGATCATCTCACCAAGCCCGCCTTTTCCTGTCTGAAAGATTGATTTTAACCAAAAGTCAAAATTTCAAGGAGTGATTATGGGAACCGGGGGAAATGAGAAGAGTTACAAACAACACACAGAGGTATGTGAATCCAGCATGAACACACCTCTGTGCTTAGCTTAGGTAGCTTTACCTGGGGTCAGGTGTGCTTTAAGCGCAAGTAGTTATATGCTTATGTCAATAAATAATGGAACTATTATGTAGGGGAATGCCAGCCTCCTCCCGATTTCCCCGTATGAAGAATACCTTTTGAAAAAACAAAGCAACAAGAAACAAAGGCCATTATTCTTCCCCGGCCTCTGGAACGCTAATTATAGTCCCAGTTTCACAAGCTCACCAGAACGCCGTATTGACGGAGGGAGCGTTTACCTTGGACATCTGAAAGTAGCACTTGTTTTTGCTTTCATCGTGGTGATTTCGGTAGGCCTGTAATGGCAATAATAGAGACCTCGGGAGAAAAAGGCTGCATTGTTATCAATGGGAGGGAGCCAGGTTCTGCAGGCGTCTTGGCACTGAGACAATGGGAAAAGGATGATTCATTTAAAAAGCCTTCTGAATACTCCAAGAGACAAGTGGTGTCTGCGACCGGTCAGCTGATGCAGCGCAGAGGCCATTAGGAGGGTCATTTAGAGAGTAACTCCATTGAAAATAATGTAATAAAGCAGAGGCGGACATAGGCCTGTGCAGGCCGTGCAACTGTACAGGAGCCCCATGCCCTTTAGGGCCCATGCAACTGCACCACAGTTAGGAGATGATTATTCTGTAGGCTCTTGTGTATTTCTCTCTGAAACCCAGGAGGAACAGGGATAATAGCTTGTGGCCAGTCATACACAGAGGCGGGACAAGGTCCTTCAGCACCCAAGGCTGAGACAGCAAAGTGCGCAGCTCTATCCCTCCCACCCCAGCCTTCACACACTGATTGCTATTAGCAGTGGCGGCTCCAGCTTCAGATTTTTGGGGGGGCTCAAAGGGGGCACGAGGGCTGGCAGGCCGGGCTCGGGGGGGAGGGGAATTTGCGCCGCGGTGAAAAATTGGGCGTGGTCATGATGTCATGTGGGCGGGGCTAACTGTAATGTAGTTGTACCAGCTAACGTAGTTACATGGAAAAAAAAAATGAAGTAAACGCACATAATGACAGGTAGCCTTTCACCAGTAAATGCACATAAGAATCAGCTTTTCAGCAGTTAATGCACGTAATGACAGACTGCGTTTCTGCAGTAAATGCACATAAGAGCCTGCTTTTCACCAGTTAATGCATGTAATGACAGACAGTTTCCCCATTAAATGCACATAAGAGACAGCTTTTCACCAGTTAATGCACATAATGACAGACTGCGTTTCTGCAGTAAATGCACATAAGAGCCTGCTTTTCACCAGTTAATGCATGTAATGACAGACAGTTTCCCCATTAAATGCACATAAGAGACAGCTTTTCACCAGTTAATTCACATAATGATAGACTGCGTTTCCGCAGTAAATGCACATAAGGGACAGCTTTTCACCAGTTAATGCACATAATGACAGACTGCGTTTCCGCAGTAAATGCACATAAGGGACAACTTTTCACCAGTTCATGCACATAATGACAGACAGCATTTCCCCAGTAAATGCACATAAGAGACAGCTTTTCACCAGTTAATGCACATGACAGACAGCCTTTCACCAGTTAATGCCCATAAGAGACAGCTTTTCACCAGTAAATGCACATAACAGACAGCTTTTCACCAGCTAACGCACGTAATGACAGACAGCCTTTCACCAGTAAATGCACATAAGAGACAGCTTTTCACCAGTAAATGCACGTAATGACAGACAGCTTTTCACCAGTAAATGCATGTAATAGCAGACAGCATTTCCCCATTAAATGCACATAAGAGACAGCTTTTCACCAGTAAATGCACGTAATGACAGACAGCGTTTCTGCAGTAAATGCACTTAAAAGACAGCTTTTCACCAGTAAATGCACGTGACAGACAGCATTTCCCCAGTAAATGCATGTAATGAGAGACAGCATTTCACCAGTTAATGCACATAATGACAGACAGCCAGTGTCCCCAGGTGTATAGATGTCCCCAGTATATATAGTCAGGCTAGTGATGGTGGACTGGGGGCCCCAGGGCACCTCAGGCCTGGCTAGTGGTGGGCTGGAGGCCTCAGGCCTGGCTGGTGGTGGTGGGCTGGGACCCCCAGGGAAGCTCAGGCCTAGCTGGTGGTGGGCTGAAGGCCTCAGGCCTTGGTGGTGGTGGTAGGTTGGGGGCCCCAGGGCAGCTAAGGCATGGCTGGTGGTGGGCTGGGGGCCGAAGCACAGCTCAGGCCTGGGTGGTGGGTGTTCTGAGGCCCCCCAGGGGGTGCTCAGAGTCAGGCCTGGTGGTTGGTGGTGGTGCCTGCTGAGCTGCCCTAGGCCTGGGTGGCTGCCTGGTGCACAGTTGCAAAAAAACAATTTAGCAGTTGGCTGGCTGGAGTAAACAGGACAGGACACCCTGACCCACCACACCCACCTTGTCGGAGTTTCGACTCCTGAGTCCTGCTGGCTGTCTAGCTGACTGACTGGCTCGGCTCCAGAGTCCAGCCTTCAGTCCTGTGCGCTGTCCGTGGGTGCCTGGGTCACTCACTGCCACTGGATGTGACTGAGTGTTACTGACTAGAAGTCAGTGACTCTGCACCCAGTAGGTGGTAAGGTGCCCCCCCCCCCCAAGTACAGGTAGTAGGGTGTCCCCAGGTGGTGGTTGGGTGGGTAGGTAGGTAGCAGTGTGTGGGGTTTAGGTAGGTGTGTAGCAGTGTATTAGGTAGGTAGATAGCACTGTGTGGGTAGGTAGGTAGCAGTTGTTGTTTTTTTTTAGGTAGGTAGATAGCAATGTGTGGGTTAAAGTAGATAAGTAGGAGCTTGTGGGGTTTTAGGTAGGCAGGTAGGTAAGTGTGCGGATAGGTAGGTAGGTAGCAGTGTTTGGGTGGGTGGTTATTTGGGTAGCTAGGTAAAGTTTAGGTAGCAGTGGGTGGTTAGGTAGGTTGGTAAGGTTTAGGTAGGTAGGTAGGTAGGCAGGCAGCAGTGGGTGGTTTCTGGTAGGTAGAGAGGATAGGTAGGTAGCAGTAAGTGGTTATGTAGGTAGCAGTAAGTGGTTATGTAGGTAGGTAGTGTTTCTCTCCCCCCTCCTCCTCCCATCAGACCTGCAAATCAGCGCGGCGAGCAGGGACAGAGACCTCAGATCAGCGTGGGACCCGGCTGACAGAGCGGCACACAGTGAGCAGCCGCGCGAGTCAGTTCATATGCAGGAGGTGACGAGTGACGTCACTTCCGCATTATGACGTAGTCGGGTCCCACGCTGTCTGTAGTTCTGCTTGTTCCGCTCGCCGCGCTGATCTGCAGGTCTGATGAGAGGGAGGGGAACATGGGGGGCAGGCGGCAGCCCAACCCGAGCACCCTGCAGGGGTTGAGGCCACAGGCGAGCCAAGCAAAGTGGCAGGGGCAGCAGCGACTGGGGGGGCTTTCATAGGGGCTTACAGTTTGTCAGCTGGGGCTTCAGCCCCGGCAAGCCCCAGTGTAGCGCCGCCACTGGCTATTAGACTAATAGGTGCCCCAGGGCCCCCAACCTCCCCAACACCTTAATCTCTAGTTATCTGGTTTTGCAGTCACTGCTATGTATCCCCTTTTCTTATTTTTTTCTGCTTCAAACACAATTGGGAATGACAGCTGAATGAATTGTGCGTCCCCTCTTACACTGCGCCCTGAGGCTGGAGCCTCTCTAGCCTCTGCCTCAGCCCGGCCCTGGTCATACACAAGTATGAAATGTGTGCTACATTAACACAGTGCCTACAGAATGTAACCTAGAGCCATGTACTTTTATGTTATCTACATTATTTGGATCCAACCGTAATGTAATCTGATTTGATTATGGCCATTCACATGGGGGCCCTTAATTTATTCTGACTTTGTCCGCCACTATTAAATAAAGTGCTTCATTTTTACAATAATTATGTATAAATGATTTAGTCAGTGTTTACTCATTGTAAAATCTTTCCTCTCCCAGATTCACATTCTAATATTTATTACATGGTGACATTTTTACTGCTGGCAGGTGATGTCAGTGGAAGGAGATGCTGCTTGCTTTTTGGGCAGTTGGAAACAGCTGTAAACAGCTGTTATTTCCCACAATGCAATAAGGCTCCCACAGTGTGATGTCAGAACCATGGTCCTGACATCACACTGTGGGGGGGATTATTCCACAATTTCAGCCATATAGAGCCCTTGATAATTAGTTTGTGAAAAGGAAAAGATTTCTTATGGGAAAGGAAGTATCAGCTACTGATTGGGATGAACTTCAATTCTTGGTTACAGTTTCCTTTTAAAGCAGCAGGGACAGCCATACTATCCTAGGGAAAAAAACACATACAAGTAGATAAATACTAGTTTTGCTTACATAACATATTGTAGGTATTGTACTGTCCACGTTTTGATTTCAGTGAATTTTATATAGTAAATAAAGAGAAAACTGTTCCAGGCTCTTTCCATCTTTACTGCCTGCTCTGACCAGAGCCGGATTAAGGCTAAATGGGGCCCTAAGCAAAGCAACTGATTTGCCCCCCCCCCCCATCATGTTGTAATAGAATCAGAAGATGCAGCTGCACAGCAACATGCCGCACACACCGGGGCAGCCGAGCTACTGGTTGCTATGGGCAACAGCCCGCTTTCCTCTGTGGGTGCACAATGCAGGGAATAGCAGCGGCAAAATGCAGATGAGAGATGAATGGCTGGGACATTTGCACTCAGGTGCTGGGGCACCCCTGTGAAGAGGGCGCCAGATATCACAGCAGCAACACTTTCCCCCTTCATCTCCAGCCTGGCAATAGCAGAAAGCTCTGGACACCGCCAAACCGGAAGCCATTCCCCAGACAGAATTACATAACCACCCCCACCACCGAACAACCGATTTCCTCCAAAACTAGACAACCACCATGCAGCCTCCATCCCAGTGAATACGGTAGTCCAGCAGAGAAGGCAGCCGCAGCGGGGGAGAATGACAGCACCAGATGACTCACATTCACCTATTGCGATCCAAGCAATAGAGGTCCCGTCATCCGGAGCCCATCTGTCTCCTCTAGAGTGATGCCGCTCTGTTACTACTACTATTACTACTACTATTACTACTTCATGTCTGATCTGAGAATCAGGAAGTTCAGAGCGAGCGGCTGCACTGTAGAAGAGACAGATGGGTTTCAGATGACGGGATCTCTATTGCTTGGATCATGGATAGGTGAGTGAGCGTTTGCCATCTGCTGCTATCATTCTTGCTGCAGCTGTGGTTCTCTGTGGGAAGGGAGGGAGGAGTGGGCAGCGGCAGAGCGCACAGTAGCAGGAGGGGGACCTAGGAGGAGAGCCTGGCTCTGAAGACAATCAGCAGCGCATGGCATCATTTGACAAGACAAGACAAATAACATTTATATCGCACTTTTCTCCTGGCGGACTCAAAGCGCCAGAGCTGCAGCCACTAGGACGCGCCCTATAGGCAGTAGCAGTGTTAGAGAGACTTGCCTTAGGTCTCCTACTGAATAGGTGCTAGCTTACTGAACAGGCAGAGCCGAGATTCGAACCCTGGTCTCCTGTGTCAGAGGCAGAGCCCTTAAAGGGACTTCGGGCAGTGCCTGTGGGTATGCCTTTAAGCATACACACAACTAATTAATTACATCCTCACACCTACCAGCATGATGTTTGTAATTATATCCCCCTGGGTTCCTTATATTTCATTGCATTGTGCTGAATCGAGCTGCCGACTTTGATGAAAAGTTGTCCTCCTGTGTAATACAATGTAATTATGGAAAGATGCATATCATTTTGAAGCTCTCTTTCTCCTATTTCCAATGACAGATAAATTGCCACCCTACGCCTTTTAGTTTTCGCTATTTTCACGATTGAAATTGCCATGGCCACGATTTCGATAGCGAAAATAGCGAAAACTAAAAGGCATAGGGCGGTGGTTTATATATCATTGGAAAGAGGAGAAAGAGAGCTTTAAAATGATATCCATCTTTCCATAGTTACTGCACTGCTCAGAGTCCCTTTAACCATTATACCATCCAGCCACCGCTGACAGGATGGTGAGGGCTGGTTTATGTGCTGGTGGGGCCCCTTTGACTCTGAATGGGGCCCCAAGCGATTGCTTTTGTTGCCTGGTCGGTAATCCGGCCCTGGCTCTGACTGAAGCCAATTCTGATGTAATTCCCCCCCTTACTCTTTTTTTCCCCCTAGAAACTGCACTGTCATATCTAGCTTGCTTTGTAAACACATGTGAGCACAGCACAGATCGTATTTCAGCATCTTCTGCAATGAAGTGAGGCGTATTTCCCTTCTCAGCCTTCTGTCACACTGAACGGCCCTGAGCCAATCAGTGAGGAGCAGGAATGTGGGAGGGGAGATAACAAGCTTCCCTCTCCTGGGCAATGTACCAGAATAGAGCCAGGCTGACTGAGATAAGATTCATCACAGCAGAAACATGTATGATTATATTGGAATGCTTGCAATGCAGGGTCACGATGTAGACTACATAATAAACACAGAGCAGCGGGTAAACAGAATTTGATTTTACAGCTGACTATCCCACTTTAAAAAACTTTAGAAGAGGATTTGCTTAACCGAGCCATTCTCATTGTCCACCCCTTAATCTTCCTATACAGTACGTCTTTTCTGGGCCCAAAAATCATATTTGCGCAACCCCCTGTGGCCCCCGTGGTAGGGAGTTCTGCTGTGCGGTTCGCATTCCCCTTTATTAGACATGTAAAACATATGACTGTGAGGACACAGAGCCTCCATTGTTGCAGCGTATGAGCCATTCTGTCCGGGCTTATTGGTACAGTGAAAGCCTCCAGTAATCACCGTTATTAGTGTAATAATGCAGCTTTATGCCGGGGCTATGCGGCCTGCTGCGTCACCGCGGGTGACCACTTTACTTAATCAGAGGGGGGAAATGTCTTTGTGCTCACACAGATTTCTGTATCTCCAGCAAACAGCGCTTCTCCGGGACACTGTTCAGAAGATTTAACAACACGCCGTATATTTGATGAGGTAACAGAAGACAGATCTCTGCGGATGAAGAATTTGTGGCAGGAATTTGGACAGATTTAGAGGCCTGTATGCTCAGTTTGCTTATCGCATTTTGTTGTTGTTGTTTTTTTAATTGAACTTAAAGGATACCTTAGTCCTTAAAATATCCTCAAATTGATGCCCTGTGTGTGTGGGGGGAGTTGTCCTTTGACTTACCGTACCTCCCGTGGTCCGACATCTGCCTCCATTTGCCCGTTATCCTCCCCTTTCTAAGGATCCAGGTCAGCGTAGTCGGCGCCCTCTGACCTGGACAACCTGTGCCGAGCATGTGCAGTAGAGCACTTGGGGTCTCCAGCAACTGCAGTCACAAGGCGCCCCCCAAGTGCACATACTGCACATGCACAAAGTAGTATGTCCGGGTTTGAGGGCACCACCCACACCGACCAGGACCCTTAGAACGGGGAGGATAGCAGATAAACCGCGGCAGACGCCAGACTACGGGAGGCGCAGTAAGCCTATGCACAACTCCCCAAACACACAAAACGCTTCAATTTGAGGATATTTTTAAGACTAAGGTATCCCTCTTCAAAGAACACCTGAAGTGAGAGGAATATGGAGGCTGCCATATTTATTTCCTTATAAACTATTCCAGTTGTCTGGCGTCCTGCTCATCTCTTTAAAGGATACCCGAAGTGACATGATCAGATAGACATGTGTATGTACAGTGCCTAGCACACAAATAACTATGCTGTGTTCCTTTTTTTCTTTCTTTACCTGAAAGAGTTAAATATCAGGTATGTAAGTGGCTGACTCAGTTCTGACTTAGACAGGAAGTGACTACAGTGTGACCCTCACTGATAAGAAATTCCAACAATAAAACACTTTCCTAGCAAAAAAATTGCTTCTGAGAGTAAGAAAGGGATAAAAAGGGGAATTTCTTATTAGTGAGGGTCACACTGTAGTCACTTCCTGTCTGAGTCAGCACCTAGAGGAGCGTGGTTGCAATCATCAAGGGGGGCAGTGGCGGTAGTCTCCAGGAGGACACAGGAATCATCTGAAGGATCCAGAAACTTCCCACTTCTTTGGTAAGTATCTGCTTTTTTACATTAGGGTCGCCTCAGGTTTACTTTAATGACATCTGTTGCTATGCAGCAGTGCACTATGCTTAAAGGACCTCTGTCATGAAAATCTTAAAGAGAACCTGAACTGAAAATAAAAAGTCAAAATAAACATACACAGGTCATACTTACTTCCTATGTAGTCTACTCCTCAACCTCCTTCTCCTCTCCTGCATCCCATTTGTCCACTGTGATCAATGGAATTTTCCATCCTCCATTTTAAAATGGCCATTACCCCATAACAGCTTCCTGGTCAGCACACTGTTAAACTGTAATATCATCAACTTGAGCCATAGGGAAACATGGTCATTACCTTGCACATTCAGTTGTAACTGACAGCTGCTGATATATAACTGTCAGCAACTGGTATATATCAGTTCTGACAAAATATTGTCAGAACTGGAAGGGATCACTGTAAAAAGAAAATGGCGAGCTTCTGAGAAGAACTGACAGTGAGGTTAGTATGTAATATTCATTTGCAGCTACGCCATGTGTTTATTTTAAATAATTTTCCTCGCTTCAGCTTCCCTTTAAAGAGAAACTCTGACCAAGAATTTAACTTTATCCCAATCAGTAGCTGATACCCTCTTTTACGTGAGAAATCTATTCCTTTTCACAAACAAACCATCAGGGGGTGCTGTGTGACTGATCTTATGGTGAAACCTCTCTCACAAGAAACTCTGAGGACCGTGGTACTCCTGGCAGTTTCCTGTCTGTGAACCGTGTTGCCTTGTGGGAAATAGCTGTTTACAGCTGTTTCCAACTGCCAAAGCAGCATACAGCAGCTACATCACCTGCCAGCAGTAACAATGTCACCCTGAAATAAACGTCAGAATATAAATCAGGGATTTAAAATATTTTACAATGGGCAAACACTGACTAAATCATTTCTACATAATTATTGTAAAGTGAAGCACTTTTTTATTACATTGTTTTCACTGGAGTTCCTCTTTAAAATTTAAAATACATGTAAACAAACAGTATACATATAAGAAGTATGTTTCTTCTGGGCCATAAATGACTTTTCTCCTATGTTTCTGTCACTTACAGTAAGTAGTAGAAATCTGACATTACCAACAGGTTTTGGACTAGCCCATCTTCTCATAGGGGGTTCTCAGGGTTTTCTTTATTTTTAAAACCACTTAGTGAATGGCTGTTTCTCCGTCAAACTGCCAAAAAAGGGTGCAGCGAGCAGGGAGGCTGGCCAGCATCTTTATGTAAATCTTTTTCAGGGATTGTCTTTATAAAGAATAAAGGCCATGCTGAGAAACCCCCATGAAGAGATGGACTAACCCGAAACCTGTCGGTAATGTCAGATTTCTACTACCTACTGACAGCAACATTGGAGAAAAGTCATTTATGGCTCATTTTACGCAGGAAGAAATGTACTTCTTATTTGTATGTGTTTTCAAATTTAAGATTTTCGAGACAGTTCCTCTTTAACAAATTACACAAGTGTGCCATAACACATCGCACAGAGGAGCAGTGTATTGGTCAGAATGTTAAAAAAGCTACCTTTGGCCTTTTTGTTTGTTTCCTTGCATAGGGCCAGTGCTACCATAAAGGCAAAGAGGGCAATTGCCCCAGGGCCCTCACATCCATAGGAGCCCCCAAGCATCCACCACAACACCCCGCAGCATTACGGAGGCAGTGGGCACACCCCGCAGCATTACGGAGGCAGTGGGCACACCCCGCAGCATTACGGAGGCAGTGGGCACACCCCGCAGCATTACGGAGGCAGTGGGCACACCCCGCAGCATTACGGAGGCAGTGGGCACAGGCACACACTCAGCATCTCCAGTTCCAGGCGTTGCAGGTAGGGCTGCTCAAATCCGGATCCGGGAGAAACCCGGATAGTTGCTATCCGGATATCTCCCAGTAAACCTGGGCGGGGGGTTCAAGCTTACCTGTCTGACATCTTCTTCGTCCGTCCCTGGCGCCTCCCACGATTTACTGGGAGATATCTGGATAGCAACTATCCAGGTTTCTCCCGGATCCGGATTTGAGAAGCCCTAGTTTCAGGTCCGTCGGTCTCCCCTGTAGTGTTGTTGCTCTTTCTGATTCTCCATTTGGGCTCAAGTGCCTGATGTGAGAAGCAGGCGCCCGCACTCGTGATCACTGCTGACTTAGCCACTTTTTATTGACCTGAGGAAGTGGGACAGCACCCGTGAAACGCGTTGTCTTTGTTGTGCATCATTAAACTTAATTTCTACCTATGTGGTATGTTCATCGATGGAGGTAAGACGCAATTACTTCTATACTATATGATTTAAATGTAAGTTATACTCTGGGTGTCTCCTACACATCTTTGTAGGGGAGACAGATGGACCTGCAACACCTGGAACTCGGAGGAGGTGAGTGAGTTCTGCTTCTCCCCGCTGCTCTTTGTAACACTGGGGGAAGGGGGGGGGGGGGGAGTCTAGGTCAGTTGGGGACACATCTGGCCAGTATACTAGAGGGGGGAACAAACATCTGACTACTATAGGGGGGGGGGAAGAGGGTGTCAGGGCGAGGCAGCTGATTTTGGCGCAGTGCTATGCTGATTCTTTCGGCACCAGCGCTGCACAAATTAGTTAAAAAAGAGTCATTTGGTCGCCAGTAATAGCTAGTGCGTGAATAATGTTTCCCCCTCGAGTTCCTACAACAACTCGGAGGGGGTATAGTAATCAGCACAGGCCTGACGTTTGTGCAGGAGCAAGGTGGCCTTGAGGTTATTTTTGCCCTGGGGCCCCATTGTAGCAAGAACTGGCCCTGGCGTAGCTATTTGTACACCGTCGATAAGTTGGGCGAATGATGGCTCTCCCTGCTGCCGCTAAAATCCCCAGTGGCATTAAATACCATTCCCCCTCCGAGTCGTTGTAACTCAGTGGGAGATGTAATTCAGGGTCCGCCAAACGCTGGAGCCCCAAATTACTCTTACGTGCCCCGCCCAGCATTACATTGCTGCTACGAGGTGCCTTGTTTCACCGCCTGGCACTGAGCGCTAGTTTCTGAAACCACCAGCTTAGCTGCCTTGTCCTTGCAGATCGTATGCCATGCATGGGTGTCTGTACATAGCGGCAAAATGCCCCCACAGCCGTCAGCCTCCCCCCGTCCTTCAGTCCCCCCCATCTGGCCATCCCCACTGCATCCCAGCAGCCAGCGTCAGACCTCAGAATCAGCCGGCGACCAGTGAGTGTGGACGCTAGGAACTCGAGGACACCGAACTGATATGCGGAAGTGACATCACTTCCGCATATGCATCGCAGCGTCCATAGAGTACCGTGCGTCTACACTGGTCGCCGGCTGATTCTGAGATCTGACGCTGGCTGCTGGGGTGACTGAAGGTGAGTGGGGTCCCTGTCACTAAACATGGAGAGGCACCTGCCACCATGTACACTGTGGGCAACTGTCACTACCAAACTGGGAGGCACCTGTCACTACCTAAACATAGGGGGTCCCGTCCCTGTCACTACACATGGGGGGTCCCTGTCACTACCTAAACTGGGGGCCACCTGTGTCGGAGGCGTTCACAATCTAATCCCTATCATAGTCCTAGTCTAATGTCCCACCATTGCTAAGTTAATGTAAATTTGGCTCCACCCATGACCACACCCACATCCTGGTCCATGGCACATTTTTCAGCACGGCTTGCCCCCCCCTTTCATCCCCCCCCCCCCCCCCCAATTTTCTGCGGACGCCCATGTTGCCATGTACTGTATAGTGCGCTCTATTAGGCACACAGAGTGAAGAGGCCACTCTCAAATGAAACTGCTTACTTCGCAAATCAATAAATATCACGGCAATTCTGCCCCTCTACATGTGGCTGACCCCCACCCCGCTCTGCTGGTCTCCCAACGCTGTAGTTACACCTTTTGTTCGCTGGCGTTATTGACATTTTTTTCCCTCCCGTATTTGATGGGAAGAAACCTTATAAAAAATTCTCAGGATATGAAATTTCAATTATCCTTGCTTAATTCCAAATCAAATGAAATTTTAGTTATTATTCTTGGTGCTTTCCAGCAGACCTATAAAAATGAAGGTTTGAGCTCCACACTAGAATAATACATTGTTTCTAGAGATCGTTTTAAGACGCAAATATGTTGCTTGGCTATACGTTGTGTAGCTGTTGGACGGCGATCAAATACCTGCATGAATCTTTTATTGCCCTTTCTATTCTATTCTTTTTTTGGCTAGACTTAGCACATTTTAGCGTGGACAGAATGGCTGCACATTTTATGCTAGCTTTCATTTGCTTACGTTTCCATGTATTATTTTACATTATTTATCCAGAAGTGTTCCTCGGATTGATCAGCGATAAATAATGCAGACTATACAAGGTGTCGGGTGCCTAGGCATTTTATGACCTGGCTACAGGTTACTTGTAAGTGGAATTGATAACAACACCCCTGGCTTTAAAGTAAAGCTCTGCTTCTGTTGGAAATTGCTACCTACAACCGGTTTCCCTGCAAGGCCGTTTCTGGCAACTGGCACCCAATGAAACTGTTGCCTTCCCTCCAACCCCTAAACTTATGTATAGGAAGCAGCACTGTGGCGTAGTGGATAGAGCTCTCGCCTTGCAGTGCCGGGTCCCCGATTCGTATACCAGCCAAGGCACTATCTGTACGGAGTTTGTATGTTCTCCCTGTGTCTGTGTGGGTGTCCTCCGGACACTCCGGTTTCCTCTCACATCCCAAAATTACACAGATACGTTAATTGGATTCCCCCTAAATTGGCCCTAGACTACTATACGATACAGATATAGACATATGACTATGGGAGGGACTAGATTGTGAGCCCCTCTGATGGACAGTTAAAGAGAAACTCCGACCAAGAATTGAACTTTATCCCAAATTACATGAGAAATATATTCCTTTTCACAAACAGACCATCAGGGGGACGCTGTATGACTGATATTGTGGTGAAACCCCTCCCACAAGAAACTCTGAGGACCATGGTACTCCTGGCAGTTTCCTGTCTGTGAACCTCATTGCATTGTGGGAAATAGCTGTTTACAGCTATTTCCAACTGCCAAAACAGCAAGCAGCAGCTACATCACCTGCCAGCAGTAAAAACATCACCATCATCACTGGGATAAATCACTGGGATAAATGTCAGAATGTAAATCAGGGATTTAAAAGATTTTAAAATGGGCAAACACTGACTAAATCATTTATACATAATTATTGTAAAAATGAAGCACTTTTTTATTACATTATTTTCACTGTAGTTTCTCTTTAAAGCGGACCCAAACCAAACATTTTTTAATTTAAAATATTTAGTTGCACCACTCTGACACATACAAAGATAAATAAACACTCCTTCAAGCCTATGAGCATTTCAGTGCATGCTTTTCACCCTTCTCTTTTATAACTAGGGTTATACAGGTGGCAGCCATTAGCAATTCCTCCTTTGCTGGACACCTCCTACTCCACCAGTTTGCCGGATTCTGTCCCGGCAATATGAAAGGAAGGGAGGGGTTCCTCCAATAAATGTAAAATATTTTATATTTGTCATCATGCAGCTGAAAAAATGCTGCTATTTATTATTATAATTTAGAAAATAGATTTCATATCTGAAATCTTGTATTTTTAATTTGGGTCCACTTTAAGTGACAAGACAATATACTCTGTACAGTGCTGCGGAAGATGTCAACGCTATATAAATACTAAATAATAATGGGAATTCTGCAGCCTACATAAATTGGCTTTGCAGACAGAAATGGTGAATTGATAGATTAGATACAAAAATATTGTTTCTCAAAACAAGTCTATTACCAGGGTAGATACACCTCACTGGCTAAAAACTCACTCAGCCCCCATAACAAATCCTGCCTAGATGTTCAGAGAGGTGTGTAGTCACTTTATAAAAAAAAAATAACTGTTAGTGTAAAGCCTGGGTCTGTACAAGCTGCAACATTATCCTGGAAATCTAGAAAAGTTGAAATCATCAATACACACCAAATCAAAACAGCTTAATTGGCACATCAACATCTGCCTAGTTCGTCTATGCCTAAAAACGGCCCTGTATCCCTGTGTCAAAAGTTGCGTTATTTTTTATACTGTAATGTTATTTGAATGTATCTCTTGATCTCAGTTTGTACCCAGCTACATGCTACCATCAGCGCACTTATGCTTAGTCATTACATGGTGGTGCGTGAGAAGATGGCACGCCTCCAGATAACGGGTTCCGTGCAGTGGTCTCAGTCTGTCAGATACTTGCAGATCCAATCTGTAGAAATGCTTTCGAAGATCAGCACTGGAATTTTCAATGCTTCTTTTTATTCACATCCAAGCAAAGAACAAACACTAGTGCGATCCTACTAGAGACCATTGTAAATATAGCTCAGTGGTAAAAGCTACAGCAAACAGGGTTATATCCAACCGACATGCCTGTCTACATGGCAGAAGGGTAAACAGACAGTCGCCATTTCAGATGGATATATTGTCCTTTCTCAAGTGGTAGGTGCAATGAGCCAGTATTCACACTTCCCTTGTATACCCAGCTAATGAACACAGCGCAGCCAATGATATCGCTGCACGGACCTGATGGAGAACTGTGGCAACCCCATTGGAGTCATGGTTGGTCCACCAGATCAGCTGACATATCACACAGAGGGAGGGAGCCTATCCAGGGCCGGATTTACCTCAAGGCACTGTAGGCACATGCCTAAAGGCTCCTGATGACAAAAAGGCGGCTCACTACGCTCTCCAAATACCTCCCTCCTGCCTTACCTATGGAGAATCCCGAGCGCAGTGTAAATGAGAGATTACTCACCCGGATCTCATCATTCCACTTACCAGATCTACCTTCAGTCACAGGCATCTCTAGCTACCTAATACTTGGGGGCACCGTAACTACTTAATACTGAGGATAGCTCCGGCTACCTAATACTAAGGGGCACCTGTAGGTACCTATGATGGGCAAGGGAAGTAAGGGAGAAGTGACAGCAGGGACAGCCAGCACACTTGTGATGCAGCTCGGCTGGGTTTTTTAGGTTCATGTAGGTCTAGGGTGCCAGGTTATCTGTGCCTATAGGCTCCTGTGATGTAAATCTGTGACTCAATTCGGCCAACCAATAGAAAACTCACTTACTTCCGCCTGTAAAACATGGAAGTTCGTACAAAATCGGAAATGCGGAAATCCACAACAATGCGGAAATACCGGAAAACCTTCTTTCTTGGGGGGGAACCCATCTAACAGAAACATTGCCACAAATGCGGAATTAGGATCCGCCCAAAAAAATGCCTCTGCATTTTGGAAAATCGGAACAGAGGTATTGCAGAAAAAAATTAATTATCCTATATCATAAAACCCCATGTGTCCCTGCATCATCCTCCTATCCCTGTGTCCGTGTGTTTTGGCTACTGCGCATGTGTAGCCGTTGGGACAGGAGGAGAACTGGGCCAGGATGGCAGGCACCGTTGGAGCGAGCGCAGGGGGAGCGCGGCCACGCACGTGGTGGGGAGTGCATCCGAGGGTGCGGAATGGCACGCGGCTGTGCACCCTGGGGTTGTGTCACAGCCCTAGCGCCTGTTATTTAATGGGCGGGCTAAATAGCTAGTAAATTCTAAATGGACAAATTATCTTCTGAATAAAAAAAACAAGACATCGTGTGGTGCAGTAATGGAGAGAGATGTGGTGGAACGGGACTGGGATCAATATATTGTTGGCCGTAATTATTATATAGTATCATCAATAGTATGATATTACATCAAGCCGCCTTTTACCTACCATCTCCGACGACCTGAACTGGAAGGCCAACACCATCACATCCCAAAAGAAAGCTCAGCAGAGATTTTTCTAACTGCGTCAATAAAAGAAGTTTGGCAAGGCCCATGAACTTCTGAAGTCCTTCTACTCCGCCACCATCCAGTATGTCCTCTGTTCCTCCAGCCTCGTGTGGCTCCTCTGCCAGCGGCAGATACAAAATTCAAAGGGTTATCAGATCAGTGGGGAAAATAATTGAGAAAACTAATCCCCTGCTATAGCTCATTCACAACTCCAGAACGTGTTCCAGAGGAACGACTATTGGCAAGGATCCACGACCGCCACACCCAGGCCATTGTTTGTTCAGTTATCTCCCATTGGGCAGGAGATTTTGGGCCATCTCCATCAAGACATCAAGGCACAGAAACACTTGCTTATCTACAGGGGCGTCGCTAGCCCCAAAGATCAGTGGTACGTGCCCCGAATCTATTCTGGGATGCCCCGATCGTCTCCCGGCAGAGTCAGGCAGCGGGCGGCAGTACTCACCTCCTGCCTCTCAGTCTCCAGATTCTGCAGACATCTTCTCTTCCGGGCTTCTCCCCCTAGTGCCTGAGAATGAATCAGACATTAGAGTTCCCAGCATCTGATTCTCGGATGCTAGGAGGAGAATCGCCAGCTACAGAGGATGTCTCCAGACTTGGAGAGCGGATGGAGGAGATGAGTAGTTCCTCCCGCTGAGCTACTCTGCTCAGAGGAAGGGGGGAAGAAACAGTAAGGACACACAACCATGCATGCTCCCTATGGAGCCTCCACAGCTTCCAGCATGTCACCATAACACCCAGCATGCCCCATAGAGGCACCACAGCACCCAGCTTGGCTGCGGTGCCTCAATGGTGGGCATGCTAGATGCTGTGGTGCCTCTATGGGCATACTGGGTGCTGTGGTGCCATGCTGGAAGCTGTGATGCCTTTATGGGGGCTTGCTGGGAGTTGTGGTGCCTGAATAGGAGGCGCATTGGAGCATGGGAGGGGGCCACTAGAAGGTCAGGGAATGCTATGGGGGGACTGCCAGATAACCTGGCGGCAGGCCAGCCCACCCAGCAGCAAGCCAGGCCAGCCAGCACAGAAGACAGGTAACTCTGCCTAGTTATGTTTAAGTGGTACTGCTTATCTACGTGATATGCTGCATTGTTAGCTTTTTTTTAGTTATTTCTTTATTGTATTAATAGAGAGGGGGCTTCATCCAACACTTTGCTGTGCAGATTTACTTAGCTGTTAAATTTATGTAAATTTGGCTCCACCCATGACCACACCCATTTTCCATCTGGAGTGCCCAAAAGTTCCCCAGATCTCTTAGGATCCTAGCAACGCCCCTGCTTCCCTATAATTGTGAGACTCTTGAACTTTCTCCAACCCCCCCCCCCCCCCATCCTTAAAATGCACCTTTAGCTGTTGCACCCCCGTGCTACAGCAAATGTTTGTTTATGTACACTTAGCAACCTTTAGTGAATCAAGGCCATGGTATTCACTTGACTTAGCTATTTGGAGCTGATATATGTTCTGCTTATTTGTGTCTTCTGCCTCGCCGCTTTTGTAACCAAGGCTGAACACTGTGCATTGCAGAGTCAGTGCAATAAATAAGAGCTTCTGTGCTATGTGTATTGAGCTATGGAATGCTGTATGAACTTCGATTGGTGAGAAACAAATTGCATATGTGCTTGTATTAAAAGGGATGGGGTGGCAACCCTGGCGTCACCGCCTGGGACCTTACTGGGTGCTTTCTCCTCAAGCAGGGAAAGCATGTCTTGCGTGCCTTGCTGGACAGTTTATCCCCAGAGCTAGAATATGGGGTTTACACGCATGACTATATTCTGGTATAGGCATGAGTGGTGATGATGATGAGAAACGGAGCCCCGTCCAGGTGTTTGAGGGGTGCTGCCTGTACTTGAGGCCATGTTTCACGAGGGTGTTGAGCGTTCCTGAGGTTATGTTCCAGATGCTGGATTGGGTGTTTGGTAAGCTGGGTGGCCTGTCCGAGGTATCGAAATGTGCTCTATCTAAGCATTCTATCAGCGAGAACAAGCAAAGCCAGTGAGGAGCCACTTGGCACTGGTTCAGGAGGTAGAACGGGTGCTTGGCCTGCTGGGTGGTCTGTCTCAGGCACGGAGTTGAGTGGTTGGCAGGTCTGCCTTGCTTTCTCAGCTGTAAGAGCAGTCATAACTAGTGAGGAGGGAGCTAGGTGCCATGCATGAACAGATGTTACGAATACCTGGAGCTCCGTTCTGGGAATTGGTATGGGCGTTTGGCAAGCTAGGTGGCCTCTTCCAACTGAACGTGGGTAGCTGGCAGCTTCAGCTCAGGAATCTACATGAAGGAATAGGTAGAGGTAACGGAGAGTGTCCTGCGAGAGCTCTTCTGGGTGGCAATTGGCGAAGTGGGTTCTTAAAGCCTCATTGATGCTCTGTTTAGCAGAGAGCTATATTATAGCAATAACAATTACATATAGCATTAAAAGGGTATTATGAAGAATAAACATAAACGTATTACAGTACGAAAATGAAAAACGTCTTACCAGTAAAGTATAATTAGCAAAGTGTAAAAAAAAGTGATTTGTTATTTAAAATAATGAAACCTCAGAGATGCTGTAAATGCAAACAGGTAAGTTAAATAGTGTTTTCTTAAATAGGCACTGCAGTGACATAAAGTAAAATGCAGTAAATTATTCAGGCAGGATACCCACTTTTACATTAAAGTGACACGGAAGCGAAAAAAACTTATGATGTAATTAATTGTATGTGTAGCACGGATAATTAATAGAACATTAGTAGCAAAGAAAATAGTCTCATATTTTTATTTTCAGTTATATAGCTTTTTTTATATAACATTGTATCATTCTCTAATATGGGCAGTTTACACACTACTAAGAATTCTAAATGATTTTGCAGAGCTAATGACCTTTTCAACTTTCCTCTGCAGGAAAAACATAAGTAAGACACAATTCGAGACAGTCGAGATAAGAGCTTCAAAAGACAGTACTGTCCATGCAGAGTTTCTTAAATCTTCCTGTACTGGAAACAATATGAGACTCATATCTCCGCTGCTAATGTTCTATTTCTTAGCTGTACTACACATGCGAATCATTATATCATATGTTTATTTTCACTTCATATTTTCTTTAACCTTCTCCTGACCACGTCACTCCAATGGGCGTGGCCGCTGCGGCAGCCCCAGGACCGCCTAACGCCGATCGGTGCAAAGTCTTGGGGCTGTGTTTTGCAGGAGATCACGCGCACTGTGCGCGCGCATCTCCTGCTTGGTGGGCGGAGCAGAGCCTTCAGTCTCTGAGTGGCGGTTGCCGCTCGGGAGACTGTTAGACGGCGTAATCGCCGTCTATTTACATGTACAGCGCTGCGATCTGCAGCAGCGCTGTGCTGGGGACAGCCGTGTGACACGGCTGTCCCCTCCAGAGGCACAGAGGTGATCGGCTGTCATAGGCTGAAGCCTATGACAGCTGATTACGGGGATTGGCTGGCGGGGGGAGGGAGGGAGGGGGGTTTACAATGAATTTAAAAAAAACGACACTTTTCACATAAATAAACAAACATAAATAAACAAACAAACACGGGGGAGGGGGCGATCAGACCCCACCAACAGAGAGCTCTGTTGGTGGGGAGAAAAGGGGGGAAGAATCACTTGTGTGCTGTGTTGTGTGGCTCTGCAGCTTGGCCTTAAAGCTGCAGTGGCCTATTTAGGGAAAAATGGCCTGGTCTTTAGGGGGGTTTAACACTGCGGTCCTCAAGAGGTTAAATAGCCTGGTTTCTGCATCAGAAACACTTCCTATATCTAAATATTGTTATGCTAGTGACCTTAGCCTGTTTAAAAACGGGCTAGGTCTATTTCCGTGCGCCTGCCGCACGCATGCACAAACCCGCCCATCGCACATGTCCGCCGCGCGCACCCACCGCGCGCTCACATGTCCGCCTGGCTCCCTGGCCCCATCCCTGTCCTCCTGCCTGTGTGAGGCTGGGTCCGTGCTGCGCACTTGCGCAGTAGCAAAAAGCACGGACCCAGCTACACAGAGACACCTGTCCCTGTACGCAGGTACAGTTGCCTATTATTATATAGGATATTGGTATGTATCCCTGCCTTCCCAGCAAGGCTTACCCTAGGCTTTTCTATTAGCTTTAGAACTCTTAGTAAAGGAACATTCAGCAGAGATCATCTGCCAGGACTAAAGATGTCACCACCTGTGATAAATTTTAAGATGTATAACAAGGCGAGGAAAGATTTTACAATGAGTAAAGCTGACTAAATAGTTTATAAATGAACATTGTACGAAAAAAATAATAAGCTATTTTATTCTGTATGTTATTTTGATCACAGTTCCTCTTTAAGACAAATGCCCTAAAAAATTGTATTTGTAATAATTTTGTTCGCAGTGGAGCATTGTGTTTTTGATGATAAAACCAGGATAATCAACGTAAAATTGGGTATCCTGAATAACGTGGACCTGAACTCTTGCACAGGACAGTTGAAGAACAGCAGTGATGAGCGAAAATGCCAATATTCTTTTTGCATTCATTTTCACAAAAAATAATGTAATATTCGATTTTCGAGTGAAAATTCCATCGCAAATAAGTTTTTTTATTTGTCACTGTTTTCGTGAATTTTCAGGGTAAAATATCACTTTTGTGTTTTTAGGGGAAAATAGTTGTGGTAAAAATATAGTTGTTCCGCATTTTCGCTGTAAAAATATTAATGTTCTGCGGTTTCACGGTAAAATACCGGTTTTCACATTTTTTGAAAAAATGTAAGTAACTTTTTGCGAAAATTTTCTCAAAGCGAAATTAGGATTTTTGATGCGAAAATGACTTTGGCAAAAATTCGCAAGCAACACTAACTGAGAAATCTGTGACTAGGGGCTTGATTCAGAAAAGGGTGCTAAGTGTTAGCACGCCAGTGAAAAGCCACTTTGCACGTGCTAACTAGGGTGCTAAGTAGTTAGCACATGCAAACTACTTAGCACCAAAGTTAGCAAATGCAAACTACTTAGCACCGTAGTTAGCGCATGCAAACTACTTAGCACCGTAGTAAGCGCATGCAAATTACTTAGCACCATAGCTAGCACATGCAAACTACTTAGCACCCTAGTTAGCGCATGCAAACTACTTAGCACCCTAGTTAGCGCATGCAAACTACTTAGCACCGTAGTTAGCGCATGCAAACTACTTAGCACTGTAGTTAGCGCATGCAAACTACTTTGCACCGTAGTTAGCGCATGTAAACTACTTAGCACCGTAGTTAGCGCATGTAAACTACTTAGCACCGTAGTTAGCACGTGCAAACTACTTAGCACCCTAGTTAGCACAGTGCTAAGTAGTAGTTTGCATGTGCTAACTACAGAGCTAAGTTTGCATGTGCTAACTACAGAGCTAAGTAGTTTGCATGTGCTAACTACTTAGCACCCTAGATAGCACGCCCAAAGCCTTTAGGCGTGCTAACTGGGTTAGCACTGTAGCACCGTTTACTGAATCAGGCCCGAGATGTGTATTTTGATCTCTCAGCTCTGTCAGCTCAGGAATCTCGGCAGTTCTTGGCAGAGCAGCCAATTGGTAAACACAGGATGTTAAACCTATGACTGCTTCCATGTAAGCAGGAAGTAGACACACTGCAGATTTAGTGCAAGATTTATATCAGCTGCAACAAAGAAATGTTTTTCTTTAAAGGTTATTATGCTGTTGCTTATCTTTTAGAGCAGATAGGAAGTTCTGAGTTCAGGTGCGCTTTAATGTATTACATTCTTCTATATGGGATTATGTTTCCTCTTTGAATTAAACACGTTTGTTATAATGCTTTGCTGCATCCTTCTCTGGATAATCAGGCAAGTTGCACAATGCATACAGCTGATCTGGGCAGAAATGTGTTTTTGTTCTCCCCTAAGTAAGGAGTTAAAGTTGAATGCTTAGCTGCACATTATTAAACATGGCTGCTTCCTCTGACTTGTCACCACCTTTGTGTCTTGCTTCGTGTTTACCTATGAGCGCTCTCCCCGGAACACGCTGGGCGCATGAATGTTTTTGAAGCATGCAAACTTTTAAAAAAAATATCAAAGATGATTATCTTCAAAGTGGCGAGAAAATGTCGCCCCTTCCATCTTCAGAGACGGCCGGGAGCTCCTGCTTACCCCCAGCGCAAATCCCGGCTACCCCCAGCCGAGCAGACGATTACCTCTCCGGTGGGGCGCTAATGCCTTTTCATCTGCGAGCGTATTGGAAATTATTTAAAGGTAAGCCATCTGCTGGAAGTGGAAGGCCAATAGATGACATCATGTTCTGATGGGGGAGGAGATGAACATCCGGAGCATCTCTGATTGCCACAGGTGTACATTGAGGGATGGCACAGGCGAGAAAAAAAATAATGATATAATGATTTGAATGTGTAGTACAACTAAGAAATAAAACATTAGGAGCAGAGACATGAGTCTAATATTGTTTCCAGTACAGAAAGAGCTAAGAAACTCCAGTTGTTATCTATGCAAATAAGCAATTGAGCTCCACGACTTTCAAAGTCGCAGAGAGCTCTGTCTTCGAAATCTTGTTATCTCAACTGTCGGTCATTTCTTTTTCTCTCCAGAGGACAGGTCAATAGTTCACTGGCCTGCTCTGTAAAATCATTTAGAATGCTGAGTAGTGTGTAAACTGCAAATATGATTCAATGTTATAAAAAACTCTATTTAACTGAAAATAAAAATATGAGAATATTTTCTTTGCTGCTAATGTTCTAGTAATTATCCGTACTACACAATCAATTCATTATATCTTTTTTTTTTTCGCTTCGGTGTCTCTTTAAAGGCAATCTGAAGTGAAATACTTATGTAGAGGGAAGGCTCAGAATACCATAGAGCAGTGATGACAAACATTTTAGAGGCCGAGTGCCCAAACTGCAACCCAGAATCCACTTAATTATCACAGAGTGCTAACACAGCAATTTTTACTGAAAATTGCAGTTTTAGCTAAGAAAAAACATCTCACACATTAAAGGCCACTCTACATTTAAAATGCAGCAATTACCCCACGTATGAAATGCAGCAATTACCCCACATATGAAGTGAAGGAATTACCGATTACTCATGCATGCCTCTGTGACTGCTGCTGTTCCCAACCAGAATTATAAGTTAACTGTCAGGAGGTGAACACTGCGTGCACAGTGAGGCGACAGGTGAAAATGTAGTCCTCTTTCACATGCCCGACTCTCTGTGCTCTACTAGATTGGAGGTTTTTGGAGGGGAGGGCGAGTAAGGGAGGAATTATTTATTTTAATAATAAAAAAATGAAAAAATAACAAATCTGCAATATACAGTATCAGCGGCGGTGGCAGCCAGCAACGTGTGTGCCGACAGAGAGGACTCGGACTGTTACTTCTGGCACACGTGCCATAGGTTTGCCACCGCTGTCATAGAGAATTCCCAGTCCTCACTCCATCCCCATCTTCTTGCGCCATCTGCTGAGCTCCAATTTTATTGGCTCCTGACCCTGGGATCACTGTAAGCCGATCACAGTAATCACAGCTTAGTTTTTCTGAAAAAAAAATAAAAACATTAAAGTGTACCTGAGACGAGAAGCATCTCAGGTACCATACTTACCTAGGGCTTCCTTAAGAGGCTGCTCGACCCTTGCCATCTCCTCGGGTGACTCCTGCCCCCCTGAATCGTGCCCGAAAGCCTGGCCGAGCTGCGCTGCATCCAGGGCCGGCCCGCTCATGAGGCGGGGTGAAACTTTTGCCTCAGGCGGCACATTTCTAGGGGCGGCATCCGCCCGTCGGTGGGTGCGGGGAGCAGGCCGCCGAGCTGGAGGGGTAGCGGGCAGGATGGGGGTATTGGGCCTAGCGGCGGGGAGGGGGGGTTGGACCCCCCCTCCCTCGCCTGGGTCCCCCGTCCTCCGCTCCACTCCAGCCTAAATAGATCAGAAGCGCTACTCGTAAGAGGCAGTGGGCGGGGAGGACTCACCTCTTCCTCGATCCAGCGTGCGCTCCACTGACGTCACTTCCTGCAACGCCGCCCACTGTATTGTAAGTGGACGGCGTTGCAGGAAGTGACGTCAGTGGAGCGCACGCTGGATCGAGTGAGAAAGAGGTGAGTCCTCCCCGCCCACTGCCTCTTACGAGTAGCGCTTCTGATCTATTTAAGGCTGGAGGGGAGCGGAGGACGGGGGACCCAGGCGAGGGAGGGGGGGGGGGTCCGACCCCCCTCCCCGCCGCTAGGCCCAATACCCCTCTCCTGCCCGCTACCCCTCCAGCTTGGCGGCGGGGGCGGCAGCAATAATTTTTTCAAAATTTGCCTCAGGCGGCAAAAAGTCTAGGGCCGGCCCTGGCTGCATCGCGCATGTGCGGTCTGGCCAGACGGGCTCCCTCATCACGCTCCCGTCCCTGGGAGTGCTCTGTGCCTAGGCAGTAGTACTGCACAAGCACAGAACACTCCCAGATGTGGGAGCGAGATAAGGAAGCAGTAGCACGCCTGGCCAGACCGCGCATGTGCGACAAAGCGCGACTCAGCCAGGCTTTCGGGCTGAATGGGAAATGACAGGAGCCACCCGGGGAGACGGGGAGGAATGAGTAACCTCAAGGGGGCTTAAGGAAGCCCCAGGTAAGTATGGTACCTGAGACGCTTCTCATCTCAGGTACAATCACACATACCACTAAGAATTCATAAGCAAAAGACTTCGTTTTATGATTCTAAAACCAACCGGGCCATTTTTTCACCATTAGTTTTCCTTCATATTTACATCGGAAAACAAGAACTATATATGTTTAACAGTCAATTTACTGATATTCCATTCTCATGGGCCCCCTTCCACAGTGGCGTAGCTAAGGAGCTAAGGTGCAAGTTTTACATGGGGCCCCCCAAGCACTCTATACATAGCAATTGATACGGCGCACCAAAACCTGCCAAGGACAACAACAGTGGCAGAGGTGCAGGAAGGGGATGGGGAGCAGTTTGTTAATGATTACCACGGTTCAAAGCATCTATAGAAGTGATTATTACCAACACAGGGCCAATAGAGAGCTAATATTGTGCTTGAGGGAGGGCCCCTCTGACCCAAGGGCCCCGATGTGGTCACTACCTACTGCCTTTCCATGACTATTGCTCCCTCCCTAGCAGAATAAAACTGTACCTGGCAGCAGGTAGGATGCATTCGCTGCATCGGGGTAAATTCTCCATGTGTGCCCGCTGATCGCCTGTCAGTTCTCTCTATACATGTGCCCACCTGTGATCTCCCTTTAATAGCCCTATAAGGCAGCGCAGTAGCTCTGCGCGGAGTCTGGCATTTTCTCATGCTGTAGTAAATCTGACAAGCACAGAGGAAGCTGCTTAATTTATAATGTGGCACAGCGATGGTTTTCATTCTCAATCGGAGAGGCTGAGGCTGATGTTCCAGCCTGAACCTGTGTAGAGAACAATCCTCCAGCATGCACTGGGCAGCCTCATCATCACTGGAGGGGAGAGCAGCGGCGCACTGATCCTGACTGCTGCTGGGATCCTCGGCTGTCTGATGTCTTTGTTATGTCTTCTTATCTCTTTACAGGGAGATCCAGGAGAGTCCTATTTATATGCACACAGTTGCCTCTTGCCATGGAGGCCTCGCAAGGCTCTCTACGCCTGAAGGAGGCTGCGAGTGCCTGAAACGTGAACTGTCAGTGTTTCTCCAGCTCTCACTTTCATTCTTATGAATCTATACTGGCAGCTTAAAGGAAATCCAAAGCCCCATCTACACGATACGATTCTTTGTGCGATTCAATTACGATTCTATTTACGATCCGATTAAATCCGACATGTCCGATCGGGATTCGATTCAATTCAATTTGCCATTACAAAACAATGGCAAATCGAATTGAATCAAATCGAATCCCGATCGGACATGTTGGATTTAATCAGATGGTAAACAAAATCGTAATCAAATCTTACAAAGAATCATATTGTGTAGATGGGGCTTAAAGTTTAAAGTTTAACGTGTAACTGTCGGGCATAAAATCAAAAATAAATTCTTTATTTTTATCTGGTAAACAAGTAATAAGGATGCTAATCAGGCAATCCAAAAGGTAAAATCTCTATTACTTTTCTTGTTTATAAATGATCATTCCCCAGTTTACCTGACTCTTATTTGGTACGTTGCCGCACAAAGGAAGTTGCAGGGCATGTTGGGTTGTTCTTTTTTGCTTCTGTACATTAGTTAAGTCTCGGGAAATAAAGAAGCAAAAAAAAAAGTCAACCCAGCATGCCCTGCAACTTCCTTTTTGCGGCAACATACCAAATAAGAGTCAGGTAAATTGGGGAATGATCATTTATAAACAAGAAAAGTAATAGTGATTTTAACTTTTGGATTGTCTGATTAGCATCCTTATTACTTGTTTACCAGATAAAAAGAAAGAATTGATTTTTGATTTTATTATGCCCAACAGTTGCACTTTAAAAAAAAAAAGCAGTTGAAAGAGAAACTGTAAGGCCCCATTCACATTGCACGCGTTCCCGTCCGCGTTTTGGGAACGCGTGCGGGAGGCCGATACGCACGACATCAGACAGTGCATAGACTGCACTGTCTGATGTTCACACTGCATGCGTTCCGGACCTGTGCGGTCCGGGAACGCATGCTGCACGCGTTTCCTAGCAAAACGCGCGGCTGTCCCATTCACTTTCAGTGAATGGGATCAGCCACGCAACGCACAGAGACGCACATGACGTGCGTTCCTGTGCATTGTGTTCTGAACGGAACGCGCCTGCGTTTCGTGATATGAACGGGGCCTTAGGGCGTGTTCACACTAGGGGCTTGATTTGCTAAACCCTGACAACTCATATCACGCCCGTTTTCGCGTGCTTTTTTCACGTTTGCGCACGCATTCGTGAGTTTTCATGCAAAAACATCATGATCACGTGCAAACGCGAAAATGTGCACAAAAACGGCCGTGATATGAGTTATCACGGTTTAGTGAATCAAGCCCTAAGGCCCCCTGCACAAAGCAAATCCGATTTGCGATTTCGATTTGCGATTCCGATTTTCCCCGGATGCTATCAAAAGAAAAACGCAGAAAAAACGCAGCATGCAGAACCGATTAAAAATCTGAAATCGGAATCGCATGTGAAAATCGATTAAAAATCGGAATCGCATGTGGTGTGCAAGAGGCTCCTTGCACACTGCAAATCCGATTTGCGATTCAGATTTGCGATTCTGGTTTGCGATTCCGATTTTCCCTGGATGCTATCAAAAGAAAAACGCAGAAAAATCTCAAATCGGAATCACATGTGAAGATCGATTAAAAATCGAAATCTGAATCGCATGCAGTGTGCAGGGAGCCTCAGCTTGTGTAATGATTTCCTATGACAGCGTTCACATATGAGCAGTTCGATTCGGATCCACTCACCAAAGCGCTGTCTGTACCATTATCGGGGGCGATTTGCCTATAATGGAAGGTATAGGGAAACCGCAAAGTGCTTGAAAAAGTGCTTGACTTCCCCAGCGCTTTCATGAATAAATACATTGTATTTATTCATTTCCGGGTGAAAGAGTTCACTTCCTGACTGACTTCAGAAAGTGAAAAAACGAATCGCTCTGCAAAATCACTTAGAAAGCGCTTTACAAAAAGCCGAAACGCGCAGGTAAGCGCCGGAAGGCGCTAAAAAAAATTACGCACAAAATCGCAAAACATTTCGATTTTAGATGTGAACAAGGCCAAACCAAGGATTGAACTTCATCCCAATCAGTAGCTGAGACCCCCTTTCACATGAGGAATCTTTACCTTTTCCCCGACAGATCATCAGGTGGCTCTGTGTGGCTGATATTATGGTGAAACCCCTCCCACAGTGTGATGTCAGGACCTAGGTGCTGACATTACACTGTGGGAAACTTTTGCATTGTGGGAAATAACAGCTGTTTCCAACTGCCAAAAATGCAGCATCTCCTTCCACTGACATCGCGTGCCAGTAGTAAAGATGTCGCCTTGTGATACATTTCAGAATGTAAATCAGGGAGAGGAAAGATTTTACAATGGGCAAACACTGACTAAATTATTTATAAATAATTCTGTAAAAATTAAGCACTTTTTAAAATTATATTATTTTCACTGCAGTTCGTCTTTTAGTTACCTGGGGTTTCTTGCAGCCCCATGGAGTCATCCTGTACTGGCGGCATCCTTCCGAGATCTTTCGGCTAGTAGCGATGACCCCCTCAAGTCTGGCCCCCTCACGTGCCCATGCATGGCAGCATTCTGCACATGTGCAGTATGGGAGAATCGCTACGGTCCATGCACAGAACTCTCCCGGCAACAGGAGCGAGGTCAGGGTTTGCGCGGCTTGGACCGCGCATGCAGTGTAGCCTCTAACTGGCCACAACCGGCTAGCTTTGAGGGGGTTGCTGCTGCTTGCTGGAGGGTGGAGGAAGAACGGCGCAGGCACAGGGTGACTCCAGGATGACTTCTGATATAGTAAACTACTTTTCCTGTCCCTTGGGAGTTTATTATAAATGGATTCTACTATATATCAATTTAAAGGAAGGGAATAGAGTTTAGAGTCAATTAAACACATATTTCTGGAGAAATATATATGTATTTACACAAATCTGTACATCAGTCCTGAAAATGGGACTAATGAGGAAGAAAGAGGGACAGATGGATTGGTTCCCAAAGAGGGACAGTTGGGCGCTATGCCACGGCCATAGTGTAAAATTTCTCTACCATATTATTATTGTGCATTTATATAGTGCAGCCATCTTCTGCAGCACTTCATTAAGTACATAGTCATAATGAGAGACAGCCACATGGGGGAAAGACAACTACATGGAGGGGAGTGACACAGGGAGGGAGAGACAGCTTCTGAATAATCTAGCCCTGACTGTGGTGCAGCTGCATGGACCCCAGAGGACGTGGGGCCCCTGTGCGGCTGCATGGACCGAAAATGCCTATGTCACACTCCCCATGTGTCCCTCTCCCCCACCCCTCAGATTGGAAGCCTGTTTGGCAGAGCCCTCTTCTCAATGTGCTGTACTCTGCCACCATCTGAACTGGTCTTCCATGTTTACTCCCTATCCTGCAATCTGCATACCATTGTATATTTTGTGTACAATCAGGCCCGGATTTACATCACAGGATCCTGTAGGCGCAGATGTCCTGGCACCTCAGACTTCACCCTCCATGATCCTACAAACCCCCGCTGTGTACTGGCTGGCCTTACTTTCCTTGCCCGACATAGCTACAGGTGTCCCCTAGCATTAGGTAGCTAGAGGTGCCCCTGACTGAAGGGCGATCTCGTCAGTGGAATGCAGAGAGCAGGGTGAGTAACCTGTCATTTACACCCTCATCAGGACTCTGCATAGGGAAGGAGAGAGGGAGGCACTCTGGGAGGAGAGTGAGCCACCTTTCCATCATCAGGCGCCTGTAGGCACGTGCCTTCAGTGCCTTATGGTAAATCCGGTCCTGTGTACCATTGTTTAACACTAATGTCCCTACAACACTGTGTAATATGTTAGAGCTCTATAAATAACATTTTATAAGAATAATTATTTCTGCACTTACTTGAGTTTCAATCAATACTTTGATCAGAATCGGTTGACAGAGGTTAATTTTTGTTCCTTTTCTGTTTATCGGACAAGGGCCCATATGTAATTCCCTTTTTCTCCTGAGTTTTCTCCTAGGTGATACTTTTAAACTTGTTAATAAAATGCCTTTTAAGCCACCAGAAAGCAAGAAAATACTCAAAATAATTTGGACTAGCCGACCCGCGGCGGCGGCGTAGCATATGCCGCATAAGGGGGTAGTGGGCAGGAAGGGTGTTTTGGGCACAGCGGCGGGGAAGGGGGTCGGACCCCCCCTCAACTGGGTCCCCCATGTGCGCTCCCTCTGCAGCTTAAGCTCAGCAGGACCCCCCCTCACCTGGGTCCCCCATGTGCGCTCCTCCTCCAGTTTAAGCTCAGCAGCAGGTGCCGATTATTAGTAAGAGGCAGTGGGCAGGGACGACTCACCTCCTCCGCGTTCCAGTGTGCATTCCGCTGTCGTCACTTCCTGCAATGCCGCCCACTGTATTGTAAGTGGACGGCATTGCAGGAAGTGACGACAGTGGAACGCACGCTGGAACACGGAAGAGGTGAGTCATCCCCACCCACTGCCTCTTACTAATAGCGGCGGCTGCTGCTGAACTTAAGCTAGAGGGGGAGCGCAGATGGGGGACCCAGGTGAGGGTGGGGGGGTGTCCGACATCCCTCCCTGCCGCTGTGCCTAATACCCCCTTCCTGCCTGCTACCCCCTCCAGCTCGGCGGCAAGTCTAGGACCGCCCCTGGAAGTAGGGCGCTACTGCTTCTTCTTGCTTGGACCGGCCCCTTCTTCTTGCTTGGACCGGCCCTGGGGGCAGGGCGCTACTTCTTCTTGCTTGAAGGTTGAGGCACTTACTCTATTATATATATAGATAGTACCTTTTAAAAAACTACTTTTTTACTTTTTTAATAGCAAAGTGTTCCAAAGTTATTTTAAGGAGAAGAAGAAAATGATCTAGGAGAAAACTCAGGAGAGAAACTTAATTGTATATGAGCCTGAATGTCTAACCATATGAAAGCGTAATGCTAGGTATGCACGATGCGTTTTCTTCGGTCAGTTTTCCAATCGATCAATTTTTGATTAGTTTTTCTGCTCGATTTACTGCTCAATTCTGTTATCTTTTCTTATCAATTTCCATTCACTTCTATGAGAAATCGACCCCCCCAAAAAAGATCTAAAATAATATCGAACGTGATGGAAATTATCTATTTAACACCTAATTGTATGGTGTGTACCTAGCATAAAGGTGGCCATACACTGATAGATTTGCCGCAGATTCGACCATCAGATAAATTTCTGTCAGGTTGAATCTGACAGGAATCTTTCTGATGTAAGCCACACACTAGGAACAAATCTCCAATAGATTTCACAATGAAATCTATTGGAAATCTATTGGAAATGGATCTAAATGCATCATTGGACCATTAGATCCAGTGCAATTCTATGGGTCATCGCTATTCTGCGAAATTGGCCACAAATCGATCGATCGATAGAATTCATAGAATCGATTTCTGATCGATGTCATAGAATCGATCGATCGATGGCTGAAATCGACCAGTGTATTAGCCCCTTTAGGCTTGCTTTGCCCTGACGTGATTAGGTAATGCAATGCAACATGTGATTTCAGTGACAGGTCCTCTTTCATACAGATGGATTTACTGCCTCCCCCCCCCAGCTCGAACGTTGCAGAATCTTGTGACTATGTCTGAGCTTTTTCCGGTCTTCTGAAAGAACAATTCCTATCAGTTGTCGGAGCACAGCGAGGCGAGTGTCCGTGACCTGGGATTGAACTCCGGCAAAGCAGCCTTTATCGCAAAATCTGAGATAATTATGTTCAGGGAGTTAAACAGGCAAATAACCGCATTCCAAAATGTTCAGCTATATTCAGAAATTCTCCCACCATCAAGATTGAGATCTCAATCAAGACAATGCTTAGAAATCTCTGCAGTGACATTCATTGTACTTGACACCGGCAAAACTTTCAGGGTCTCTCTACGGCCCAGTTTCGAGAATTTTTGTGCTCCCTCAAAATCAGGGGTGTCAATTCAAGTACAAAGTAAGACCAAGTCGCGGGCCAACCTCAATGTTTATTGGTCATCTTCCTCCCTTATATATTTCCCTGATTTCTAATGCCCCCCCCCCCTTCCCTATACAGTTCCCTGGTGTCTAGTGACTCCCTTCCATCTCCTATAGAGTTCCCTCGTATCTAGTGGCCCCCCTCCATCCCCTATACAGTTCCCTTGTATCTAGTGGCCCCCCTCCATCCCCTATACAGTTCCCTTGTGTCTAGTGGATCTCCCCCCGCCCTCCCCTGTACAATTCCCTGTTGTCTAGTGCTTTCCCCCTCCCTCCCCATATGGCTTCCCTGATGATCTAGGGCTTTACCCCCAATATAGTATCACTGGTAGTTTAAAGTGGGCCAAACATAATGCAAAGTGGGGGAACAATTTGGGGGCCAAATTTGGTGGCTCTGAGGGCCAGATTTGGCCCACGAGCCAGAGTTTGACATGTATTCTCTAAATGATGTGCCCCTAATTGTAAAAGCTAACAACCTCCCCCTCCCCCCCACCACATTACCTTATGCACATACTAGACTTTTTTTGTATTCTTCTGCCAAAAATAATAATTGGTGATTGCGTTGGGAGATAATCTAGCAGGTGTACAGGTGTTCCTGAACCATTAGTGGGCCTCTCTTCAGTGGTGTTGGATAGGAATTGGCTGAATTCAGTGGTGGGGCAATAGATGCAGAAGTTGTGACTGCACGAGGGCCCCAAGACCTGAGGGGCCCACCATAAGTCTTTTTCGTTAGCCCTTTATTGGGGCTTTAGTGGTAATGATTGCCTTTTATAAAGAGCGATAGTCATTAAAGGGGAACTGTAGTGCAAATGGTTACAGGAAGTGTCTGTACTACTTCCTGATTCAGGGTGGAACCAGTGGTGGATTTTGGAAAGGCCACAAAGGTCTGGGCCTTGGGCTGCTGCAGACATGAAAAAGGGCAAGGGCTTTCTTACTTATGAAAGAGGAGGCTAAAAATGGAAAGCAACACATCAAAAGGGCAAACTGGTGCTCAAGGGAGCTGTTCATGAAAAAAAAAAAATGAACTGCTGTACATAGATGATACATATGGAAGATGGGGCTGCACATGGAATGGGAGGGGTGCTACTGCACAAGAAAGGAGATCCACAAAATACTTGGCCTAGGCCCCTAGGGCACACATGTCAAACTCCGGCCCGTGGGCCAAATCAGACCCTCAGAGCCAAAAGATTTGGCCCTTTAGGTGGTTTCCCCACTTTGCATTAAGTTTGACCCATTCTAAGCCATCAAAGATCACCAGGGAAGCCATATAGGAGAGGGGGGCAGCACTAGATACCAGGGAACTGTATAGAGGATGGACGGGGGCCATTAGACACCAGGGAACTGTATGGGGAAGGAGGGGGCCACTAAACACCAGAAGGAGGGGGGCTATCAGACACCAGGGAACATTATAAGGAAGAGAGGTGGCCACTGGACATTGAAGTCGGCTGGCCACTTGGTCTCAGAGCTCAATTTGGGACCACTTTGCATTTGAGTTTGACACCCCTGGGCCTGGGGGCAGAAATTATAAATCCAGCCTTGGGTGGAAAACAACCTCTCACTACTTAAAGTGAACCTTTAGTCTCCCCAAAAAAATTAGTTTTACTCACCTGGGGCTTCCCTCAGCCCCCTGCAGCTGATCGGTGCCCTCGCCGTGTCTCTGCGATCCTCCCGTCCCCGCCAGCGACCACTTCCGGTTTCGCCGTCAGGACCCGACAGGCTGGGAACGCGAGTGATTCTTCGCCTTCCCAGCCACAATATCTCCCCCTATGCTGCTATTGTGGCAAGGAAAGCCGCAATAGCAGCATAGGGGGCGATATTGTGGCTCGGAATGCAAATAATGACTCGCGTTCCCAGCCTGTCAGGTCCTGATGGCGAAACCGGAAGTAGCCGCCGGCGGGGACAGGAGGATCGCAGAGACATGGCAAGGGCACCGATCAGCTGCAGGGGGCTGAGAGAAGCCCCAGGTGAGTAAAACTCATTTTTTTGGGAGACTTATGTGCCTCTTTAGCAGTAGGATTAGCCATACTATGCCAGGGAAAAAAACATATATCAGTAGATACATCTTGATCTATTTGCATAACACATGTATTGTACTGTCCACGTTTTGATCTCAGTGAATGTTATATAGTAAATGAAGAGAATTCTGTTCCTGGTGGGAACCATGTCGTTTGCCCACAGTTTAGGCTAAATCCTGATGTCATTTCTGCCCTTTACATTTTTTTCTTTTCTCCTCCAAGTCACCTCTGCCTTGCTTGTAAACACAAGTGAGCAGGGGATCGTCTTTCAGATAAGCAGCTAGGCAGGGAAATAATTATAGACTAGCTGATTGCCCGGCGTTGCCCGAGTATGTATTTGGTTGTTGTTGGTCCGCCCACTTTTCTAACCCTAACACACAATAACTCAATGACCTAGTTTGTGAGCTTTGCATTGTTTGGCATCGATAATTTGCATTGAAATGAAACAAATCTGATTGGCTGTGGCTCCACCCTCTTTTCTGATTTTGAACCCCAGTCACCAAATGACCTACTGTACCAGGTTTTAAAGGGATACTGTAGGGGCGTCGGGGGAAAATGAGTTGAAGTTACCCGGGGCTTCTAATGGTCCCCCGCAGACATCCTGTGCCCGCGCAGCCACTCACCGATGCTCCGGCCCCGCCTCCTGTTCACTTCTAGAATTTCGGACTTTAAAGTCTGAAAACCACTGCGCCTGCACGCCCGTGTCCTCGCTCCCGCTGATGTCCCCAGGAGAAATTCTAGAAGTGAACAGAAGGCGGGGCCGGAGCATTGGGGAGTGGCTGCGCGGGCACAGGATGTCTGCGGGGGACCATTAGAAGCCCCAGATAAGTTCAACTCATTTTCCCCCGACCCCCTACAGTATCCCTTTAAGCTTGTGTCCTTAACAATGCAAGAATGGCAGCAATTGAATATTCCCCTTGAAAAGCAATAAATGGATTTGGATTGGCTTTTGTAGGCTCCACCCTCTTTTATGAATATTAATCCCAGTCATCCAGTGACCAACTGTGCAAAGTTTGAGAACCTTTGCCATTAACAGTGTAAGAATGGCTGCAGTTTATGTTTTCCTAGTGAAATTTGTTTTTGGCTCCGCCCAATTTTTGTAACCTTGACACACAGTCACTCAATGACCAAGTTTGTGAGCTCTGGGGTCCTTGGCATCAATAATTTGTAATTTACCAGTGAGATGAAACAAATCTGATTGGCTGTTTGTAGCTCCACCCCTTTTCTGAATTTGAACCCCAGTGACCCAATGACCAACTGTACCAGGTTTGAGGCTTGTGCCATTAACAGTGCAAGAATGACAGCAATTTAAATATTCCCCTTGAAAATCAACAGATGAATTTTGATTTTCTTTTTAGGCTCCACCCACTTTTTGTAATATTAATCCCAGAAAATCCCAGTGACCAAGTTTTAAGCTTTTGGGTTTCTGCCATCAAAATTGTGTGAATGGAAGCAGTTTATCCAGTAAAGTAATCTGATTGGTTGTTTGTGGCTCCACCCCTTTAGTGCATTTGAACCCCAGCCACTTCATGACCAAGCTGGTTTGAGTGTAAACGTGGCAGCAGTTACAATATTATTAGTGTAAAAGTGGCAGCAGTTTCAATATTTCCCTTAAAAATCAATAGGTGAATTTTGATTGGCTGTTGTAGGTTCCACCCACTTTCCTGAATATTAATACCATTCATCCATTGACCAACTGTGTCACGTTTGAGAACCCTGCCAATAACAGAATGGCTGAAATAAATCTAACAAATCTGATTAGCTGTTTGTGGCTCCGCCTCCTTTAGTGAATTTGGACCCCAGTCACCTATCAGCTAAGAGGCCTCTGCCATTAACAGTGTAAGAATGGTAGCAATGTAAATATTCCCCTTGAAAATCAATAGGTGAAATTTGATTGGCTGTTGTAGGCTCCACCCACATTTCTGAATATTAATCCCAGTCACCCAGTGGCCCACTGTGTCAAGTTTGGGAACCCCGCCATTAACAGTATAAGAATGACTGCAGTTTATATTTTCCCCTGGAATAAAATGTAGTTATTGGCCCGCCCACTTTTTCTAACCTTAACATACAGTCACTCAATGACCAAGTTTATGAGCTTTGGGCTTTTGGTATCAATAATTTGTATATTCCCATTGAAATTAAACAAATCTGATTGGCTGTTTGTGGCTCCGCCCCCTTTCCAAAGTTGAACCCCAGTCACCCAGTGACTAACAGTACCAGGTTTGAAGCATCTGCTATTAACAGTGTAAGAATGGCAGCAATGTAAGTATTCCCTTTGAAAATCAACAGGTGAATTTTAATTGGCTGTTGTAGGCTCCACCCACTCTCTTGAATATTCATCCCATTCACCCAGTGACCAACTGTGCAAAGTTTGAGAACCCTGCCAGAAACAGTGTAAGAATGGCTGCAGTTTATATTTTCCTAGTGAACTTTATTATTGGCCCCGCCCACTTTTTGTAACCTTGACACACAGTCACTCAATGACCAAGTTTGTGAGCTTTCAGGTTCCTGGCATCACAAATGTGTGAATGGAAGCAGTTTATCCAGCAAGGAAATCTGATTGGCTGTTTGTGGCCCCGCCCCTTTAATAAATTTGGATCCCAGTCACCCAATGACCAACTGTACCAGGTTTGAAGCCTCTGCCACTAACAGTGTAAGGGCTGGTTCAGACGGACGTTTGCAGAGCGTTTACAGCCAGCGTTCAGGGCTTGGTGTTAAACGCTCCAATTCAAGTGAATGGGAGCGTTTGTACCAAGCTTTCAAGCGCGTTTACACAAACGCGGCGTTTGGGTCCCGATTTTCTCTGGCGTTCAAGGAGCCCCTGGAAGCTACATGTAGCTTCCAGGGGAGGTTAACCGCGACGGCTAATGTCCCCCTAGGGGAAGAAAAAACGCGACCGCATCCAAACGCACGCGAACGCTGCTGAACGCGACGCCAGCAAACGCAACGCCTCCAAACGTCCGTCTGAACCAGCCCTAAGAATGACAGCAGTTTTAATATTCCCCTTGAAAATCAATAGGTGAATTTTGATTGGCTGTTGTAGGCTCCACCCACTTTCTTGAATCTTAATCACATCCACCCAGTGACCAAGTGTAGCAAGTTTGAGAACCCTGCGATTAACAGTCTAAGAATGGCTGCAGTTTACATTTTTCCATTTAAAATGAACGGCTGAAATTTGATTGGCTGTGTTATGTTCCTCCCACTTTTCCTGGATTCGTAACCTCGGTCACCAAGTGACCAACTGTGCCATGTGTGGGGACTCTGGCTTGATTACTGTGAGAATGGCAGCCTTTTACATTTTTTCCATTGACATGAATGGGTGAAATCTGATTTGCTGTTTGTAGCTCCGCCCAGGTGTGCAGGGGGGCCGCGAGACCCTCAGAACATATCATCCCAGGTAGTAAGGGATCTGTATACCAAGTTTCGTTCAAATCGGTCAAGCCGTTTTCGAGTGATCGCGGCACATACACACACACACACATATTTACATACATACATCCGATTTTATATATATAGATAAAAAGAACCCCCAGCATGCAACTGTTTGGCACTGACTACTAAAGGGCCAGTGCTCCTTAAGTATGTGATAACTCCAAACCATAACAGCAGAAAAAGTTTTGAAAGTTTTGAATGCAGGATTAGCATCTTTATCACTTAATACACTCAGACCAGTTGCTGTTGAAATTTGATTTTTATGGTGACAATCCCGCTTTAACACATCATAGTGGCTCATATAGGGACACAGGGTATATTTGTGATCTGCTATCTGCACATCAGGTCTGAGTCATCGTTATGTGGTTCTGAGCAAACCTAATGTGCAGATAACAGATCATAGAACCATAGATATGTGTGAGTAATCCTGTCCCAGACAACTATGGGCAACTAGGTAAGGGCGTGTGTGTGGGGGGGTGGGGGAGGTGACAGGTGGCGAGGAAAGGCACAGTGACTATTGTTGATTAATGAGCAGTTTAGGACTGATTTTTAATATTTATGATAAGTTCATTTTCTTTTAGCACTCTCCTGTCCATAATGATATTATGATTCAGTTGCAGCATAGTCCAAACAAGTGGATTTAAACCAGCCTCAGAAGAGAAGTTGTTGAAGTTAGATGCTGCTCTGTTTAACCACTTGAGGACCACAGTGTTAAACCCCCCTAAAGACCAGGCCATTATTTGTAAAATAGGCCAATGCAGCTTTAAAGAGACACTGAAGCGAGAATAAATCTCGCTTCAGTGCTTATATTCAGCAGGGGCACCTGCTAAAACGCCGCTATCCCGCGGCTAAACGGGGGTCCCTTCACCCCCATTCCCCCCCCGCAAAATCAACGACCAAATTGGTCGTAGATTTTGCTGCTGCAGGAGGCAGGGCTAACGGCTGCAGCCCTACCTCACAGCGCGTCTATCAGCGGCGCATCGCCGCCTCTCCCCCGCCCCTGTCAGTGAAGGAAGACTGAGAGGGGCGGGGAAGAGGCGGAGATACGCGCTGACAGACGCGCGTGGAGCAGGGCTGTGGCGGTTAGCCCTGCCCCAATGCGGAAGCGCTCCCCCGCTGCACGGAGGGGATTTTGAAGGTAAGGGACCCCCGTTTAGCCGCGGGATAGCGGCGTTTTAGCAGGGGCACACATGCCCCTGCTAACTATGAGCTCTGAAGCGAGATTTATTCTCGCTTCAAAGTCTCTTTAAGGCCAAGCTGCAGGGCCGCACAACACAACACACAAGTGATCCCCCCCCCCCCCCCTTTCTCAGATCGCCCCTTGGATGTTTGTTTAATTATATATTACCCCCTCCCTCCCTTTATTTGCCCATTTGTTCCGCCCATGCCTTACTGCATAGGTACTGACCCTAGCCAGGATTTGAACCCTGGTGTCCCATGTCGAAGGCAGTGCCCTTAACCAGGATACTATCCAGCCAGATTTGCTTAGCTTGGGCTTTCTCCAGCCCATAGAAGCCTCTGTGTCCCTCGCCGCAGCTTCACTCTTTGGCCCGTGCGCAGAAGCTGGGTTGGCAGCCACTATGGAGGTGACCCCAGAAGAGTGGCTGAAGGCAGAACTGCGGCAAGGGACACAGAGGCTTCTAGGGGCTGGAGGAAGCACCAGGTAAGTAAATCTGCTATCATTTATTTCGCCTCATGAATCCTTTAAGGGTACGAGCACACAGTGGTTGTCAGGAATCAATCCCTGGTGTGATAGTTTAGGGGCCAGTGCTGTAAAGGTGTCTCCCTCTACTTTCCAAGGTGTGTGGTTCTCAAGAGGGTTTCCATTAGGGATGGGACGAATCCACAATTTCTTCGAATCCGAATCCGGATCCGAATCTAAAAAGGTTCTCGAATATCTCGAACCTTTCGAATCCCGAATCTAACGAATCCTGCACATAAGAATTGTGCGATCCATGGTATAGTTGCCCGCAGTATAGGTACCCAGGCATAGGTGCCCGCAGTATAGGTAGCTAGGTAAAGGTGTCTTCAGTATAGCTAACAAGGTATAGGGGCCTTCACTATAGGTTGCAAGGTATAGGGGCATTCAGTATAGGTTGCAGGGTATAGTGGCCTTCATTATAGGCAGCAGGGTATAGTGGCCTTCAGTATAGGCAGCAGGGTATAGTGGCCTTCAGTATAGGCAGCAGGGTATAGGGGCCTTCAGTATAGGCAGCAGGGTATAGGGGCCTTCAGTATAGGCAGCAGGGTATAGGGGCCTTCAGTATAGGCAGCAGGGTATAGGGGGCTTCAGTATAAGCAGCAGGGTATAGGGGACTTCAGTATAGGCAGCAGGGTATGGGGGGCTTCAGTATAGGTAGCAGGCTATGGGGGGCTTCAGTATAGGTAGCAGGCTATGGGGGGCTTCAGTATAGGTAGCACGCTATGGGGGACTTCAGTATAGGTAGCAGGCTATGGGGGGATCCAGTATAGGTAGCAGGCTATGGGGGGAATCAGTATAGGTTGCAGGCTATGGGGGGATCAGTATAGGTTGCAGGCTATGGGGGGCTCAGTATAGGTAGCAGGGTATGGGGAGCTCAGTATAGGTAGCAGGCTATGGGGGCTCAGTATAGGTAGCAGGCTGGGGGGCTCAGTATAGGTAGCAGGCTGGGGGGCTCAGTATAGGTAGCAGGCTGGGGGGCTCAGTATAGGTAGCAGGCTGGGGGGCTCAGTGTAGGTAACAGGCTGGGGGGATCAGTATAGGTAGCAGGCTGGGGGGCTCAGTATAGGTAGCAGGCTGGGGGGATCAGTATAGGTAGCAGGCTATGGGGGGGATCAGTATAGGTAGCAGGCTGGGGGGATCAGTATAGGTAGCAGGCTGGGGGGCTCAGTATAGGTAGCAGGCTATGGGGGATCAGTATAGGTAGCAGGCTGGGGTGCTCAGTATAGGTAGCAGGCTGGGGTGCTCAGTATAGGTAGCAGGCTGGGGGGCTCAGTGTAGGTAACAGGCGGGGGGGATCAGTGTAGGTAGCAGCCTGGGGGGCTCAGTATAGGTAGCAGGCTGGGGGGCTCAGTGTAGGTAACAGGCTGGGGGGCTCAGTATAGGTAGCAGGCTGGGGGGCTCAGTGTAGGTAGCAGGCTGGGGGGCTCAGTGTAGGTAGCAGGCTGGGGGGCTCAGTGTAGGTAGCAGGCTGGGGGGCTCAGTATAGGTAGCAGGCTGGGGGGCTCAGTATAGGTAGCAGGCTGGGGGGCTCAGTGTAGGTAGCAGGCTGGGGGGCTCAGTGTAGGTAGCAGGCTGGGGGGCTCAGTGTAGGTAGCAGGCTGGGGGGCTCAGTGTAGGTAACAGGCTGGGGGGCTCAGTGTAGGTAGCAGGCTGGGGGGCTCAGTGTAGGTAGCAGGCTGGGGGGCTCAGTGTAGGTAGCAGGCTGGGGGGCTCAGTGTAGGTAGCAGGCTGGGGGGCTCAGTGTAGGTAACAGGCTGGGGGGCTCAGTATAGGTAGCAGGCTGGGGGGCTCAGTATAGGTAGCAGGCTGGGGGGCTCAGTATAGGTAGCAGGCTGGGGGGCTCAGTATAGGTAGCAGGCTGGGGGGCTCAGAATAGGTAGCAGGCTGGGGGGCTCAGTGTAGGTAGCAGGCTGGGGGGCTCAGTGTAGGTAACAGGCTGGGGGGCTCAGTATAGGTAGCAGGCTGGGGGGCTCAGTATAGGTAGCAGGCTGGGGGGATCAGTATAGGTAGCAGGCTAGGGGGCTCAGTGTAGGTAACAGGCTGGGGGGCTCAGTATAGGTAGCAGGCTGGGGGGCTCAGTATAGGTAGCAGGCTGGGGGGCTCAGTGTAGGTAGCAGACTGGGGGGCTCAGTGTAGGTAGCAGGCTGGGGGGCTCAGTATAGGTAGCAGGCTGGGGGGATCAGTATAGGTAGCAGGCTAGGGGGCTCAGTGTAGGTAACAGGCTGGGGGGCTCAGTATAGGTAGCAGGCTGGGGGGCTCAGTATAGGTAGCAGGCTGGGGGGATCAGTGTAGGTAACAGGCTGGGGGGCTCAGTATAGGTAGCAGGCTGGGGGGATCAGTGTAGGTAGCAGGCTGGGGGGCTCAGTATAGGTAGCAGGCTGGGGGGCTCAGTGTAGGTAGCAGGCTGGGGGGATCAGTGTAGTTAGCAGGCTGGGTGGGCTACCTTACCTACACTGCAGTAGGTAGCTGGGTCATATCCTCCTCCTCACGCTCCCCGCAGCCTCCTCCGCTGGCCCCCCTGCATAAATAAGCAGAAGCAGCCTCTCACCTCCAGCGTGGAGTGCAGTGCAGCAGACTTCACTTCCTAGTTCCCCCTAGTGGCCGCCTGACCGGCTCTTACTGATGACATAGTAAGAGCCAGTCACTAGGGGGAATAAGGAAGTCTGCAGGAGGTCTGCCGCTCCGGAGTCCGGGCTCCACGCTGGAGGTGAGAGAGGCTGCTGCTTCTTATTTATGCAGCGGGCGAGCAGAGGAGGCTGCGGGGAGCGGGAGGAGAACACTTGCGAGCGGGGGAAGCGGCGGATGCGCGGCGGGATTCGGCGAGCGGAAAATGGCGTCGGGATTCGAGTCCACGAATCTCGAATATTTCCTAATATTCGAGGGATTCGTGGATTCGCCGGATTCGTCGTCCCATCCCTAGTTTCCATGAATAACCTTACAACATTGTAATAGGGATGGAATTTGCGAGTCTGTTTGCAAAGGATTGCCCGTTTGCCATCTGCAAACTTTTGAGCTTGCGAACTCTTCTAAAAGTTCACGGTTTGCCTGGCAACCCGCACCTTGCAAAGTTTGCCCATCACTATCAGGGCTAGTTCTGTACTGCTCAAATACCCCTTTTTAAAATTTGAGTTTGGTCGAATTCGAATAGTAAATTATTCGAGGTCAGTCGAATATTCGAGTCGAATAATTTTTACTATTCGATTCGACCTCGGACTTCGAGCTCACTATTCGAGTCGGTATTCGAGCTCATTATTCGAGCTGACTATTCGAATTGGCCTTAAATAGCTTCCAACACTTGTTTTGAGGGTGAATGATGCAAGAAACGTCTTTTTTTCCAAGTAACAACAGCAAGTGATTATGTGGGGATGTTCCTTTAAAAAAAAAAAAGGTGGAAAGAGAAGTTGTGTCCAGAATTTTGTTCAGTACTGTATATACTTCTTCTTCTTCTTCTTCTTCTTTATCTTCTATATCTTCTTCTTCTTCTTCTATATCTTCTTCTATATCTTCTTCTTCTTCTATATTGTCTTCTTCTTCTTCTTCTTCTTCATCTTCTTCTTCTTCTTCATCTTCTTCATCATCATCTTCTTCTTCTTCTTCTTCATCTTCTTCATCTTCTTCTTCTTGATCTTCTTCATCTTCTTCATCTTCATCTTCTTCTTCATCTTCTTCATCTTCTTCTTCTTCATCTTCTTCATCTTCTTCTTCTTCATCTTCTCCATCTTCTTCTTCTTCATCTTCTTCATCTTCTTCTTGATCTTCTTCATCTTCTTCTTCTTGATCTTCTTCATCTTCTTCTTCTTCTTCTTCATCATCTTCTTCATCTTCTTCATCTTCTTCTTCTTCATCTTCTTCATCTTCTCCATCTTCTTCTTCATCTTCTTCTTCTTGATCTTCTTCATCTTCTTCATCTTCTTCATCTTCTTCTTCTTCTTCTTCTTCTTCATCTTCTTCTTCTTCATCTTCTTCTTCTTCTCCTTCTTCTTCATCTTCTTCTTCTTCTTCTTCTCCTTCTTCTTCTTCTCCTTCTTTTTCTATATCGTCTTCTTCTTCTTCACTTATTTCTCTTTTCAAATTTTTTTTTTAAAGAAATGCAGCTATTTTTGAGCGTAACAAATAGCTGGTGGCGCACGCATGTTGGAAGCGCCATTGTATGTGCTCCCTGGCAGTGGAAACACACAGACAGCAGGAGGTAAATTCAGCAGCAGGAGGAGGAGGATGAGTGTGTGGCAGCAGGCAGTCAATGAGGCAGGCAGCGTGACATAATAGCCCTGGTACCTAGCGGTGATACCAGGGCTGTAAATAAACACAGCAGGCAGGAGGTCCCAGACAGCGGTCGTGCAGCCCACATCATGTCCAATACACAACTGGGACAACACAGTTTTCAACCCGGGCACCTCTGAAAAATTAAACCTTTTTTTTTTTTTATGGTTTTTTGGTTTTGTTTGTAAAACAAATTACACAGATATATAGCTATTTTTTGACGTAATAGCTGGTGGCAGAGTGGCAGCAGAATGTAATTCTGTGTACCCTGGCAGTGGGAAACACAGACCGACAGCAGCAGCAGCAGGAGGAATGGAGGAGTAATGTGAGCAGCTATTGTTTGACGTAATAGCTGGTGGCAGAGTGGCAGCAGAATGTAATTCTGTGTACCCTGGCAGTGGGAAACACAGACAGACAGCAGCAGCAGCAGGAGGAATGGAGGAGTAGTGTGAGTGTGGCAGCAGGCAGACAGCGTGACATAATAGCCCTGGTACCTAGCGGGTGATGCCAGGGCTGTAAATAAACACAACAGGAGGACCCAGACAGCGGTCGTGCAGCCCACATCGTGTCCAATACACAACTGGGACAACACAGTTTTCAACCCGGGCACCTCTGAAAAATTAAACCTTTTTTTTTTAATGGTTTTTTGGTTTTGTTTGTAAAACAAATTACACAGATATATAGCTATTTTTTGACGTAATAGCTGGTGGCAGAGTGGCAGCAGAATGTAATTCTGTGTACCCTGGCAGTGGGAAACACAGACCGACAGCAGCAGCAGCAGGAGGAATGGAGGAGTAATGTGAGCAGCTATTGTTTGACGTAATAGCTGGTGGCAGAGTGGCAGCAGAATGTAATTCTGTGTACCCTGGCAGTGGGAAACACAGACAGACAGCAGCAGCAGCAGCAGGAGGAATGGAGGAGTAGTGTGAGTGTGGCAGCAGGCAGGCAGCGTGACATAATAGCCCTGGTACCTAGCGGGTGATACCAGGGCTGTAAATAAACACAACAGGAGGTCCCAGACAGCGGTCGTGCAGCCCACATCGTGTCCAATACACAACTGGGACAACACAGTTTTCAACCTGGGCACCTCTGAAAAATTAAACCTTTTTTTTTTTTTTTATGTTTTTTTGGTTTTGTTTGTAAAACAAATTACACAGATATATAGCTATTTTTTGACGTAATAGCTGGTGGCAGAGTGGCAGCAGAATGTAAATCTGTGTACCCTGGCAGTGGGAAACACAGACAGACAGCAGAAGGGCAGTACACAGCAGCCCACTGTAGTTGTAAAATGTGTGGCTGCAGGCGACGTAATAGTCAAAGTGAACCAGGCTGGCTTAGTGAGCAGGAGCCAGGAGGTGGTAAAGGGTGGTAAGGCACATTAACGATGGTTCTAAGTTCCGGCAGCCAGTTCATGTCCCCCTCTCGCCGACAACAGGGGCCAGGAACTCGCCTTCCACCCACGCCTGGTTCATCTTGAGAAACGTCAGTCTGTCCACAGACTTGTGAGACAGACGTGAGCGTTTCTCGGTGACCACGCCACCAGCTGCACTGAAGCAGCGCTCGGACAGCACGCTGGAAGGGGGGCAGGACAGCACTTCCAGGGCGTACTGCGCCAGCTCGCTCCAGATCTCCAGGCGCTTGACCCAATACTCCATGGGATCAACAGGGGCATCGCTGTCAAGCCCGCTGTAGGACCCCATGTAGTCAACCACCATGCGGGTCAGGCGCTGGCTGTGACCGGAGGAGGATGCTGCTGCATGCACCTCCTCTCTAGTCACTGCTGCCGGAGCCTCTACAGTCCTGTAGAGCTCGTGGCTGAGAGACAGCAGGTCTGTGGGGCGCTTGCTGCTGGATGCAGGCACCTGCTGCTGCCTCTGTGCTGGCTGGACAGTGGGGGTGGAAGGCTGGGGGAAGGCTTCCTCCAAGCGCTCAACAAGGGCCTGCTGCAAGCTCCTTATTTGTTGCGCTGGGTCTCCTCCTGCAGGCGGCAGGAACTGGCTCAACTTCCCCTTGAGGCGCGGGTCCAACATCATGCTGATCCAGATGTCCTCCCTCTGCTTCATCTGGATCACCCTGGGGTCCCTGCGCAGGCACGTCAGCATGTGCGCTGCCATTGGGAAGAGGCGGGCCACGTCTGCTGGCACATCAACGGCAGTGCTGTCCTCCTCATCCTCCTCCTCTGCCGCCTCATCCTCTCTCCACCCCCGCACCAACTCAGCTGTGCTGTGCTGATCCCCCTCATCAGCAGCAAGGTCAGGGACCTCCACCAAGTCCTCCTCCTCCTCCCCCTCAGAGGTGGACTGTGCAGCTGCTTGCCGCTCCTGCTGGTCCAAGGCTGCCGCTCCCTGTTCCAGCAAAGCATCGAGGGCCCTGTTCAGCAGACAAACCAGGGGCACCCACTCGCAGACCATAGCATGGTCCCTGCTCACCATGTTAGTGGCCTGCAGAAAGGGAGCCAGCACTAAGCACACCTGCTGCATGTGCCTCCAGTCATCATCGGGGACGAAGGACGGGATGTTGCTGGTCCTGTCCCTTCTCTGAGCGGCGGAAACAGTGGCCTGGGCAAGGTACTGGTGGACAGCGTGCTTCTGTTCAACCAGACGCTCCAACATCGCCAGGGTGGAGTTCCAGCGAGTCGGAACGTCAAGGATCAGCCGATGGCGTGGCAGCTCCAGCTCCTTTTGCACGTCTTCCAGGCTCGCACAGGCTGCAGCCGAGCGCCGGAAGTGACGCACAACGTTCCTTGCCGTTTCCAGCAGTTCGCCCATCCCCTGGTAGGTGCGCAAGAACTTCTGCACCACCAGGTTCAGCACGTGGGCAAGACAGGGGATGTGGGTCAGGTTTCCCCTGTCTATTGCGGCAACCAGATTGGCCCCATTGTCGGCCACCACCTCTCTGACTCTGAGGCCTCTGGGGGTCAGCCAAATCCTCTCCTGCTCCTGGAGTTTGGCCAACACATGGGTTGCCGTCAGCTTGGTCTTCCCAAGGCTGACCAAGTTCAGCAGCGCTTGGCAGTGGCGGGCCTTCACGCTGCTGCTGAGGCGGGGGGTTTTGCCAGGTGTGCCGGAGGATGGCAGAGGATCGGAGGAACCTGCTGCAGTTCCCCCGACCCTGCGGGGTGGCACCACCCACTGTGTTGCTGCTGCTGCTGTGCCCGCTCCTGCTCTCCCATCCTCACCCCCTTCCACCAAGCTGACCCAGTGGACAGTGAAGGACAGGTAGCGGCCTGTCCCGAAGCGGCTGCTCCAGGAGTCCATGGTGACGTGGACCCTTTCACCAACCGCGTGCTCCAGCCCTCGCTCCACATTGGCCATCACAAAGCGGTGCAGTGCAGGAATGGCCTTGCGGGCGAAGAAGTGTCTGCTGGGGAGCTGCCAGTCTGGGGCTGCGCAAGCAAGCAGCGCACGAATGTCGCTCCCCTCCTGCACGAGCGTGTACGGCAGGAGTTGGGAGCACATGGCCCGTGCCAGCAAGCCGTTCAGCTGCCGCACGCGACGGCTGCTGGGAGGCAGAGCCCTAACCACCCCCTGGAAGGACTCGCTCAAAAGGCTCTGGCGTGGCCTTTTGCTGGCACGGGAATCAGCAGACACAGCAGAGGAGGCCACTGAGGACTGGCTGCCAGAACAGGCCTCAGTGTCGGCGGCAGGAGTTGCAGAGGGGGGAGGAGCAGTGCGTTTCCGCACTCCTGCTGGTGCTGCTGGAGGAGCAGGAGGGCGGGTGGCTGCTGTTGCTGCTGCTGCTGAAGGCTGTGCAGTGATGGGTGTGGTGCCACTGCCAGCACCAGATGCCTTCAGCCTCTGGAACTCCTCATGCTGGTGGAAATGTTTCGCAGCAAGGTGGTTGATGAGTGAGCTGGTGCTGAACTTTAAGGGGTCTGCACCTCTGCTCAACTTCCGCTGACAGTGGTTGCAAGTGGCGTACTTGCTGTACACTGTGGGCATGGTGAAAAAACGCCAGATTGGTGACAAAAACGACCCCCTACGGCATGGAACCGCTGCTGCCTGTCTCCCTGTGGTGGTTGGGGGGGGGGGCTTGGGTGCGGCTGGTGGTGGTACTGGCAGATGCTGCTGCTGCTGCTGCTGAGCCTGAGACACCAGCAGGCTGGGGGACCTGCCTACTGCTGCCAATGCTTGCAATGATGCGCCTCCTTGCAAGGCCCACAAGCGCATCCTCCTCCTCCTCCTCAGAGCTGCTGATGACGACATCCCCTGGAGCTGGTGGCACCCAGTCTCTGTCTGTCACCATGTCATCATCATCCTCCCCCTCCTGAAACATGTCCTGCTGGGATGATGACCCCCCAAACTCCTCTCCTGATGCATGGATGGGCTGCTTGACTGTCGCCACAGTCTTGCTGTCCAATCCCTCATCCCCCAAAGTGCCCATCAGCATCTCCTCCTCCAAATCGCCAACAACAGCAGACAATTGACTCATCATGCCTGGGGTCAAAAGAGTGCTGAGTGACAGGTCGGCGACTGACGGTGAACTGGCCTCCTCCCCAGGCCCTGCTGGGCGGCTGCTGCGAACAGGGGTGGTGGTGGTGGTGGTGAGGGTGGAGGCCTCGGATGCAGAGCTGATGGCGGGCTGCTCATCCTCCGTCATCAGTTGCACCACAGTGTCTGCATCCTTTTCCTCAATGGGACGTTTCCGACCCGGCTGGAGGAAAATCGGAGCAGGTGCTACACGCTGCAGCTGCTGTGTCTCTGCAGCGTGAGTTGCAGATGCTCCTGCTGGGCGGCGCCCAAGGCGTCCACGGCCAGTGGCTATAGGAGGAATGTTAGCCACTGACGCTGCTGCTGCTGCTGCGGAACTGTGCATGGTGGCGCGGCCGCGCCCACGGCTTGCCACAATGCTGCTCCCTCTCCTCCTGATTCCCTTGCTGCCCTTCCCCTTGCCCAGACCGCGCTGGCTGCCACTTCCAGACATCTTCGATGTTTTGGGCGTAAACACAAAAGTTTTTTAAAAGGGCGGGTGAAAAGTGGGGTACTTTAATGGAGTGGGTTGGTGGGCGAGGTGACTGAGTGAGTGTCTAGTACAGTAAGTAAGTAGTAACAGAGTCAGTAAGTACAACTAGAAGTTACAATAATCAGTAGTAATAATCACAAGGAAATAGAGTGTGTGTACACAGACAGTGAGTGAGTGCACGCACACGCAGGAGCTAGCCTATGAACAGTGACTGAGTGTCCCTACTAGTACAGTAAGTAGTAACAGTAAGTACAACCAGAAATTACAATAATCAATCAGTAATCAGAAGGAAATAGAGTGTGTGTACAGTACACAGACAGTGAGTGCACGCACACGCAGGAGCTAGTAGCCTATGAACAGTGACAGTGAGTGTCCTAGTACAGTTACAGTATATAACTATTCAGAAGGAAATAGAGTGTGTGTACACTACAGTACACAGACAGTGAGTGCACGCACACGCAGGAGCTAGTAGCCTGTGAACAGTGTCAGTGAGTGAGTGTCCTAGTACAGTTACAGTATATAACTATTCAGAAGGAAATAGAGTGTGTGTACAGTACACAGACAGTGAGTGCACGCACACGCAGGAGCTAGTAGCCTATGAACAGTAACAGTGAGTGTCCTAGTACAGTTACAGTATATAACTATTCAGAAGGAAATAGAGTGTGTGTACAGTACACAGACAGTGAGTGCACGCACACGCAGGAGCTAGTAGCCTATGAACAGTGACAGTGAGTGTCCTAGTACAGTTACAGTATATAACTATTCAGAAGGAAATAGAGTGTGTGTACACTACACAGACAGTGAGTGCATGCACACGCAGGAGCTAGTAGCCTATGAACAGTGACAGTGAGTGTCCTAGTACAGTTACAGTATATAACTATTCAGAAGGAAATAGAGTGTGTGTACAGTACACAGACAGTGAGTGCACGCACACGCAGGAGCTAGTAGCCTATGAACAGTGACAGTGAGTGTCCTAGTACAGTTACAGTATATAACTATTCAGAAGGAAATAGAGCGTGTGTACACTACAGTACACAGACAGTGAGTGCACGCACACGCAGGAGCTAGTAGCCTATGAACAGTGACAGTGAGTGTCCTAGTACAGTTACAGTATATAACTATTCAGAAGGAAATAGAGTGTGTGTACACTACACAGACAGTGAGTGCACGCACACGCAGGAGCTAGTAGCCTATGAACAGTGACAGTGAGTGTCCTAGTACAGTTACAGTATATAACTATTCAGAAGGAAATAGAGTGTGTGTACACTACAGTACACAGACAGTGAGTGCACGCACATGCAGGAGCTAGTAGCCTATGAACAGTGTCAGTGAGTGAGTGTCCTAGTACAGTTACAGTATATAACTATTCAGAAGGAAATAGAGTGTGTGTACAGTACACAGACAGTGAGTGCACGCACACGCAGGAGCTAGTAGCCTATGAACAGTGACAGTGAGTGTCCTAGTACAGTTACAGTATATAACTATTCAGAAGGAAATAGAGCGTGTGTACACTACAGTACACAGACAGTGAGTGCACGCACACGCAGGAGCTAGTAGCCTATGAACAGTGACAGTGAGTGTCCTAGTACAGTTACAGTATATAACTATTCAGAAGGAAATAGAGTGTGTGTACACTACAGTACACAGACAGTGAGTGCACGCACACGCAGGAGCTAGTAGCCTATGAACAGTGTCAGTGAGTGAGTGTCCTAGTACAGTTACAGTATATAACTATTCAGAAGGAAATAGAGTGTGTGTACAGTACACAGACAGTGAGTGCACGCACACGCAGGAGCTAGTAGCCTATGAACAGTGACAGTGAGTGTCCTAGTACAGTTACAGTATATAACTATTCAGAAGGAAATAGAGTGTGTGTACACTACAGTACACAGACAGTGATTGCACGCACACGCAGGAGCTAGTAGCCTATGAACAGTGTCAGTGAGTGAGTGTCCTAGTACAGTTACAGTATATAACTATTCAGAAGGAAATAGAGTGTGTGTACACTACAGTACACAGACAGTGAGTGCACGCACACGCAGGAGCTAGCCTATGAACAGTGACAGTCAGTGAGTGTCCTAGTACAGTTACAGTATATAACTATTCAGAAGGAAATAGAGTGTGTGTACAGTACACAGACAGTGAGTGCACGCACACGCAGGAGCTAGTAGCCTATGAACAGTGACAGTGAGTGTCCTAGTACAGTTACAGTATATAACTATTCAAAAGGAAATAGAGTGTGTGTACAGTACACAGACAGTGAGTGCACGCACACGCAGGAGCTAGTAGCCTATGAACAGTGACAGTGAGTGTCCTAGTACAGTTACAGTATATAACTATTCAGAAGGAAATAGAGCGTGTGTACACTACAGTACACAGACAGTGAGTGCACGCACACGCAGGAGCTAGTAGCCTATGAACAGTGACAGTGAGTGTCCTAGTACAGTTACAGTATATAACTATTCAGAAGGAAATAGAGTGTGTGTACACTACAGTACACAGACAGTGAGTGCACGCACACGCAGGAGCTAGTAGCCTATGAACAGTGTCAGTGAGTGAGTGTCCTAGTACAGTTACAGTATATAACTATTCAGAAGGAAATAGAGTGTGTGTACAGTACACAGACAGTGAGTGTACGCACACGCAGGAGCTAGTAGCCTATGAACAGTGACAGTGAGTGTCCTAGTACAGTTACAGTATATAACTATTCAGAAGGAAATAGAGTGTGTGTACACTACAGTACACAGACAGTGATTGCACGCACACGCAGGAGCTAGTAGCCTATGAACAGTGTCAGTGAGTGAGTGTCCTAGTACAGTTACAGTATATAACTATTCAGAAGGAAATAGAGTGTGTGTACACTACAGTACACAGACAGTAAGTGCACGCACACGCAGGAGCTAGCCTATGAACAGTGTCAGTGAGTGAGTGTCCTAGTACAGTTACAGTATATAACTATTCAGAAGGAAATAGAGTGTGTGTACAGTACACAGACAGTGAGTGCACGCACACGCAGGAGCTAGTAGCCTATGAACAGTGACAGTGAGTGTCCTAGTACAGTTACAGTATATAACTATTCAGAAGGAAATAGAGCGTGTGTACACTACAGTACACAGACAGTGAGTGCACGCACACGCAGGAGCTAGTAGCCTATGAACAGTGACAGTGAGTGTCCTAGTACAGTTACAGTATATAACTATTCAGAAGGAAATAGAGCGTGTGTACACTACAGTACACATACAGTGAGTGCACGCACACGCAGGAGCTAGTAGCCTATGAACAGTGACAGTGAGTGTCCTAGTACAGTTACAGTATATAACTATTCAGAAGGAAATAGAGTGTGTGTACACTACACAGACAGTGAGTGCACGCACACGCAGGAGCTAGTAGCCTATGAACAGTGACAGTGAGTGTCCTAGTACAGTTACAGTATATAACTATTCAGAAGGAAATAGAGTGTGTGTACACTACAGTACACAGACAGTGAGTGCACGCACATGCAGGAGCTAGTAGCCTATGAACAGTGTCAGTGAGTGAGTGTCCTAGTACAGTTACAGTATATAACTATTCAGAAGGAAATAGAGTGTGTGTACAGTACACAGACAGTGAGTGCACGCACACGCAGGAGCTAGTAGCCTATGAACAGTGACAGTGAGTGTCCTAGTACAGTTACAGTATATACCTATTCAGAAGGAAATAGAGCGTGTGTACACTACAGTACACAGACAGTGAGTGCACGCACACGCAGGAGCTAGTAGCCTATGAACAGTGACAGTGAGTGTCCTAGTACAGTTACAGTATATAACTATTCAGAAGGAAATAGAGTGTGTGTACACTACAGTACACAGACAGTGAGTGCACGCACACGCAGGAGCTAGTAGCCTATGAACAGTGTCAGTGAGTGAGTGTCCTAGTACAGTTACAGTATATAACTATTCAGAAGGAAATAGAGTGTGTGTACAGTACACAGACAGTGAGTGCACGCACACGCAGGAGCTAGTAGCCTATGAACAGTGACAGTGAGTGTCCTAGTACAGTTACAGTATATAACTATTCAGAAGGAAATAGAGTGTGTGTACACTACAGTACACAGACAGTGATTGCACGCACACGCAGGAGCTAGTAGCCTATGAACAGTGTCAGTGAGTGAGTGTCCTAGTACAGTTACAGTATATAACTATTCAGAAGGAAATAGAGTGTGTGTACACTACAGTACACAGACAGTGAGTGCACGCACACGCAGGAGCTAGCCTATGAACAGTGACAGTCAGTGAGTGTCCTAGTACAGTTACAGTATATAACTATTCAGAAGGAAATAGAGTGTGTGTACAGTACACAGACAGTGAGTGCACGCACACGCAGGAGCTAGTAGCCTATGAACAGTGACAGTGAGTGTCCTAGTACAGTTACAGTATATAACTATTCAAAAGGAAATAGAGTGTGTGTACAGTACACAGACAGTGAGTGCACGCACACGCAGGAGCTAGTAGCCTATGAACAGTGACAGTGAGTGTCCTAGTACAGTTACAGTATATAACTATTCAGAAGGAAATAGAGTGTGTGTACACTACAGTACACAGACAGTGAGTGCACGCACACGCAGGAGCTAGTAGCCTATGAACAGTGTCAGTGAGTGAGTGTCCTAGTACAGTTACAGTATATAACTATTCAGAAGGAAATAGAGTGTGTGTACAGTACACAGACAGTGAGTGTACGCACACGCAGGAGCTAGTAGCCTATGAACAGTGACAGTGAGTGTCCTAGTACAGTTACAGTATATAACTATTCAGAAGGAAATAGAGCGTGTGTACACTACAGTACACAGACAGTGAGTGCACGCACACGCAGGAGCTAGTAGCCTATGAACAGTGACAGTGAGTGTCCTAGTACAGTTACAGTATATAACTATTCAGAAGGAAATAGAGTGTGTGTACACTACAGTACACAGACAGTGAGTGCACGCACACGCAGGAGCTAGTAGCCTATGAACAGTGTCAGTGAGTGAGTGTCCTAGTACAGTTACAGTATATAACTATTCAGAAGGAAATAGAGTGTGTGTACAGTACACAGACAGTGAGTGTACGCACACGCAGGAGCTAGTAGCCTATGAACAGTGACAGTGAGTGTCCTAGTACAGTTACAGTATATAACTATTCAGAAGGAAATAGAGTGTGTGTACACTACAGTACACAGACAGTGAGTGCACGCACACGCAGGAGCTAGTAGCCTATGAACAGTGACAGTGAGTGTCCTAGTACAGTTACAGTATATAACTATTCAGAAGGAAATAGAGTGTGTGTACACTACAGTACACAGACAGTGATTGCACGCACACGCAGGAGCTAGTAGCCTATGAACAGTGTCAGTGAGTGAGTGTCCTAGTACAGTTACAGTATATAACTATTCAGAAGTAAATAGAGTGTGTGTACAGTACACAGACAGTGAGTGCACGCACACGCAGGAGCTAGTAGCCTATGAACAGTGACAGTGAGTGTCCTAGTACAGTTACAGTATATAACTATTCAGAAGGAAATAGAGTGTGTGTACACTACAGTACACAGACAGTGAGTGCACGCACACGCAGGAGCTAGTAGCCTATGAACAGTGTCAGTGAGTGAGTGTCCTAGTACAGTTACAGTATATAACTATTCAGAAGGAAATAGAGTGTGTGTACACTACAGTACACAGACAGTGAGTGCACGCACACGCAGGAGCTAGCCTATGAACAGTGTCAGTGAGTGAGTGTCCTAGTACAGTTACAGTATATAACTATTCAGAAGGAAATAGAGTGTGTGTACAGTACACAGACAGTGAGTGCACGCACACGCAGGAGCTAGTAGCCTATGAACAGTGACAGTGAGTGTCCTAGTACAGTTACAGTATATAACTATTCAGAAGGAAATAGAGTGTGTGTACACTACAGTACACAGACAGTGAGTGCACGCACACGCAGGAGCTAGTAGCCTATGAACAGTGTCAGTGAGTGAGTGTCCTAGTACAGTTACAGTATATAACTATTCAGAAGGAAATAGAGTGTGTGTACACTACAGTACACAGACAGTGAGTGCACGCACACGCAGGAGCTAGCCTATGAACAGTGACAGTCAGTGAGTGTCCTAGTACAGTTACAGTATATAACTATTCAGAAGGAAATAGAGTGTGTGTACAGTACACAGACAGTGAGTGCACGCACACGCAGGAGCTAGTAGCCTATGAACAGTGACTGAGTGAGTGTCCTAGTACAGTTACAGTATATAACTATTCAGAAGGAAATAGAGTGTGTGTACACTACAGTACACAGACAGTGAGTGCACGCACACGCAGGAGCTAGTAGCCTATGAACAGTGACAGTGAGTGTCCTAGTACAGTTACAGTATATAACTATTCAGAAGGAAATAGAGTGTGTGTACACTACAGTACACAGACAGTGATTGCACGCACACGCAGGAGCTAGTAGCCTATGAACAGTGTCAGTGAGTGAGTGTCCTAGTACAGTTACAGTATATAACTATTCAGAAGGAAATAGAGTGTGTGTACACTACAGTACACAGACAGTGAGTGCACGCACACGCAGGAGCTAGCCTATGAACAGTGTCAGTGAGTGAGTGTCCTAGTACAGTTACAGTATATAACTATTCAGAAGGAAATAGAGTGTGTGTACAGTACACAGACAGTGAGTGCACGCACACGCAGGAGCTAGTAGCCTATGAACAGTGACAGTGAGTGTCCTAGTACAGTTACAGTATATAACTATTCAGAAGGAAATAGAGCGTGTGTACACTACAGTACACAGACAGTGAGTGCACGCACACGCAGGAGCTAGTAGCCTATGAACAGTGACAGTGAGTGTCCTAGTACAGTTACAGTATATAACTATTCAGAAGGAAATAGAGCGTGTGTACACTACAGTACACATACAGTGAGTGCACGCACACGCAGGAGCTAGTAGCCTATGAACAGTGACAGTGAGTGTCCTAGTACAGTTACAGTATATAACTATTCAGAAGGAAATAGAGTGTGTGTACACTACACAGACAGTGAGTGCACGCACACGCAGGAGCTAGTAGCCTATGAACAGTGACAGTGAGTGTCCTAGTACAGTTACAGTATATAACTATTCAGAAGGAAATAGAGTGTGTGTACACTACAGTACACAGACAGTGAGTGCACGCACATGCAGGAGCTAGTAGCCTATGAACAGTGTCAGTGAGTGAGTGTCCTAGTACAGTTACAGTATATAACTATTCAGAAGGAAATAGAGTGTGTGTACAGTACACAGACAGTGAGTGCACGCACACGCAGGAGCTAGTAGCCTATGAACAGTGACAGTGAGTGTCCTAGTACAGTTACAGTATATAACTATTCAGAAGGAAATAGAGCGTGTGTACACTACAGTACACAGACAGTGAGTGCACGCACACGCAGGAGCTAGTAGCCTATGAACAGTGACAGTGAGTGTCCTAGTACAGTTACAGTATATAACTATTCAGAAGGAAATAGAGTGTGTGTACACTACAGTACACAGACAGTGAGTGCACGCACACGCAGGAGCTAGTAGCCTATGAACAGTGTCAGTGAGTGAGTGTCCTAGTACAGTTACAGTATATAACTATTCAGAAGGAAATAGAGTGTGTGTACAGTACACAGACAGTGAGTGCACGCACACGCAGGAGCTAGTAGCCTATGAACAGTGACAGTGAGTGTCCTAGTACAGTTACAGTATATAACTATTCAGAAGGAAATAGAGTGTGTGTACACTACAGTACACAGACAGTGATTGCACGCACACGCAGGAGCTAGTAGCCTATGAACAGTGTCAGTGAGTGAGTGTCCTAGTACAGTTACAGTATATAACTATTCAGAAGGAAATAGAGTGTGTGTACACTACAGTACACAGACAGTGAGTGCACGCACACGCAGGAGCTAGCCTATGAACAGTGACAGTCAGTGAGTGTCCTAGTACAGTTACAGTATATAACTATTCAGAAGGAAATAGAGTGTGTGTACAGTACACAGACAGTGAGTGCACGCACACGCAGGAGCTAGTAGCCTATGAACAGTGACAGTGAGTGTCCTAGTACAGTTACAGTATATAACTATTCAAAAGGAAATAGAGTGTGTGTACAGTACACAGACAGTGAGTGCACGCACACGCAGGAGCTAGTAGCCTATGAACAGTGACAGTGAGTGTCCTAGTACAGTTACAGTATATAACTATTCAGAAGGAAATAGAGCGTGTGTACACTACAGTACACAGACAGTGAGTGCACGCACACGCAGGAGCTAGTAGCCTATGAACAGTGACAGTGAGTGTCCTAGTACAGTTACAGTATATAACTATTCAGAAGGAAATAGAGCGTGTGTACACTACAGTACACATACAGTGAGTGCACGCACACGCAGGAGCTAGTAGCCTATGAACAGTGACAGTGAGTGTCCTAGTACAGTTACAGTATATAACTATTCAGAAGGAAATAGAGTGTGTGTACACTACACAGACAGTGAGTGCACGCACACGCAGGAGCTAGTAGCCTATGAACAGTGACAGTGAGTGTCCTAGTACAGTTACAGTATATAACTATTCAGAAGGAAATAGAGTGTGTGTACACTACAGTACACAGACAGTGAGTGCACGCACATGCAGGAGCTAGTAGCCTATGAACAGTGTCAGTGAGTGAGTGTCCTAGTACAGTTACAGTATATAACTATTCAGAAGGAAATAGAGTGTGTGTACAGTACACAGACAGTGAGTGCACGCACACGCAGGAGCTAGTAGCCTATGAACAGTGACAGTGAGTGTCCTAGTACAGTTACAGTATATAACTATTCAGAAGGAAATAGAGCGTGTGTACACTACAGTACACAGACAGTGAGTGCACGCACACGCAGGAGCTAGTAGCCTATGAACAGTGACAGTGAGTGTCCTAGTACAGTTACAGTATATAACTATTCAGAAGGAAATAGAGTGTGTGTACACTACAGTACACAGACAGTGAGTGCACGCACACGCAGGAGCTAGTAGCCTATGAACAGTGTCAGTGAGTGAGTGTCCTAGTACAGTTACAGTATATAACTATTCAGAAGGAAATAGAGTGTGTGTACAGTACACAGACAGTGAGTGCACGCACACGCAGGAGCTAGTAGCCTATGAACAGTGACAGTGAGTGTCCTAGTACAGTTACAGTATATAACTATTCAGAAGGAAATAGAGTGTGTGTACACTACAGTACACAGACAGTGATTGCACGCACACGCAGGAGCTAGTAGCCTATGAACAGTGTCAGTGAGTGAGTGTCCTAGTACAGTTACAGTATATAACTATTCAGAAGGAAATAGAGTGTGTGTACACTACAGTACACAGACAGTGAGTGCACGCACACGCAGGAGCTAGCCTATGAACAGTGACAGTCAGTGAGTGTCCTAGTACAGTTACAGTATATAACTATTCAGAAGGAAATAGAGTGTGTGTACAGTACACAGACAGTGAGTGAACGCACACGCAGGAGCTAGTAGCCTATGAACAGTGACAGTGAGTGTCCTAGTACAGTTACAGTATATAACTATTCAAAAGGAAATAGAGTGTGTGTACAGTACACAGACAGTGAGTGCACGCACACGCAGGAGCTAGTAGCCTATGAACAGTGACAGTGAGTGTCCTAGTACAGTTACAGTATATAACTATTCAGAAGGAAATAGAGTGTGTGTACACTACAGTACACAGACAGTGAGTGCACGCACACGCAGGAGCTAGTAGCCTATGAACAGTGTCAGTGAGTGAGTGTCCTAGTACAGTTACAGTATATAACTATTCAGAAGGAAATAGAGTGTGTGTACAGTACACAGACAGTGAGTGTACGCACACGCAGGAGCTAGTAGCCTATGAACAGTGACAGTGAGTGTCCTAGTACAGTTACAGTATATAACTATTCAGAAGGAAATAGAGCGTGTGTACACTACAGTACACAGACAGTAAGTGCACGCACACGCAGGAGCTAGTAGCCTATGAACAGTGACAGTGAGTGTCCTAGTACAGTTACAGTATATAACTATTCAGAAGGAAATAGAGTGTGTGTACACTACAGTACACAGACAGTGAGTGCACGCACACGCAGGAGCTAGTAGCCTATGAACAGTGTCAGTGAGTGAGTGTCCTAGTACAGTTACAGTATATAACTATTCAGAAGGAAATAGAGTGTGTGTACAGTACACAGACAGTGAGTGTACGCACACGCAGGAGCTAGTAGCCTATGAACAGTGACAGTGAGTGTCCTAGTACAGTTACAGTATATAACTATTCAGAAGGAAATAGAGTGTGTGTACACTACAGTACACAGACAGTGAGTGCACGCACACGCAGGAGCTAGTAGCCTATGAACAGTGACAGTGAGTGTCCTAGTACAGTTACAGTATATAACTATTCAGAAGGAAATAGAGTGTGTGTACACTACAGTACACAGACAGTGATTGCACGCACACGCAGGAGCTAGTAGCCTATGAACAGTGTCAGTGAGTGAGTGTCCTAGTACAGTTACAGTATATAACTATTCAGAAGGAAATAGAGTGTGTGTACAGTACACAGACAGTGAGTGCACGCACACGCAGGAGCTAGTAGCCTATGAACAGTGACAGTGAGTGTCCTAGTACAGTTACAGTATATAACTATTCAGAAGGAAATAGAGTGTGTGTACACTACAGTACACAGACAGTGAGTGCACGCACACGCAGGAGCTAGTAGCCTATGAACAGTGTCAGTGAGTGAGTGTCCTAGTACAGTTACAGTATATAACTATTCAGAAGGAAATAGAGTGTGTGTACACTACAGTACACAGACAGTGAGTGCACGCACACGCAGGAGCTAGCCTATGAACAGTGTCAGTGAGTGAGTGTCCTAGTACAGTTACAGTATATAACTATTCAGAAGGAAATAGAGTGTGTGTACAGTACACAGACAGTGAGTGCACGCACACGCAGGAGCTAGTAGCCTATGAACAGTGACAGTGAGTGTCCTAGTACAGTTACAGTATATAACTATTCAGAAGGAAATAGAGTGTGTGTACACTACAGTACACAGACAGTGAGTGCACGCACACGCAGGAGCTAGTAGCCTATGAACAGTGTCAGTGAGTGAGTGTCCTAGTACAGTTACAGTATATAACTATTCAGAAGGAAATAGAGTGTGTGTACACTACAGTACACAGACAGTGAGTGCACGCACACGCAGGAGCTAGCCTATGAACAGTGACAGTCAGTGAGTGTCCTAGTACAGTTACAGTATATAACTATTCAGAAGGAAATAGAGTGTGTGTACTAGAGATGGGACGACGAATCCGGCGAATCCACGAATCCCTCGAATATTGGGAAATATTCGATATTCGTGGATTCGAATCCCGACGCCATTTTCCACTTTACGAATCCGCCGAATCCCGACGCTGCATCGCCGCGCATCCGCCGCTCGCACTCGTCCTCCTCCGACCCGCGCCTCCTCCGACCGCCCCGCGCCTCCTCCGCCCGGCCGCCCGCATACTTTGTATCAACTCACCCGTCCAGTGGAGCGCAGACAGAGCGGCAGACCTCTCGCTGACTTCCTGGTTCCCTCTAGTGACGGCTTTTACAATGACGTCATCAGTAAAAGCCGGTCCGGCCACTAGAGGGAACCGAGAAGTAAGGACGAGGTCTGCCGCTCTGTCTGCGCTCCACTGGACATGTGAGTTGACTTGACACTTATGCAGGGGTGAGCGAGGAGGCACGGGGGACGGAGGAGGCCATGGGGGTGAGCGGAGGAGGCACGGGGGGGGGAGCGACACCTACCTACCTACCTACCTACCTACCTACCTACCACTTTACCTACCTACCTGCCACTATACCTACCTAAAGGCCCCCTATACGTACCTACCTACCGGGCACTATACCTACCTACAGGCCCCTATACCTACCTAAAGGCCCCCTATACTACCTACCTACCACTATACCTACCTACCTACAGGCCCCTATACCTACCTAAAGGCCCCCTATATGTACCTACCTACCTAAAGGCCCCTATACCTACCTAAAGGCCTCTATACCTACCTACCTAAAGGCCCCCTATACGTACCTACCTACCTAAAGGCCCCTATACCTACCTACCTACATACCTACCTATACTTAAGGCCTTATACCCTGCTACCTATACTGAAGGTCCCTTTAACTACCTACCTACCTACAGGACACTATACCTACCTACCTACCGGCCACTATACCTACCTACCTACCTACAGGCCACTATACCTACCTAAAGGCCCCCTATACGTACCTACCTACCTACCTACCTAAAGGCCCCTATACCTACCTACCTACCTAAAGGCCCCTATACTTACTTACCTACCTACCTACCTACCTAAAGGCCCCTATACCTACCTACAGGCCTCTATACCTACCTACCTACTTAAAGGCCCCCTATACGTGCCTACCTACCTAAAGGCCCCTATACCTACCTACCTAAAGGCCCCTATACCTACCTACCTACATACCTACCTATACTTAAGGCCCTATACCCTGCTACATATACTGAAGGTCCTTTTAACTACCTACCTACCTACAGGACACTATACCTACCTACCGGCCACTATACTTACCTACCTACCTACAGGCCACTATACCTACCTAAAGGCCCCCTATACGTACCTACCTACCTAAAGGCCCCTATACCTACCTACCTAAAGGCCCCTATACCTACCTACCTACTACTTATGCAGGGGTGAGCGAGGAGGCACGGGGGACGGAGGAGGCCATGGGGGTGAGCGGAGGAGGCACGGGGGGGGGGAGCGACACCTACCTACCTACCTACCTACCTACCTACCTACCTACCTACCTACCACTTTACCTACCTACCTGCCACTATACCTACCTAAAGGCCCCCTATACGTACCTACCTACCGGGCACTATACCTACCTACAGGCCCCTATACCTACCTAAAGGCCCCCTATACTACCTACCTACCACTATACCTACCTACCTACAGGCCCCTATACCTACCTAAAGGCCCCCTATATGTACCTACCTACCTAAAGGCCCCTATACCTACCTAAAGGCCTCTATACCTACCTACCTAAAGGCCCCCTATACGTACCTACCTACCTAAAGGCCCCTATACCTACCTACCTACATACCTACCTATACTTAAGGCCTTATACCCTGCTACCTATACTGAAGGTCCCTTTAACTACCTACCTACCTACAGGACACTATACCTACCTACCTACCGGCCACTATACCTACCTACCTACCTACAGGCCACTATACCTACCTAAAGGCCCCCTATACGTACCTACCTACCTACCTACCTAAAGGCCCCTATACCTACCTACCTACCTAAAGGCCCCTATACTTACTTACCTACCTACCTACCTACCTAAAGGCCCCTATACCTACCTACAGGCCTCTATACCTACCTACCTACTTAAAGGCCCCCTATACGTGCCTACCTACCTAAAGGCCCCTATACCTACCTACCTAAAGGCCCCTATACCTACCTACCTACATACCTACCTATACTTAAGGCCCTATACCCTGCTACATATACTGAAGGTCCTTTTAACTACCTACCTACCTACAGGACACTATACCTACCTACCGGCCACTATACTTACCTACCTACCTACAGGCCACTATACCTACCTAAAGGCCCCCTATACGTACCTACCTACCTAAAGGCCCCTATACCTACCTACCTAAAGGCCCCTATACCTACCTACCTACATACCTACCTATACTTAAGGCCTTATACCCTGCTACCTATACTGAAGGTCCCTTTAACTACCTACCTACCTACAGGACACTATACCTACCTACCTACCGGCCACTATACCTACCTACCTACCTACAGGCCACTATACCTACCTAAAGGCCCCCTATACGTACCTACCTACCTACCTACCTAAAGGCCCCTATACCTACCTACCTACCTAAAGGCCCCTATACTTACTTACCTACCTACCTACCTACCTAAAGGCCCCTATACCTACCTACAGGCCTCTATACCTACCTACCTACTTAAAGGCCCCCTATACGTGCCTACCTACCTAAAGGCCCCTATACCTACCTACCTAAAGGCCCCTATACCTACCTACCTACATACCTACCTATACTTAAGGCCCTATACCCTGCTACATATACTGAAGGTCCTTTTAACTACCTACCTACCTACAGGACACTATACCTACCTACCGGCCACTATACTTACCTACCTACCTACAGGCCACTATACCTACCTAAAGGCCCCCTATACGTACCTACCTACCTACCTACCTAAAGGCCCCTATACCTACCTACCTAAAGGCCCCTATACCTACCTACCTACATACCTTCCTTTACTTAAGGCCCTATACCCTGCTACCTATACTGAAGGTCCCTTTACCTACCTAAAGGCCCCTATACCCACCTACATACCTACCTATACTTAAGGCCTCTATATACCCTGTTACCTATACTGAAGGCCCTATACCCTGCTACCTATACTGAAGGTCCCTTTACCTACCTAAAGGCCCCTATACCTACCTACATACCTACCTATACTTAAGGCCTCTATATACCCTGCTACCTATACTGAAGGCCCATATACCCTGCTACCTATACTGAAGGCCCCTATACCCTGCTACCTATACTGAAGGCCTATATACCCTGCTACCTATACTGAAGGCCCATATACCCTGCTACCTATACTGAAGGCCCATATACCCTGCTACCTATACTGAAGGCCCATATACCCTGCTACCTATACTGAAGGCCCATATACCCTGCTACCTATACTGAAGGCCCATATACCCTGCTACCTATACTGAAGGCCCATATACCCTGCTACCTATACTGAAGGCACATATACCTTGCTACCTATACTGAAGGCCTATATACCCTGCTACCTATACTGAAGGCACATATACCCTGCTATCTATACTGAAGGCCCCTATACCCTGCTACCTATACTGAAGGCCCATATACCCTGCTACCTATACTGAAGGCCCATATACCCTGCTACCTATACTGAAGGCACATATACCCTGCTACCTATACTGAAGGCCTATATACCCTGCTACCTATACTGAAGGCCCATATACCTTTCTACCTATACTGAAGGCCCATATACCTTGCTACCTATACTGAAAGCTACCAATATTGAAGGCACCCATACCTAGCTAGCTATACTGAAGGCACCTTTACCTCGCTACCTATACTGCGGGCAACTATACCACGGATCGCACAATTCGTATGTGCAGGATTCGTTAGATTCGGGATTCGAAAGGTTCGAGATATTCGAGAACCTTTTTAGATTCGGATCCGGATTCGGATTCGAAGAAATTGTGGATTCGTCCCATCCCTAGTGTGTACAGTACACAGACAGTGAGTGCACGCACACGCAGGAGCTAGTAGCCTATGAACAGTGACTGAGTGAGTGTCCTAGTACAGTTACAGTATATAACTATTCAGAAGGAAATAGAGTGTGTGTACACTACAGTACACAGACAGTGAGTGCACGCACACGCAGGAGCTAGTAGCCTATGAACAGTGACAGTGAGTGTCCTAGTACAGTTACAGTATATAACTATTCAGAAGGAAATAGAGTGTGTGTACACTACAGTACACAGACAGTGATTGCACGCACACGCAGGAGCTAGTAGCCTATGAACAGTGTCAGTGAGTGAGTGTCCTAGTACAGTTACAGTATATAACTATTCAGAAGGAAATAGAGTGTGTGTACACTACAGTACACAGACAGTGAGTGCACGCACACGCAGGAGCTAGCCTATGAACAGTGTCAGTGAGTGAGTGTCCTAGTACAGTTACAGTATATAACTATTCAGAAGGAAATAGAGTGTGTGTACAGTACACAGACAGTGAGTGCACGCACACGCAGGAGCTAGTAGCCTATGAACAGTGACAGTGAGTGTCCTAGTACAGTTACAGTATATAACTATTCAGAAGGAAATAGAGTGTGTGTACACTACAGTACACAGACAGTGAGTGCACGCACACGCAGGAGCTAGTAGCCTATGAACAGTGTCAGTGAGTGAGTGTCCTAGTACAGTTACAGTATATAACTATTCAGAAGGAAATAGAGTGTGTGTACACTACAGTACACAGACAGTGAGTGCACGCACACGCAGGAGCTAGCCTATGAACAGTGTCAGTGAGTGAGTGTCCTAGTACAGTTACAGTATATAACTATTCAGAAGGAAATAGAGTGTGTGTACAGTACACAGACAGTGAGTGCACGCACACGCAGGAGCTAGTAGCCTATGAACAGTGACAGTGAGTGTCCTAGTACAGTTACAGTATATAACTATTCAGAAGGAAATAGAGTGTGTGTACACTACAGTACACAGACAGTGAGTGCACGCACACGCAGGAGCTAGTAGCCTATGAACAGTGTCAGTGAGTGAGTGTCCTAGTACAGTTACAGTATATAACTATTCAGAAGGAAATAGAGTGTGTGTACACTACAGTACACAGACAGTGAGTGCACGCACACGCAGGAGCTAGCCTATGAACAGTGACAGTCAGTGAGTGTCCTAGTACAGTTACAGTATATAACTATTCAGAAGGAAATAGAGTGTGTGTACAGTACACAGACAGTGAGTGCACGCACACGCAGGAGCTAGTAGCCTATGAACAGTGACAGTGAGTGTCCTAGTACAGTTACAGTATATAACTATTCAGAAGGAAATAGAGTGTGTGTACACTACAGTACACAGACAGTGATTGCACGCACACGCAGGAGCTAGTAGCCTATGAACAGTGTCAGTGAGTGAGTGTCCTAGTACAGTTACAGTATATAACTATTCAGAAGGAAATAGAGTGTGTGTACACTACAGTACACAGACAGTGAGTGCACGCACACGCAGGAGCTAGCCTATGAACAGTGTCAGTGAGTGAGTGTCCTAGTACAGTTACAGTATATAACTATTCAGAAGGAAATAGAGTGTGTGTACAGTACACAGACAGTGAGTGCACGCACACGCAGGAGCTAGTAGCCTATGAACAGTGACAGTGAGTGTCCTAGTACAGTTACAGTATATAACTATTCAGAAGGAAATAGAGTGTGTGTACACTACAGTACACAGACAGTGAGTGCACGCACACGCAGGAGCTAGTAGCCTATGAACAGTGTCAGTGAGTGAGTGTCCTAGTACAGTTACAGTATATAACTATTCAGAAGGAAATAGAGTGTGTGTACACTACAGTACACAGACAGTGAGTGCACGCACACGCAGGAGCTAGCCTATGAACAGTGACAGTCAGTGAGTGTCCTAGTACAGTTACAGTATATAACTATTCAGAAGGAAATAGAGTGTGTGTACAGTACACAGACAGTGAGTGCACGCACACGCAGGAGCTAGTAGCCTATGAACAGTGACTGAGTGAGTGTCCTAGTACAGTTACAGTATATAACTACAATACAAAATACAATCAATCAGTACTAAAGGACAGCAGAAATACTGGTATAGATGAGAAATAAACAGAGGACAGGAGAGAACAGCTGCCCACACAGGCAAGGCCCTGAGGCCTAAAGCTGTAAGCCTGCAGCAGCTGTCTGAGTCTCTCTCTATGTAACACAAAAGCTACTAACTAAAATACAATGTCTATCTAACTAACAACAATATAGGTATATATAGGAGGTGTATGTGAGCAAAAACCGCTAGGTAAATGACCACAATAAAGCTCTTGCTAAGCCAACGCACAAAGGAGCAGATCTCTCTCTCTGTGCAAAGTCGGGCAAGGACGGAGAAACGGAACATGGCGGCCGCTATTTATAGGGTAGGGGCTGGCCAGGGTCCCCCTCAGTGATTGGCTGCCGTCAGAGGGCCTGGGAGCCCTCTGATTGGCTCTAAGGACATCAATCTGGGCTATGACGCTATTCGAGCTCGGTATTCGAGCTCGAATAGCGCTGTTAGCTCGAATAGCGCGAATAGTGAATGGGCTATTCGAGTTCACTCGAATAGCCCATTCGAATAGCTCCAGCTATTCGGAGCTCGAATACCGAGCTCGAATAGCTGAAAAAGAGCTCGAATATTCAAGCTACTCGAATATTCGAGCTCTGCTGAGCACCACTGCCCATGGCGCGCTATCCAACATCCTGATTAACGATCACTGGTTTGCATTAGGAAAAGCCTGTTTTATGCCTGGTACACACAATGCATTCTCCCATCAGGTCGCATCAATAATTTCCAACAGGTCTAATCTGATTTCTTATTGTTTTTCTAATCAATTTTCCTATCACTTCTATAAAAAAAATCAATTTGACCCATTGATCTGATGGGAAATTGCATAGTGTGTACCAGGCATTAGCGACTCCTGTATATGGGTGTATGTTTCCTGTCAGCTGACAAATGATTGTATTTCCTGTCAGAGCAGCAGAAGCAGTAGAGTGTTGGCATCCATCTGAAAATGGCGCCTGTGAATAATGGCGCACAGTGTTGCCGCTAATCCGTTTGCCGCTTATCGCTATTTAACGTTAAAGCCTTATTGTTATTTAGCGTTAAAGCCTTATTGTTATTTAGCGTTAACACACAGAACCCTCTCTGTACCTATCCCTAACCCCTAAACCCCCCTGGTGGTGCCTAACCCTAACCACCCCCTGGTGGTGTATATTGTACTGTAACTATACCTAACCCTACTCTCACACAGAACCCTCCCTGTACCTAACCCTAACCACCCCCTTGGTGGTGCCTAACCCTAAGACCCCCCTGGTGGTGCCTAACCCTAAGACCCCCCAGTGGTGCCCAACCCTAACCACCCCCTGGTGGTGTATATTGTACTGTAACTATACCTAACCCTACTCTCACACAGAACCCTCCCTGTACCTAACCATAACCACCCCCTTGGTGGTGCCTAATAGTGTTGGGCGAACAGTGTTCGCCACTGTTCGGGTTCTGCAGAACATCACCCTGTTCGGGTGATGTTCGAGTTCAGCCGAACACCTGACGGTGCTCGGCCAAACCGTTCGGCCATATGGCCGAACTAAGAGCGCATGGCCGAACGTTCCCCGAACGTTCGGCTAGCGCTGTGATTGGCCGAACGGGTCACGTGGTTCGGACCCGAACGCGCTCTGATTGGCCGAACTGTCACGTGGTTCGGGTAAATAAATACCCGAACCACGTCATATCTCCGCCATTTGTCTGTGGGTTTAGCTTTGGGTAGGCAGGCAGGGTAGTTCGCGCTCCAGCCACGCTAGCCAGGGTCCCCCCTGTCATTGTGTCACTGCTGGGAACAGTAGTACACCGCTTGCTCAGCCACACTATATAGCATTCTGTTTACTGCCACTCTGTGTACCTCGCTCAGCCACACTATATAGCATTCTGTTTACTGCCACTCTGTGTCTGCTGGGAATAGTAGTACACCGCTTGCTCAGCCACACTATATAGCATTCTGTTTACTGCCACTCTGTGTACCTCGCTCAGCCACACTATATAGCATTCTGTTTACTGCCACTCTGTGTCTGCTGGGAATAGTGGTACACCGCTCGCTCAGCCACACTATATAGCATTCTGTTCACTGTTCTGTGTCTGCTGGGAATAGTGGTACACCGCTCGCTCAGCCACACTATATAGCATTCTGTTTACTGTTCTGTGTCTGCTGGGAATAGTGGTACACCGCTCGCTCATCCACACTATATAGCATTCTGTTCACTGTTCTGTGTCTGCTGGGAATAGTGGTACACCGCTCGCTCAGCCACACTATATAGCATTCTGTTCACTGTTCTGTGTCTGCTGGGAATAGTGGTACACCGCTCGCTCAGCCACACTATATAGCATTCTGTTCACTGTTCTGTGTCTGCTGGGAATAGTGGTACACCGCTCGCTCAGCCACACTATATAGCATTCTGTTTACTGTTCTGTGTCTGCTGGGAATAGTGGTACACCGCTCGCTCAGCCACACTATATAGCATTCTGTTTACTGTTCTGTGTCTGCTGGGAATAGTGGTACACCGCTCGCTCAGCCACACTATATAGCATTCTGTTTACTGTTCTGTGTCTGCTGGGAACAGTAGTACACCGCTCGCTCAGCCAGAGTATATAGCATTGTGTTTACTGCCACTCTGTGTACACCGCTCAGCCAGACTATATACCATTGTTTACTGACACTCTGTGTACACCGCTCAGCCAGACTATATACCATTGTTTACTGACACTCTGTGTACACCGCTCAGCCAGACTATATACCATTGTTTACTGACACTCTGTGTACACCGCTCAGCCAGACTATATACCATTGTTTACTGCCACTCTGATTCTGCTGGGAACAGTAGTACACCGCTCGCTCAGCCAGACTATATACCATTGTTTACTGACACTATATAGCAGACTATATAGCATTGTGTGTACACCGCTCAGCCAGACTATATACCATTGTTTACTGACACTCTGTGTACACCGCTCAGCCAGACTATATACCATTGTTTACTGCCACTCTGATTCTGCTGGGAACAGTAGTACACCGCTCGCTCAGCCAGACTATATACCATTGTTTACTGACACTCTGTGTACACCGCTCAGCCAGACTATATACCATTGTTTACTGCCACTCTGATTCTGCTGGGAACAGTAGTACACCGCTCGCTCAGCCAGACTATATAGCATTGTGTTTACTGCCACTCTGTGTACACCGCTCAGCCACACTATATAGCATTGCGTACTCTGCCAGTCAGTGTGTATATTGCTGGGATCAGTAATACTCCACTCACCGTCAACCACTATATGAGCTCAACATGAGTTCCCCAGAGACCTCCGCTGTGAGCAGCACTCCCAACAACAGCAACAGCCAACGCCCCACGCAAGCTATAACATCCACCCCAGCAGCCAGTGGTCAGCAGCAGCCCTCCCCGGAGGAGAACGTTGTGTCCATCAGTCCGTCGCCAGAGCGATTAATGAGGGCTGCCATTGAGGAGATGATGGGGCCTGATGTGGAGGAGGAGGTCTGGCTCAGGCCAGCATCCCAAGTTAATGTTGAGGACGATGAGGGGTCTGTGTCTGGGGATGTTGGGGTGGCAGAGGTGGTGGGTGGGTCAGACTCAGGAGAAGAGTTGTATGATGAGGATGATGATCGGGACCATCTGTATGTGCCTCAGAGTCCGACCCCGGAAAACATGTTGTATCGTGTGTTTAGGTACTAAAATCTGCGTTCCCTCCCAGTAGTGTTGGGCGAACAGTGTTTGCCACTGTTCGGGTTCTGCAGAACATCACCCTGTTCGGGGTGACTATATAGCAGACTATATAGCATTGTGTTTAATGCCACTCTGTGTACACGGCTCAGCCACACTATATAGCATTGTGTTTACTTCCACTCTGTGTCTGCTGGGAACAGTAGTACACCGCTCACCCGCCACTGTATAGCATTGTGCTCTGTGTCACTGCTGACAATAGTGGTACACCGCTCACCCACCACTGTATAGCATTTCTGTACTGCCACTGTACTGCTGCCAGTCAGCGTGTACTTTAAGGATAAGTGAAATGAGGAAGAAATCCGGTGAAAGAGGGAGGGGCAAGGGAAGAGGTGTTTCCCCTGACGGTTCACGTACAGGCCACAGGGGAGCACCCAAGAAAACCCACTCAATACTGCCCATGTTGTCCAGGACAACAACCCTCACAGATCCAAAAGAACAGGACCAGATAATTACTTGGATGACCTCTCAAGCGTCCAGCAGTGGGTTAAGCAGCACCAGCACATCACGCACGAGGTCCGAGTCCTCAGCCAGTTAAAGTCTGGGCTTTCTTTGAAGACTGCACTGAGGATGTTACCATGGCGATTTGCAAGGTGTGCAAGACCCGCCTGAGCAGGGGGAAAAGTATTAACAACCTCTCCACCACCAGCATGAGCCGCCACATTCTATCCAAACATCCCACTCTGTGGGCAAACGCGGCAGGACAGGGTACCACCAGCAACACTGCCTCCCTTGGGTTCACCAGACTCACCACCAGACCCGCCTCAGCAGCAGCAGTAGCCCAGCCATTGCGTGGTTCACAACATTCACAAACATCAGACGATGCTGACACTGTCACTTTCCGGACTAGTGCTCTTGAGGTCTCCCAGTGTTCATCAAACACAACAACCAACAGCCCTTCGGTGTGCAGCGCTACGGTTGAGTTGTCTGTCTCTGAGATGTTTGAGCACAAGAGGAAATTGCCAGCAAATGACCCCCGGGCCGTGGCAGTAACAGCCAGCCAGCATAGCCAAGCTTCTGGCCTGCGAAATGCTGCCATATCGAGTGGTGGAGACAAACAGCTTCAAGGGCATGATGTCAGTGGCCATCCCACGTTACGTGGTTCCCAGCCGCTACCACTTTGCGCGCTCTGCAGTGCCTGAGTTGCATGAGCACGTGGTCAGCTAAATAACCCGAAGCTTGAAGAATGCCGTTGCCTGCAAGGTTCACCTCACCACTGACACCTGGACGAGTGCGTTCGGCCAGGGTCGATACATCTCCCTTACCGCGCACTGGGTGAACCTTGTGGAGCCTGGCAGCGATTCCTCACCTGCTACGGCGCGGGTGTTGCCCACGCCGCAAACAGCTGGATAACAACAGCAGCACCTACCTCTCTGACTCCTTCTCCTCCAACGCATCTCAAAGCTGTACCTCATCCGGAAATGCTAACCCAGCACCAGCAGCAGTAGGATCGTGGAAGCAGTGCAGCACAGCTGTTGGCATGCGTCAGCAAGCGTTGCTGAAGCTGATCTGCCTTGGGGATAAGCAGCACACAGGGGAGGAAATTTGGAGGGGAATAAAGGAACAGACGGATTTGTGGCTGGCACCGCTGGACCTGAAACCGGGCATGAAGCTAGACACCTGGCACGAACTGGCAATGTACGCAATAGAGGTGCTGGCTTGCCCGGCAGCCAGCGTTATGTCGGAACGCTGTTTCAGTGCTGCCGGAGGCATCATCACAGATCGGCGTATCCGCCTCTCCACAGAAAATGCAGACCGTCTGACTCAAATTAAAATGAATCAATCCTGGATTGGAAACGACTACGCAACACTCCTGGACCCCAACCAAGTAACATGACCGATGAACATCTGGGATGGTTTAGCGTTTCCGGTCCCTGTTTATTGAACCTCTCATCTGTATTACATTTATGACTGCATGGCGGCAAAAAGCATTGCTGCTATATCCGCACGCTTTTTGTCCTCATGCAAGGCCTGGGTTGTTGTGTCTCACAAAGCGTGGCCTTCTCCTCCTGCGCCTCCTCCTGTTCCATCACGTGTGCTGCTGCTGCTGCTGCTGCTGCTGGGTTACCGTTGCCGGTCCCTGTTTATGGAACCTCTTATCTTTATTACATTTATGACTACATGGCGGTACAAAGCATGCTATCCGCACGCTTTTTGTCCTCATGCAAGGCCTGGGTTGTTGTGTCTCACAAAGCGTGGCCTTCTCCTCCTGCGCCTCCTCCTGTTCCATCACGTGTGCTGCTGCTGCTGCTGCTGCTGGGTTAGCGTTGCCGCGTGGTCCCTGTTTATTGAACCTCTTATCTTTATTACATTTATGACTACATGGCGGTACAAAGCATGCTATCCGCACGCTTTTTGTCCTCATGCAAGGCCTGGGTTGTTGTGTCTCACAAAGCGTGGCCTTCTCCTCCTGCGCCTCCTCCTGTTCCATCACGTGTGCTGCTGCTGCTGCTGCTGCTGGGTTAGCGTTGCCGCGTGGTCCCTGTTTATTGAACCTCTTATCTTTATTACATTTATGACTACATGGCGGTACAAAGCATGCTATCCGCACGCTTTTTGTCCTCATGCAAGGCCTGGGTTGTTGTGTCTCACAAAGCGTGGCCTTCTCCTCCTGCGCCTCCTCCTGTTCCATCACGTGTGCTGCTGCTGGGTTAGCGTTGCCGCGTGGTCCCTGTTTATTGAACCACTTATCTTTATTACATTTATGACTGCATGGTGGTACAAAGCATGCTATCCGCACGCTTCTTGTCCTCATGCAAGGCCTGGGTTGTTGTGTCTCAAAGCGTGGCCTTCTCCTCCTGCGCCACCCTCCTCCTGTTCCATCACGTGTGCTGCTGCTGGATTAGCATTACCGGTCCCTTTTCCTGGAACCTCTTATATGTATTACATTTATGACTGCATGCCGACAAAAAGCATGTTACCTGTGCAAAGAAAACAGACATTTCCCGCATTTAAAAGACAGTTTTCCCTTTGAAACTTTAAAATCGATTTTCTCAAAAACTATAAGCTCTTTTTGCTAAATTTTTTTTCCCTCTTGTACCCACTCCCAAGGTGCACATACCCTGTAAATTTGGGGTATGTAGCATGTAAGGAGGCTTTACAAACCACAAAAGTTCGGGTCCCCATTGACTTCCATTATGTTCGGAGTTCGGGTCGAACACCCGAACATCGCGGCCATGTTCGGCCTGTTCGGCCCGAACCCGAACATCTAGATGTTCGCCCAACACTAGTGCCTAACCCTAAGAACCTCCTGGTGGTGCCTAACCCTAAGACCCCCCAGTGGTGCCCAACCCTAACCTTGACAGTGTTACATTAAATCCATTCACCGCTTTGCAGTTAAATAACGTCTGCAGTTTGGCTTATGTAGGGCGCTATTGATAAATAACGTTAGTGTGTGCCACTATTGATAAATAACGTTAGTGTGTGCCACTATTGATAAATAACGTTAGTGTGTGCCACTATTGATAAATAACGTTAGTGTGTGCCGTTTTTCTTCTTTTTTCCCTGTGCGCCATTACTATGCAGTACTAACGATAAATAGCGATAAGCGTATCTTTTTAATGCGGCGCCATTTTTATGCATAGGCGCTGGGCGCCATTATTCACTGATCCCGAGTGTTGTACCGTGTTAGCCATCAAAACTTCTTGCTGTCAGAGCAGCGAATCCCTCAGCAGTGAAGTAGCAGAGCTGAAGGCAGATAGAGTAGTGTTCATTTCCCTGGGAGGACAAAGTTCAATTCTTTTACTGATGGCTAACCTGTTACAATACTCTACCTTTAAAATTAGGCAGTAAGGGGTTAAGTTTTAGGATAAAGGATGCTGTCAAAAAATCCTCTAGGGGGAAAAAAAATCTAAACTCTTTCTGTTATGCTAGGTCCGTACGATACAATTTTCTGACAGATTTACTGTCAGATTGACTATTTCGAACAGGTCTGATCTGATTTCTGATCGATTCTCCATAGAAGAGAAAAGAAAATCGTTTGGAAAATCGATTGAAAATCAGATCGGACCTGTTGGAAATAGCCAATCAGACAGTAAATGTGTCAGAAAATTAAATTGTACTGTATGTACTTAGCAGCATTAACCACGTCAGCCTTCAGTGTCTTTTCACCCTACGCATCTGAGCAACTTTTACCTCCCATTCATTTGCCAATAACTTTATTACTAGAGTTGGGCCGAACGGTTCGCCTGCGAACGGTTCCATGCGAACTTCAGTGGTTCGCGTTCGCGTCCCGCAGGCGAACCTTTGCGGAAGTTCGGTTCGCCCCATAATGCACATGGAGGGTCAACTTTGACCCTCTACATCACAGTCAGCAGGCCCAGTGTAGCCAATTAGGCTACACTAGCCCCTGGAGCCCCACCCCCCCTTATATAAGGCAGGCAGCGGCGGCCATTACGGCCACTCGTGTGCCTGCATTAGTCAGAGTAGGGCGAGCTGCTGCAGACTGTCTCTCAGGGAAAGATTAGTTAGGCTTAGCTTGTTCCTGTCTGGCTGCATACCTGTTCTGTGAACCCACCACTGCATACCTGTGCTGTGAACCCACCACTGCATACCTGTGCTGTGAACCCACCACTGCATACCTGTTCTGTTCAGTGGACCCGCCACTGTATACCTGTTCATTGAACCCACCACTGCATACCTGTGCTGTGAACCCACCACTGCATACCTGTGCTGTGAACCCACCACTGCATACCTGTGCTGTGAACCCACCACTGCATACCTGTTCTGTTCAGTGGACCCGCCACTGCATACCTGTTCTGTTTAGTGAACCGCCACTGTATACCTGTTCTGTTTAGTGAACCCGCCACTGCATACCTGTTCTGTTCAGTGGACCCGCCACTGCATACCTGTTCTGTTTAGTGAACCCGCCACTGCATACCTGTTCTGTTCAGTGAACCCACCGCATCAGTGCGCATACCTGTGCAGTTAAGTGAACCCGCCACTGCATACCTGTTCTGTTCAGTGAACCGCCACTGTATACCTGTTCTGTTTAGTGAACCCGCCACTGCATACCTGTTCTGTTCAGTGGACCCGCCACTGCATACCTGTTCTGTTCAGTGAACCCACCGCATCAGTGCGCATACCTGTGCAGTTAAGTGAACCCGCCACTGCATACCTGTTCTGTTCAGTGGACCCGCCACTGCATACCTGTTCTGTTTAGTGAACCGCCACTGTATACCTGTTCTGTTTAGTGAACCCGCCACTGCATACCTGTTCTGTTCAGTGAACCCACCGCATCAGTGCGCATACCTGTGCAGTTAAGTGAACCCGCCACTGCATACCTGTTCTGTTCAGTGGACCCGCCACTGCATACCTGTTCTGTTTAGTGAACCGCCACTGTATACCTGTTCTGTTTAGTGAACCCGCCACTGCATACCTGTTCTGTTCAGTGGACCCGCCACTGCATACCTGTTCTGTTTAGTGAACCCGCCACTGCATACCTGTTCTGTTCAGTGGACCCGCCACTGTATACCTGTTCTGTTTAGTGAACCCGCCACTGCATACCTGTTCTGTTCAGTGGACCCACCGCATCAGTGCGCATACCTGTGCAGTTAAGTGAACCCGCCACTGCATACCTGTTCTGTTCAGTGGACCCGCCACTGCATACCTGTTCTGTTTAGTGAACCCGCCACTGCATACCTGTTCTGTTCAGTGAACCCACCACATCAGTGCGCATACCTGTGCAGTTAAGTGAACCCGCCACTGCATACCTGTTCTTAGTGTTGGGCGAACAGTGTTCGCCACTGTTCGGGTTCTGCAGAACATCACCCTGTTCGGGTGATGTTCGGGTTCGGCCGAACACCTGATGGTGTTCGGCCAAACTGTTCGGCCATATGGCCGAACTAAGAGCGCATGGCCGAACGTTACCCGAACGTTCGGCTAGCGCTGTGATTGGCCGAACGGGTCACGTGTAGTGTTGGGCGAACATCTAGATGTTCGGGTTCGGGCCGAACATGGCCGAACTCCGAACATAATGGAAGTCAATGGGGACCCGAACCTTCGTGCTTTGTAAAGCCTCCTTACATGCTACATACCCCAAATTTACAGGGTATGTGCACCTTGGGAGTGGGTACAAGAGGGAAAAAAAAATTAGCAAAAAGAGCTTATAGTTTTTGAGAAAATCGATTTTAAAGTTTCAAAGGGAAAACTGTCTTTTAAATGCGGGAAATGTCTGTTTTCTTTGCACAGGTAACATGCTTTTTGTCGGCATGCAGTCATAAATGTAATACATATAAGAGGTTCCAGGAAAAGGGACCGGTAACGCTAACCCAGCAGCAGCACACGTGATGGAACAAGAGGAGGGTGGCGCAGGAGGAGAAGGCCACGCTTTGAGACACAGCAATCCAGGCCTTGCATGAGGACAAGAAGCGTGCGGATAGCAATTTGCATTTTGTCGCCATGCAGTCATAAATGTAATACAGATGAGAGGTTCAATAAACAGGGACCGGAAACGCTAACCCATCACAGATGTTCATTGTTCATGTTACTTGGTTGGGGTCCGGGAGTGTTGCGTAGTCGTTTCCAATCCAGGATTGATTCATTTTAATTTGAGTCAGACGGTCTGCATTTTCTGTGGAGAGGCGGATACGCCGCCGATCTGTGACGATGCCTCCGGCAGCACTGAAACAGCGTTCCGACATAACGCTGGCTGCCGGGCAAGCCAGCACCTCTATTGCGTACATTGCCAGTTTGTGCCAGGTGTCTAGCTTCGATACCCAATAGTTGAAGGGTGCAGATGGATTGTTCAACACAGCTACGCCATCTGACATGTAGTCCTTGACCATCTTCTCCAGGCGATCGGTGTTGGAGGTGGATCTGCACGCTTGCTGTTCTGTGTGCTGCTGCATGGGTGTCAGAAAATTTTCCCACTCCAAGGACACTGCCGATACCATTCCCTTTTGGGCACTAGCTGCGGCTTGTGTTGTTTGCTGCCCTCCTGGTCGTCCTGGGTTTGCGGAAGTCAGTCTGTCGGCGTACAACTGGCTAGAGGAGGGGGAGGATGTCAATCTCCTCTCTAAAGTCTCCACAAGGGCCTGCTGGTATTCTTCCATTTTGACCTGTCTGGCTCTTTCTTCAAGCAGTTTTGGAACATTGTGTTTGTACCGTGGATCCAGAAGGGTATAAACCCAGTAATTGGTGTTGTCCAGAATGCGCACAATGCGTGGGTCTTGTTCAATGCAGTCCTAGGCCGAAGAGGTCATAGCCTAGGGTCACAAAACCTGTTTATTGGGCAATTTCAATGGTGGCGAGTCTGACGTACATAAATCGCAGCAATGGCCGTTAGCAAAGTCTGAATCTCACGAAATGTCTCATGCAGGTAGAAGACATATTGTTAGACTTGGATTCCAAAGATGGGGTCCCTACATCTCTGCAAACCAGAGTTACAGGGGTCCAAAATTGGTAAAATCCCCCATAGGATTTCATTGGCTCCCTATTTCACTTTCCAAAATCTCACATCTTTTCAAAGGGCAATGGCTCAGCAGTACCAAATTTTCTAGCATTGTAGGGACCCTTAGGGGGAACATGACTGGTGAGTTTCGGGCCCCTAGGCCGAAGAGGTCATAGCCTAGGGTCACAAAAACCTGTTTATTTGGGCTATTTCAATGGTAGTGATGGTGGCGTACATAAATCTCAGCCATGGCCGTTAGCAACGTCTGAATCTCACGAAATGTCTCATGCAGGTAGAAGACATATTGTTAGACTTAGATTCCAAAGATGGGGTCCCTACATCTCTGCAAACCAGAGTTACAGGGGTCCAAAATTGGTAAAATCCCCCATAGGCTTTCATTGGGCCTCCTATTTACCGTTCCAAAATCTCACACCATTTCAAAGGGCAATGGCTCAGCAGTGGCAAAACTCACCAGTCATGATCCCCCTAAGGGTCCCTACAATGCTAGAAAATTTGGTACTGCTGAGCCATTGCCCTTTGAAAAGATGTGAGATTTTGGAAAGTGAAATAGGGAGCCAATGAAATCCTATGGGGGATTTTACCAATTTTGGACCCCTGTAACTCTGGTTTGCAGAGATGTAGGGACCCCATCTTTGGAATCCAAGTCTAACAATATGTCTTCTACCTGCATGAGACATTTCGTGAGATTCAGACTTTGCTAACGGCCATTGCTGCGATTTATGTACGTCACCATCACTACCATTGAAATAGCCCCAATAAACAGGTTTTTGTGACCCTAGGCTATGACCTCTTCGGCCTAGGGGCCCGAAACTCACCAGTCATGTTCCCCCTAAGGGTCCCTACAATGCTAGAAAATTTGGTACTGCTGAGCCATTGCCCTTTGAAAAGATGTGAGATTTTGGAAAGTGAAATAGGGAGCCAATGAAATCCTATGGGGGATTTTACCAATTTTGGACCCCTGTAACTCTGGTTTGCAGAGATGTAGGGACCCCATTTTGGAATCCAAGTCTAACAATATTTCTTCTACCTGCATAAGACATTTCGTGAGATTCAGACTTTGCTAACGGCCATTGCTGCGATTTATGTACGTCACCATCACTACCATTGAAATAGCCCCAATAAACAGGTTTTTGTGACCCTAGGCTATGACCTCTTTGGCCTAGGGGCCCGAAACTCACCAGTCATGTTCCCCCTAAGGGTCCCTACAATGCTAGAAAATTTGCCACTGCTGAGTAATTGCCCTTTGAAAAGATGTGAGATTTTGGAACTGTAAATAGGAGGCCCAATGAAAGCCTATGGGGGATTTTACCAAATTTGGAGCCCTGTAACTCTGGTTTGCAGAGATGTAGGGAACCCATCTTTGGAGCCCAAGTCTAACAATATGTCTTCTACCTGCATGAGTCATTTCGTGAGATTCAGACGTTGCTAACGGCCATTGCTGCGATTTATGTACGTCAGACTCGCCACCATTGAAATTGCCCAATAAACAGGTTTTGTGACCCTAGGCTATGACCTCTTCGGCCTAGGACTGCATTGAACAAGACCCACGCATTGTGCGCATTCTGGACAACACCAATTACTGGGTTTATACCCTTCTGGATCCACGGTACAAACACAATGTTCCAAAACTGCTTGAAGAAAGAGCCAGACAGGTCAAAATGGAAGAATACCAGCAGGCCCTTGTGGAGACTTTAGAGAGGAGATTGACATCCTCCCCCTCCTCTAGCCAGTTGTACGCCGACAGACTGACTTCCACAAACCCAGGACGACCAGGAGGGCAGCAACAACACAAGCCGCAGCTAGTGCCCAAAAGGGAATGGTATCGGCAGTGTCCTTGGAGTGGGAACATTTTCTGACACCCATGCAGCAGCACACAGAACAGCAAGCGTGCAGATCCACCTCCAACACCGATCGCCTGGAGAAGATGGTCAAGGACTACATGTCAGATGGCGTAGCTGTGTTGAACAATCCATCTGCACCCTTCAACTATTGGGTATCGAAGCTAGACACCTGGCACAAACTGGCAATGTACGCAATAGAGGTGCTGGCTTGCCCGGCAGCCAGCGTTATGTCGGAACGCTGTTTCAGTGCTGCCGGAGGCATCGTCACAGATCGGCGGCGTATCCGCCTCTCCACAGAAAATGCAGACCGTCTGACTCAAATTAAAATGAATCAATCCTGGATTGGAAACGACTACGCAACACTCCCGGACCCCAACCAAGTAACATGAACAATGAACATCTGTGATGGGTTAGCGTTTCCGGTCCCTGTTTATTGAACCTCTCATCTGTATTACATTTAGGACTGCATGGCGACAAAATGCAAATTGCTATCCGCACGCTTCTTGTCCTCATGCAAGGCCTGGGTTGTTGTGTCTCAAAGCGTGGCCTTCTCCTCCTGCGCCACCCTCCTCTTGTTCCATCACGTGTGCTGCTGCTGGGTTAGCGTTACCGGTCCCTTTTCCTGGAACCTCTTATATGTATTACATTTATGACTGCATGCCGACAAAAAGCATGTTACCTGTGCAAAGAAAACAGACATTTCCCGCATTTAAAAGACAGTTTTCCCTTTGAAACTTTAAAATCGATTTTCTCAAAAACTATAAGCTCTTTTTGCTAAAAAATTTTTCCCTCTTGTACCCACTCCCAAGGTGCACATACCCTTTAAATTTGGGGTATGTAGCATGTAAGGAGGCTTAACAAAGCACAAAAGTTCGGGTCCCCATTGACTTCCATTATGTTCGGAGTTCGGGTCGAACACCCGAACATCGCGGCCATGTTCGGCCTGTTCGGCCCGAACCCGAACATCTAGATGTTCGCCCAACACTACCTGTTCTGTTCAGTGGACCCGCCACTGCATACCTGTTCTGTTTAGTGAACCGCCACTGTATACCTGTTCTGTTTAGTGAACCCGCCACTGCATACCTGTTCTGTTCAGTGAACCCACCGCATCAGTGCGCATACCTGTGCAGTTAAGTGAACCCGCCACTGCATACCTGTTCTGTTCAGTGGACCCGCCACTGCATACCTGTTCTGTTTAGTGAACCGCCACTGTATACCTGTTCTGTTTAGTGAACCCGCCACTGCATACCTGTTCTGTTCAGTGGACCAGCCACTGCATACCTGTTCTGTGAACCCGCCACTGTATACCTGTTCTGTTCAGTGAACCCACCGCATCAGTGCGCATACCTGTGCAGTTAAGTGAACCCACCTACCTACGTGAGTGCACGCAGTGTGATATACCACTCCGTGCATACCCGATATGGACAAAACAGGTAGAGGAAGAGGTAGTGGCAGAGCCAGAGGAAGGCCACCCGGCAGGTCTGCGCGAGGTCGTGTAAATGTAATTTCGTGTGGACCTGGCCCACAGTACAGTGCTCGGAAGAAGGCACGTCCCATCACCTCCCAAGATTGTCAGGACGTGGTTGAGTATTTAGCGACACAGAACACCTCATCTTGCTCAGCCACCAGTGCTACTACTAGCACCACTTCCGCTGCATTTGACACTTCGCAAGAATTATTTAGTGGTGAAATCACTGATGCACAGCCATTGTTGTTACAGCCAGATGAATTTTCACCAGCTCATATGTCTGAGTTACGCGGCAACATTATGGATGTAACGTGTAAGGAGGATGAAGGACCTACTGATGTTGGTGCATGTTTGGATTTGTCTGAGGCAAGCGAAGCTGGGCAGGATGATTACGATGATGACGATGATAGGGATCCTCTGTATGTACCCAATAGAGGAGATGAAGAGGGGGACAGTTCAGAGGGGGAGTCAGAGAGTAGGAGGAGGAGAGAAGTTGCTGAAAGAAGCTGGGGCAGCTCTTCGTCAGAAACAGCTGGTGGCAGTGTCCGGCACCATGTATTGCCACCTATGTACAGCCAGCCAACTTGCCCTTCAGCATCAGCTGCTGAGGTCCCCATAGTGCCAACATCCCAGGGTGGCTCAGCGGTGTGGAAATTTTTTAATGTGTGTGCCTCAGATCGGACCAAAGCCATCTGTTCGCTCTGCCAACAAAAATTGAGCCGTGGAAAGGCCAACACTCACGTAGGGACAAGTGCCTTACGAAGGCACCTGGAGAAAAGGCACAAACAGCAATGGGATGGCCACCTGAGCAAAAGCAGCAGCAGCACACAAAAGCAAAGCCACCCTCCTTCTCCTCTTCCTCCTCCATCAGGTGCATTATCTGCTTCTGCCGCTTTCTCCCTTCCACCTTCACAGGCACCCTCCTCCACTCCGCCTCTGCCCTTGAGCGGTTCCTGCTCCTCTGCCCACAGCAGCAGTCAGGTGTCCGTGAAGGAAATGTTTGAGCGGAAGAAGCCAATTTCGGCCAGTCACCCCCTTGCCCGGCGTCTGACAGCTGGCGTGGCGGAACTGTTAGCTCGGCAGCTGTTACCATACCGGCTGGTGGACTCTGAGGCCTTCCGTAAATTTGTGGCCATCGGAACACCGCAGTGGAAGATGCCAGGCCGCACTTATTTTTCGAGAAAGGCCATACCCCAACTGCACCGTGAAGTTGAGAGGCAAGTGGTGTCATCTCTTGCGAAGAGCGTTGGGTCAAGGGTACACCTGACCACGGATGCCTGGTCTGCCAAGCACGGGCAGGGCCGCTACATTACCTACACAGCCCATTGGGTGAACCTGGTGGTGAACGATGGCAAGCAGGGCGCAGCGGACCAAATTGTGACACCTCCACGGCTTGCAGGCAGGCCTCCTGCCACCTCCTCTCCTCCTGCTACATGCTCTTCGCTGTCCTCCTCCTCCTTGGCTGAGTGGCAGTTCTCCTCTCCAGCTACACAGCCCCAGCTCCGCAGGGCCTATGCTGCATGCCAGGTACGACGGTGTCACGCCATCTTAGACATGGCTTGTCTCAAGGCGGAGAGTCACACTGGAGCAGCTCTCCTGGCTGCTCTTAAGAAACAGGTGGATGAGTGGCTGACCCCGCACCACCTGGAGATAGGCAACGTGGTGTGCGACAACGGCAGCAATCTGCTTGCCGCTTTGCATATGGGGAAGCTGACACACATACCCTGCATGGCACATGTCATGAATCTAGTGGTTCAAAGATTTGTGGCAAAGTACCCTGGCTTAGCGAATGTCCTGAAGCAGGCCAGGAAGTTCTGTGGGCATTTGAGGCAGTCTTACACAGCCATGGCACGCTTTGCGGAAATTCAGCGCAAAAACAACATGCCGGTGAGACGCCTCATTTGCGATAGCCCGACTCGCTGGAACTCGACCCTGCTCATGTTCTCCCGCCTGCTAGAACAGAAGAAAGCCGTGACCCACTACCTCTACAACTACAGTAGAATGAAACAGTCTGGGAAGATGGGGATGTTCTGGCCCGACAACTGGACACTGATGGAGAATGCATGCAGGCTCATGCGGCCGTTTGAGGAGGTGACCAACCTGGTGAGCCGCAGTGAGGGCACCATCAGCGACTTAATTCCCTACGCTTACTTCTTGGAGCGTGCTGTGCGTAGAGTGGCGGATGAAGCTGTGAATGAGCGTGACCAGGAACCGTTACGGCAGGAACAGGCATGGGACCAATTTTCATCAGACCCAGCTGTTTCCTCAACACCTGCGGCAGCACAGAGGGGGGAGGAGGAGGAAGAAGAGAAGTCGTGTGCAGAAGACGAATCAGACTCAGAGGATGATGAGCAAGGTGTTTCTTTGGGGGAGGAGGAGGAGGAGGAGGAGGGGACAGCGGCAGGAGAACAACCTCAGCAGGCATCGCAAGGGGCTTGTGCTGCTAAACCTTCCCGTGGTATTGTTCGCGGCTGGGGGGAGGAGGTTGACTTACCTGACGTCACTGAGGAAGAGCAAGAGGAGATGGAGGGTACTGGATCCGACTTTGTGCAGATGTCGTCTTTTATGCTGTCCTGCCTGTTGAGGGACCCCCGTATAAAAAACCTCAAGGGGAATGAGCTGTACTGGGTGGCCACACTACTAGACCCTCGGTACAGGCACAAAGTGGCGGACCTGTTACCAACTCACCGGAAGGTGGAAAGGATGCAGCACATGCAGAACCAGCTGTCAACTATGCTTTACAATGCCTTTAAGGGTGATGTGACGGCACAACGCCAGCAAGGTACCACTGCCACTAATCCTCCTCCCGTGTCCACGCAGTCAAAGACAGGACGCTCCAGCGATCTCATGGTGATGTCGGACATGCGGACGTTCTTTAGTCCAACGCCTCGCCGTAGCCCTTCCGGATCCACCCTCCACCAACGCCTGGAACGGCAGGTAGCCGACTACCTGGCCTTAAGTGTGGATGTAGACACTGCTGTGAACAGCGATGAGGAACCCTTGAACTACTGGGTGCACAGGCTTGACCTGTGGCCAGAGCTGTCCCAATTTGCCATCCAACTTCTCTCCTGCCCTGCCGCAAGCGTCCTCTCAGAAAGGACCTTCAGCGCAGCTGGAGGCATTGTCACAGAGAAGAGAAGTCGCCTAAGTCACAAAAGTGTTAAGTACCTCACCTTTATCAAAATGAATGAGGCATGGATCCCGGAGGGCTGCTGCCCGCCCCAAGACTAAGTCAGTCCCCGCACATACAGCATCTCTGCCTGCACGCCGTGTGACTGGCTGCCTGGCCTGCCCCAAGAAGACTAAGTCGCTCCCAGTCCCTCCACACAGCATGTCTGCCTGCAGGCCGCTTGACTACCTTCTCCGCCACCACCAACAGGGTCCGGGACTCCAGGCGGATTGCTGAATTTTTTAGGCCGCTGCTAGCAGCGGCCGCTGTAATAATTTTTCGGGTGCGTGTACATGACTGCCTAATTTTTCTGGCTGCACTGCGGGCAGCTGCAACAACAAAAGAAAAGGCATGTACATGCGCCCATTCCCCTTCGTGATCATTACCTTGCCGTGGTGAAGGGGCTTGCGTATCACAATGGAGCAATGACCGGCGCCTAGATGAGTGTCTCGGGGGGCACACCCACGATAATAAGGTCGTTGCCTCATTGTGGTCAGACCAAATTTGATCAGCTGGACAGTCACTGTTCTGTCATTCAGCTACATCAGCCAGGTGACCATATGGGCTGTAAAGCCACCAAAACCTGCACTCTCGCCATGGTGCGCACCAGTAAAGCACGGCCGTCACTACACAAACAGCTGTTTGCGGTGCGTTACACGATGAGTTTGGTGTGTCAGTGTGAAGCAGTACCTTAATTACACTACCTGATTGATGTATACACATGCAAGATTTTTGAAAGCACTTTAGGCCTGTCATTTAGCATTCAATGTGATTTCTGCCCTTAAAACGCTGCTTTGCGTCAAATCCAGATTTTTCTCGGGGACTTTTGGCATGTATCCCACTCCGCCATCCCCCCCTCCAGGTGTTAGACCCCTTGAAACATCTTTTCCATCACTTTTGTGGCCAGCATAATAATTTTTTTTTTTCAAAGTTCGCATCCCCATTGAAGTCTATTGCGGTTTGCGAACTTTAACGCGAACCGAACCTTTCGCGAAAGTTCGCGAACCCGGTTCGCGAACCGAAAATCGGAGGTTCGGCCCAACTCTATTTATTACTACTTATCACAATTAATTGATCTATATCTTGTTTTTTCCGCCACCAATTAGGCTTTCTTTGGGTGGTACATTTTGCTAAGAATTATTTTTTTCTAAATGCATTTTAATGGGAAGATTAAGAAAAAAATGGAAACAATTCAATATTTTTAAGTTTTCAGCCATTATAGCTTTAAAATAATACATGCCTCCATAATTAAAACCCACGTATTTTATTTGCCCATTCGTCCCGGTTATTACACCATTTAAATTATGTCCCTATAACAATGTATGGCGTCAATATTTTATTTCGAAATAAAGGTGCATTTTTTCATTTTGCATTGTAACGATCGGTGCCAGCACACAGAGAGAATCTGATTGTTGGTGATCTGCAGTATCACCAAGAATACAGATTTATACCTGATTATTAATGATCTGCAGAATCACCAATAATACAAGTATAACTAACCTCTGGACACCTGAAAACGTGTAAGTGTTTGGTGCAACAGTAATGAGTAGAATCACCTGAGGAGCAGATGACTCTATCCAGAAGAGTCAGACTCTACTGCAGTCAAAGGACTCCTAGAGGATGAGTCCCTGACTGGTTTGCAGAGAGGTCCCTCTGAGAGGCAGGGGGTCCCTGCAGATGGACTGAACACCCAGGGGGCGGGTGACAGCCAGAAGGGTCGGCCAGATCGGGTCGGCAACACACGAGCAGATAAGGTACAGAGACAGAAGGCTGATTCGGTAACCAGGGACAGGAAAGGTTGGCAACAGGTAATCAGATATGCGTAGGTACCGAATCAGAAAGCAGAAGGAGAGTCAGGAAAGCAATAGGTCATAACAGATATCAAACAAGGCCTAGTCTTGAGTGTGAGGTCCGTGGTCTCAACACCCTGGAACTAGTCTGAAGTATAACACAATAATAACACAGTATCCCTAGTCTTGGGTGTGAGGTCCGTGGTCTCAACACCCTGGAACTAGTCTGAAGTATAACACAATAGTAACACAGTAATCTGGCTAAGTGTGGATTCCCAGGTCCTCCTGGTTCAACCACACTGAAAGATCTGACTAAGGTCTGAGTGCTAACACATAAGCATTTGCAACGCCAGACAACTAGCAACTGACAGGTAAGGAGTATATATAGCAAAGTGCTCCTCAGCACCGCCTAGTTCCCTTCAGCCAATCCCCTGCCATGCCGGGATCAGCTGATCGTTCCGATCAGCTGACCCCTCTCCTATTGGCATAAAGAGCCTGTCTTGTAGCGCGCACGCGCGTAGCTCTCCACCTGTGTGCACTACTAGGTTCAGACAAACCAGACGCATGCTGCTGCGGAGAAACCGCCGGTCTGAACGCGGAAACAGCTGCCTCACTGTCAGACCGCGCGGCGGTGTCTCCGCAATCCATTACATGCATCCATCACTATTTACAAGCTTATAATTTAAAAAATTATAGTAATATACTCTCTTGACATGCATATTAAAAGTAGTTCAGACCCTTTGGCAACTATTTACGTTGTTTTTTTTATAATTGTTTTTTTTTTTTTTTTTTTCGTTTTTTAGTAAAAATGTAATTTGAGGAAAATATAAACTGCATCCATTCTTACACTGTTAATTGCAGGGTTCTCAAAGGTGACACAGTTGGTCACTGGGTGACTGGGAATCATATTCAGAAAAGGTGGAGCATACAACAGCCAATCAAAATTCACCTATTGATTTTCAAGGGGAATATTGAAACTGCTGCCATTCTTACACTGTTAATGACAGAGACCTCAACCCTGCTACAGTCGGTCATTAAGTGACTGGGGTACAAATTCACTAAAGGCGCAGAGTCACAAACAGCTAATCAGATTTCTTTGCTGGGTAAACTACTTCCATTAACACTCAGAGTGTTAGTCTGTACAGAGAGCTGGGCTTTCAGAGTGCTAGTCTGTACAGTGAGCTGGGCTGGTGGAGTGCTAGTCTGTACAGTGAGCTGGGCTGGTGGAGTGCTAGTCTGTACAGAGAGCTGGGCTGGTGGAGTGCTAGTCTGTACAGTGAGCTGGGCTGGCGGAGTGCTAGTCTGTACAGTGAGCTGGGCTGGCGGAGTGCTAGTCTGTACAGTGAGCTGGGCTGGCAGAGTGCTAGTCTGTACAGTGAGCTGGGCTGGCGGAGTGCTAGTCTGTTCAGTGAGCTGGGCTGGCGGAGTGCTAGTCTGTACAGTGAGCTGGGCTGGAGGAGTGCTAGTCTGTACAGTGAGATGGGCTGGCGGAGTGCTAGTCTGTACAGTGAGCTGGGCTGGCGGAGTGCTAGTCTGTACAGTGAGCTGGGCTGGCGGAGTGCTAGTCTGTTCAGTGAGCTGGGCTGGCAGAGTGCTAGTCTGTACAGTGAGCTGGGCTGGAGGAGTGCTAGTCTGTACAGTGAGCTGGGCTGGCGGAGTGCTAGTCTGTACAGTGAGCTGGGCTGGCAGAGTGCTAGTCTGTACAGTGAGCTGGGCTGGTGGAGTGCTAGTCTGTACAGTGAGCTGGACTGGCGCAGTGCTAGTCTGTACAGTGAGCTGGACTGGCGCAGTGCTAGTCTGTACAGTGAGCTGGGCAGGTGGAGTGCTAGTCTGTACAGTGAGCTGGGCTGGTGGAGTGCTAGTCTGTACAGTGAGCTGGGCTGGCAGAATGCTATTCTGTGCAGTCAGCTGGGCTGGCGGAATGCTAGTCTGTGCAGTGAGCTGGGCTGGCGCAGTGCTAGTCTGTACAGTGAGCTGGGCTGGAGGAGTGCTAGGCTGGAGGAGTGCTAGTCTGTACAGTGAGCTGGGCTGGCGGAGTGCTAGTTGACTGTATAGGACTCCTAAAGGATGAGGGTGGGAACTCAATGGTGGATGACCAAGGTAAGGCAGAGTTATTAAATGCTTTCTTTGCTTCTGTCTTCACAAAGGAAACAGCACTGTTGCAAATTACAGAGGCAGAAGAGTCTCAATCTTCTAACCAGGGGCGTAGCAATAGGGGTTGCAGAGGTAGCGACCGCATCGGGGCCCTTGGGCCAGAGGGGCCCCATGGGGCCCTTCCTCAACCAAAGCATTAGCTGTTTATTGGTCCTGTGGTGGTAATAATCACCTCTATAGATGCTTTGAATCGTAGTAATCATTAACAAACTGTTCCCCATCCGATTCTTGCACCTCTAATACAGTAGATGACCTTGGCAGGTTTTGTTGCGCCGTATCAAGTGTTATATATAGAGTGCTGGGAGGGGCCCCATGTAAAACTCGCATCGGGGCCCATAGCTCCAAAGCTACGCCACTGCTTCTAACTGTAATATTAAATACTTAACGCAGGAAGAAGTAAAGGCAAGACTAAATAAATTAAAAATAGACAAGGCACCTGGCCCGGATGGCATGCATCCTCGGGTCCTAAGGGAATTAAGTTCAGTTATAGCTAAGCCCCTTTATCTTATCTTTTGTGACTCTCTTGCAACTGGCAGAGTCCCAGTGGATTGGCGTACAGCCCACGTTTTCCCATTATTTAAGAAGGGCAAAAAATCTGATCCAGGAAATTATAGACCTGTAAGCTTAACATCAGTTGTATGCAAACTATTTGAGGGGTTACTAAGAGATACTATACATGACTTCATAGTAGAAAATAATCTTATTTCTCAGCATCAACATGGGTTTACTAAAGACAGGTCCTGTTTGACTAACATGCTCAGCTTTTATGAGGTAGTGAATGCTAATATGGATATTGGGAATGCTGTGGATGTGATATACTTGGACTTTGCAAAGGCCTTCGACACTGTTCCCCACAGAAGTCTGGTGAAAAAGTTGAGGATGCAAGGACTGGGGAAGAGTTTGTGTGCATGGATAGGGAACTGGCTAATGGACAAAAAACAAAGAGTTGTGGTCAATGGATCGTACTCAAAATGGGAGACTGTTAGCAGTGGGGTCCCACAGGGGTCTGTACTGGGTCCAGTGCTCTTCAATTTATTTATTAATGACCTAGTAGATGCAGTAGTGAGCAATGTTGCTATTTTTGCAGATGATACAAAATTGTGCAGAATCATCAACTCTCAGGAAGATAGTGTCATATTGCAACAGGATCTGGATAGGATGGCTATATGGGCACATACATGGCAGATGAAGTTCAATGTTGACAAATGTAAAGTCATGCATTTTGGTCGTACCAATGGTCTAGCACCATACAAAATAAATGGGATACAGTTGGGGACATCAAACTTGGAGAAGGACTTAGGAGTACTCATCGACAACAAGTTAAATAATCGTACTCAATGCCAAGCCGCTGCAGCTAAAGCGAACAAAATTTTGGGATGCATTAAAAGGGAAATAAAAACTCGAGATGCTAGCATAATATTGCCCCTGTTTAACTCTCTAGTAAGGCCACATCTGGAATATGGAATTCAGTTCTGGGCACCACATTACAAAAAAGATATTGCAGTTTTAGAGCAGGTGCAGAGACGAGCTACAAAATTGATACGTGGGATGGAAGGTCTCGCTTACCAAGAAAGGTTAGATAAACTGGGTTTATTTAGTCTAGAGAAAAGACGCCTTAGAGGAGATCTAATTAACATGTATAAATACATCAGAGGGCAATATAATAGCTTGGCGGATGAGCTTTTTGTCCCTAGGCCTTCTCAAAGGACTAGAGGACATGATCTGCGCATGGAGGAAAAATGTTTTAGCCATTTATTTAGAAAATGGTTCTTTACAGTAAGAGTGATAACGATGTGGAATGCATTGCCACAGGAAGTCGTTATGGCAAACTCTATACCTGCATTTAAAGGGGGCTTAGATGCTTTCCTTGCGTTGAAAGACATCCATGGCTACAATTACTAGGTTATGCCTAATGATGTTGATCCAGGGATTTTATCTGATTGCCATCTGGAGTCAGGAAGGAATTTTTTCCTTTTGGGGCTAATTGACCATGCCTTGTGGGGGGTTTTTCGCCTTCCTCTGGATCAACAGGGGTATGTGGGGGACGGGCTGGAGTTGTACTTTGTACTGGTTGAACTCGATGGACGTATGTCTTTTTTCAACCAAAATAACTATGTAACTATGTAGTCTGTACAGTGAGCTGGGCTGGTGGAGTGCTAGCTAGTCTGTACAGTGAGCTGGGCTGGTGGAGTGCTAGCTAGTCTGTACAGTGAGCTGGGCTGGAGGAGTGCTAGTCTGTATAGAGAGCTGCATTGGCGGAGTGCTAGTCTGTACAGTGAGCTGGGCTGGCGGAGTGCTAGTCTGTGCAGTGAGCTGGGCTGGAGGAGTGCTAGTCTGTACAGTGAGCTAGGCTGGTGGAGTGCTAGTCTGTACAGTGAGCTGGGATGGTGAAGTGCCAGTCTGTACAGTGAGCTGGGCTGGCGGAGTGCTAGTCTGTACAGTGAGCTGGGCTGGTGGAGTGCTAGCTAGTCTGTACAGTGAGCTGGGCTGGAGGAGTGCTAGTCTGTATAGAGAGCTGCATTGGCGGAGTGCTAGTCTGTACAGTGAGCTGGGCTGGCGGAGTGCTAGTCTGTGCAGTGAGCTGGGCTGGAGGAGTGCTAGTCTGTACAGTGAGCTGGGCTGTAGGAATGCTAGTCTGTACAGTGAGCTGGGCCGGCAGAGTGCTAGTCTGTACAGTGAGCTAGGCTGGTGGACTGCTAGTCTGTACAGTGAGCTGGGCTGGTGGAGTGCTAGTCTGTACAGTGAGCTGGGCTGGCGGAGTGCTAGTCTGTACAGTGAGCTGGGCTGGCGGAGTTCTAGTCTGTACAGTGAGCTGGGCTGGCGGAGTGCTAGTCTGTACAGTGAGCTGGGCCGGTGGAGTGCTAGTCTGTACAGTGAGCTGGGCTGTAGGAATACTAGTCTGTACAGTGAGCTGGGCCGGCAGAGTGCTAGTCTGTACAGTGAGCTGGGCTGGTGGAGTGCTAGTCTGTACAGTGAGCTGGGCTGGCGGAGTGCTAGTCTGTACGGTGAGCTGGGCTGGCGGAGTTCTAGTCTGTACAGTGAGCTGGGCTGGTGGAGTGCTAGTCTGTACAGTGAGCTGGGCTGTAGGAATGCTAGTCTGTACAGTGAGCTGGGCCGGCAGAGTGCTAGTCTGTACAGTGAGCTGGGCTGGCGGAGTGCTAGTCTGTACAGTGAGCTGGGCCGGTGGAGTGCTAGTCTGTACAGTGAGCTGGGCTGTAGGAATGCTAGTCTGTACAGTGAGCTGGGCTGGAGGAATGCTAGTCTGTACAGTGAGCTGGGCCGGCAGAGTGCTAGTCTGTACAGTGAGCTGGGCCGGCAGAGTGCTAGTCTGTACAGTGAGCTGGGCTGGTGGAGTGCTAGTCTGTACAGTGAGCTGGGCTGTAGGAATGCTAGTCTGCACAGTGAGCTGGGCCGGCAGAGTGCTAGTCTGTACAGTGAGCTGGGCTGGCGGAGTGCTAGTCTGTACAGTGAGCTGGGCCGGTGGAGTGCTAGTCTGTACAGTGAGCTGGGCTGTAGGAATGCTAGTCTGTACAGTGAGCTGGGCTGGAGGAATGCTAGTCTGTACAGTGAGCTGGGCCGGCAGAGTGCTAGTCTGTACAGTGAGCTGGGCTGGCGGAATGCTAGTCACTACATGAATTGTATGTGGATTGCTTTAGGGGAATTAGCGCAAACAATGAGGTGTCACTCTGCAGCCTGTCACTATGACATGTTCACTCATTACTGCCATGAAAATACAGCAGACTGCAGACCCACCGCCCCTGCCTGTCAAGAATCAGTCTTCAGGCTGACAGTGTCTACCTGCACTCCCAGGCTTCCTGTATTTCCATACATTTTAGACTGTAAACTTTGCAGAGTTTTATTTTCTCTTTTATCAGCGATTCCTAACCCATCCCATTTCCATGGCTGATGTGGGAAATATTAACTAGAATCACATAGCATTCTTCCCTAAAACACCCACCCAAATCAACTCCATCGTTCCTTGCTCCGAAGAGTGGAGAACCAGTTTCCGCCCAAATCTTTTGTTCTACTTTTGGGTGGGGACAGAGACAGATTAAAGTGGGATAAACAATAAAAATGTGTTTTCCTACTATTTATTACCCATACAGTTACCATTTGCTTTTTTGCATAAGTAATACTGTTACTGTTTATAATTTACAAGGTCCCAAAGTACAGTGTATCTGCTCTGAAAGCTGCCATTGCATTGTATTGCATAGCTGCTGTATTTATATATTAAAATTATCTAGTGATTACTTCTCAGCAGCACACATACTAGAAGCGAAGAGGGAGCTCAGTTTCTGCACTTTGCTAATGTTTACTAAATGTACCTGACAAAGGAATGTAAACAAAAGATAATGTTATCACCTCTTCAGCTGCGTCCAGAAGCTGCCCACTGAAGCAAAGAGCTTTCCACTGAAGAACCAAGTGCTGTGTTTAACTGTCTGAGTGCTGTTCTGCTACAAATGTTTTTGTGGTAGTACATTTTATGCTGTAAATAATCTTTTAGAGCAAAGAGGAAATTATGAGTTTCAAACCACTTTAAGGCCATTCAGGACCTCAGGCAGAGTAATAACCGGCCCCATTCCCAATAGCACTAGGTAGCCAAAGGTCCCCACCCAAGACATACCCCTCAGTATTAGGTAGCCAGAGGTACCACCCAAATTGTATTAGGTAGACTGAGGGACCTCCTCAATGTTAGGTAGCCAGAGGTGGCCTACAGTATTAGGTAGCCAGATTTGCCCCCCAGTATTCAGCCTTGGGATGCCCAAGAGGCAGGGTGAAGCAGGTTCCTCTAGCACCTGGCCATGGGGGGGGGGGGGGGGGCCGTGCTGGAGGGGGTAGCAGCCAGGAATAGGGAGCAGCAGGCACAGCGGTGGGAAGGGGGTCTGTGCTCCCCCTCCAGCTAATTGCACAACAATTAATCAGTCAGGCAGCAGGGGAAGCAATGACTCACTTACTTCCTTGATCCAGCGCTGCGTTCCACTGCTTGTGTCACTTCCTGCAATGCCGCCCACTGTACAGTAGCCGCTTCCTGTGCTCCAATATTTAGGTTTATACACAACACTTGATTGTTCCTGATTACTAAACATATTAAGTATACGAAAGACATATAAAATAAATATATTACACGTTTTTTGAATTGCGCAATTGATGTTTTGAAGGGATAAAGATAGCAACATCCATATCGCCCATCAGAAAAAAAGTATTTTCCCTCCTAACTTAAAGGGAACCCGGGGGAGGGAATATTAACAGACACCAGGGAACTATATAATGGAGGGAAGACAGCCAGACAAGTGTAAAACTGTATAGGGGAGGAAAGACCACCATCACACACCAGGTAACTGTATAGGGGAGGGAGGACCACCACACATCAGGGAACTGTATAAGGGAGGGAGGACCACCAGACCCCAGAAAACTATGTAGGGGAGGCAGGAAGGCCACTAGACACCAGGGAAACTGTATAGGTGAGGGAGGGTGGCTACTAGACACCAGAGAACTGTATAAGGGAGGAAGGAGGCCACTAGACACCAGGGAATTGGAGGTCCACTAGACACCAGGGAACCATATAGAGGTGGGAATGGAGAACCACTATACACCAGGGAACTGTATAAGGGAGGGAGGGGGGCACAGCACATGTAAAATTGGGGCATGACTATAAAGCAGTGGCATGGGCAAGCCTTAATGTCCCTTTCCCCTGACTGCAAAAGTTGAAGGTATGCTGGTTGAGGTGGTTTTAGTCAAGGTTAGGAGTTTCACAGCATGTATGGTAAACTCCCCAGTTCTGCCCCTGGAACACACACTAACAAACTGTGCCGAAAACACAAAGCGTCGTCATGCTATTGCTGGAATTACCAGGGGGGGATCAATCTAGTCGTGTGCTCTGGGTTGGGCTTTAATTGCAAGTCAAGGTTCAGCGCAACTTCATATTTCTTGCCACACTTAGAGGCTGCAAGGGAAGAGGGGACTGCAAATTACTTCCAAGGTCAGAGGTCAGCGAGGTCATCTCAGCTGACACTTCTCCATTAGAACCTCACAAGTGGTGCAATAGATCTCATTTTTGCCGACCTAAGTGGCAGATCAAGCGCAGCCATTTATGAAAGGCCAAGAGTCGGTGCTCTAAAAGGAAGCGGCAGCCTTAACTTGGCTTTCATACTAAGGAAGGTTGGAATGAGGTCCACCAGATCAATCACTCGGCCACTAGTCCATTCTGATTGTTGCTTTGAGATCATGGACAGACTGGGACACCAATTACTGTATTATGTTACCGGCCTGACAGGCCTTCTTATCAGTTCAAAAGCGCAGCGCATAAAAAGTGAAATTCCTCAGCAGAGAATGTAAACAATGTGGCTGGGTAAGTGGGATGTGACTTCCCAGAATCCTCTGCACCAAGAGTCAACCATCACTTTTACAGTGCTGAAGAAGATATTCCTGGGTTCCCTTATCATGCTTGTTTCTGAGTCAGTTATGTCCTTACATTGAAAACGTTCTCACAGTCCGGGATCTGGGATTAGGAGAAGCAGAGGAGCATTGTTTATGAACATATCAGTTAGGCCTGGATCCCACTAGCAGTGCGTTATTAAGCCATTTCTAAGCGCTTGTGATTTGAAAAGCTCTTGCTAATGTAATGCTATGGGGTGTGATCCCACTTGAGTGGCGTGATTTTGTAAAAATCACCCATAGCATTGCATTAGCAAGAGCTTTTTCAAATCACTAGCAATTAGAATAGGCTGCAAGTGGTTTTGAGCCCTTAAAGAGAACCCGAGGCGGTGCGTAGAGATGGCCCAAATGGTTCACCGACGAACGGTTCCCGCCGAACTTCCGTGGTTCGCGATCGCAGAGAACCGCAAACTTTTCCGGAAGTTCGATTTGCCCCCATAGTGCATCATTAGGGTCAACTTTGACCCTCTACATCACAGTCAGCAGGCACATTGTAGCCAATCAGGCTACACTCCCTCCTGGAGCCACTCCCCACTTATAAAAGGCAGGCAGCGTCAGGCATTGGACTCACTCGTGTGCCTGGCTCTGGGTGTCAGGGGCTGTGGAGTGTCACACACACAAAAAAAAAACACGAGAGCGATGTGCTAGCCTTCAAAAGGGCCTGTTTGGGATGTTTTCACAGCAAGTGAGGAACAAGAACACAGGCCTAGCTAATGCTTTCCCTACCTATCCGCAGCAAGTCTGAGCCTGATCTCACTAATGCTGGGAATACACGGCTCGATTCTGAGCCAGTAAGATGGCTCGATAGATCATTTCCAACACGTCCGATCACCATTCGATCACTTTGCCGCTCGATTCACCATTGAAGTTAATTGAAAAAAGATAAGAAAAACGAGCAGAAGATCAGAGAATCGAGCGGGCAAAACGATCGGGCACAGAATCAAGCATGAAGAATGCATTCCCAGCATAACAGTCAGCAGCCAGCAGAGAATTCATCCAATACGGCCACCGCAACTGCTTTTTTCATAGGGGGGGTGGGGGGTCCAGGAGGGGGTGCTAGCTGATTGGCTGCCATTTATCTGCTGACTGTGGGGTAAGGGGTCAAAGATAAGCTCAATGATAATGTATAGGGGGTGAAAAGTTAGCTGTTAGCCATGAATGCGAACAGCAGATGTTCCCAGAATACTGTTCACCGGCGAACAGCCAGTTGGCTACAAGCGCTACTAGCGATGATGGACAGATTCAACCAAGAGACAAATCTCTCTCTGATCAAATCTGATCTTGACTGTGCGGGCTGCAAAATCCAAAATGCAAACCCAGATACTGAATGGATCATTTCTGGCATGGATGAATATGCAATCAGTGAAAACAAAATGTAGCATTAAAAGTGAAGGCTAAATAAACCCATCCTTCCTCCAATAAACAGACTCCTCCACTCTAGAACTCAGAATCTTCATATCTCGGGGCTATAGACCTGATGACAAGAACATGCTTTGAGTTTGAGTTTAAATCTGTTTTCGAGAATTTTTATGGCACAGAAACGTCAGTCTGCCTTGTTATAAGTGCGGCAGACACGAAATCGTGGCGAAATTGCCTCTAATTGTCTTAAGCCTTCATAACTTTGATTATGTCTGCTGCGCTTCCTGGTGGAGAAATAACTTCACAGCGGAATTTTTCATAAAAGGGGACAGATTCTGTCTTGTAAGGGTGTCGCTGGAAGAGGCGAGGATGACTCAATACTTGAAAGCGGCAGGTAAAGTCATTAGCGAGAAAGTAATGAGTGATTTTAGAGTTCCAAAATACTATGTCACCTTGGAAACGCTAAAGGCAAGTTATGTTTTATTGGGATGGAAAACTGCAGAAAAAATACAACCGATAGACAAAAATAGCATAGAAAGGAAGAGAAAAACGAAAAGAAAAAATCAAGGGATGGATGGGGCTTTTAAAAATGTATCTCCTGTCACAGAAATAGGAAAATGTTGATTTCCACATATTCAGGATGAAATCCAACAGCTCATTAATATTATTACAAAGTGTTTTTAGTTCTCGAAATTTGATGCACAATTGTTGTTGTTTGTGCCCTCTCTCCTCCTGCCTATCAGGGCCATTTGTGCTGAGCGGCTTGTAAGGGTCTGTAACCCGAAGCAGCGGGCTGTAGCTGCTATACAGCATTTTATGGATCTTCAATAAAGATTTATACTTGGATGTGGTGCGGACCAGTATCTTCAAACAAGACTGATTGTCACCCTGTTGGTACAAGGGATTGGTCCCCGCACACCAACAGAGGATCGCCAAGGAGCTGTTCCATCTCTCTTGTATCAGGGCCATTTCTGGCCTATATGGTGCTCCAGGCAAGAGTCAACAGCCCCCCCCCCCTTCAGTAGAACGTCCTTGTAGTGACCTTCTACTCAAGCATACCTAGGTAAACATAGAGACTGGGTGACCAACGGTGTAGTGTTGAAAATAAACAGGAAGTTGCAAGTATATGCAGCTATACTCACGAGAGTGGGTTACAAATCTCTGCAACCACTGTATAAGCCAGCAGGAAATTAACTGTCCCTGCCCGGTTTTCCAGGTTCTGCCGGAAGCTGGATGGTCTCTCCTGGGTTTCTAGTTATTAGGGGGGAAATACTCATATCCTATTAACCTTGCTGCAAGGCACTGTGTATTGACCTCACGAAGCGGGATAGTACCCATGAAATGTGTTGTCTATTTTGTGTTTTGAATAAATACTTTTCCAGTACTACTGTGTAACGATCGGTGAAGCACAGAGAGGATCTGATTACCGGTGATCTGCAGTATCACTGGGAATACAGATGTATACCAGATTATAAGTGATCTGCAGTATCACCGATAATCCGATATACCAGCTAACCTCTGTTCACCTGAGTAGAGTGTAGTGTTGGTGTAACAGTAACACTTTGAGGACTAAGCCTCAGCGCAGTAAGGTATACTGCACGGATTCCTTCCGAAGACCTGGACTCTCCAAGACGGGAGGAGTCAGGCTGCGAGTAGGAAGGATTGTCTAAAAGTAACACTCTGGAGGAAGTGTCACTGATAGAACGAGGAACCGTCTCCAACAGTGAGGTCGGTTCTCGAGGTCGGACAAGCCAGGTCGTACACACACGGACAGATAAAGTACAATATCAAGAGGCAAAGGCGGAGTCAGGTACAGGCAGGGTTCGGCAACAGAGTATCAGAAATATCGAGGTACAAGATCAGAGTTCAGGAGGATAGTCAGGCAGGCAAAAGGTCAAAACAGATAATCACAATCAAACTAGTACTTTAAGCTATCAACAGAAACTAGCTAAGTGTAGGATTACAGCTCCAGCTGGTCCCGGCACACTTGCGGATCTGACTACGGATCTGGGTGCTCCCACGTATGTGATCGCAAAGCCAGACAACCAGCAACTGAATAAGCAGCAGAATATATAGTTGCTGGACTCTGCTGCCCCGCCTGAACCATTCAGCCAATCATGAGTCCTGCAGGAATCAGCTGACCTTCCTGATCAGCTGACACTTCCTCTGCAGGTATAAAGGTCCTGAATTCAGGCCCGCGCGAGCATATCTCTCCTTCTGCCTAGGTGCACTAACAGACCCAGCCACACCAAGCACACGCTGCTGCATGCAAACAGCCGCTTTGCTGTCAGGACATGCGGCGGCTTTTCCGCGTTTCACCACACCACCAGACGCGTGCAAACCGCCGCGTAGGACGCGGAGTCAGCCGCCTAGCTCTTGGCACACGCGGCGGCTTTTCCGCGTTTCCTCACATACTGGTGTTTTTGTTGACAGGAGAGATTAGCTCTCATTCTTATTATATCTATTAGTAGTCTATATATTTTTACACTTTGGCGCCTCCATCCTTACGCGTATCATTTTTAGTAAATTTGTTTTTTAAAGTTTACCCAAGATGGGATGAAATAAAAAATATATATACCTAAGGGTTCCTCCAGCCCCATCCGGCCTGATTGCTCCCTCTTCGTCCCCAGTCGCCTCCTTGTTCGCCCGCAACTGGTGCCTGAAAAATCCTCCAGTCAGGGCCAGTCGACACAGACACAGTTCGGTCAGGCGCACTCCACCATCTCGCTCCCGTCACCGTGAGCGCTCTGCACCTGTGCAGTACCATTGCGCAAGTGCCGAACGATCCCGTGACATAAACACAGCGGAAATGCCGCACATGCGCAGTTGGCCCCAGGCCAGATGACTTTGTGGGGCCAATTTCGGAGGGATGGGGAATCGGAGGAGGATGACGTGGGAGTTATCAGGCTGGAGAGGGCTGGAGGAAACATCAGGTATGTATATTCTGTTCTTTTAGCCCCATCTCAGGTTCCCTTTAAGCAACTGACATTTATTAACATAGCTGATAAAGCCAAACTGATTATAAGGTGGCCCCTTAGTATATATATATATATATATATATATATATATATATATATATATATATATATATATATATATATATATATATATATATATATATATATATATAATGCTTTCCAGATGTTTCCATATTTCTTTCACTTTATGATTTGCAAATTGATTCAAGGTAAATTTATTTCTCTTTCTCTGCAGCAAATCTCATCCAAGATCCATTTTTCGCCATACCATGAGATGTAATATTGCAGCAGATTCGGCCATTTGGAAAATGAATCATTTGCATTTACAGGTCTCTTTTGCCTCTTTAAAACAAAGGCCGCTCTTCCAAACGCGGCCATAATGATTCATTCCGCAGGCATCCCTGGCCGCGGCGGCTCTCAGAAGAGGAGTAACCGGGCCAGAGGGGAGAGAGGGAGGAACGGCAAAGTCTGCTAAAAAAAAAAAAAAAAAAACAGGCACAGAAGACTTAAACTAATCCAAATACAATTCTCCTTTATAGCAAGGATATTGCTGGAGAGTAACTCCCAGCTATTTTCTGGGCTGCAGTCAATGTGGCTGTAAGGCTCTTATGAACTGCCACCCTTGATCATGTTGAAGTATTAGAAATGGACTTATGTCAGAGGTTTAAAGGACCGCTTTGATTGAGAGCATTCAGAAGCGATGTGAAAGGGTAAACACAACGTTAAGAAAAAATAACCTGTTTTAAAGAGAACTGGTCACATTGGAAAGGCATTGTTACAGCCGCAGAGTACCTGCACGTACCTTAACATATGACCTCATACGATTTCTGAGACAAGTCAAAGTTTAACCCATTCAGGTTCCGTCGTTTTCACGTGAGAAATGTTCACCTCCCATTCATTAGCCTATAACTTTATCACTACTTATCACAATGCACTGATCTATATCTTGTTTTTTCCGCCACCAATTAGGCTTTCTTTGGGGGGTACATTTTGCTAAGAGCCACTTTTTACTGTAAATGCATTTTAACAGGAAGAATAAGAAAAAACGGAAAAAATTCATTATTTCTCAGTTTTCAGCCATTATAGTTTTAAAATAATACATGCCTCCATAATTAAAACTCACGTATTGTATTTGCCCATATGTCCGGGTTATTACACCGTTAAAATTATGTCCCTATCACAATGTATGGCAACAATATTTTATTTGGAAATAAAGGTGCATTTTTTCCGTTTTGCATCTATCACTATTTACAAGTTTAAAATAAAAAAAATATAGAAATATTTCATCTTTACATTGATATTTAAAAAGTTTAGACCCTTAGGTAAATATTTACATGTTTTTGTTTTTTTGTATTGTAATTTTTTTTTTTTTTATAGTAAACATTTTATTTCGGTAGTTTTGGGAGGGTGGGAGGTAAACAATAGATTTATAATGTAAATGTGTGTTAATTTTAATTTTTTTTTCTTACAGGTGTAGTATTACTTTTTGGCCACAAGATGGCGGCCATGAGTTTGTTTACATGACGTCACTCTAAGCGTAACACACGCTTACAGTGACGCATCGGGAAGGGAACGGCCAGAAAAGGCGCAGCTTCCGAGAGAAGCTGTCGCTTTTTCAGCGGGGGAGAGGAATCAATGATCGGGCACCATAGCCCGATACATTGATTCCCTGGCTACAGAATCCGCGGCCGGGAGTGCGCGTGCACGCCCGCGATCGGCCGCGGGAGCGCACGGTAGCGCGCATGGTTCCTGGACGTAGAAACTACGTCCAGGAACCAAAGTAGGTTAAGCAGTGGTGAGACTACTGGAAGGAGGGATATAAAACAGTTATAAATACCTGGGGCGGTTCAAGTGACAATTGGGCCCTAGGGCAAAATTAACCTGGGGCCCCCCCTACAGACAACCCCCAACCAAAAAGCGTCATCAGAGGCCCTTTGTTGCAGCCACATTTCCCTCCAGGGCCCCTGAGCTGGCTACTGACCCTCCCCCAATCACCTACCAACTTAACAAACTCTGCAGAGTCCCTGGGGAGCAACAGTTAAGATGGGGAGGGACACCTTGGGGGCCCCTACAGGCTCTGGGGCCCTGGAGCAATTGCCCATTTTTTCCTATGGTAGCTCCGGCCCTGCATTCCCCTCCAGGTTAATCGCTCCTTCACCGTTCTCCTGTGGAGCCTGGATCCCCCACAATTCGGTGGTAAAGTCCTTTGGTCTGGAGCATACTGCGTGTGCATGGCCTGGCTGCACGCCCCCATCGCGCTCCCATTGCCGGGAGGGCTCTGTGTCTGCATAGGCGCAGAGTGATCCTGGTGATGTGAGGGCAAGGGGGGAAGCAGGCAGCCAGACTGCGCATGCTCCAACTGGCCCAAACTGAAGGACTTTATGTGCTGAATTGCAGAGGGTCCAGGCGCCACAGGAGGACAGCAAAGGAACGATCAGCCTGGAGGAGGCTGGAGGAAGACCCAGGTATTAATAATTTTACCTTATACCCCCCGTCTCAGGTACACTTTAAAGAGGAACATCAGCCTAAACAAACATACTGTTATTAAGTTACATTAGTTATGTTAATTAAAATAGATAGATTTCTTCCAAGTGCCCAGGAGCACTCACAGTGGCTTTAATGCAGGAAAGTGTGCCTAGGTCCTCACCCCAGTACCAAGGGGTCACAACATAGAATTTCGCCAAAGGACCAGCACCACTCGATGTATTTAGAAGCTCTTTATAACTTTATTGGCATCAATATGATAGCAACGACAGACGCTGTTTCGGCCCCCATGGGCCTTTATCAAGTTGCACAGGATCATGTTCCTGTGCTATACACACAAGGTGGGGTTGGGATAGGCAGTCAGCAGAGAGAAGGACTAAGGACATATGCAAAGATGAAACGTACTACTGTTGGGCAAAAGTCCATCAAGAAGGGGGAAAGGTCAAAGCTATAATAAGTGTAATGGTTAGCTGTTACGCAGAACCCAGTGGTTGGTGGGCCATACATATTTTGTCAAATAAATGAGGTCCTGCAGGTTATTGTCTAATTGTAGACCCTTTTCTGCTTGGTGTCTAACGCTATCTGACCCATCATTCCCTATGCCTAACCCCAATAACACCAACTTGCTCCTCTTTGGTTGTTGTTCAGTTGCTATTCAGTCATGTCAGACTCTTTGCAACCCCATGGACCAGAGCACAACAGGCCCCTCTATACTCAACTGCATCTTGAAGCTTGTCTAAGGTCATGTTTGATACTATCTAGCCATCGCATTCTTTTTCGTCCCCTCCTTCTTTTGCCATCCACGTTTCTCAGCTTTAGGGTCTTCTCCAATGAGTCCTGCCTTATACTATGTCCAATCTATTTCAGCTTCAGCATTGCTCCTAAAGAACAGTCAGAGTTCATTTCTTTAAGGATTGACTGATTGGATCTTCTTGCATTCCAAGGGACTCTCAAGAATCTTCTCCAGCCCCATAATTAGAAGGCATTGATTATTTGGCTCTCATCCTTCCTTATGGTCCAACTCTCCCAACCATACATTATCACTGGTAAAACCATGGCTCTGATTATACGAACCTTTGTTGACAAAATGACATCTTTATATTACACTGTCCAAATTTGTCATTGCTTACGCGCTTATGGACACTGGTAATTGAAATCTACTCCCTGTTTGGGACCTGTTATCCTTGTCAGGGCGTAGATTTTAATTCCGTTCTCGCCACTACCGCTGATCACACTGCTCTCCCGCCGCTACAGCCCAGTTGCTCTGCTGTCGCTATGACAGCTGATCTCCGTGTGCCTATCAGGAACTGATTTTATTGGCTTCTGACCCTGTGATAATTGTGATTGGCTGTGATTGGTTCACAGTGATCACAGGGTCAGGGGCCAATGAAATTGGCTACTGACCACCTCTTGGAGCTCTGCTGTCATAGTGACAGCAGAGCGAGTGGGATTCAGCGACTGAGAGTGGCTCAAACGTCAAGAGCAACAGGTTTGTGTGGCATGATAACGGTGAGCCCCAGTTTTGTACCAGAAAGTCTCTGGTCCTGTGACTGCTGGTACTTAAACACTTCAGCCCGCAGTTGTTCTCACCTTCAGGATGGAAGCAATTTTTCCCTGTTAGCGCTCCTCCCATTCATTCGCCAATAACGTTATCACTACTCATAACACGTAAATGATCTATATCACTTTTTTTTTGCCACAAATTAAGCTTTTTGTGGACGATACTTGTTTTCAGTAATTACTTTCTTTTCTATGCATTTTATAGGTAAATACGAAAAAATACACTATTTCTCCAATTCCATCCCCTATTGTTTTTAAAATAAGCAATGCTACTATAAATAAAACCCACACATTTTATTTGCCTATTAGTCCTGGCTATCACAACATTTAAATTATCTTCCTAGTACAATATATTATTTGAAAATAAAGGTGTATTTTTTTTGTGTGTGCCCCATCAGTTGTAAGCCCTTATGTACTAAAATAACAGTAATATTGTAAGGCTTGGTGGTGTATTCTCCACAGTCAGCATGCAACGCATGAGCTGGCGTGGAGGAGGTACACACACCAGCACAAGGAAACAGGCTATCCCTAGTATAGTGGAGGGGAGGACTGACTCCAATAGGAGATTGTGGCGCACAGAGCCGGTGCAGATCTGACAGCCACAAACAATGCTTTCGTTATAACGTCTCAGCGCAAAGTAGCGCTGAGCGCATAAACCAGAACTGAGGAGATCAGGACAGGTAGACAGAATGAACGCTTGCTAGCTAGCGGCTACTTAGCGACAGCAAGCGTCCAAAACAAGACAGACTGGAATGAGGCAGCCAATGCGATTGCAGCGATGGCGTGCCTCACAAAGACAGGACAGGATAGTCAGGAAATAGCAGGATCAAGATAGATGAACGTAACACAGACAAATATACAATAAGTATGTTTTCCTAGCGTATTACAATTACAGCTATCAATGAAACTATTTGTAACGTCTGACTAACATATGTATATATCGGCAATGAACCGATATATGACATAAGCAGGAACGCTGACTAGGACTGGAGTAATACAGGGAACAGGACTCAGAAGGATTCGCTATCTCTTCGCAGAGATGAACGCAATCCACAAACGGTAACAGAACAGGATTCAGAAGGATTCGTTATCTCTTCGCAGAGATGAACGCAATCCACAAACAGTAACAGAACAGGATTCAGAAGGATTCGTTATCTCTTCGCAGAGATGAACGCAATCCACAAACGGTAACAGGACAGGATTCAGAAGGATTCGTTATCTCCTCGCAGAGATGAACGCAATCCACGAACAGGACCAGGAGCAGGATACTAGCTCAGCACGGGTGCTCACGATACGCGCAAACTACCAAAACTTGCTGGAAAGCTGACTAACTGCACACAGGATATAAACAGTTCGTGTACGTATACATCAGCGACACTGATGTATCAACGTAACACGAATACAAGGAAAATAATAAACGTGCTGGTATGCATATATATGGGCAATGAACCAATATATGATGCAAAACCAGCAAAGTATCTTTAGAACAAGAAACACGATCGGGGGCTGAAGCGACAGCAAGACAGGCTTAAACTGAAGCTATGAAAACCCGAGGAGTCCTGCAGGAAGCAGATCTTTATACTGAGGTCATCCAATGGGAGCAGACATGCAGATTCCCACACAGGTGAATAATAATCAGTCACAAGCTGACAGCAGGGAAAGGCAGACAAAGCTATGCAGCTTGCATGGAAAGAGATCAGAACTGCCTGAGCTGCAGCACTACTACTTCCAGCAACACCTGCTGCAGCAGCGATCATTACAAATATACACTCATGACATACATATTATAGTCCCAAAGGCAACTATTTATGGATTATTCTTTTTTTACAGTTTTTTTCCCATCGGTTTGCTTGGTAACTAGGGTGGGGCTTTGGAAGGGATAAATTATATTTTTTTAAATTAAATCCTGTGGTGTGTGTAATTAAATTTTGCCACTATATGGTGCTAGAAATACTCCCTGGTTTACCAGGAAGTTTTTAGGCTTTTTTTTTAACGTTCATTCATGTCCTTTATTATGTCCGTTCATTACAGGCACTGCGATTAGTTCGAAGAAGCCTTGCTTCCCTTCCCCAACCGCCAACACAGAAATAACGCCGCTTAAGCAATGGACAAGAATACTCGTCCAGTTTGCCTTTAGCAGCGCCTATGTGGACGAGAATACTCGTCCAGATAGGCTTAAGTGGTTAAAGGATCACTTAAGCCAACCTAAAAAAATGAGTTTTACTCACCTGGGGCTTCTACCAGCCCCCTGCAGCTGTCCGGTGCCCACGCAGACTTGCTCCAATGCTCCTGGCCCCGCCGGCAGCCACTTCTGGTTTCAACGACAGGAGCCGACAGGCCTGGGAACGCGAGTCATTCTTTGCGTTCCTGGCCGCAATACCAGTATAGAGTATACTGTGGCCAGGAACGCGAAGAATCACTCGCGTTCCCGGCCTGTCGGCTCCTGTCGCCGAAACTGGACTGGCCACATTTTGCTCAAATTTGAATAAAAACTGAGAAAAGGTTTTTTCCACAATAATGCGTTTTGTACATCGTCTTATTATCTTTTGGGCGACACCTATTTCATGTCCCATCAAAAGAATTACTTGCTAGTTGAATAAAAGTAACATTAAGTAAAAATTTCCCAGAGGAATGAATAATTAAGGGCAGATATATATATATATGTGTGTGTGTGTGTGTGTATATAATATATATATATATATATATATATATATATATATATATATATATATATATATATATATATATATATATATATATATATATATATATATTCTATTTTCATAATAGACTGCAAAGTAAATTCACAACCTTGAGTGAGCAGGCATCTCATGTGCCACAATTTGCAATCAATTTCTCAGGGCTTCCCGCTGTTAACAAACAGTTCTTTTGAATTGGTTTGGTTTTTTTTTCTTCTGACTTAGATCCTGCAGGTTTGGAGAGATTTTTGACCTGCTTTGTGTCACCCAGACATCTCTGCAGCGCTGCGTCTCTTCTCTTCGCTAACAATTAATTGGTATGCAGTCATGCCCGAGCGCTGCCCGTACTCCAATTAAAAATTGATATCATTCTGTTACACTTGTTATTATTCAGTTATGCACAATCCCAGATCTCCAACGTGTCATTGTTAACATTCATGTTCCGTGACCCTCTCTTTTGCAAAATTATCATTGTTTGCTGGTTTTTGTTTTTTTGGATTGTTTTTGTTTTTCTTAGTATTTTTTTTTTCATCTTGCTAATTTACATGCACAAGCGCTAGTCAAAACAGAACTGTTGTTGCTAATTTAGTTATTGTAGCATTAAAAGTCGCAAATTAATTATTTTCAGATAAAAAGCTTGGGCGGGGGTAGGGGGGGTTAGATTATTATTATTATTATTATTTTTTATTTATATAGCGCCAACATCTTCCGTAGCGCTGTACATAGTACAAACAAATAATGGGGAACAAATATACATAAGAAATACAAGACACTGTACAGTCATGACATTGAATAGAATAAATACAGATACATACATAGTTGATATGTAGTTGGTACATATACATATGTTAAAATTACAGCAGTATGAGAAACACTAGGAGGAGGTCCCTGCCCTTGCGAGCTTACAATCTAGAGGGTAGTGGGGAGGAAACAAAGGGGAAGGAAACACCAGGATTAGTGTGTGAGCCAGTGTGCCTTCAGTGCTGCCTATAGCAAATTATAGGCTTGTCTGAACAGGTGTGTTTTCAGAGTACAGATGGGAGTTAATGTCATTTATTTTTCTACTGTAAAGACCTAGAAAAAAATGAAATCCAGGTGGCTTTGTGTCATTTCACAATTATGTGTATCGTGTAGTGTATGTATCGTAGTCTAGGGCTGATTTTAAGGGGAAGCCAATTAACATATCTGTATGTTTTTGGGATATGGGAGGCAGCCGAAGTGCCTGGAGGAAACCCACACAGACACAAGGAGAACATACAAATTCTATGCAGATAGTGCCCTGTCTGGGATTTGAACCGGGGACCCAGCGCTGCAAGGCGAGAGAGCTAACCACCACTACTGTGCTGCCTATAATATATATATATATGTATTTGGCTAGTGTTGGCTCTGCCCACTTTTTCTAATCCTAACACACAATTACTCAATGACCTAGTTTGTGAGCTTTGCGGTCTTTGGCATCAATGATTTGCATTGAAATGAAATAAATCTAATTGGCTGTGGCTCCACCTCCTTTTCTGAATTTGCCTTTTCTGAATTTGCTAAATGTACCATTAACAGTGCAAGAATGACAGCAATGAAATATTCCCCATGAAAATCAATAGGTGAATTTTGTTTGGCTTTTGTAGGCTCCACCCACTTTTAAGAATATTAATCCCAGTCTCCCAGTGACCAACTGTGCAAAGTTTGAGAACCCTACCATTAACAGTGTAAGAATGGCTGCAGTTTACATTTTTTCCAGTAAAATTTGTATTTGTCTCCGCCCACTGATGACCTGGAATTTCCTGGGTATGTACTTGGCTGGTGTTGGCTGTGCCCACTTTTTCTAACCCTAACACACAATTACTAAAATGACCAAGTTTGTGAGATTTGTGGTCTTTGGCATGAATAATTTGCATTGAAATGAACCAAATATGATTGGCTGTTTGTGACTCCACCCAATTTTCTGAATTTAAACCCCAGTCACCCAATGACCAACTGTACCAAGTTTGAGGCTTGTGCCATTAACAGTGCAAGAATGACAACAATTAAATATTTCCCTTGAAAATCAATAGGTAAATTTTGATTGGCTTATGTAGGCTCCACCCACTTTTCAAAATATTAATCCCAGTCACCCAGTGACCAACTGTGCAAAGTTTGAGAACCCTACAATTAATAGTGTAAGAATGGCCGCAGTTTACATTTTACCAGTGAAATTTGTATTTGTCTCCGCCCACTGATGACTCGGCGTTGCCGGTTATGTACTTGGCTGGTGTTGGCTACGGCCCCTTTTTCTAACCCTAACACACAATTACTTAACCACTTGAGGACGGCAGTGTTAACCCCCTCTAGTGACCAGGCCATTTTTAGTTAAACAGGCCACTGCAGCTTTAAGGCCAAGCCACAGGGCCGTACAACTCAGCACACAAGTGATTTCCCCTCCCTTTTCTTCCCACCAACAGAACTCTCTGTTGGTGTGGTTTGCTCGCCCCCCCCCCCCGTCCCCCCCCCAGTGTTTTTTTTTATAAATATTTATTTATATTATTTTTTAATCAAATCCTGCTTTTTTAAATTAACTTTATTACCCTTCCTTCCTCCCCCAGCCAGCCACTTCCCTGTGTCCCAGGGGGACAGCCGTGTCACATGACTGTCCCCAGTACAGTGCTGCTGCGGATCGCAGCGATGTACAAAGTAATTAGACAACGGTTTCGCTGTCTAAGTCTCCCGAGCCGCAATCGCCGCTCAGAGACTGAAGGCCGGGTGAAGCTCCGCCTCCAAGCAGGAGATGCGTGCGCAGCCTGCGCGCAATCTCCTGCTAACCCCATAGACAGCCATTCACGCCAATGGGCGTGGAGGGGTCCTGGGCTGCCGCACTGCTCACCCCAATTGGTGTGGAGCAGTCGGTAAGTTTTTAAGCTTTGCTCTGAATTTGAACCCCAGTCACCCAAAGACCAACTGTACCAGGTCTGAGGCTTGTGCCATTAACAGTGCAAGATTGGCAGCAATTAAATATTTCCCTTGAAAATCAATAGGTGAATTTTGATTGGCTGTTGTAGGCTCCACCCACTTTTCAGAATATTAATCTCAGTCACCCAGTGACCAACTGTGCAAAGTTTGAGAACCCTGCCATTAACAGCGTAAGAATGGCTGCAGTTTACATTTCCCAGTGAAATTTGCATTTGTCTCTGCCCACTTTTTGGTTATGGGAATAAAAAGTATCCTATAAGTTATTCCAGGTAATGTACTATGTGTGCGCCAAATTTCATTCAAATCCATTCAGCCATTTTAGCGTGATCGAGCAACAAACATCCAAACATCCTAACATCCGAACTTTCCCATTTATAATATTAGTAGGATATATATATATATTCAATTTTTTTCATCATGATCAAATTACTTCTAGGTTCTTGAGGATATTGAGCCGGGCCGGCCGCACTGCTATAATCTTAATATAAATGAGATTTTTCTTTTATGTGGATGAATTTGTTGGAGAAATAGGCTCTAAAATTCTTTGAAAATGCAGCGCTTCCGATGTAAAAATACAGAAAGTTGAAAAAAGTAAAGGGAGGATGGATAATTTATATACAGACAGTAATAGAGATTCACTTGTGTAGAAAAAAAAGAGAGTCCTAGATGAATAGGAAGTTAATACATCTCGTTTAGAGACACATGCTGATTGCTGATTTTCCAATAAAACCTTCTATAATTTAAAGTGAACTGACGTACATTTCAACCTCCCCCCCACCTCCACTTTAAAGTGAACTCAAGTTGAGAGTGATGTAGAGAAACGTGGAACGTAGTGTGACCAAGCGTCCAGCAGGACGCGAAACGGCCGTCGCTTAGCCCGCCTTATTCCCTCACCTCCCACCGGCAGTCAGCGGCACAATTTAAGAGGTATTTTCTGTGTGTATTATCTCTCAGTGGATCACCATATTTTTACACAATATGCAATAAACCAGCAATGGTTCAGGACAAATGGTGCATGTGCTTTTGTCTTTCTGCTTGAATACGTGACATGGAGGCTGCCATATTGATTTCCCTTTAAGCAATACAAGTTGCCCGGCTGTCCTGCTGATCCTCTCCCTTTAATACTTTTAGCCATAGACCCTGAACAAGCATGCAGCAGATCAGGGGCTTGATTCACAAAATGGTGCTAACTGTTAGCAGGGTTTTCACGCGTTTTAGCTCATTTTCGCATGAAAAATAGGTTTCGCGTGAAAACAGGTAAAAATTCACGTTCGCGCGTTAATATTCACACGATAACGCAAATTTATTGTGTGAACACGACCATTAACGTGTTAACGTTAGCCGTTAACTGTTAACGTGCCAAAAATTCACATTAATACTCAAACATGAATTTTTGCGCACGATAACCGTTATCACGCAAAATTTCGTGCGAAACACTTTTCACAGCGTGCTAACAGTTAGTACCGTTTTGTGAATCAAGCGCCTGGTGTGCCCCATGCTTGTTTCTGGTGTTATTCAGACACTACTTCATCCAAATAGAGCAGCAGGACTGGTTTTGTTTAAAAGGAAATACATATGGCAGCCTCTATACCACTCTCACCTTGGGTTCTCTTTAAAGTGGAGGGGAGGGTTGAAATTACGTCAGTAGTGGGAAGCTTCAGGATAGCCCAGGCGCTTCCTGGATCCTCGTACAGTGTTGGACTGGGAGCTGGAAAAGCTGAGGAAATCCCCTTGCTGGCCAAGCAGTAGTCATTATGTGTTGCTGCTCACAGTGAAGACTTGCTGCAGGTTTCTATTGGGAGTAATAACACATGGTTACTGCTGTTTGGCCAGCAGGTGGATTTCCTCCGTTTTTCCATCTCCCAGTCCTACACTGTCCTCGTAGAGCCCACCGCTCCAGTGCAGGGCCCCTCTTTATCTTTAGACCATGCTCCCAGCTGTAAAAGAGTGCATCTGGACTGGGTGCGTGTGAGTAAGGTCCCCGCATGTCCAGTAGAACGTCACAGTGTGACGTTATGGAACAACGTTAGGGAAGCATTTCAACGCAGAATGATGCACTGCAATGAGAAGTCTATGCGACATACACAGCTCGACGTTAGTGTTGTGGTGTAATTTCTTGTGTTATGGTAACGCACTGCTGCAGTGAGTTACTGCTAAATGCACACGCAAACAGGTACAGTATGCTTCACTGTGCCACTGTATGCGACGTAACGCAACTGTAACGTGTGGCACAATATTTTTGTTCCAACGCAGTGTGTTACTGGTAAAACAGGAGCACAATGCAATGTCCCACTGTGAACCTAGCCTAGTGGTTGAGAACCTGAATTGAGGGAGGGTAAAAGAATTTATACTTACCTGGCACATCCTCCAGCCCATCACCCCCCCCCCCCCCCCTCCACACACACCACCACCACCACCACCACGCCTTGTCTCTGGCTAGATTCAAGATTTCAAAAGGGGTCCCAGTGCAGAAACACGGGGCTTTGGAAGACCGAGGAAGCCTCCGGACCATTCCGAAGCTTCCCCTATTGAGGTAAGCATCTAACTTTTTTTTTTCCTTTTAAAGGATACCCGAAGTGACATGTGACATGATGAGATAGACATGGGTATGTACAGTGCCTAGCACACAAATAACTATGCGGTGTTCCTTTTTTTCTTTCTCTGCCTGAAAGAGTTAAATATCAGGTATGTAAGTGGCTGTCTCAGTCCTGACTCAGACAGGAAGTGACTACAGTGTGACCCTCACTGATAAGAAAGTCCAACAATAAAACACTTTCCTAGCAGAAAATGGCTTCTGAGAGCAAGAAAGAGCTAAAAAGGGGAAAATCTTATCAGTGAGGGTCACACTGTAGTCACTTCCTGTCTGAGTCAGGACTGAGTCAGCCACTTACATACCTGATATTTAACTCTTTCAGGCAGAGAAAAAAAAAAAAGGAACACAGCATAGTTATTTGTGTGCTTGGCACTGTACATACACATGTCTATCTCATAATGTCAAATGTCAGTTCGGGTATCCTTTAACTGTCTGCAGCTTGGTACTGGTCCAATCCAATGCAATTCCTGTAGTGAATTCAGGCCAGTGAATTCAGTGTCCTGAAAGAAAAGGGTTTACTAAGAGTACTGCTGCTGTTTCTAAGCTTGTTAAAGTTTTACTCTACTTAATTCAGCCTATGAGTCCTGCTGGCTGCTCTCTGTGTGAAGAGAAAAGACAACTGCAACGTGTGTTCAGTGCTGTCTGGAGAAAGACTACATAGAAGAGAGAAGGTGAAGCGGTAGTTAGCAGAGAGTAGAGATGAGCGTAATGACTTCATTACGATTTCGTGAACTTTCGCGTAATTAGTGTAATTACGATTATGGCCGTAAGTACATAATCGTAATGAAGAAAGATTTCGCGAAATTCCGCGTAAGCGTAATTTTCGCGTAATTATCACATTACAGTGGGTATCGCAAAATTACGTTTGCCTTGCATGCAACCATTTGTAAGCGTAGTTACATAACGAAATTTCGCGATAGTTCATATTACTGTAAGTGTTAATTTTCGTGTCGTTTTCGCGTTACGGTGGGTATCGCGAAATTACGTTTGCCTTGCATGCAAACGTTTGTAAGCGTAGTTTACACCCTTGAACTGCGCATGCTTAGTTTTTACATTATTTAACGCGAAAATGCGTTTATATGCGAAAATTTGTTAGCGTTCGTCTGACTACCGCTGATTCGCTTCTGATTGGCTAATGCGAACAAGTAATTTTTTATAGCTAACAAGTAATTACGAAATTCACGAAATTACGAAGAAATGCAAAATTACGGTATGGTTTAACGCAAAATTACGTTATGGTTTAACGCGAAATTACGTTATGAACGAAATGCAAAATTACGCTTACGGTATTTTCAATTACGATTTTAATGGCAATTACGCTACCATAATTTCACATTGTAATAGAAAATTGCGCATGCGTAATTATAGTAACGCGAAATTTCGAAAATTTCGGCTCAACCCTAGCAGAGAGGCTGGCCAAAGCTGTAGATCCCACTGTGCAATGGTTGCATTTCAGCAAAGTTTTTAGATAGCTGGATTAGGGAAACAAAAACGTTAACAGGGGAACAGGTAGCCATACACTGGCAGATGGCCACCAGACCAACCGGTTGATACCCTCTCTGATCGAAATCTGTCTTTACAGGGTGTGCAATGAAATGCCTCCGTGTGAAATTTCCACCATACACCTGAGACAGTAAAAACTTGAAACTTACATTTTTAACTTTAATTTAAAATTACAGAAAAATCCTACTTACAAATAATACATTAGGACTACAGATACAATTGTAAACCGCATCAATTTATTTTCACTTCAAATTTGCTTTAACGTGGACCTGAACTCTTGCACAGGACAGAAGGAAAACATAGAGGAATGCACCCTGTATGTATTTAGAGAGTTTAGCCTGTCTTATTCCCCCTCATCTGTGACTAATCCCAACTGTAATTTGACCTCTGAGTTGTATCAGCTGGCTGCCCCGGCAGAGCAGCTAATTTGTAAACACAGGATGATAACCCTATGTCTGCTTCAATGAAGTTGGAAGTAGACACACTCCAGATTTATTGCAGGATTTGTCTTAGCTGTGACAAAGAAATGATTTTCTTTAAAGGTTATTAAGCTATTGGGTATCTTTTAGAGCAGAGAGGAAATTCTGAGTTCAGGTCCGTTCTCTCTGAATCAGGATTTCTGTCTCCTGCCAGAGTCTCTTATTATGTAGATCCAGAGCTGGGACAAGGTCCTCCAGCACCCAAGGCTGAGACACCAAAGTGCGCCCCTCCATCCCTCCCGCCCCAGCCGTCACACCCTGATTGTTATTAGACTAAGAGGGCCACAGGGCCCACAACCTCCCCAACACCTTAATATCTAGTTATCTGGCTTGCAGTCACTGCTATGTATCTCCTTTTCTTATTTCTTTCTGCTTCATACAAAATTAGGAATGACAGCTGAATGAATTGTGCGCCCCCTCCTACACTGCGCCCTGAGGCTGGAGCCTCTCCAGCCTATGCCTCGGCCCGACCCTGTGTAGATCTGTGTGTAGAGTATGGCTTTACATTTCCCATTTCTTATGCAGGATTGAAAATTCTCTGGTGTCGGGGGTATAGATACAGTCAGCACATGTATCTTTATGCCAGTTCTGTGATGTACCAGAAACATACCGTACCTTTCTATTCTTTTCTTGGTGTTTAGTGAACTTTGGTTGTAAGAATTCATACAGGTTGGGATACCCTCTAAATGACCTCGAAGGCCCTTAGACTTAAAAGGAGGGATTAGGATCCTTTATTAGGACATTTCTGTGTCTCTCTATAAGTAAGAACTAGATAACAACAGGTTTAAGTTGAATGGGGTATCCGGGGATTTGTAGAGAAAAAAAAACATATAGGCATATTAGAATTAATTGGGAGCCCATGAGAAATATCCTTATGAATTAGTAAACTCTGCTCATGATCTTATGCATTAAATTATTGCATATAATATGTTAAATTCATGCCTATAAATATTCATGCATACATTGTGGCTGCTGGTTTATCATTTACATGGCTGGAGAATTGTTGGGTGATTTTTTTGAATTAAAAAACAAAACAAAAACAAAAAACTGATTTATGAGTTACTGAAAAAAATACATATCCAATGTTTCTATAGTAAAAAACAAGGATATTGTAAGTAACAGATCCTATTACATTCTACTTTTTTTATATGCCGTAAATACTGACATATAAGCCAACCTGTGTATCAGTGGAGGTATCCATTTTTCCTTCAGAAACCAGGAAAAAGTGATTGACCTGTGAATAAGCCCCCTCCCTAGTATAGCCCCCCTCCACAGTAGTCAGATGTGCCCCCACTACAAGTCAGACCCCCTTCCCATAGCCAGATGTGCCCCAAGGATGATGCAGCTGTGTCTCAAGACGGCCCTAGATGGCGTCATAGATATGAGACACAGCGATTGCCACACAGGAAGAATCCCCGATCATTGCACCGCTGACACGTTGATTGCGTGCTCTGCTACATAAGCCAGGGAACACAGGTAGTCCTGAGCAGTGCACTCTGCACACCATGCTGCAGGGGATAGGGGCACGGACACAGCAAGGAGCCAGCTGACAAGAGCAGGATCACTAGTGCACGATCCTTACACTCCTCTGCCAGTAACAAAACCTGCTCCACCATCTTCACCGACTCGCATATAAGCCGAGGGGAAAACTTTATATCTATATATATAATAGACTAAGTGCCTCAACCTTCAAACAAGAAGAAGAAGTACTTTGCATGAGAAAATGTATGCGTGCTCAAACACCAAGTTTAAGGACTCTTTTCCACGGACTGTTGAGCTGTGTGCTCAGCAAGCAGTTACCAGGCAGCAGTGAGCAGATACCAGGCAGCAACAAGCAGTTACCAGGCAGCAGCAAGCAGTTATCAGGCAGCAGTGAGCAGATACCAGGCAGCAACAAGCAGTTACCAGGCAGCAGCAAGCAGTTACCAGGCAGCAGTGAGCAGATACCAGGCAGCAACAAGCAGTTACCAGGCAGCAGCAAGCAGTTGCCAGGCAGCAGTGAGCAGATACCAGGCAGCAACAAGCAGTTACCAGGCAGCAGCAAGCAGTTACCAGGCAGCAGTGAGCAGATACCAGGCAGCAACAAGCAGTTACCAGGCAGCAGTGAGCAGATACCAGGCAGCAGCAAGCAGTTACAAGGCAGCAGCAAGCAGTTACCAGGCAGCAGCAAGCAGTTACCAGGCAGCAGCAAGCAGTTACCAGGCAGCAGTGAGCAGTTACCAGGCAGCAGTGAGCAGTTGTGAGAGTTTGAGAGCCATTTCACTGCCTATTCACAGTCCATGGAAAAGAGGCCTTACCCTAGCAAGTCTGACATTGCAAATCTGGCCTAATTGGCTATTCATGAGGCAATGCTCATGCAAATGCATGCACAAACCAATACCACAAAGCAGTCACCCTGCTACATGCTACATTAGCACTATCCGGCTTAGTGCACACCAGAGCGGTTCGGCAGCGTTTTGCGATCCACTTGCGGCTGCGGATACGCTTGGGTAATGTATTTCAATGGGCTGGTGCACACCAGAGCGGGAGGCGTTTTGCTGAAACGCATACTCCCGAGGTGAGGCATTTTTTGGATTGCGGAGGCGTTTCTGCCTCCAATGTAAAGTATAGGAAAAACGCAAACCGCTCTGAAAAACGGCAGTTCAGAGCGGTTTTGCAGGCGTTTTTGTTACAGAAGCTGTTCACTAACAGCTTTACTGTAACAATATATGAAATCTACTACACCAAAAACGCTTTACAAAACCGCAAAATGCTAGGTGAAATGCTACAGAAAAATAAGAAAAAGCGTTTTTAAAATCTGCTAGCATTTTGCGGATCTGCTAGCAGTTTTTGGTGTGCTCCAGGCCTCCAGGAGCGCCACGGGGAGGATTCCCAATGCCCCCTTTTTATACAACTGGGGGGACCGCAGGGTCCCAGGCTCTCTCACTGCCTGGAAACCACAGCGGCACCCCAGAGGGGGAGGCTGGGTGGCGTGGACGACCCCCCCCAAGTGTGGCCAGCGCCGGGGAGAGCCGTCTGCACCCACCTCCCAATATTAAAAACAGGCACTTATCTTAACGTCCATTGCGTTCTGCTACATGCGCATTAATTTGGAAGCACCACATAAGAAAGGAGAGAAGCATGGGTCACCCCGAGCTTTAGAGCTCAGGGCTGGCTCACATACAGCACTCCAGATTGGGGGGGGGGGGGGGGAGGACAGGCGCACTCACTCCAGGGTTCACACCACCGGAGCAAGCCATCCACCACCTGCCTCCAAAGGATACAAACTGCACAAAATGCTTTCCATGAGAAAATTAATGCGCATGTAGCAGAACCCAATGGACGTTAAGGTAAGTGGCTGTTTTTAATATTAGGAGGTGGGTGCGGACGGCTCTCCCCAGCGTTGGCCACGCTTGGGGGGGGGGGGGCGGCTGCGCCACCCAGCCTCCCACTCCGGGGATGCCGCTGTGGTTCCTAGGCAGCGAGAGAGCACTTTGCAGTATTGGTTTTTTGACCCTGCATAGTTTGGCATGCGAAAGCAAATGCATATTTGCATGAGCATTGCCTCATGAATAGCCAATTAGGCCAGATTTGGAAAGCCAGACTTGCTAGGGTTATACTTGGTGTTTGAGCACGCAAAATTTTTCTCATGGAAAGCATTTTTTGCAGTTGTATCCTTTGGAGGCAGGTGGTGGATGGCTTGCTCTGGTGGTGTGAGCCCTGGAGTGAGTTGTCTGCGCCTGTCCTCCCCCCACCCCGGAGTGTTGTATGTGAGCCAGCCCTGAGCTCTAAAGCTCGGGGTGACCCATGCTTTACTCCTTTCTCATGTGGTGCCCCCAAGTTAATGTGCATGTTGCAGAACGCAATGGACGTTAAGGTAAGTGCCTGTTTTTAATATTGGGAGGTGGGTGCGGATGGCTCTCCCCGGCGCTGACCACACTTGGGGGGATGCAGCTGCGCCACCCAGCCTCCCCCTCCGGGGTGCCGCTGTGGTTCCCAGGCAGTAAGAGAGCCTGGGACCCCGCAGTCCCCCGGTTGTATGGGGGCATTCGGAATCCTCCCCGTGGCGCTCCTGGATAGTGCTAATGTAGCATGAACTAATACCCGCAGGGCGATCGCTTTGCGGTATTGGTTTTTGGACCCTGCATAGTTTGGCATGCGAAAGCAAATGCATATTTGCATGAGCATTGCCTCATGAATAGCCAATTAGGCCGGATTTGCAAAGCCAGACTTGCTAGGGTTAAACTTGGTGTTTGAGCACGCATACATTTTCTCATGGAAAGCCTACTTCTTCTTGCTTCAAGGTTGAGGCACGTACTCTATTAGATAGATAGATGCGGCGTATGCTACGACGCGGGTTGGCTAGTATATATATATATATATATATATATATATATGCCGAGGGATGAGCAGCACTAACCAAATTTTATGCAATACTATGCAAAGCATGCACGCAGCACTGGAGAGCCCCAAGCATATAAGTGAGTGGTGCTCATAGTTCAGTTAGTAGCTACTAGAAGGTGAGGTGTTTTTAATTTCATTTCTCCCATTTAGCTGACCCCTGGGCTTTTGGCATGGTTCCCACTAGAACGCTGATAAAAACTAGCATTTTTGCCTGGTTAGAGTAGGACTCACCAGATCGGGGACACTTTGGCGCAGTTGGTGAGCTTAAACGTGTTAAAGTGTAACCAAGAGCCCCTGTCACTGGTTTCCTGTTGTGTGCTGCAGTACCCTCTGTATTTATATATATATATATATATATATATATATATATATATATATATATATATATATATATATATATATATATACATATATATATATATATATATATATATATATATATATATATATATATATATATATATATATATATATATATATATAAATATATATATATATATATATATATATACAGTTTGCAGCTGGAGCAGTTACAAAAAGGAATTTGGAAAATAACAAAGTTACCCATGCATCTAGTGATATATGGGCCGATTGACCAAGAGGCAGGTTCATTTTGCCCCAGTACCCCTTTGTGACTGGAACCGGCCCTGTAGGGGAGGGAGGAGGAAAGCACTGGACACAAGGAAACTATATAGGAGAGGGAGGGGGGGCACTAGACACCAGAGAATTGATTGGGGGGGGACTTTATGAGGGAGGGAGGGAGCCGCTAGACATTGAGGTTGGCCCATGACTTAGTCACAGTGTTCAATTTCGCCCCACTTTATATTTGCGTTTGACACCCCCATACTCTAAAGCAAACCTGTAACTGATTTAGGAGCAGAATGGTTGCATTTTACACACACTAAACCTATGGAATATATTATGAAATAGTCTTTGCTGTTACAAATTGCAATATTTAGCTCTAAACTGAGGCATTCCTTTTTTTTCACATTGTAACAGGGATACAGAGGCACCAGAAGAATAAAAATGTCTAAAAAGTTTAAAATTTGTGGAGGCAGTGGTGGACTTACCTCCTCCAAACACACACAAGATATGCCAACAAAGTTTAGCAGAACAAACTTATTTACATACTCCAGGGGAAAATGCAACACGTTTTGCAGGTATGACCCCGCTTCATCAGGCAATAGGTAGGAGTAGGAACAGAGCAGGTCTGAAGCTGGGCCAAGCGCCTTCGTTGGCATATCTTGTGTCTGTTTGGAGGCGGCAAGTCCACCACTGCCTCCACAAATTTTAAACTTTTTAGGCATTTTTATCCTTCTGGCGCCTCTGTATCCCTGTTACATTGTTCTAAGTCCACCCTTGGTGGATGGGTGTTGCCCCCCCTTTTTCCTAATCTACGGAGAGGGACTTCTTAATCCTGAGTGGGTTCAGGTCTAATCTCCCCACCTGCTGTTACAGTGGTAAACCTGCTTTGTGAGTATATTTGTATTTACTCTACCAACTTCAACTTCATCCCATATTACCAGTACATACTACACTATATTTGGCTCTTGGTATCCCTATCTTTATACTTTTTTTCCCATTATTTCCCCATGGCAAAAGTTGAGTTTGACTTGCAGCCGCTAGGAGTCTGTAATGCTTCTGTATCACGGCTCAGCTTTCCGTCATACAGTCTCTCTGCGCCCTCCCAGGATAGCAGAAGGTTATATTTCCCCCCTCGGGGAGGCTGTTTGATTTTGTTGGTGTAATCAATGTACATATTCCCCCTGTGTCAGTCACAGACCTCAGCAGACCCGCTGTGACCTGTGTGTACGCTCGCCGCCTAAAATAGCTTTGCATTGTGTTGTTTGTCCGGACTTTAAGAATGGCATTATTTCCCTATATACTCTTCTTCCAGGCTCGGAACAATGCGGCGCTGACCTAGATTCCACAGCGCAGGGAACAGAAAAGCCACCAGTTGTTGGAACAATCATTTCATCATTTCATTTAAGGCTTTAAAGTGTAACTGAACTTTGCTTGTGAAATAAACAATCCCTGCTGTTCAGGTTTCCACACGTTGCAAGAATTAATGGAAAATATTATTTCTGTTGGATTTAGCAACATATGTTACTTAAACTGCAGTATAGCAAAGCAACCACAAGATGTCACTGTCTGTAAAGTGCGGTGATGATCTCTATGATATTGTGATTTCCTGTATTCTTTCTGTGTTTCTCTCTGTTCTAAGTAAGCTGCATTTCCTGATGGTGGTTTATGATATATCTCTGCATGTTTTTCTTCAGTAAAGAGTTCTACCGTATTTTCCACTGTATAAGACGCACTTTTTCTCCCTAAAAAATGGAGAGAAAAAGTCCCTGTGCTTTATACGGCAAAGGCAGGGAATCCCCGACTTCTGAACGTCTGCCGCAGTGATGAGCGAAAATGCAAATATTCTTTTCGCCGAATTTTCACCAAAAAAGCACTAATTTCTTTTCGACATGCGAATTTTCCATCGAATATTTTCGCGTTAATTTTCGCCTAATGCCCGTTATTTTCTCGTTCAATACATAGTTTATCGCATACGTATTTCCGCATAGTGTAGTAGTGTAGCCCGCTACGCGTAGTTGACGTATGTATTGCGAAGTCAACTACGCATGCGGTAACTGCATCGATACGGATCATTGCGCATGCGCAGAAATATTATTGCCCTTCTATACGTATACAATTCCGCATTGGAAGGTGGAATGTAATTTTCCGCATAAGGGCATAAGCGTCTGCATACAGCGAAGTTTCGAACATGCAAATATTTCCGAAGATTTTCGTGAAAATTCGCTGAATTCGAAAACGGGATTTTCGATGCGAAAATGACTAGAACGAAAATTCGCAAGCAACACTGGTCTGCCAATACGAACCACCGTCACGTCGGGGATTTCCTGCCTGTGTGTCCGCTCTCTCCTGCTTCCCTCCTCGTTCCCCGCTGTGCGGCGGTGAAGAGGTCGGCTTTCCTCGCGGGCGCTGCTGGAGACTGCCACTATACATTTAAACGGGGAAAAGAGGTCAGCTATCTGTGAGCTATACACTTACACAAGCTGGTATTTGTGGCAGGGACATAACGAAAGGTAGCGCGGCCACAGAGGAGGGAAGTTGGGACATGAAGAAGTAGCGGGAAATGGGGCAGGGAAACATGGACACAGGGGAGGTAGCGGGACACAAGAGAGGACAGAAGGCGGGACCTGGGGACACCTGTGGACAGAAGTGGGGGACACCTGGGGATGGAAGGGGACACCTGGGGACAGAAGGGAGGACACTTGGGAGGATGGAAAGGGACACCTGGGGACAGAAGGGAGGACACCTGGGGACAGAAGGGAGGACACCTGGGGACAGAAGGGGGGGCACCTGTGGACAGAAGGAGACATCTGGGAGGACAGAAGGGGACACAGGAGGATACCAACTGGGGGAGAACATCTACAAGACGCTCCTGGAATATAGACGGATCAGGTTTAGTATATATATTTTTTTCTTTCCTGGTTTTTGCCCTCTAAACCTGGGTGCGTCATATATTCCAGAGCGTCTTATTCGGCAAAAAATACAGTAACTTGTTATTGTTAGTATACTGCTTTAGGGCTCTGCCTCTGACATGGGAGACCCTGTGACCTTGTTACCTTCTGCTTTCTGCATTGTATTTGGCATAGCTTTTTTTTGGGGGGGGGGGGGGGTGGACTCACTTTGGCCATCCAGACAGAGGCGGGCAAGCAGGGAGACATGTTCCCGGGCACAACACTATGAGGGCGCTCAGCACAGGCGCTGTACCCGCACATGTGTGAGAGGCGGCTCGCTGGCTGCCCAAAGTGTCCCTGCTTCTTTCTTTCCCTCTGCAGAGGAGTGCAAAAGCATTAACAGCAGCAGAAAAAGCTGGGCACATCTAAAGGGGGGCACATCAGGCTATCTGAATGGGGGGAAGTGGGCACATCTGGCTATCTAAACAGCATTTGTCCATTTGACTCCACCCATGATCTTGACCACATTTTGATGCATGGCCACGCCCATTTTGTCCAGAGGGGGGCACAGAAACTGTCTATGTCCCCGGGCGCTGAAAACCCTAGCCACGCCTCTGCATCCAGAATGTAACAGACTGCCATGCAAACACAGTGGCGTAGCAAAAGGGGTTGCAGAGGTTGCGAGCACATCGGGGCCCTGAGGGGCCCACCCTCAACTACAGTATTAGCTCTTTATTGGTCCTGTGCTGATAAAATTCCCTTCTATGAATGCTTTGAATAATATTAATCATTAGCACTGTTTCCCATCCCCTTCCTGCACCTCTGACACTGTGTTGTCCTTGGCAGGTTTTGGTGCGCCATATCAATTGTTATGTATAGAGTGCCTGGGGGGCCCCAATTTAAAACTTGCCCTGGGGCCCACAGCTTCTTAGCTATGCCACTATGCAAACACACTGCTCACCGGCCCTGTTGTCCTCATGTCGAGGATTACAAGGTGTAGCTTCCCTTTTTGGACAGGTTGGATGACAAGATGTGTAGGAGGTAGTAGGGATGGACGGAAATTTACATCCGAATGCCAATTTCCAATTTTCCAAAAGGAAATCGGCTTCCTGCAGCGGTAATTGGAAATCGCCTTTCCGAAAATGGAAATCCATCAGAATGCCGAATTACCACAATTCGGAAATTTTAGGCCAATCCCAGAACTCGGAAGCATTGGACCAATCAGAGAAGGCAACATTTTTTCTTCAGAAAATGGATTACTGTGGTAATTTTACACCAATCACCAGACATAACTACTACCAAGTTTTTTTTGGGCTGATTGGCTTTAAATTTCTGAGTTCTGACTTCTGCGGTAAATACGCGCTTTCTCTTATGGTTCCAATACTACCACACTATGAGTCCTGTGATTGGTCTAAAATTTCTGGTTTTAGGCCAATCACAAGACTTGGAATTCAGAATTACTCAGTAGTATTGGAGCAATCAGAGAATGCAGTGATTTAATGTAGAAATTGGAAAAATGTGGACATTTTAAACCAATCACAAGACTCAAAAAAAACTTGGAAGTATACGCAGTAATCCGATTTCCGATGAAATAATTCTGCATTCTCTGACTAGTCCAATACTTCCAACTCGGAAGTTTTTACCCAATTTAGAGTATTCAGAAGTATACTGTACTGTTACATAGTTACATAGTTATTTTGGTTGAAAAAAGACATACGTCCATCGAGTTCAACCAGTACAAAGTACAACACCAGCCTGCTCCCCCACATACCCCTGTTGATCCAGAGGAAGGCGAAAAAACCCTTACAAGGCATGGTCCAATTAGCCCCTAAAGGGAAAAATTCCTTCCCGACTCCAGATGGCAATCAGATAAAATCCCTGGATCAACATCATTAGGCATTACCTAGTAATTGTAGCCATGGATGTCATTCAACACAAGGAAAGCATCTAAGCCCCCTTTAAATGCAGGTATAGAGTTTGCCATAACTACTTCCTGTGGCAATGCATTCCACATCTTAATCACTCTTACTGTAAAGAACCCTTTCCTAAATAAATGGCTAAAACGTTTTTCCTCCATGCGCAGATCATGTCCTCTAGTCCTTTGTTGTTTTTAAGGAATCCGTAATATTTTTAAAACTGTCCATTTAATCGTTGAAAGTTAGAAACCCAGTGGAAGGCATGTCTCTGTGTCTGCAAATGTGAAAGCCACCTATCACATGATCATGGAGGACCACCGATTATACGCCTAAAGTATTGCTACATATCTGGGAATATCACGTGAGCAAGTTGGTGCCATTTTCCACAAGGACTTAGAAATGAGAAAGCTTGCTGCAAAGTGGATCCCAAAACTTTTGACAACTGTACAAAAGAGGGGACTTGTGGAAACAACAGTGGCTGTTTTGAAACATTTTGCAAGAAATGAGTCAGATTTCCTGGATAAACTGGTAACTGGTGATGAGACATAGATCTACTGTTATGAGACAAAGGAACAGTTTAAATCGGTATTGTCGCCATAAAAATCAAATTTCAACAGCAACTGGTCTGAGTGTATTAAGTGATAAAGATGCTAATCCTGCATTCAAAACTTTTTCTGCTGTTATGGTTTGGAGTTATCACATATTTTAGGAGCACTGGCCCTTTAGTAGTCAGTGCCAAACAGTTGAATGCTGGGGGCTCTTTTTATCTATAATATATTCCTCCTCTTCCATTTATTTCCCTGCCTAGCCTATCTGAAACATGATCCTCTGCTTACTTGTTTGGAAGAACAAAGAGAAATCGAGAGCCCAATATGGTGTAATATTGTTAAGTTGGTTGTGGTTTAAAGAGACTCTGTAACATTAAAAAGATCCCCTGGGGGGTACTCACCTCGGGTGGGGGAAGCCTCCAGGTCCTAATGAGGCTTCCCACGCCGTCCTCTGTCCCACGGGGGTCTCGCCGCAGCCCTCCGAACAGCCGGCGACTGTGCCGACTGTCAGTTCAATATTTACCTTTGCTGGCTCCAGCGGGGGCGCTGTGGCGACTTTCTGCACGGAAATAGACGGAAATACCCGATCTCCGTCGGGTCCGCTCTACTGCACAGGCGCCGGAAACTTGCGCCTGCGCAGTAGAGCAGACCCGACGGTGATCGGGTATTTCCGCCTACTTCGGCGCCGAGAGGCATCAGAGCGCCTGCGCAGGAGCCAGGAAGGTAAATATTGCGTCACAGCTGTACGGAGGGCTACAGCGAGACCCCCGAGGGACGCAGGACGGCGTGGGAAGCCTCATTAGGATCCTGAGGCTTCCCCCACCCGAGGTGAGTACCCCCCAGGGGCCGTTTTGTCGTTACAGTTCCTCTTTAAAGCAAAAAATCTTAGATATACTCACAAACATGTGTTACCCATAGGCAACAACCACATCAAGTGCAGGTGGGGAGTATTAGAACCTGACCCCACTCAGGTTTTTAAAGGGACTCCGAGCTCAGACTAAAAATAAAATTTGAACTTACCTGGGGCTTTCTCCATCCCAGCCCTGGTCGGGACGTCCCACGCCGGCCTCCTGGCTCTTCTCCCGGCGGCTGTCCGCATAGCGCGTACAGGCCGGTCCCCCGGGCGACACTGGCTAGTGTCGGGCCTTCTCCTTCCTTATACGTCACGAATGACGTCACACGCGGCCGGCTGACAGCACGGCGCATGTGCCATTAAACCGCGCATGCGCCGTGCTGTCACGCCGGCCGCCGTCATGACGCGCGGCGGCCGGCGTGTGACGTCATTCGTGACGTATAAGGAAGGAGAAGGCCCGACACTAGCCAGTGTCGCTTGGGGGACCGGCCTGTCCGCGGTATGCGGACAGCCGCCGGGAGAAGAGCCAGGAGGCCGGCGTGGGACGTCCCGACCAGGGCGGGGATGGAGAAAGCCCCGGGTAAATTCAAATTTTATTTTTAGCCTGAGCTCGGAGTCACTTTAAGATGTCGCTCTCTGTAGATAGGAAACGGGGTAGCACCGAGGGTGGAATCAAGATTTCAGCAAAGCTTGGTGTACAGAGGCGCCAGAGTAGAATAAAAATGTTTAAAAACCGTCTAAAAGAAGGGGATGTTCAGGTGGACTTACCTCCCTCGAAAATATAAAACTCAATTGAGTCACAATATATCAATACAAAAAAATTTTTTATTCAACTTTATTCAACTCCACTTAGTGCAACAGGTTTCGCGGGTGTGGTCCCGCTTTATCAGGCAAACAGGAGTATAACTCAATGGGTCTAAATGCAGATCCTCTGCAGAAGTGAGCGCCGCTGTCTACATTTAGACCCATTGAGTTATACTCCTGTTTGCCTGATGAAGCAGGACCACACCCGCGAAACGCGTTGCACTAAGTGGAGTTGAATAAAAAAAGGTTTGTATTGATATATTGTGACTCAATTGAGTTTTATATTTTCGAGGGAGGTAAGTCCACCTGACCATCCCCCTCTTTTAGACGGTTTTTAAATGTTTTTATTCTACTCTGGCGCCTCTCTGCTTACTTGTGTTTACAAGCAAGGCTGAGGTGACTCAGCTATTGGAGGAGAAAAAAAAAAGACAGTGCAGTTCCTAGTATACACCTCAGTGGGAGTGCCTGAAGACTCTGGGAGGAGGGCAGCTAATGAATACACAATGAGCAAGAGAAAGGAGGGGGGGGCGGGAAGCAAAAGTCAGGGAGGATATGTCGTCAGTGTTAGCTTAGCAAGATGGCCACTGCCTAGAATTGGATTTTCTGCTTTTCCTTTATAAAATGCACAGGAATCATTACATGGATACCACAATACATCTGTTAGGTAAGTAGAACTAGTATTTATCTACTTACATACTGTATGTGTTTTTTTATTTCTAGGTTAGCATGGATGTCGCTTGTTTTCTTTAAGGGATGGAGGCACAATGGTTCCCCCATGCCAAAGAAGTTCCATGAGAAAGGGTCAGTGCAGAAGCAAATGGCAACCATTTTTGGGGGGATCAGTGAATAATGGCGCACAGCGCCTATGCATAAAAATGGCGCCGCATTAAAAAGATACGCTTATCGCTATTTATCTTTAGTACTGCATAATACTGGCGCACAGGGAAAAAGGAAGAAAAACGGCACACACTAACGTTATTTATCAATAGTGGCACCCACTAACGTTATTTATCAATAGTGGCACACACTAACGTTATTTATCAATAGCGCCCTACATAAGCCAAACTGCAGACGTAATTTAACTGCAAAACGGGGAACTAGTAAAAAAGGGCGCACAGGGATAGTGGACAAAAAGGGCGCCGCCATAGACTGCAATGCAAAATATCGGCTATTCGGCGCCCGACAGGAAAAAAGGGCGCACGAGAAATAGCGGTTACAGGGATCGTGTTAACAAAGGTTTTCGTTTACAGGATAAAGTTTATTACAAATATCGTTTACAAGTTCGTTTAGACTTTGTATTATACTTATTTTTCGTTTGTTAATTTCGCTTATATGGGTTTTAACTAGTTTTTTCGTTATAAAAATGCGCTTATAAAACTTTAACAACTAAAATTTCGTTTACACTTCTTTTATCATTTAAAATTCGTTTTCATATGTATAATGCTTAAATAACGTTTCTAAAGCTGATTGTATTAGAAATACATCGCTTATGGTATTAACCACTTCAGGATTCTGCGTACGCTTAACTACGCCCCTGAATCCTGAAGTGGTTTCCATGGAAACGGCCGCTGGTATGAGCGACCGTTCCATGTCAGTTCACGGAGGATGTCTCCGTGAACACTCTGAGAGCCGCCGATCGCAGCTCGCAGGGTAAATGTAAACACGCGGGGAAGATCTTCCCCGGTGTTTACATATATACGGCGCTGCGCAGCAGCAGCGCCGTAGAGGAGATCGGCGATCCCCGGCCTCTGATTGGCCGGGGATCTCCGGCATCTGAAAGGCTAAAGCCTATCCTATCCGGCGCAGGACGGCTTTCCGTCCTGCGCCGCACACAGGGGACGGGAGAGGGAGGGAAGGAGGCAGAGGGAGGACTAGTGCTGCGGAGGGGGGCTTTGAGGAGCCCCCCCCGCTAGGCACAGCAGCGTGGCGGCGATCAGACCCCCCCAGCAGGACATCCCCCTAGTGGGGAAAAAAGGGGGGAGGTCTGATCGCCCTGCCTGATTTCTGATCTGTGCTGCGGGCTGAAGAGCCCCCGCAGCACAGATCAGCCAAACCACCCGGTATCCGGAAGTGGTTAACTTTGTTTTTACACTTCTAATGCGTTGATTATAGTTACTAAAATATCGCTTTAAATATTACTGTTATTTTAAGATTTCTACGTGATTTTAAGGCTAACAAATTACTGTTATTTTAAGATTTCTACGTGATTTTAAGGCTAGTTATTCTATTACAAATATATAAATTATTTTATTCATGTTATTTGGAGTGAAGTATTTTAAGGATTAAATATATTATTGTTTATATGTGTTTAGCGTGTTTTGTGCAGTGGGGATGGTTAGGTTTAGGCATTACTAGGGGGTCTAGGGGTTAGGGATAGGTACAGGGAGGGTTAGGACCAGGGTGGTGGTTAGTTTTAGGCACCACCAGGGGGGTCTTAGGTTTAGGCACCAGAAGGGGAGTCTTAGGTTTAGGCACCAACAGGGGGTCTTAGGTTTAGGCACCAACAGGGGGGTCTTAGGTTTAGGCACCAACAGGGGGGTCTTAGGTTTAGGCACCACCAGGGGAGTCTTATGTTTAGGCACCAACAGGGGGGTCTTAGGTTTAGGCACCAGAAGGGGAGTCTTAGGTTTAGGCACCAACAGGGGGGTCTTAGGTTTAGGCACCACCAGGGGAGTCTTAGGTTTAGGCACCAACAGGGGGGTCTTAGGTTTAGGCACCACCAGGGGGGTCTTAGGTTTAGGCATCACCAGGGGGGTCTTAGGTTTAGGCACCACCAGGGGAGTCTTAGGTTTAGGCACCAACAGGGGGGTCTTAGGTTTAGGCACCAACAGGGGGGTCTTAGGTTTAGGCACCAACAGGGGGGTCTTAGGTTTAGGCACCACCAGGGGAGTCTTAGGTTTAGGCACCACCAGGGGGGTCTTAGGTTTAGGCACCACCAGGGGAGTCTTAGGTTTAGGCACCACCAGGGGGGTCTAGGGGTTAGGGATAGGTACAGGGAGGGCTCTGTATGAGAGTAAGGTTAGGTATAGTTATAGTACAATATATGTAATATATACAATTTATTACATTATGTGTATTTACACAAAGGGGGGTCTAGGTGTGAGGGATAGGGATAAGGAGAGATATCTGTGACCCTAAAGTTAGGTATAATTGTAGTAAAATACCTGTAAAACCTACCATTCTAGTACTATGCTTAATACAAGTGTAAATATCGTTTTTGCTATAGACGCTATTTGACGTTTCATTTCAGAATTCGTTTACTGTTATAGACGGTATTTTGCCATTTCATTTCCGTTTATTTAACGTATTTAGCACTAAATTATCGTTTATAACCTCTTAAACGAAAAATACGGTTTTGCATTCAAACTTCTAATTTCGGCTACACCCCGCGCCCTTTTTTCCAGGCGCCCTTTTTTGATATACGCGCAAAACGGGGAATGGATTTAATGCAACACTGTCAAGGTTAGGGTTAGGCACCACTGGGGGGGGGGGGGGGGGGTCTTTAGGTTAGGCACCACCAGGGGGGTCTTAGGGTTAGGCACCAATCAGGGGGGGTCTTAGGGTTAGGCACCAATCAGGGGGATCCTAGGGTTAGGCACCAATCAGGGGGATCTTAGGGTTAGGCACCACCAGGGGGGTCTTAGGGTTAGGCACCACCAGGGGGGGTCTTAGGGTTAGGCACCACCAGGGGGGTCTTAGGGTTAGGCACCACCAGGGGGGGTCTTAGGGTTAGGCACCACCAGGGGGGTCTTAGGGTTAGGCAACACCAGGGGGGTCTTAGGGTTAGGCAACACCAGGGGGGGGTCTTAGGGTTAGGCAACACCAGGGGGGTCTTAGGGTTAGGCAACACCAGGGGGGGTCTTAGGGTTAGGCAACACCAGGGGGGGTCTTAGGGTTAGGCACCACCAGGGGGGGTCTTAGGGTTAGGCACCACCAGGGGGTGGTTAGGGTTAGGCATCACCAGGGGGTGGTTAGGGTTAGGCACCACCAGGGGGGTTTAGGGGTTAGGGATAGGTACAGAAAGGGTTCTGTGTGTTAACGGTAAACAACAATAAGGCTTTAATAAGGCTTTAACGTTAAATAGCGATAAGCGGCAAACGGATTAGTGGCAACACCGTGCGCCATTATTCGCAGGCGCCATTTTCAGATGGATGCATTTTTGGGCATATGAAGGAAGTTCTGCTCATGGACTACCTCCCTAAGGGTTCAACCATCAATTCAACATACAGCATTACCGTTCTTTATTGACAAAGCTGAGGCAAAACATCAAGGGAAAATGACGAGGAAGGCTCTCCAAAAGTGTCATCCTGTTGTATGACAATAACTCTTCACTCTCTGCACGTGACAGTATTGCTAGAGATGAGCCGAAATTTTCGAAATTTCGAACTGCTTTTATTACGAATGCGAAATTTAACATTACGACCCAAATTCGTAATTTCGTAATTAATTTTCAAATCGAAATTTCACTCCCGTAATGACGAATTTCGTGTCTCCAACCGAAATTTTACTTTTTCAGGTTTGTAAGGGTTTCTATCCCTCTAGATGCCTAAAATGAATAGCACAGCCTCCTCCTCCTCCTCCCTCTCTCTCCCTCTCTCTCCCTCTCTCTCCCTCTCTCTCCCTCTCTCTCTCTCTCTCCAGAGATCTGTAGTATTTCAAAACCATACTCACATTCATGACATGTCCAGGGATCAAACCCAGGCCAACCACATGGAAGACAGCTATGCTCACCACCATACCACCAAACACACACTAAATAGACTGCTAACCTAAATCTTACTTGTAGACAGTCATATGAGACACATGCTGGGTGCAGGGCTTTGTGATTGGACCATGCGATAGAGTGAGGTGCAAAAATGAAATCATGCCTAGCAGAGGATGGTTTCACAGTGCTAAATGCTAGGCTGGCTGTGGTGCAATTGGTTAGTGTGTCTGGCTGGTAACAGCAAGGTTACAGGTTCGATTCCATCCAGGCATGTCTTTTCCTTTTGCGTTCAACAGTTGTCCAAACAGAGCCAACAGAGCCCCAGATAGCCATGTAGAGTTAGGTCACAGCTAGCCTGGCTGTGGTGCAATTGGTTAGTGTGTCTGGCTGGTAACAGCAAGGTTACAGGTTCGATTCCATCCAGGCATGTCTTTTCCTTTTGAGTTCAACAGTTGTCCAAACACCGAGCACAAAGTTTTGCATGCGTAAAGTTTTACGCACGCAAAATACCCCATGGGGATCAATGGCGCAGCGCGCGCACGCAAAAGGAAAAGACATGCCTGGATGGAATCAAACCTGTAACCTTGCTGTTACCAGCCAGACACACTAACCAATTGCACCACAGCCAGGCTAGCTGTGACCTAACTCTACATGGCTATCTGGGGCTCTGTTGGCTCTGTTTGGACAACTGTTGAACGCAAAAGGAAAAGACATGCCTGGATGGAATCGAACCTGTAACCTTGCTGTTACCAGCCAGACACACTAACCAATTGCACCACAGCCAGGCTAGCTGTGACCTAACTCTACATGGCTATCTGGGGCTCTGTTGGCTCTGTTTGGACAACTGTTGAACGCAAAAGGAAAAGACATGCCCGGATGGAATCGAACCTGTAACCTTGCTGTTACCAGCCAGACACACTAACCAATTGCACCACAGCCAGGCTAGCTGTGACCTAACTCTACATGGCTATCTGGGGCTCTGTTGGCTCTGTTTGGACAACTGTTGAACGCAAAAGGAAAAGACATGCCTGGATGGAATCGAACCTGTAACCTTGCTGTTACCAGCCAGACACACTAACCAATTGCACCACAGCCAGGCTAGCTGTGACCTAACTCTACATGGCTATCTGGGGCTCTGTTGGCTCTGTTTGGACAACTGTTGAACGCAAAAGGAAAAGACATGCCTGGATGGAATCGAACCTGTAACCTTGCTGTTACCAGCCAGACACACTAACCAATTGCACCACAGCCAGGCTAGCTGTGACCTAACTCTACATGGCTATCTGGGGCTCTGTTGGCTCTGTTTGGACAACTGTTGAACGCAAAAGGAAAATACATGCCTGGATGGAATTGAACCTGTAACCTTGCTGCCTGTTACCAGCCAGACACACTAACCAATTGCACCACAGCCAGCCTAGCATTTAGCACTGTGAAACCATCCTCTGCTAGGCATGATTTCATTTTTGCACCTCACTCTATCGCATGGTCCAATCACAAAGCCCTGCACCCAGCATGTGTCTCATATGACTGTCTACAAGTAAGATTTAGGTTAGCAGTCTATTTAGTGTGTGTTTGGTGGTATGGTGGTGAGCATAGCTGTCTTCCATGTGGTTGGCCTGGGTTTGATCCCTGGACATGTCATGAATGTGAGTATGGTTTTGAAATACTACAAATCTCTGGAGAGAGAGAGAGAGAGAGAGAGAGAGAGAGAGAGAGAGAGAGAGAGAGAGAGAGAGAGAGAGAGAGAGAGAGAGAGAGAGAGAGAGAGAGAGAGAGAGAGAGAGAGAGAGAGAAGGTTGGTTGGTTGGTTATTCATTTTAGGCATCTAGAGGGATAGAAACCTTTGCAAACTTTAAAATACTAAATTTCGTAATCGTAATTACGAAAATTTGCGTAATTTGCGAAAATTACGAAATTTCGATTACTGCTAAAATCGTAATTGTAGTAATTTCGCGAAATTTCGGAAATTCGTAATTAGGTCATTACGCTCATCCCTAAGTATTGCAAAAATAACCTTAGGATTTAAAGTGATGACACCTCTACTTCATTCACCTGGCCTGGCTCCTTATGACCATCAACCATTTGCCAATCTCAGAAAACAGGGACAATGATTTGGGTGTGTTTTGGAGGAAACTAATGGTGCCAAATGAGTGGTTACACCAGCAGTCGGAAGAATTCTATTTGCAACGTCTTTAAAAGCCACAGGTCAGATGTCGCAAGTGCATTGAAATCCTGGGGAAATATATAGAACTAGCCGTCCCGCGTCGTAGCATACGCCGCATCTTCTATCTATCTAATAGAGTACGTGCCTCAACCTTGAAGCAAGAAGAATAAAGGTGGGTACACACATCAGATAAAAGTCTGTGGAAAAATGAAAGATCACAGACCAATTTTACCCCCTTCCATGTAGTATCAGAGCCATACCTACACAGTCTATTCTATTGAGCTGCACTCCCCATCAGATAGAAATATTTGCAAGATGCTGCACACAAAGATGCTGTACACATTCAAAAGATCAGTATCTGCAAAAGATCCGTTCCTGCAAACGATCAGTACCTACAAAATACATTCATAGTATATATTTCCATGCAGATTATTGTGGACATTTTTCTGCATAAGGGCATAAGCATCCGCATACAATGAATTTTCGATGCTGGTCGAAAACGCAAATATTTCTGAAGATTTTCATGAAAATTCGCCAAAAAACGAAAGTAGGATTTTCGATGCGAAAATGACTTAGGCGAAAATTCGCAAGCAACACTGCTACATGCTACATTAGCACTATCCAGGAGCGCCACAGGGAGGATTCCCAATGCCCCCTTTTGATACAACCGGAGGGACCGCGGGGTCCCAGGCTCTCTCACTGCCTGGGAACCACAGCGGCACCCCGGAGGGGGAGGCTAGGTGCCGCAGGCGACCCCCCCAAGCGTGGCCAGCGCCGGGGAGAGCCGTCTGCACCCACCTCCCAATATTAAAAACAGGCACTTACCTTAACGTCCATTGCGTTCTGCTACATGCGCATTAATTTTCTCATGGAAAGCATTTTTTTGCAGTTTGTATCCTTTGGAGGCAGGTGGTGGATGGCTTGCTCCGGTGGTGTGAGCCCTGAAGTGAGTTGTCTGCACCTGTCCTCCCCCCCCCCTCTGGAGTGCTGTATGTGAGCCAGCCCTGAGCTCTAAAGCTCGGGGTGACCCATGCTTCACTCCTTTCTCATGTGGTGCCCCCAAGTTAATGCGCATGTAGCAGAACGCAATGGACGTTAAGGTAATTTCCTGTTTCTAATATTGGGAGGTGGGTGTGGACGGCTCTCCCTGACGCTGGCCACGCTTGGGGGGGGTCGCCTGCGCCTCCCCCTCCGGGGTGTCGCTGTGGTTCCAAGGCAGTGAGAGAGCCTGGGACCCTGTGGTCCCCCGGGTTGTATAAAAAGGGGGCATTGGGAATCCTCCCCGTGGCGCTCCTGGATAGTGCTAATGTAGCATGTAGCAGTGTTGCTTGCGAATTTTCGCCTCGAAAATCCCGTTTTCGTTTTTTGGCGAATTTTCACGAAAATCTTCAGAAATATTTGCGTTTTCGACCAGCATCGAAAATTCATTGTATGCGGATGCTTATGCCCTTATGCAGAAAAATGTCCACAATAATCCGCATGAAAATTCAATCTATGCGGACGTTTATACGGAAAAATGCCCGCAATAATGCGCAAGAAACTTCTCTGAATGCGGGCGCTAATGCCCTTATGTGGAAAATGTCCGCAATCATACGCAAGTAATGCGAAAATGACTGGCCTTAGGCGAAAATTAACGTGAAAAAATTAGATGGAAAATTTGCCTGTCAAAACGAAATTAGGCGAAAATTCGGTAAAAATTTATCGAAACAAATTTTTGCATTTTCGCTCATCACTGGCATGTAGCAGGGCGACCACTTTGTGGTATTGGTTTTTTGACCCTGCATAGTTTGGCATGCAAAAGCAAATGCGTATTTGCATGAGCATTGCCTCATGAATAGCCAATTAGGCCAGATTTGCAAAGCCAGACTTGCTAGGGTGTAGGCCTCTTTTCCACGGACAGTTGATAGGCAGTAAAATGCCTCTCAAGCTCTTACAACTGCTCACTACTGCCTGGTAACAGCTTTCTGCTGCCTGGTAACTGCTTACTGCTGCCTGGTAACTGCTTGCTGAGCACACAGCTCAACAGTCCGTGGAAAAGAAGCCTAAAACTTGGTGTTTGAGCACGCATACATTTTCTCATGCAAAGTACTTCTTCTTCTTGCTTGAAGGTTGAGGCACTTACTCTATTATATATATAGATAGATAGTGTGACAGTTACAGCTTCTCAGCTAAAATGTTTCTGAGTAAAGCTCAATACTTGCTCTAATCATATCCCATCTTGACTACTGTAACACTCTACTCTGTGGCCTACAAAAAAGCAGACTGGTCTGGCACCTCTCCAGTCCCTACTAAGCTCTGCTGCCAACCTCATCCACCTCTCCTCCCACTCCTCTGAGGCAGCTCCTATCTGCTAATCTCTCTATTGATTACCAATTACGCAAAGGATCCCGTTTAAACTCCTCACGCTATCATACAAACCTCTACATAAGTTGTCACCTCCATACATTTCCTCATTAATCTCTAGATACCATCCTGCCCAGAACCTTCTCTCCTCCCCTTTGTCCTCTAGCTGGGTCACCTCCTCTCACTCCAGCATCCAGGACTTCTCATGAGCATCCCCTCTCCTCTGGAACTCTCTCCTACAGCCTGTTTTCCATGTGCTGAGCCTGGAAACCTTTAAATGTACTCTCAACACACATCTCTTCAGACAAGCCTATAATTTGCTGTAGCAATGGAGGCTCACAGCTTCATCTGTTTACTCTTGTGTCTCCTTTCCTATTGTTACCACCCCTCTACCCTCCAGATTGTAAGCTCGCCAGGGCAGGGACCTCCTCCTACTGATTCTTATTTTGCTGTTATTCATCATACTAACGTGTACCAATTCTAGTGGTATCTCAGACCACATCTCAAAGTGAACCCGAAGTGAAAATAAACTGATGCGATAAACATTTGTATTTATCATCCTACTCCTATTAATGACTTTTCTTTTATCTCCCATGGTTTTATTTTATATTTAAACATTTACAAAATGTTTTGTTGCCTCTGCTCAGTAGAAGCCTATTAAGTGTCCCATAGTAAAAATACATGAATGATTGACCTTTTACTATCTCCGTCTGCTCTCAGAAGTTATATTTTGCCAGGAAAATCTTAATGGCTGTAATTTTCTTATCAGTAAGGTTTATTATATTCCCAACAAGCTACTGACAAGACAGGAGCTGTCACTTCCATGCCAGGTAGCAAAATAAAACAAGTAAATCAGCCTGGTTATTAATATGTTTTGCATGGTACATACTCATGTTTATCTCATCATGTCACATGTCGCCTCCGGTACACTTTAAAGGGAACCAGAGCGGAATGAACACTAAAAATAGGAAAAGCTTTTATACATACCTGGGTCTTCTTCAGGCCCCATAAGCCTGGATCGCTCCCACGCCGCCATCCTCCGCTTCCTGGATCGGCGGTACCGGGTCCCGTCACTTCCGACGGACGCGACCAATTTTCCGCATGCACAGGTGCTCCCTCCATACCCTTACGCATGCGGCTGTGCAGTATGCAGCCGCACGTGTAAGGATATGGAGGGAGCCCCATGTGATGCGGACAATTGGCCGTGTCTGCCGGCCGACTGGCGGCCATGACGGGACCCAGTACCGGCGGATTCAGGCAGCAGAGGACGGCGGTGTGGGAGTGATCCAGGCTTATGGGGCTGGAGGAAGCCCCAGGTATGTATAAATGCTTTTCCCCCCAACATATCTGGTTCTCTTTAACTATGTATGTATTTGTACTTGTATTGCTGGATGGTCTTAGGGATTGTTCACACTAAGGGAGCTTTTGTTTTTTGTTAAGCGCCGGCGATTTTCAAAACCGCCCCTAAAAGCGCTTGTGTAATGATTCCTTATGAGCGTGTTCATATCAGCATGTTTCGTCTGCTTTCTGCTCACCAAAGCGCTGTGCCATTTTGGCGCAATGGAAGGTATAGGGAAATCGCTAAGTGCTTGAAAAAGCGCTTTGTATAGCGATTTCCAGAGGGCTTCTAAGAATAAATACATTGTACATATTCTTTTCCAGGTCAAAGAGTTCACTTCCTGACTGATGTCAGGAAGTGAAAAAACCAATCGCTCTGCAAAAGCTCTTAGAAAAGCGCCAGCCTAAAATCGCTAACGCGCAGGTAAGCGCTAGGAGGCGCTAAAAAAAATTGTGCGCAAAGCGCAAGCACTTGCGATTTATGATGTGATCTAGGTCTTACAGTGTCTTGAACTTCTCATGTATCGTCCCCCGCATCACCCAGTCCCATGCACGCCTCCAAGACTTCTCAAGAGCCGCTCCAACACTATGGAACTCCCTACCTCCACCCATTAGGACAGCCCCCTCCTTCAACACCTTCAAGAAGGCCCTTAAAACTCACCTTTTCACTCTGGCCTACCACCCCTCACAATTGCTCTAAACCCGCAGCTGAACTCTGGTCTCCTACCTTTCGTGTCCTTACCTCTCCCTCTAGATTGTAAGCCTTTGGGCAGGGTCCTCCTCCTTTTGTGTCCTACCTGATCATGCACCTCCATTACTGTACACCCATGCTATGCATCTGAGTGAACCTAACTTGCCTAATCTCCATGCTGCCATCCAGTGACTGACTAAGCATTACCTGGTACTCATACTGTGCTGTGTGATCTGGTTTTCTTGTATTCCTGTATTGTCATATTGCTGTATGTCACCCCTAAATATTGTCTGTAACCTAAACTAATGTCCAGCGCTGTGTAATATGTTGGCGCTTTATAAATACAATAAATAATAATAATAATGTATATACGTTCCCCAATATTTGTTCTCTACTATGTACAACGCTACAGAAGATGTTGACGCTATATAAATAAAAATAATAATAACTTGTCAGCACCCCAGTGAGAGTATATATTTTTTTCTAGACATCTCTTCATCTCCCCCATTAAAAAAACAAACAAAAAAAACCCAGAATATTGTTGTGCTTTTTAATGGTGTTTCAATAAGCAGGCAGCTAAGCTACCAGAGAAGCCGGGCCAATTTCTTTATTAATGGTTAATCTCATTGTCTGAGAGGAAGACAAATGTTTATTCTGCCGCTCTGGGTACACGGAGCTCTTCTCGGGCACCGAGCGCCATGCGTGCCAATACTTTGTTTGAGTAGAGCGCTTCAGTCACAAATAATTGGCAAGACGCTCTTACCTTAAGGGAGTTCTTCCCCCATCAAAGCGCTCCGCATTGTGGATTCCCTTCAAACTGTGCCGACGGGGAAATCTATTGTTGATCAGCACAATGAACAAGGAGAGCAAAAGAACCCCATAAAATTGGAAATCACAAGAAACAAAGGCAGGTTTCATGAACAAGTTAGAAAAAAAAAAGTAAGAGTTTGCTCGTGTCTTTGATTAGGGAAAAGAGCGACTAATAGTAATATGAAGATTAAAGGGGCCTTAACCTGCCGGTGTGTTCTTAGATGAAACCGGAGCACCCTGAGGACACAAAGGCAATGAGAACATGCAAAGTCCATGCAGAGTTCCTAATGGGCAGGGCCGGATTTACATCACAGGAGCCTATAGGCACGTTCTGGCTCCCTAGACTGCACCCTCCATGAACCCACAAACCCCCTGCTGAATCCACACCGTAAGTATGCTAGCTGGCCCAGCTGTCAGCTCTTCCCTACTTCCCCTGCTCAAAGTAGTTAGCTACAGGTGCCCCTTAATATTGAGGTCAATCTAATACTAAGTAGCTAGAGGTGCTCCCAAATGTTAGGTAGATAAAGGGACATCTGGTCAGCAGAATGCCAAGAGCCCAGAGCCGGATTAAGGCTAAATGGGGCCCTAAGCAAAGAAACTGATTTGGGCCCCCCATCATGTCATAATAGAATCAGAAAATGCAGCTGCACAGCAACCTGCCGCACACAGCGGGGCAGCCGAGCTACTGGTTGCTATGGGCAACAGCCCGCTTTCCTCTGTGGGTGCACAATGCAGGGAATAGCAGCGGCAAAATGCAGAGTGAGAGATGAATGGCTGGGACATTTGCACTCAGGGGCTGCGAAGTGGGAACCAGATATCACAGCAGCAGCACTTTGCCCCTGCATCTCCAGCCTGGCAATAGCAGAAAGCTCTGGAAACCGCCCAAACCGGAAGCCGTTCCCCAGACAGAATTACATAACCACCCCCACCACCGAACAACCAATTTCCTCCCAAACTAGACAGCCACCATGCAGCCTCCATCCCAGTGAATACGATAGTCCAGCAGAGAAGGCAACCACAGCGGAGCAGAATGACAGCACCAGATGACTCACATTCACCTATTGCGATCCAAGCAATAGAGGTCCCATCATCTGGAGCCCATCTGTCTCCTCAAGAGTGCTGCCGCTCTGTTACTACTACTATTACTACTTCCTACTTCCTGTCTGATTTGAGAATCAGGAAGTTCAAAACGAGCGGCTGCACTGTAGAAGAGACAGATAGGTTTCAGATAACGGGATCTCTATCGCTTGGATCATGGATAGGTGAGTGAGAGTTTGCCATCTGCTGCTATCATTCTTGCTGTAGCTGTGGTTCTCTGTGGGAAGGGAGGGTGGAGTGGGCAGCGGCAGAGCGCACAGTAGCAGGAGGGGGACCTAGGAGGAGAGCCTGGCTCTGAAGACAATCAGCAGTGCATGGCATCATTTGACAAGACAAGACAAATAACATTATATTGCGCTTTTCTCCTGGTGGACTCAAAGAGCCAGAGCTGCAGCCACTAGGACACGCCCTATAGGCAGTAGCAGTGTTAGAGAGACTTGCCTAAGGTCTCCTACTGAATAGGTGCTGGCTTACTGAACAGGCAGAGCCGAGATTCGAACCCTGGTCTCCTGTGTCAGAGGCAGAGCCCTTAAAGGGACTCCGAGCAGTGCCTGTGGGTATGCCTTTAAGCATACCCACAACTAATTAATTACATCCTCACACCTACCAGCATGATGTTTGTAATTATATCCCCCTGAGTTCCTTACATTTCATTGCATTGTGCTGAATCGATCTGCCGACTTAGGAGAAAAGTCGTCCCGTGGCCGCGATTTCGATCAGGAAAATAGCGATAACTAAAAGGCATAGGGCGGCCGTTTATATATCATTGGAAAGAGGAGAAAGAGAGCTTTAAAATGATATGCATCTTTCCATAGTTACTGCACTGCTCAGAGTCCCTTTAACCATTATACCATCCAGCCACCGCTGACAGGATGACGAGGGCTGGTTTATGTGCTGATGGGGCCCATTTGACTCTGAATGGGGGCCCCAAGCAACTGCTTTTGTTGCCTGGTCAGTAATCCGGCCCTGCAAGAGCCACGTAAGTAGCCTGTCAACTTTGCTCTGCTGGGGACTCTGCATAGGGAAGGAGGGAGGGCACTGGGGGAGGGAAGGGAGACACCTTTCCATCATCAGGCGCCTGTAGGCACGTGCCTAAAGTGCCTGCTAATGGTAGATGATCCCGGGACTGCAGTGCTGTAAGCCACAATGTAAACTGCGGGCCTGGATTTCTGGAGGGGCCACAAAGGCAGGGGCCTATGGCAGCTGTCCATAAGGAGGTGGATGGTGGGAGGCGGCTTGACATAGAAAAGGGGTTGCTGCACATGCAAGAGGAGGAGGCAATTGGGGGGCAATGCTTGGAAGAGAGAGGATGACATGAAACAGAAACGCTGCTGTACACCGATGTTACATATTGGGCTGCTAGTATACACTGCACACCCACTGTGTACACCCTTAAAGTGCACACACACATACACATTCAATTTTGATTGGCCAATCACTGGGCAATTTTACCACTTCAATGTAGATTGAGGGAAAACAGGCTTTAAATAATATGACCAAATTGTGTAGGTAAGCTCTCATACTATTGACAAATCATTGGCCAGTCAAAATATGTGTACCAGTCTTTACACACAAACACACACACACACTATGTACACACCTTGCAGATGATATCTAAGCTTCACACACTGTACAGTATGTACACACCTTACTCGTGATATCTACACCACATACACAGTATGTACACACCATACACATCATATCTACACTACATATGCATTGAACACAACTGATATGTCATATATACACGACACACACAGCGTGTACACACACACTGCGCACACACAGGAACGGATCTAGACCAAGTTGCGCCTGGGGCAAGGTCAGGTTTTGGCGCCTAAACTGCCATTCCTCATCCAAATTTTGCCGCATTTTTAAGAATTCAACAAACTGTGCCTGGGGCAAGATACCCGCTTGCCCCCCCCTAGATCCGTCCACATGTATATGTGCACTTCCAAACACTGTGTATCAACTACACGCGCATACATTTAAAATCGGCGACTTGGGCGCAGGATACAGCCGGTATATGGCTGATCCTGCTGCTACACAAGTCCGGGCCGTGTTAATTACTATTCCCCCTCCAGGCCGCCATGGATAGTGGGGGAATGATATAATTTGGCTTCCAGCAATTGCTGGAGGCCAACTTATTGTGTTTTAAAAGTAACTTCGGCTCCGTCTTCTCTTCCCCCCACCCCGTGGACTCGCAAACACTTACTCTTTAGGGACAGTAACACAGCCACAGGTCACAAGTAGATCTGCCTACTTACTAGTGACCAGCTGCTCATCCAGGAGGAAGCAGGGACCAGGAAAACACACAGGCGAAGAGAGCCCGGAAAGCCGACTCCTCCATGGGCGCCGTGCACTGACAGCCTGCAGTACCGCTATAGGACATCAGGGGCTTGATTCACAAAGCGGTGCTAACCTACTTAGCACGTCTAAAGTCTTTAGACGCGCTAACCAGGGTGCTAAGTAGGTTAGCACCGGATTTCTCAATCAGATCGCGCGCTAACTTCCATAGGCTTTAATGG